>NC_051285.1:5221164-5838664 GCF_015220745.1 Sebastes umbrosus
CTCCTCACTGTTTTGAGCGATGCTCGTTCATGTCTATGTAGAGCGAGCACAAGCGCGAGCCTGACGCTGACTTTCGTTGACTTAACGGCCACAGGTGTTGCTGTTAACAAGCATTTCTGATTCTTACAAACAGTCCCTTTAAATATTTTAACCGATTGACGGCTCTTATTATTTTTCATAGGTGTAGCTACGAGCGGTGTATGAGAACAGCCTGCACCATTAACTGTTGCGCAAAACATGCATGTTTAAAATAGTCATTTTGTCCCACTGAGCTCTGATAAACTGTTTTGACCGACTCTGAGCACTGAGGAAGTTACCCGAAATACATCACACAAGTAGGCACATGACTACTCGCAAATACTGCAAGTGTGGGTGTTTGGACCGACTCGTTGTGTTTAGAATCGGTGGATTGTCCCTCTAAAATGAGGTTCCTTTGTGTCAGTCCTCTCTCTCCTCCGTCAGCCGTTGTTGGAGCTCACTTCTTCCTTGAAGGTGAAGAGAGTGACAGAGCGTCTATATGAGCTGTTTAACATGCCGGTCTCATCCACGGCTCCAGCAGGAGGAATTAATCCTCCAGGACTGTATATTTACCTTCTTTTTATGTCGACATGGCAGATGATGTGATGCTGTGATCCGTCGGCATCAGGAGGATTTATTTCTGCCTGAATAGGTTGTAAACGCTGTTCCACAAAAACCAAACAAAGAGGGGGAGTGAGGCTCTGCTAGTGTGCCTCACAGAGGGAGCTTTCTAGGTTTATTTTTCTCTGATTCATTGCCAATTTTAGCCCTGATAGTAGATGGGAAAAACCTGGCTTTCACATTAAAATCACAAGACATGCTTCCTTTTTTCTTTCCTAATGTTCAGCGCAGAGTGAAGCAGGCGAAGGCCGGAAATCATTTAGTCTCTTAATGGGTCGCTGTGCATTTCCCGAGACACACACCTCCATTTTCATTCTAAGAGTCACCTGTAAAAATAGAACACTTTGATCTGCTGCAAGTCTAACCTGGTAGACAAGAAGTACAACAGCGTTTTATGACTCTGTTTGCTTTATTTCTTCCTCCCTGCTCCTCTTTATTGTCTTTATTCTGCAAAATGATGGGATTTTTTTACTATGAATCCACAATATACTGAGCTACAGACCCTGTAAAATACTCTTCTTTGCAAGAAATTACAATTAGAGCAAATTTGAGAAGAAATGTATTAGGGCTGCGACTAGCTATTAGGTCTGTAAGACATCAAAAAATAGTGAAAAATGCTCGTCACAACATCCTGGAGCGCAAACTAACATCATTAAATGTGTTGTTTTTTCCGACAAACAGTCCAAAACCCCAAAAATATTCAATTTACTCTCATAGAAGACCAAAAAAAGCAAGCAAATGCTGTCATTTGAGAACTTAAATGTTTGAAAAATTACTTAATCGATTATCAAAATAGCTGACAATTGATTTTCTTGTCATCAAATAATTGACTAATCTTTGCAGCTCTAAAACATGTTGTGTTAAATCAAGAATAAGAGCAATAATATGCTATTTTCATGGTATTATGGGTTAAAACTTTTACAATTTAATAATAATAACTTCATATACAGTTGCACTTTTCAAAAACAAGTTACACAGTGTTTCACAAAAGACATAAAACCAAAATATGCTAAGATAAGGAGCAATTTAACTGATTAAATTAATAGAAATGTGTAAATGCAATAAAAGCATAAATACCTTTAACAATAACAAAAAACAATTTAGAAAATTAAATAAAAAAAAAGGTATTATGTAGTATATAGCACATCATTTATACAGCTGGGGAAAAAACCTGTGACTCAGTGCTGGATACTAAAGCACATATTTAACATCTCACCCGTCCCGTCTTCTCCTCTCCAGAGCGGTGACCCAGTTCTTCGTCTTCCTCTACTGTAAATGTCTGTGGCGAGGCCTCAAGTTCGTCGCCAGGAAGTTTACGGGGCGCTGCGAGCTGCAGCGAATCGTCTACAACAACAAGCACGGAGCCCGCAGGACCCTCAAGATAGGTAGACCCACACACTGCCTGACATCTCTTTTAAATTCATGTTTATTATTTAGTTAATTTATGTATAAAACCAGTTCAAACCAAATCATTTTAAAGTCCGGTGCGTAACATTTAGGGGGATCTATTAGCAGAAATAAAGTATGCTTTCTTTAGTGTATAATCACCTGAAACTGAGAATCGTTGTGTTTTCGTTAGCTTAGAATGAACCGTTTATATCTACATAGAGAGTGAGTCCTCTTCACAGAGTCCGCCATGTTTCTACAGTAGCCCAGAACAAACAAACCAAACACTGACTCTAGAGAGAGACATTCACGTTTTTGCATCGTAGTTCTCCTACACGCTTGGCACATTGGAGAAGTTTAAGTTGGTTGCAATCTGTAACCTCACCACTCTCCTACACACTACACCTTTAAAACAGCTTTGCACTGATTGACAGTGCCATTTTCATCTGGAAAATGTATTACGTTTTTTTTTTCACGTCACTTTAAATGTATTTATTATTTTATTTACTCATTTATTTATTTTTATTTTTTAGTATTATTCTTATTTGTATTTCTATTTTTTATTTTTGTCTTTATTTTTACTTTTACTTTTATTTGTATTTATTTATTTATTTATTTTTAATTTGTGATTCATTTGATCAAAGTATAAAGTAAAATATTCCCTTGGATAATGGTTGTCTTGATGATTTATATAATTTAAGTTGAACCTGGATGTTTTTTCTTTGCTTGCTTGCTTGTTTGTTTCTTTCCTGTAAGCTCTTGGTTTTGTTGTGATGTATAATTAAAGGTGTTAGATAAAGTATTTGTAATTTTCTTCTGTAAATCCTCTGGCTGCCAATAAAAAACAAAAAACAAATTCAAAATTTAAACCCACTACATAAATGTTCATATCTGCCTTGAACCATATTCAAAATATACTGTATTTTTTAAGCTACTATAATTATAATAACGTTATGTAAATGTATGCAGTTGTCTTACTCTTTGTAACTGTTTCTTTCCAGAATCATCTCTGAAGTACTCCAAAAATGAGGTACGGCTCTCTAAATCTGTGAAAATGCAGCATGAATATGGTGTTGAAGCTTCAGTCTCTTTAAATCTATTCCCACCTTCTTCAATTTGGTCTTTTCTGCTTGTATCCCGTGTAGCTTCTCCAGTCTGCCCTCAGCGTCCATCCTGATAAAGTGGAGAAAACCATTGAAGACATCATGGCGCTGAAGAAAATCAACCCTGACACCAACCCACAGTGAGACATTAACATTAACACGTCTGTTACTTCATCAGGGTGCTGTGGTGAATTAGTGTCAACACTTTGAATCCTCAGACTAGCTGTGAAAGTGAATTAATAACACTGAGCAAGGCGCTGACCCCCCTCCCTCTCCCCTGTGTGTGTGTCCCCCAGGCTGGGCATCTCTCTCCAGGCCAGCCTGCTGCAGATTGTGGGCTACAGGAGCCTGGTGACGGAGGTGGAGAAGCTGCGCCGTGAGCCTTATGACTGTGAAAACCCCGAGCACGAGGAGATGCTGATGAAGGTACACAGCTCTCTGTGGCTACTGGAAGTGTAAAAATAATCATCTTTCTTTGTGTTGAACCTCCTGTGGTGACTTTTATCTACCTCTGACTATAGAGGAGTACCTCATACAAACCCACTTCAAAACACTCAAACTATCCCTTTAAGTCAGTATTTAAATATGCACATACTCAGAAAGCTCCTCTATATAAGGTATAATGTTAGAATAAACATCATTGTAACATGAACCACCATTCATCGTTCACTAATGTCATTTCTTGTCAAGAGAGGAAATGATTTACCTCTACTAAGCTGTATTGTGTGTGTTGCAGCTGTGGAAGGAGCTGCGTCCTGACACCCCGCTCACCGGACGCATCTCTAAACAGTGGTGTGAAATCGGTTTCCAAGGCAGCGATCCCAAGACTGATTTCAGAGGCATGGGCCTGCTGGGCTTGCAGAACCTGCTGTGAGCTCACTCTGATCATAATCCAAAGACTACGTTACACTTTAATGGGACAGAAGACATTTGCATTTGGACTTTTACATACACAAGTCCTTAAATTATTCATACAAAACTCATCTACATATGCACACATATGAAGTGTCTCATTAATTCCCTCTTTGTGAATCTTCTCTCGTCTCTCGCTGCAGATATTTTGCAGAACATGATAAAGCCACCGCTCTGCAGATGCTCCACGACTCCCTGCAACCAAAGCACAAGTAGGGCTGCCATCCTTTTTCCTCAACTTTTACCCAAAGCATGTTAAAAATTAAAGGAATACACCGAGTGTTTTGGTAGAAAGTCTCTCTGGTTGACTGTAGTGTTCTCAGGAGATCAGCGACTAAAAGGTAATGCTGTAGATATCCAGAACTGAAGCAGATTTAAAGCTACTTAAGAAACTTGAGGCTGGTAAAATGTACTTTGTAACATCACTTAATGCAGCTTTAATGTCTTTCTACCTGACACGTGGTGCATCTCTTCAACGTTAAACTGCACTCAGTCATCCATAACGTTCTGCTTGATTCTATTCATTCTTACAGCTTGATGTCACTCACTGCGTCTTCTTTTATCGACTGCTGCTGCTTCTATTGTTTGTCATCTCAGTGAGTCGTCTCATTTCACAAATGAAGATTCTTCTTCTTTCTCTTCTCCACCTCCACCTTCACCTCAACCTCTGTGCCCATGCCTCCTTTTCTGACTCTCACATGCACTGTTGTAGGAGCACACACAAAAAGCCAAGGTACTTGATTTCACTTTCATTCTGTATTCACTGCACTCATAGCTTTTTTCTCTTTTGGGTTTCATGCATTTAAAGCTGCACCGATGCACGATTTACGTATATGTTGTTTGTACTTGGTCATCTCATCAACACCACAGGCCCATGCAGATTTCATATTTAACACAGTCTCTGGATAGTATGATATATTGATGGGTGTGCCGCCACGTTTAAATTAATAAAAGAAAAAAATAGTAATAATAGTTTTAGTAAATGCAAAAGACATTAACTTTTAGAACACATACCTGTTATATGTGTGTATATTATTTTGAAACTGATTAAATAAGTTAAAGAGTAACTTTCTATTAGTCATTTAGACACAAAAACATGAGAAAATAGGGTTTAAAGTTTCAAGTCATTGTTCTAAATGAACTGAAACTCATTTCAGAGTTGACATATTTTAACTTGACCTCAAGATTAAAACCTCTGGGACTCAACTTTCACTCAATATTTGAGGACACTTCTCAACTGTAACTCTATAATGTTGACCTTATGTTATACAGACCATCACAGAATATTATTAACCCATGTAAAGAAATCAAGTGACATGTATGAGTTTACACTAAATGCATCGGTTTAAGAAGCAAGCTCATAAAATGTCACTTCATTGTAAGGTTTCTCAGAAGGTTTTTGGTGCGTTCATTGTTGTTTCACATGTAGACAGTAAGACTCAAGTGTTGTGTGTCCTCCACAGTGAGATAAACAAGCCTGAATGGGAACAGAAGAACCTGGACAAAGCGATTGGGTAAGTGTCTGCTGCACATGTGCTTTGTGATGGGATGCAGCAGTATGTGTGTGTGGAGGAGGCAGAACTGGGCTACCGCTGCTGGAGCCGTGTGAGTTTTGGCCTCAATACAGAGCAGTTTTAGCAGCGGAGGGGCTCAGTGGGAGTGTGTGTATATACAGGAAGTGTTTTACTGCTGTGTGTCCTCCTGCCTCCAGTCTGCTTCAGCTCTGATAAGCACCGAGGGCTGACTCTAAAAACACACATTTACACAAAATCCTCCTACAAGCCCCACAAAGTCTTGTGAGGACGCTCCAGCAGAGCAGCAAGCTGTAAAGTCATCTAAAGGGTCCAAACGGTCCACCACAAGTTTTCATCCACCTAAACTACCGTCTCTATTTGTATCCCCTCCCTCCAGATACTCGTTTGCCATCGTGGGCATCAACATCACAGACCTGGCCTACTCTCTGCTGGTGAGTGGAGCTCTGAAGACCCACCTGTACAACGTGGCCCCGGAGATGCCCAGCCTGGTGCACTTCCAGCAGACCTTCTGTGAGTTCACTTCTCCTGCAACATCAGATATTAAAGGAACAGTGTGTAGCATTTAGAGGCATCTATTTGCAGAAATGGAATATAATATTCATGTTTTCATTAGTGTATAATCACCTGAAACTAAGAATCGTTGACTGTATCCAAAACTTCATACTATACTAGTATGGGAACGTTTTTAGAAGTTCTTGGGAAAATAGCATTTTGACGCTAAAACATAACATTTGACCAAAATTTGAATGTTCGAATTTGAATACATCAAAGGCTACAGAATGATATAAAAACCTAAAAAAATAAAATAATGGACCCGCCCTTTAAAGGATAATTTGTTTCCTCCTCTTCCTGTCAGGCTACCTGATGCAGGAGTTCCACCAATTCTGGGTCAAGGAGGATCCCAGCGACATCATGGAGTTCAACCGGGTCCGCTCCAAGTTCCACCGGAGGATCCTGCGACAGCTGAAGAACCCGGACATGGCTCTGCTCCCCCACTTCCCCGCCTCCGACCTGGTCATCCTCTAAACACACACACACCCTTGACCTGTGACCCCCCACCCTCTCTGAACCCTTCATACCCCCCACAGAGGTCTCCCCTGGATGTCCGGTAGGCCAACTAAAAAAAAAAATCTGACAACCCTTTACCCTCACACAGCTGGACACATCTGGGGAGACTCTCTTCCTCCTCCGCTCAGTCGTCCCAGCTAACGTCATGTCGCGTCACTGCCAAAAGCTCACTCACACACACACATGTACACGCATACACACACACACACACACTGCCTCTGCGCCCTCACTGCAGCGTTACACCACCAGCATCAGAGACGACCATAGCGATTGTAGCTGTGCATGAGGAGGCTGCACCACACCGCTCATCAGTATCTCTTACTGTTTATTGATTCATGACGATTGTATCACAGCCGTTACACCTCAGTTCTTCTTCTTCATAACAAACCAAATTTACTTTCTCAGCCAAAAAAAAAATCCCTTTTTTAGATTGCGACGTTGTGCTCATGAGTTCAGAATATTTTGGCAATTAGCTAGTCGGGCTTTCAGACACGAAAACCAATATTTTGTAATGAAGAGCTATAGATATATAAGATTAAATGAAGCATAAAAGAAATGATGCTGGCGCTGATTCAATCAAAAGCTGTTAAACAATGTAGGGCCAGTTCATCTCTTAGCTTTGTCTGTATTAGCTAATCGATATATATATATATATATAGATTGTACTGTAATTTTTATGTCAACGTGACATTAACACCTAAGACGTCTCCTTGCCAAAATATCGAATGTGGAGAACTTAAAATCACAGCAGTAGTTTGTTTCTTGTGAGCTCAAATGCACGTTTTGTAAACCTGCAAAATGATGTTCAGAAATATTTTAAACAGGCAGCACAGCTCCTAGTTTGCATATAAGAGCTCCTACTTTATTTCCTCACACATATTTCAAAACAAAAATGCAACAAAACGACTTGGTTAGGTTTAGTACGAAAAAACATCATAGTCAGGCTTAAAATCACTATGTATTTTTACGTTATTAACCTCCTCCCTAACCAGACTTCTGCAGACTATCATCATGATTTGTGACACGTCAAAAACAAACAAAATCCGCAACAAAATGCGTTCCCTCGAAACCTGATTCACAAAGCAATTTCATTGTACAGGAATCAAATTTTTAGGAGACAGGGCTAAATTACATTCAGAAAAATAATAAAAAATATTTCATGAACATCAGTTTTTTCCAGGTTTGCAAAAAGTGTTTGCCTTTGCTTTGAGATTCTGTTATGAATGTTTTTCACACGCTCACATTCACGATTGTTTGATTTTTTTATTCATTGAATGTAACACTGTGTCCACTGTTGTATCAGCCAAAGCAATAATTTACATTCATTTCACTGCACGTTTTATTTTAAATGTGTATTGATTTGCACCATGCGTGCCTAAAGTGTTTGTTTTATCTTCTAACTCAGAGCTGGAATGCTAATCAATCCATCGCTGCTGCATGTAGCGTCTAATAGAGGTCAATTATCACCACGTCAATTTGAAGACACTAGTTTAAGATAATTAGTGGCAGTCGCTGCGCTGCATTTTATAACGTCCGAATTTTGGGGGAAATCTGCTGAATTGCTTTATAGAATTAAAAACATGTTTGTCCTTTTCAGTGAAGCCAAAGACACGGAGGACTGACAGGAAGTAGTAGGGAACATGAATGTGCTCTCACCTCTTCTCCACCATCATCTCTTTTTCTTACAGTAAAGTATTGACTTGGCAAAGATTTATTAATGTTCATAAAGTGCTCCACATAGAAGCTTTAACAAGCATCTGCAACAACCAGAGAAATAAGACATTAACTGTAGAGTTGCTCCGTAGAGAATGAATTAGGTGATTCATACTGATACAGCAGAGAGCTGATGGTGAAAATGTGAAAATGCTAAAGATGGAGGCGTTGACCGGCCAGTCAACGCAGGAAAAGAAATAACTGTTTTAGTAACACTGTGTTCTTAGATGTCACTGTCAGCTCCCTGCTGTGGACATTATTTAATTTCTTTATTTTACCCAAAAAGCCCCGCTAACATTAGAAATCTCTTTTTCAGGAGTGTCCTGACCAACCTCAGAAAAGAAAGTTGCTGTGTATAACAGACCGTTGCTATGGGCGCAGTTCTGATGTCAAATTATTGATTTCTTCAGTAAGTAGCCGTGTAATAAGCGGGATAATGTACAGCTAGCAGGTCATTGTTGTGAAATAAACCCCTTCAGGGCGATGCTGGACCCCGACGCGAACTGCATCGCCCTGAGGGGGTTCATTTCACATCAAAGACCAGATTCATGACCTGCTTTAATCTTCTTTTCAACGTTTACTTGTTGACTCCATCCTTCTGGTTATCACTACAGTTAATGTTTTGACCGCTTGCTCCACAAGGAGCAAAGTTATAACCACCTGCTCCTGCGGGATCCCAATCCTAATGGCGTCCTCTAAAGCAGAGCGCTGCAGTTGCATATCGACGCAACTTACAGCTCGTATTAAAACGCTGTGTTTCTTAGAGTGTCTGTATTAATAAAACGATATGCCGTAGTATCGTTATACTGTGCAACACTATTTCGTGAGAAAAAAAAGCAAGGATTAGAGGAAAGACTGAAATAAGAAACATAATTTGGTGCTGCAGAAATGTGTTTTTTTTTCTACTTTCAGATCTCGTTAATCATCTCGTGACCATTTAGATTTGCCTTGCGACTTCTTTTGGGTTTCACGACCCTCAGTTTGGAACCACTGCAGTAAAATGACACCCCATCAGCATCAGTTTGATTGTTATCTCAGCTCTGAGTCTTACTTCATCTGACACGTGTACTTCCTCACGGCCATATTTGCAACCACTGTATTTAACATTCATGAGCATTTGCATCACGTGTGTGACAGCTCCGACTAATGTACGACATCACTTTACTGCCATGCTTGCACTGTTGATTGTGTTTTAATAGTACTGAGTATCTTCGTCCCATTGAAGTGAACGTCGATGCTTCTTTCTGTCGGTATTATGCAGCTCTTTACTTCAGTGAATGTGCTTTCATCTCCTGCTTGTTTTGCTTTGCTATGGTCAGCTTTGCACTAATTGTAAAAAATAATAAAAATGCAGTTTCCTTTATGATAATAAACTTTGTGGTATTAGGAGTATACGATACTGTAGATGAAGTTAGGTACACACTGCTGTATATTCTGCTTTAAAACTGCCTATAAAAGACCACAATCTGCATGATGGTATTTTCATTGCCGCTGATACGGCGTTCTGTATTCTTAAGTAAAGAACTAATAGATATTGTAATTGTGTGCTTCATTTGTCTGTGCTGTACTTTTTGAGACCACAATAAAGACTAAATGTCAGTTAAAATTACGGTTAGCTGTTTATCTTTGTGATCGTTTACACCTTTACTTTAGTAGAAATAGTCCAAAAATACTCCATTACAAGTAGAAGTTCTGCACTGCTCTCATACATTTCACAACATTAATGTTGCCATCTTTTTTTGTCCGACTTTTTTTGTCCGACATTTTTTAGATCTTTTTTTTCTGACATTTTTTCTGACATTTTTCAGACTTTTTTTTCAGACTTTTTTTTCAGACTTTTTTTTCAGACTTTTTTTCAAAAATTTTTTCAGACTTTTTTTTCGGACATTTTTTCAGACTTTTTTTTCAGATATTTTTTTTCTGACTTTTTTTTCTGACTTTTTTTCAGACTTTTTTTTCAGACTTTTTTTTTTCAGATATTTTTTTCTGACTTTTTTTCTGACTTTTTTTTCTGACTTTTTTTTCTGACTTTTTTTCAGACTTTTTTTTCAGATATTTTTTTCAGACTTTTTTTTCAGACTTTTTTTCAGACTTTTTTTTTGGAATTTTTTTTCGGACATTTTTTCAGACTTTTTTTTCAGACTTTTTTTTCAGATATTTTTTTTCAAATCTTTTTTTTCAAATCTTTTTTTTCAGACTTTTTTTCAGACTTTTTTTTCAGACTTTTTTTCTGACTTTTTTTCTGACTTTTTTTTCAGACTTTTTTTTCAGATTTATTTTCAGACTTTTGTTCGGACATTTTTTCAGACTTTTTTTTCAGACTTTTTTTCAGACTTTTTTTTTCAGATATTTTTTTCAGACTTTTTTTTCAGACTTTTTTTTCTGACTTTTTTTCTGACTTTTTTTCAGATATTTTTTTCAGAAAGCAGCTAAAATCAATATTTTTTATGTTAAGAAGGATCACTCTACTATGTGTACCACTACTAAACGAACCCACAGTGAAATGTAACCCACTTCTGCAGTTCCCTTTGCAGTGTCTTTAACTCATTATTTTGTTTTTCCGGCCTGCAATATGTCAAATTATGACTTTATGGATGAACAGCAGAGGGCAGTAAGCTCACACATCACATGAGACAGACTGACAGTTGATATGAACTGAGACAGGTTGCAAAAAAACATGTATAATGCTGTATATTAGGTTTAAAATGTTGATATTTGACAGGAGAAATGTATCCAAAATGAGATCATGGGTGTTTGTTTCATAACTGGATGACGTATGGAAGTTGTATTCGTGTTCGTTTTACACACCAGCACACGGGGATGGGGTTAAATGTGATGCTTTAAGTGATCCCTGTTAAGGCACTTGACGCATTGCAGCAGCAAAATGATTATAGATAAGAATAAAGCACAAGAACAGACAAGAGACGAGCCACTGTTCCCTTTTAAAGCTGGTTAAAATCATCTTATTCCACTCTGTCTGAAGATGCTTGTGCATAATATCTGATTTGCATTACAAAAGTAATAGTTCAATTATATTCACCCAGCAAAAAAAAGATGAAAAAGCCATTAAAAACAAAACAAAAGAATAATATTAATAGGGATTGTAACCTTGAGGAAACATCAGCGGACTCCTCGGCGTCTCTTATCGTTCTGTAATTGATGACAAGAAGAAAACAAACAGTCCTGAACACGTGTTTGTTGCTCTGTGTTTGCAGAGAAGATTAATAGACGTTATGATGTACAGTGTGTGTTACATTATCTCCTGAAACAAACAAGACATGGTGCGGGGAAGATTGTTGAGACTGTACTGTGTTGCGTCTCTTTGTGGTCGTTTTGTGTTTCTTTGTGGTCGTTTTATGTCTCTTTGTGGTCATTTTATGTCTGTTTGTGGTCGTATTGTATCTCTTTGTGGTCATTTTGCATCTCTTTGTGGTAGATTTGTGTCTCTTTGTGGTCGTTTTGTATCTCTTTGTGGTAATTTTACGTGTCTTTGTGGCCATTTTGTGTCTCTTTGTGGTCATTTTGTGTTTCTGTGGTCGTTTTGTGTCTATTTGTGGTCATTTTGTGTCTCTTTGTGCTCGTTGTATGTCTCTTTGTGATAAGAACACCTTCTGGGTTGCCAGGTTGTAGAAATTCCCATTTCTTAGCTTTTCATTTCAGCTCTTTAGCTCATCTGTAAGACAGCTCCAATGGACCGTTTCAGCACTTCTGGAAAAGTGCTGCAGAACATCTGGACCAGAATCTATTATTAACAACTCATTAACATTTACATCTGCAGACTTGATGGGTTATCATAAACCCCTTTATTAATAATGAATGATTGACATTTATAATTACAGATGACTTTACTAACTGTCGTTGCTGTCATATTAGAAAAGTGAGAAAACTGCAACCCTTGATCACTTTATTAATATTTGTAACAGTGGTTGATGGTTTATTTGACAAATTACCCTTTATTAATGACTTACTGACATTAAAGATGACACACTTGATGGTTTATAGTGACAAACTTTGTGGTCATTTTGTGTCTCTTTGCGGTAGTTTTATGTCTTTGTTGTCGTTTTGTCGCTGTAGTCATTTTATGTCTGTTTGTGGTCGTTTCATGTCTCTTTGTGGTCGTTTTGTGTCTCTTTGTGGTTGTTTTGTGTGTCTTTGTGGTCGTTTTATGTGTATTTGTGGTCGTTTTGCATCTCTTTGTGATCGTTTATGAACGTTTCACACTGGAGTTATGAGCACAACCTGTTTCTCTCATACACTGAGAATCTTTTTTAATCAGAACAGATGATTACACATCAAATTTAAATTTTTTTCCCCACAAGCTCAAGCTCCAATTCTGAATTAAAAGTGACATTGTAACTGCATCCTCAGGACAAACTTGGCTCTAAGAAAAGCAGAATCAGCAGTATGTTTCTGCTGTGGAGTATAATGAACGTTTCAGCCTTGTCAATAAAGCTTTAGACTCTTAAAAACTCACAAATACACTAACACTCTTGTCAGAGGGATGTTTTGCCTAATTCGGGAGTGTGTGCAGTTTGTTTCCTAACATCAGAGAGCGAGTGGAGGCTACAGTGTGTAATGATAAAGCGAGTGGAGATACATGCACACATCACATCAAAGCGGTGGATTAGTGCGGATCAGCTGCAGACAAACTCGGTGGTAATGAGAGCTAAAGTCAAAAACTGCAGGGCAACTGTTAGAGCTCCACACATTAGCGTCAGCGTTGGCAATCCTCACTTGAGTCAGCACTTCTTCTTAAGCTTTACGCCTGCAGGAACGACATGTGACCGATTCAGACAACAAGAACGTGTTAGCAAGAGAAACATCTAGTGACATTATAGAGCAATAACTTTATTTATATATCTCTCAAAGTGATGCTCTTAAAGGCTCTTGTCAGGGCCCTGAGGGTGTGTTTGGACAAATTACACCTTTACTAAGTACATTTACTCAAGTACTGTGCTTAAGTCCAATTTTGAGGTACTTGAGTATTTCCATTTCATGTTACTTTAAACTGCTACTAGATTTCAAATGTTTAGCGTCTCTTAGCTTTGGAGCTTTGTAGCCGTTTTACGCTTCTTTGTGGTCATTTTGCGTCTTTTTGTGGTCATATTGTGTCTCTTTGTGGTTGTTTTGTGACTCTTTGGGATAATTGTGCGTCTCTTTGTGGTCATATTGTGTTTCTTTGTGGTCACATTGTGTTTCTTTGTGGTTGTTTTGCATCTAATTTTGTGTCTCTCTGTAGACATGTTGTGTCTCTTTGTAGTTATTTTGCGTCTCTAGTCATTTTGCATCTCTTTTTAGTAATTTCATGTCTCTTTGTAGTTGTTTTGCATCTCTTAGTAGTCGTTTTGCATATCTTTGTAGTCATTTTGCATCTCTTTGTGGTCATTGTATGTTTCTTTGTGGTCACTTTGTGTCTCTTTGTAGTCATTGTGTGTTTCTTTGTGGTCATTTTGTGTCTCTTTGTGGTCATTGTATGTTTCTTTGTGGTCACTTTGTGTCTCTTTGTGGTCATTGTATGTTTCTTTGTGGTCACTTTGTGTCTCTTTGTGGTCATCTTTTGTCTCTTTGTGAGTGTTTTGTGTCTCTTTGTAGTCATTGTATGTTTCTTTGTGGTCATTTTGTATCTCTTTGTAATTGTTTTGTGTCTCTGGTTGTTTTGTGTCTCTTTGTAGTCATTGTGTGTTTCTTTGTGGTCATTTTGAGTCTCTTTGTGGTCGGTACGTGCCTCTTTCAGTGACATTCTGTAGCTGAGGGCCCCTGATCTTTGTATTTTGACACTTTTTATTCACCACAGCCAACGAAAAGCTTGAGACAAAAGCCGCATTTCACCCTCAAAAATCCATTAACAGAGTCACCGCTTTGGACAGATATTCAATATGGAATTTCACCACGGGGAGACTATCAGACTGCCACTGCAGTTAAACAGTACCTTAAAACGTCCATGTGAAGGTGCTAGTGGGCAACATGACTTCATTCCTTCACCTTCAGACGACTGCAGCAGCCTGCTGTATAACATGCAGCACATCCACATAATGCAAAGTGTCAGAAAATATGGGTCTGCTGTCCAACACTTTTACACACTGTTTGTCTTGACACTGCTATTCTCTATCAGTATTTAACTCGACACGTGCACACACATAAGAATGGTAATGTGATTGTTTTTAACGGCCTCCTCAGAATGCAGAGAAGTGCTTTGTTTTCCATGAAGTGTCTTGTTTTCCCAAGAAAATCGATTCTCTTGTTTTCCAAGGCAGCCAATTTAATGCCACGTAGCAGGAAAATGCCGCCACGGATTTCATATTTGCAGCTCTAATTATGTTAAATTCACCAACGCTGCCTTATTGATTAAGCACAGGCGGCTGCAGCCGTTCCAAGCACTCTAGGGCTCTCATGCAGATATAATGTTATACGGCAGCACCAGGCAGCAAATTCATGAATCAAGCTGTTTGTATCAGCAGCACAGCGGGCTGATTTATACATCAATATACAAGTCCAAATGGGTTGATCTGTGAGTCGGGGGCCCTGCCATGATTTTATAAATACAGCAGATAGTATACATGACTGATGTTCGGTACTCTGAGGCATGCACATGTTTTCTACTTTGTCCACAGAGTTGATCTGGACAATAAACTGAATATCTGCAAATGTAATCCTCACTTTTAAAGTCATTTTCAATGAATAGATAGTCTGAATCCCATGCATTTAAACTAAGGACAGCCTCAACAATCGGTGACGTCATCTACACAGAAATTCAGTCGACTTGTGCTGAAACAATTAATTGTGAATCAAGCAAAGCTACTCTAGTGGATTAAAATATAGAGCTGGAAATGAAGCATAATAGATCCCCTTTAAATCAATTAGTCGGTTGACAGACCATTTTGATAATTGAATAATCATTTAAGTCTGTTGTTTATGCTTTTATGTGTGAAACTTTTAGGCTGCCTTCTTGCCCAGATCTTCAGTCTCAATGGGAATTTCCAAGAAAAATAAAAGATAAACAAAAAATAAAACAAAAAAGAGTAATTTATCAACGAAAAATACAGTACGTGTTGGTTCAACCTTCTCAGGTGAGAGTATTTTCTGCTCTTCTGTCTTTTATATGAAAAAAAATAGGGCTTTCAAAGTTAACGCGACAATAACGCATTCACAATCATCTGTATCTTCTGTATGTAAAGTTCCTGTCATTTCAGACATGCCCTTCCTCTCCTGCCCACCAGACGTCCTCAGTGAGTTCACACCTGTTGCCGGTCCACCAACTCTGCACCTGCCTGCACACCTGCACCTCATTACTCCATTAGCTCTAGTGTGAACCTGCCCTTTACTTCTCTAGCAGAGAGTTCTACTAAATCTGTCTGGTGAGTCTGCTTCTCTTGTCTCTTTGTGGTCGTTTTGCGTCTCTTTGTAATTGTTTTGTGTCTCTTTGTAATGGTTTTGTGTCTCACTGTGGGCTTTTTTTGTCTCTTTGTGGTCGTTTTGTCTCTTTGTAATTGTTTTGTGTCTCTTTGTGGTCGTTTTGTGTCTCTTTGAAGTCACCTCACTCCTGCTCACCTTACTCCCCAATTACCCCCAGTCAGTATACCAGCACCTGTTCCCCGGTTGGTTGCCTGATTGTCGCTGTTGCTTCGTGCCACCTGAACCCTGGAACATGGACCCTAATCCAAGGACCTGGACCTATACAGGTATCTGTACCTCTTATCTATTCCTGTCCACCTGTGAATTCTCAATTACTTCTGTTCCGACTTGCTGTCCATGTCAGGAAGCTTCTGTATCTTCACTTTTGTCAATATAGACCATTTCACAGTTGCAAACGTAAACACTCCAAATATATCCCAGTTTATTTCCTGTTGCAAAATATGTGAACGACATCAGCTGACAGGAAGTAAACATGGACTCAAGCTGTTGCCTAGCAATGCAAATTCAGTTGAAATGGTCTATCCACCTTATTCCAAGAGCCCCCATGATGCCTTTGCGTGAATTATGGGCACATCTTCTGGCTCGTCGTGTCACTGAACCAGAACTTTTCCATGGTAACGGTAGGCTAATCCTCTCTCCTAGAGCGACTGCATTAAAAACTACTAATACTGTACCTCTGCCTTCTACTATGGAGGGATGGGAGGACGACCTGAAGAAGTGGCTTCAGATAATGTACACTAGCATATTTAGTTAAATGACTCTCGTTAAATATGCTCTCATATTTTCAAATTAAAAGAAGTATACTAATAGCACACTTGAATAAACTTGTTTTTGGTAAGGGCAATAATCCCTTATGATGCTGTATGATTCAATGTGGAGCTGCTTTGAAGATTCAGCACTATATGTTGCTCTCTGTGTGTGTGTTTGTTGTTGTTGCTGATACATTCAGAACAACTTCATAACATCAGTGCTAACATATTGTACATACAACAGCAGCACCTGCAGTGTTGCTATTGATCTGCCCTTAAGGCAGATGTGCTCCCGCTCCTGCTGCTCCAGTGAATATCAGGTGTGGTGGTTTGGCAGGAAAAAGGATCCGTGTTCACAGTGTTCCAGCGTTTCTGCCATAAAAATTCTCTTTGATCCTCGTTGTGTTGCTGTTCTTCTCCCCCTCCCCGTTCACAAACACACACTCCTATCCTCCGCTCTGCATCTCTTAGTCCCGTCAGCTCTTCCTCACCTCCTCAACTTCCCCTCTTTTCTCATTCTGTCACCATCTTATACCTTTTTTTTTTTTTTTACCCACCTCTCCTTCCTCTCCTTCTCTGTCTCTGATTAAACTTGCTGGTGCATTAATAAAGTGCACCTCCCCTCCTCCCCTACACATTCCCGCCCTCCTCCAGTGGGATTAGGCAGAGCACTAATTCCATCTCCAGTCCTGGAAGCTTTGAAGTCGACTGCCATGCAGGGAAACCGCCAGCTTCTTCAATTTGCCATTTGCATAATCCCACCACTGCACTCATACATGCTCATCAGAGTGGAGGATGAGCTAATATGCTGGATGGAGCTGCATATTGGCATTATAATAATCCAGTAGCATCGCTTTCTTCATCAGCATAGCCATCAGGGATCAATGGATCGCTGTCGTTATCGCCGTCATCACTGTTACGACCCCACTTCCTCATCGCTCTTGCTTCATTTTACCCGTCCTTATCATAATTAGCAATTAGCATGTGCAAATGCTAATTTTTGCTCATTGGCGGCGGCTGATTGTATTTGCGTAGCATTATCTGCCCGAGCAGCACGGCGTGGGTAATTCCCACGTCTGCGGCGAAGCGCCGCAGCGATCCAAGAGGAGTGTCTGTGTGCTCTCAAACATCACAGCAGAACTAATGTGTGAAAACAGAGCGGCTGTAAATGTATGAATAATCATTTTAGGAGCCTTCGCTGTGAGGAAGATGAGGGGAAAAAACAAGTTTCCATAAAAAGGGATTGGCTCTGTGTTTTCCTAATCCATGAGTCAGCAACCTATGGTCAGCAACCATGACGGGAATTCAGAGGCAGTAAGCATATCCTATTAGTTTTTCAAACTGCGTATGGTTAATGAAGTGTTGGCTTGTTGTGATTTGAAATACCATGTTTCATCAAACAGCGTCACAATAGTCCTGTATGAACTAGCACAGAGGTCGACAACCTGTTTTCCTCTGAGAGCTAGTTTGACAAAATGAAAGCGACCAAGTTGTACATCGCTGATAGCCTCTGTCTTACTTTTATGGTCCTTTAACAACATTTCAGCCGCCGCAGTCGTCACCTCGTTTACAGTCCCGCCATAGGCGAAGGGCTTTTTGTGTTTCGTTGGGATGTGCGCCACTAAACAAAGCCTACGTTGGCGTTCTTTGTCAGTTTGGTAAACCAGCCCGTTTGCACAAAAAGGTGTATAAATGCCACAATAATGCGCAAAGCGTTTAGCGTGCAATAACTACGCCTTTCTTGATTTTTGCGTGTCTTTTGTACGCCATGTGTCCTGTACACCACCTCTCATCTATATTAGTACTGCCAACTTAATGTTTGTGGTCTTTTAGGCTCAAACGACCATCAACACCATCTTTGCCCACAGATGGAGAGTCACGTGATTTGCGGTGAGCTTTGCTCCCCTGATATTAACACATAATAGGTTTTTTACAAGCAGGAAGTACTGCAGGCAACTCCATCATGTTTAGCTTCAGGAACAGGACTCCCATTTGTTCTGACTGCCCTCCCTTAACGCGCTCGGCACTGAGAGTTAAAGAGCAGCCTGGACGCAATCAAAAGCTAATTTCTTCTGACTCAACTCCCTCTGAGTCTACACACTGAACACTTAACTCTTTCCCTGCGTTACCAATAAAGTGAAATTTGCTTTGGGAGTCCTGGACACGATGTCAAGAAGCTGACAGCTGCTCTGTGTGAGTTATTGCTTTGAGCGCTCTAGTGCAGGTCGGTTTTACACCAAAACACTACAGAAATGCGCATAATAAGAATACCATGCAGAAGAGGAACCTCTTGTTTATGTATTTAGTCACTATTATCCCTCTCAGATGGGTGATTGACTTGCAATTTTGTTGTCTTGTGTGCAAAACACATATTTTGTCCTGAGGATATTTATTTCCGTCCTTTCTGTGAGTGATTAGACACCTTTAGCCCAAAACACTTCAGTGACAACAGCAAAGAATATTGCAGTAATTTAAAAGATGAATATAAAAGGCACTCTGTTAAAAAAAAGAAAAAGAGGACAAAGGACCAGCATGTTATTGATTTTAATTCAATTTTTTTTCTTTGCTTTTAATAACTCACAGCAGGTCAAGTCCTGCATTACATTATGACTGAAGCAGCCAATCAAATTATGTTTAAGTAGGCCCTCAGGGGGCATTTTTAACTCAATTATTACTCTTTCTGTTGAGGCTATTTCTGGTGTTTTCTCACATATATAGGCTACACTTTCCTCTTGCAGGATTTCAGCTCCAAAATGGTCTTCTGTTCATTTCAAATTTCTGCGAAAGACATGTCTTAAAACTGGATCTGTTTTTCTTGTGCAACGTTTCGATCTAACAGAGATCATCAATTCGCCATCACAAAGAAGAGCAAACAATATAGACACAAAACACATTCATCACTCAGGTGATTGTGACCATGGATGTATTAAGAGAACGGGATATAGCGTTGGAGGCGGGGCCCCGTTCATTAAACCTGCTCAGTGGCGCATGAAGCCAAAATGGCTCGACTTCCGACTGGAAAAGTACCTGGATCTTCCAGCGATCTTCTGCATCCATTGGGCCCATGGAGCAGGCGCAGTAGCGTTCGCTCGGTCACATGGCTCGGTCACGCGGTCGCAGTCGTCACGGCTTTCTAACTCCGCCTCCCAGCCCTTGCTCCAGCCTCGGTCTTGGCCTCATTCACATGAACGGAGGAAGGGAAGTTGAGTTACAGACGTCTCTTTCCCAATGTAAGTCTATGGGAAAAAGTATTTTTGGGCCAAATGGCATCACGTGTCGGACACGGATGTTGTAGTACCGCCGTTTGGCCACTACAAAAATTGTGATCAATGACCGCCGCTCTTCCTGGGGGCTTGCTCGGAGGTGATTTGTGTTCGCCTCCAGTCTTTCCTTTGTTTTGCCTCCAGCTAACACCATGATGTAATCATGACGTCGGCTGTAAGAGGCTCTATATCTCCCACATACACACACACGCCACCATGAACTGCTTTCATTTCAGTTATTGAAGTTCTACCATTAACTGCCTATCCTTGGCTCCGTGCTCGATTAAAGCTTGTTCTCCGTCTCCTGAATGCTAATGTGTCCCGACCAGCCAGCTGCTCCCTGTTTTATTTAAAGCCCTTTTGTCAAGGTCCAAATTAAAAATCCAGTGCATCAATTATATTTTCCAGTGTGGAAAAGAGTCTTTGAAAGCTGCCTCGGGAGGGTCTGAAAAGATTTAGATTTTGACATTTTTATAGTTAGCTTCATTGTCCCTCAGCCCCAAATCTCATTATTGGGATGTCCCTCACTTTCAGGCCTTATACTGTATCCCTCTGACAAGACGTCGTATACTTTCTACCAAAGGATTTGATCATCTTTAAACCAAAAATGAATCTTCTGATTTCATGTTGAACCTGCAACGTTGCATTGAGATATGTCTCAAAACCACCTAATGTTTACCACCTTCACCAATCCAATAGTTGTTGAGATATTTCAGTCTCAAACAGACAGACATTGTCATCACTTGAGCCATGCTGCAGCTAAAACCATTTGGCTTATCAGACCACCTCTTTCTGCAACCCCTCATCCAGCACATCTTTAACCTTTGCCCTCCACCATCACGTCCTCCGCTTGGAGTCAGATGCTGCTCGGCCACCTGACGGTTTAGACATCATCATAATGTCTGCGGTCACTGCTGCGGCTTCTACTAACCCTCACCTGCCAGGCATTGTTGACTCAGCTGACTCAGCTGTTGCTTTGATGAAAGCAGTGCTTCGCTGGTTGTTGGGATTATAGTATTTTTTTATGTGACGCCTCAGCAGTAAAGCCTCCTGTACTGTACCTGGTTGTGGCTCTTCTGATATAGCGCCCTTTTCTTCCTGCAGCTTTCAGGCAAGGTTTTCTTTTCTTAAGGGCATGAAGGCTACTCCACCGTACCAAAAGACAAGGCTTTTACACTAAAACATAGTGACCCAAGGGTTATCTGTGGGTACACAATGCCCCTCCTCCATGCTGAGTATGAGCCTCCTAAATATATGCACCCAAAATCTTATCAGATCTCTCATTAATAATTTCCACAGCCGCCTCATTAAGGTGGATTTATGCTTGTGTGTCCTGGTGTACAGATACCTCCAGCACAGATTTTGCAGCTTGTGATTGCATCACCAACATTCAATGCCAATAATGCACTGAAATGAGTCGCTGTAGAGCGCGTCCTCCACTCATCACAAGGTCGGCGTTTGGGCAATACACTGAACGGCTCCAGGCCAGCACCTTGCATGAGAGAGGCTGTGTAAATGACGTCCGGTTACCAACGCAGATGCCATTTATGTAGCGAAGGGGACGGCCGTATTGCCACACGGGTAAATTGTTGGCAGTTGTAGGTAAAAACTTTGGCAGACAGGGAAAACGCACACTGTAAACAATTGCTGTTAATTTACAGCAGAATTTCAACAGTATTAACCTGTTATTGCTAAAAACAGTGCTTTACTGTTAATACAAAAGAAAATCTGTTAAATTATGCTCATAGGCCGTTTTTTAACTGAACTATAATGTATTCTTAAAAAACAGCACTTTACTGCTGATCAACTGTCTAAAGTATCATGAATAACAGTTTGATGCAGTATTTTTTGAATTCTGGGAAGAGCAATTTCACCTGATCTGCACATGTGAGGCTGGATCCGTTCTTTTCTTCATCCATTCCCATCTTACTGATTATTTGGTAAGTAGTAATTTTATTTAATTAATAAATCTGTGCAAAGGTTATCAGTGATGTTTCCAGTTAGTTTGCATTACTGAATATGTGCATGTCATGATAGAGGGATTCAACAGCTAGCTAGAATTTCACAGATGATTGCATATTAATCGGACAACACAAGGAGCTCATTTTAATATCTATGTATTCAAGTTAATATCTAAGTTAATGTGCTGACACATGTATTTTGCCAGTGAATTCATGCATAACGACGGTGTATACATTTTACAGTCTATGGAAGTCCCTTCAACATTTAAAGTAACATTAAGACTTCAGTGCACGTTGGTTATTGGGTGGTAATTCAGCAGAGCAGATACAAAATTGAAGGCAAGGTTATTTACTAGCTAACTAGTGTTTTTGAATGATATCTGAAAACCACATGTTCTATAGATCAGATGGTCAGAATATTCATAATTGATCAAAAAACGGTTTCTCAACCAGTAATGCACACCACTCAACACAATTCATTTAAAACATTGACTAAAAATCCATGAAGTTGACTGAGGAAATTTCTTTCTAAGTTTCAGGTGAAACAGCAGGAAGCTATTGGCGCTGGATGGTCAGCCTTGAGGGCCACTTCATATGTGAGGGGATCCAGCCCACCTTCTTGATGGGGCTTGCTGCATTATTTTCCACCTTCTACACCTGCACGCTCAAATTAATCTCAAGGTTAGATACTTTCAGTAAAACCTGTATTTTTATTGTGGCATTAATCTAAGTGATTCACACAACTTGATTTTTACACAGTACCTGAAGAAACACTATCATTTTTCAGGTGCACCGTAGGAATAAACCCTGAGAGAGGCACCAAGGATGGACAGGGCAAAGTCTTCTCAAAGAAAACTGGCAAATTCACGAGCTACAAGACAAGACAACAACCGTATATCCACATGTATCCACTCTGCTGATGGGACTCATGGACTTGAGTGGGACTTCATTTAAAATGGTGAGTTTACATTACATACATGATAAGAGGAAATGAGGGGTACACACGCTGATTTTGTATGTGAGAAGTTATAATGAAAGTTGTGTTGGAACTCATATATCTCTCTCTCACACAGTCAGCGGGCTACCAAGGCTGGATTGAGAGAACTGGTGTCTTTGAGTGGGCCATAAGTCATTCACTAACTCACTCCCCGACCATCGCCCAATACTTGGACTTCCACACTAATCCATGTGCCTTGTTAGAGCCTGAATATTCATACTTGGACATGATGTCACATGTCTGGTGGTGTTGGTGCTCATTATGATGTAAGGCAAAATATTACTTGAGAGTTTTGTTTTAACTCTATGATATAGCTCAACTGTCTGTAACTGTTCCACAAAGTAAGGTTAGTAAGATTGACAGATGTCTTCAGAAATGCTATTTCTTCTGAAATTTGGTTTGTTATCTGTGTCAGGTTTTTGTTGGCGCTGTGTTGAACTTCATATGAAAATAAAAAGTAAAGTGCAATAAGATAAGCTGTAGATTTTCTTTTCTCACACATTGTACATGATTGTAAAAGCAGTGAATTAGCTCTGTTCTTCACTCACATGTTTTTATGGTTTGCATTCTGTGCTTGTAGCCATATAGACAGACATTTTGGGCATCATAGCCTTAATTATAGCCTTTTTCTTAACAAGTGCCTTTAATTGTATTTAGTGTGACTATTCCTTTGTCTGTAACCTGCTAAGTCTATTCATATAGGCAAAAAATAATGTTTATTAAAATGTATGTAAAAAATACAACCTAAATAGTGCATTAAAACAAATCAGTAAGATAATGTAAAAGAAAGGGGAAAAACAGCTATATAATGTATCTTTAAACAGTAAATTAACTATAAAATACTGTGAAATTAATCAAAAAACCTGTATATACTGTATTTTTCATTAACAGTACAAAGCTGTAAATTTCAGCGACAGTATAATAATGTTAATTTTACAGTAGAATAATGGCAACCCTGCTTCCAGCTCTTTACTGTTATTTTACTGGGAAATTCTTAACAGTGCACAATAGAAGGACGTCAGGTTAGCAAGTGGATAGAGCTACACCTTTGAAAGTCACTCGCAACAGCTAAAGGAACGCTATTGGCCGTAGAACCTTGTTCGTTTTGATTGAAGTTCAGAGTTACTGTACAACCCCGTTTCCTACAAAATTACGCTCCCATACAACTACACTGTATTCTCTGTAATGTTTAAAGGGAAACATATTTTCTCCTGGATTACGGTCGCAGTTTTAAACAGTGTTAACATTGTAAACTTAAACAAAACAAAAAATGCAACACTACTTGGATGAGAGACAAAAAACAACACAATACTAAAAAGTTAATTTCATCTATATCTAATCTATAGCTTGAAAACAACTGTAACCCAAACCGAGTTGTATTGATTGCCTGTAACGATGTTACTGAAAGGAAGGTGGGGTTTTTGCAGAAATCAGAGTTAATAAAAAGCTAATAAAAATGTAGAATTGCATCATCATGAACTGAATTAAAGGTAACATGGTGTTAGAAAAAGACGGACAGATCTTTCAGTTTATTTAGAGCTATATAAGTGCTGCCATGTGTTGCCCTTTTCTCCCATATGCTGCTTGCTGTCAGGATCTATGCGGCTCCTATATACCGTCTGTAGGGCTTTACAGGAGAGCAGGAGAGAAGCAAAGTGCCAGCTGGTCTGAAAGTTGGAGGAGAATTCGTGCACATGTGGTGTTTTCATTTTCTCTTAACCTTTCCCGACAGATTTCTCTGGGTTGATGTTTTGTCATGCAGTCAGGGTCACACAGGTGAGCTTGTCCTTCCAGCAAAGCCACTTTTCTAAAAAAATTACCTCCTTTTGAAATGGGTTTCCTTTATAAGGGAAAATATACAGCTGCTGCTTTTTTTTTATCTGCAGCTTCTGTCGACGACGTTTTCTCTGTTCCTGCACCCCCGGACCCCGTTACTGTAGAGCCTGATTGTTTCTGAAGAGAAAGAATAAATTGCATTGTGCAACTACAGTAGCTGAAAGGCTCAAGAGGGAAACATTCATGTAACCTCGTAGAAACAAAACAGACATCTTTTGATACGCAAGTGCGCATAATTTCATCAAAATATAAATGAGCCTTATGCACAAAGTCTTTGAGGTTTTGATATCATCGTCTGTCCCCAGTCATTTCATTTTAAAGGAGATGCTGACAGTGATTAATATGGTTGCAGAAAAGACGGGTGAACGGCAACACTTTCCTGGCATCAGTTTCACACCTTTCATCTGATTAAGCGCCCAGCTCTCCCTGCTGGTGCTGGCTGTCTTGTTGACAAGCTCTGTTGGAGGGCACAACGCAGAGAAACACCAGCACTGCTGATATTTCTGGACTAGAGATGCCAGCAGCCGGTATCTGATGCTTATATAGTCAATATCCTTCAAGTTCACTAAAGAATACAAGGAAAGTTTTCAGCATTAATGTTCTTCATGAAGTTGGAAGTCCTGTCGTCCTTCAAAATGTCTCATTAAGTTTAATAATAAACCTATTCTGGGATGTCAGGAAATACACATTTTAGCGTTTTTGCATGTCATCTGTATGCCACGTAAACGTCCGCATTTAGGTTCAGGCAACAAAACCACTTGGTTAGGGTAAGGGAAAACGTCATGGTGGGGTTTAAAATAAGTAAACTAAGTAAAACACGTACGGAAACAACAACAGAAAACACGTCACAAGCTTCTCAAACACGGGTCTTCTGATTAAAAGTCTGGTGTTTATTGGGCCCATCCACCTCACCACTCGCCCACTATATGTGGTCTTTCTCACTTTTTATACTACGACACTAACTCTTACCCTAGCATTTATACGTGGATGTGTTTACATTGCAGTCAGTACAGGATACATGGCGTACAAAAGACACGCGAAAATCAAGAAAGGTGTACAAGAGGAGAGGTGTTGGTGCCTTTTGCATGTCTGTGCTTCATTGTCTCATAATCTACCCATGCCTACATCTACGACTTGAATAAACTGTGTGATATTACAACCCAGTCGCACAGCAGTTCATGAAATAGTCACGAAATGGTATGTATTGATTCGTGCACATAGACACAAATTTCTATTTTTTTTTCGTGATGGTCAACACGAAATCAAATCGTATGTAATCCATGTAATTGTGAACCAGGGAGTATAGAGAGCAGCAAGCTGCGTAGGGAGGTGGTTGGTGGTGGATGGGTTAAAAAACACAGGACTTTCACCCAGGAGACAGGTGTTTGTGTCAAAGTTGAATTATTTGCCACGTAACTTCCGTACTTAATTTACAGCAGTTCCTGAGCTATTACAACCCAAACCACCATCTTATCCTAAAGCTGTTGCCTAAGCCTAATCAAGACGATCTTTTCCTAAACCTAATTAGTTTTATTTTGAAAAGACCGGAGCGGAGAGTGACATGTACATCACGTTTTGTTGAAAGTGGTGCTGGGCGTCACGAAAAAAAAGGGAAATTCATGTCTATGTACAATCAAATAGATTCAATTTCACGAACTTCCATGAGATTGTGTTGGATATTATTTTCCCGTTACCAACCAAGCTCACGAGCCTCTGATTGTTAGCAAGCGAGCTAACTTGGAGAACTCTTGTTTTTACATCCTCCACAACTCTATTAAATGAAATGATGTAGAACAAAATGCTAGGTGGGAGTAAACAGCACAGTATAAAGAGAATGACGGCGGCTCTGAGAACATAGTTTTGCAGGAGACAGGGATGTCTGTCTGTGTGTTGCGTGATGGTGTGTGTTGTGTGTATGTCAGTGCGTCTGCTGACAGCAGTGCAGCGTGTGGACAGGTTGCAGGCCCTGGCACATCTCCTCCTGCTGCCCTCCTGGATGATGTTTTCTCAGAGATGTGAGAGCTGTCAGAGCTTCACTGCTTGCTGTACCGGAGGCATACATCATCTACGAGCAGCCTCTCTGCTCCCACCCAATCATTCTTTACCTTTTGGTCTGTTAACGTCTGTGCTCTCCTTTTCCCTCTGAAACTGCTTCGTAATGATCCCCCATGGGGGACTACTTCCAGAGAGGAAACAGTTAAGGTTAGGGTAGGTCATCAGGCAGTGAGTCTTGCAAGAGGTTTTGCAGATCTCAGATCAGATTTTGCAATTTTGCGGTTTGCCTTGTAGACACGACCGTGAGAAGTGTTGCGTACCACACTCAACGTTTTGACCGTTTTGAGTGCAACATCTGTGTACTTAGAGTGCAGCTGGATTTTGCCATACTGCTCAGTGTCAGCCCACTTATGTATTCAAATTGCAAATTGAGAAAATCGTCTCTTCCTGGTTCCTCTTCCTTAAGAGATTAGAGGCTTTTCTAAATTAAAGAAGAATCAAATTTGGGGGAAACCACTGAATCTCCCCAACCCGGGAATAAAAACAAAACAAAACCCTACTCATCAACCTATAGAGAATAATGCAGCGGCAGTTTACAATTATGTGTGTGCAGTCCATAATTTAACTCCTCCCCACATCTGTGTCTGACTATACCATAATATAAGAGTTTGTTCTAGCACGTTTGGAAGCAAGACCTAGTGTACTACAAACTCCCATCTTTCCTGTGTACACAGGGGACTGATGTGTACTTTTGTTTCATGCTGCACCAAAGACTTCATCTGCCATCACAACCTCCGTTGATTTGCTGCCAATCGCTGTCTAGTTAGCCCCCGCTCTGAACTCTGTCAGGAGATGTCACCGAGTTTGCCTTTGGAGTCTCCTTTTCATGCAGAAGCTGAGGCTTTTCAAAGGCCCTCTGAAGAGATAAGCGTAGCCTGCCAACCTGACTCTGGAATACAAATGCCCTTTTTAGCATAGGGAGGTGAAAAGGGAAAGATAACAGAGGAAAATGTGTCAGAGAGGAGGGAGCGTGCACGGGTGTAGACCTTATGGCGAGGCTGGGTAAGGAAGGACGGATAGAGGAAAAGACAAATATGAGGAGAGAGGAAGGTTGCTGTGATAGATGGGTTTGCCGGAATACGGTATTGATTTAGGCATTTTCGTTAGATAGAAAATTCCAGCCGGTATTATCTGCAAAGTGGAAATGTAAAGAAGGTTCTTTCATGATCAAAATTGTACATTTTCTTTGGTTACAGTGCGATTGGTAGCTGTTTGCAGGCACAATCATAAATTACATTACATTTTTTCCGCTCTGTAAATCTCACTTTCTGGTTTCTTTATAGTGTTAGAAGGACGACCTTTAAAATAAAAGTTTGTACTAACCAGGGGGAACCAAAACGCCACACTGACGACTTTACTTATCAAGTATTGATACGTATCCGTCTATTCCTGCGTACTTTTCTTTACCTATCCCTAATTGTAAGGTGTTTCTGTTGCCGTTAAAAGCTGCATAGTTTATTTATATCATCTGTTGTTCTGATGTTTGTTTGAGTAAATCATTTTGACGTTACTAGGCAATATTTTCTTATATTTTAAGCATTCTATACCGTCATGGTTTGTTGGATCAATCCACCCTTCATAAGTGTTCTTTCTTGCTTTTTATACTACGTCTCTAACTCTTACCGTAGCATTTATACGGGGATGTTTTTACATTGCAGCTAGTACAGGATACATGGTGTACAACAGACACGCAGAAATCAAGAAAGGCGTCCTTATTGCACGCTAAGCACCTTGTGCATTATCGTGGCATTTATACGCCATGGGTGACCAGGTGTCCCACTTTCCGAAAGACTGCACAGCATTTTTATCCCTTGTCCCACGTCCCACATATTGAGACGATGTCCCACATTTTCATTGGCTCTAGTTTTCAAAAGTCAAACCACTGCAGGACAGACGCTTTTTTAAAATCTGGCTTTGATCCAATGGCTGTGAAGAAAGCAAACTGAGAACACGTGGGTCAAGTGCAGGTTAACATGTCACCGTCTTTGCTACGCCCAACGGAGAATAATTATGAGTCACTTCACTTCATTTATAAGCCGGTGGAAGGAGATTCTCAGAGGATTTTGTGAAATTTGCCAGTTATTTTTCAGTTTCACTCGGGGGGGAATACGACATGAAGCGACACAGTTCACGTGAGTCTCACAAGAAACGTGCGGATCAAAAGGAGATGTGCCGATCTATGGATGCATTTGGGCAAAGCGTAGAGATGTTACAAGATACGGGCATAATAGAAATGTTTATTATTTAAGTTAGATAGACATTACATCAAAATTTGTAGACTACCTCTCAGCCTTGGTAACAAACAGACCCACAGACCGTCGGACCATCATTGCCATTCATAGAGCCATGCCGCTAGCTCAGGTAAAAAAATGAAAGAGAAGAAGAAAGTGAGAGAGAAACAGCATAAGGGGCAAAAATGACAAAAGAGGAGTACAGAGTCATCAGCCTGAGGGCAAAAGCATCAGTTAGCTCTTCAGAAGTTCAACTCCATACAGCACAGAGCTTTTCTCTGAGTCCCTCTCTCACATGTTCACTCACCAATCCTGTAATGCATATCAAATCGCCGGGTGAATAATGAAGCCAATCTCACATAAATTAGAGAGACACGCTGAATTCCCCCCCGGTCCAATCACCATGAATATTAAAGCAAACTCACAAGGTTACAGGGAGAAATGGTGGACGGGGGGAACAAGCAGAGGATGGATGAAGAAATATGAAGAATGAAGAGAGATAAAAAGGAGAGCTCCCGGCGAGAAGGGAAGGCAGTCGTTCTAAATTTATATCAGCGATGACCATGTAATCATTTTGCTCACATCTGAAAACAAGGTTAGACAATGAGGTAATTAAATCGGCAGTGCTGCATGGCATGTCACTGATGGATGTGCAAGGTTATTCTTTAAAGCTATACGTCCTGTAATAAGATAAATGCACTGTTGTGTAAGCTGCTTAAAGGAAAACATACTCTGAGGATTGCATGGACACACAGTCTGCGCTGATGGAATGTGTAGTATAAATAGCCTACCTGTGCCATATAATGAAAATACTCCACTACAAGTAAAAGTCCTGCATTCAAAAGCAATTTTTAGGTTGTAGCGTGCTCAGTTTTAAAGCTAGAGTGAAGATACTGGTATCATATGAAACTAGAAAACATAAGGAATCCATTGGTACCAACCATGTCATACTACAGTAGCTTGTCGTGAAGGAGGTTAAATAACACTCCAAACCTGCACTCATTTTTGGCATTTGTTGGGCATTTTTCAGACATTTTTCGGACATTATTCTGACATTTTGTGGATATTTTCGGAATTTTTTTGGAAATGTTTTGCACATTTTTTTCTGAGATAATTTTTCTAATATTTTTCAGATTTTTTGGGGATATTTTTGACATTTTTCTGAATTTTTCCAATAATAAATATAGACATATATTTGCATAAAGCAGCATATTTGCCCACTCCCATGTTGATATGAGTATTAAATACTTGACAAATCTTCCTTTTTAGGTACATTTTGAACAGATATAAAAATGTGATTAATTTACGATCAATCGCGATTAAATATTTTAATCGATTCACAGCCCAAATTTACAAACTGTTGTTACGTTTCGTCAGTTTTTGTCTCTGCAGGAACAACTGAGACAGTCTTACAGACTGAATATTAAGTGGAAGCACTGAAAAGGACGGATTTAGTTGCAATTCCTGCCAAAATGCCGCCTTCAACTGCAGTTGAACGTAACAGAATTACATGTTGCACACACGAGTAAACAAAGGCAGGTGGGATTTGCTGTGATGTATAAGGGCAGAGGAAATGGACACTGTTTCAGTGGTTATTTTTAATCACATTTTTCTATACACTGTGATGAGCTGGCTGAAACATCATTTCATCAATGAGCAGCTAAAGATTATTTTCAGAATCACACAAAGGGGTCAAAACCCTCCTGATGCTACCAGAAAAAAAAGCCAAAGTGAAATTTCTTGCATGTTATCTGATGGCATTAGTCCGTCTTGTTATTGTACTGTGAGAATCATACTTCTCTTTCCCAGAATGCACCAGGGGGGAGACGTGAACAAGTGGAAGTGGACTGGCACTAAATGACTGAAAGATCAAGGGGATTTCTGGAGCAGCCGAGGGAAGCGTACAGCAGATTACTGATCGGAATAAGACATTCACGTTTTCAAATAGATATTTCTCCCCGCTTGAGTGAAGTTTCCAATTTTAGCCGTCGGTTCAGTTCAGAGGACGTTATCTGAAGTGTGTAAATACGATTGGAAGGGATGGAAGTGGAGCTTTGTCAGTGTGTGTGTGTGGTTGTCTTTGACCTGAGCAGCAGTCAGCAACCCTAAAACTCTGCATTCAGAAATACCGTTTAGACATGGATTATAGGGTCATATCCATGGCAACAATCTGGATTCAGCCATTATGTCATATATATATACCAGTTTTCTCCACCAGGTCGTCTATAGACCTTTTTCACAGCAGACATTTTGTTCGTACTATTATGAGAAATAAAGTTGGCTGCTGATCTGTAACTGACATCAGACTTCATTCGTACAGTTACACATTATTCACTACAATAATAATCTGCTCTCCTCTAACATTATTTATGAATATGAATCGTCTCAAGAAACCCAACTCCTCCTCAGCTCAGCAGCACCACTTCATTATTAAACTCTAAATGTTTGAGGAGATTTACACCGAATTATTCCTGTGAATAAATAGCCGAGGTCTCCGTCAGTGATCCGTGCTCGCTGCAACAACACAACTGTGTTTCCCCCGCTTAGAATCAAATCAATCATTAAAAAAAAAAAATAGCGTTGCACAATTTTCAGGTCATTGTTTTCATAATTACAGGTTTTAATTTAATATAATGTGAAATCTCTAGCTGCGTGGCCCCTCGCTACAATGGAGTAATCCATCCACCCACCAGCTCATTCACGGCTCTGACAGAAAGCGGTGGTTTCCCGGCCCACCAGCCTGTGGAGAATCGATCGGCTCCGGCTGGGGAGAGAAAAGAAGATCACGCTGACGGATTTGCAACAGGCAACATACTCGCACTTACACACACACAAACACACACAGGAAAACAGTCATGTTATTATGGCATAGAGTCAGAAATATAGATGCGTCTTTTGGTGCAAAACAGCCCCTCTGATCTTTGGAGTTGAGGCCATTTGAGCAGATAACTGACGAGTAAAACCTCCAGTCAGCCCAACCTGATCTCATTGGAAGGCGTATAAATAGTACGCCATTTTAAGGACATTCTACATCATGAAAACACATTTTAAGCGTGTCATTTGAAGCCACGTTGTTACCATGAAACGGTCACGGTTATGTTTAAGCAAAAAGAACAGCTGCAGTTAGGTTTATGCAACAAAACCACTTAGTTAAGGTTAGAGAAAAACATCATGGTGGGCTTAAAATAAGTAAACTAAGTAAAATATGTACGGAAACAACATAAGTACGGAAAAAACGTCACCAACCTCACTAACGTCACTAACGTCACTAACGTAACTGTAACTAACGTAACTGTAACTAACGTAAACTAACTGTAACTAACGTAACTGCAACTAACGTAAACTAACTGTAACTGTAACTAACGTAACCGTAACTAACGTAACCATAACTAATGTAACTATAACTAAGGTAACTGTAACTAACTTAAATATAATTAACGTAACTAACGTAACTGTAACTAACGTAAACTAACTGTAACTAACGTAGCTGTAACTAACGTAAACTAACTGTAACTGTAACTAACATAACTATAACTAACGTAACTACAACTAACGTAACTGTAATTAACTTAAATATAACTAACGTAACTAATGTAACGTAACTAACGTAGCGTAACTAACGTAACTAACGTAAAGTAACTGTAACTAAGGCATCTAACGCAATGTAACTAACGCAACGTAACTGTAACTAACGTAACTAACGTAACTAACGTAACTATAACTAACGTAACTAACATAACTATAACTAACGTAACTAACGTAACTAACGTAACTGTAACTAACATAACTGTAACTAACGTAACTGTAACTACCATAATCAATGTTATTCACTTCACCTCTCGTAATTGTTATGGCTGATCGGTGTATATATGAACTACATACAAAAGACTCTGCTACAAAGTAACTGGTGACTACAGAAAGTAAATAAGGAGTGAAAGGAACAATATGTCACTAGCTGTGTCAATGTTAGCCGTGCCAAGTTTGGAAATATCTGAAAGGGTTGATGAGGTAAAATTACTGTTTTTGTAAATGGAGTCTGGTGGCTTTGAAGAGAGTGATTCAACGTCTGAATGTTAGGCTTGTTTGTCTCATTACTGCTACTTCTCTGTTTCCATTTGCTCTGGACATGTGGTCTTCTATATTTAAAAGCAGTGGAGTGGAGGACTGTGAATTTCTCGGCAAACCTCCAGCTACAAACAGCCATCTATCCCGCGTGTCAGTCACCGTGTGCTTTCACTCAATTTGCACAACCTTGTCTGGTAATATTTCCTCTGAGCTGCAGGCCCTGCACAGCGCTGCCTCTCCCCAGAGCAACCATAACAACTCCAGATTCCACCTAAAGTTATATTTCATGCTAATGAATTAATGCACCCTTTCCCCATTTTCAGCCTGAAAATGTGCCTCCGCTGCCACGCCGAAATGAAAAAAATCAAATTAGTCTTGTCATTTGCAGCTGATTTGTTCGGGTCCCCGCTCACTCTCCCTTCTTTTCCCTCGGCATGGCTGATGAGACAGCACAGCTGTGTTCCTGTTAGTGATTCCGATAACACCAAATTAAATGCCGTCTGAGAGAGTTGGGCCATTAATATGGAATCACAAACGTCAAGCTGACTCAGATCAATATATTAAACACTGTATAAATTCACCAGCCACCCTCATCTCGCTGCCACATTACGAATGAAGAGCCTCGACCGACTTTAAACAGGAAATTCAGTTGTGATGCTCAGAGAAACGTCACTGCTGCTGTTATAGACCCTTGAATAACAAAATTACTGCTATTATTGAAGTGTATTATGTGGGAGCAGGAGCATGCTGGTGATCTGAAAACAACAGGAAGTTGTTACTGATCAACACAATCAGTAGCTGCAAGCAGGTTGTGACACAAAACAGCCGGAGACAATTACTATAAAATCCTTATTGTCCAGTCGACACAGTTTTCCTTCTCTGAGTCAGAACTCCCCTCACGAAAAAGTAGCATACTTCAAGTTCATTTTTATGAAGTCAAATTAAGTAGTTCAAGGATATTTCCCAAGTATACTTTATGTAGTAAGTATACTAATATCAGTATACCATATAGTTACGTTAGTTATAGTTACGTTAGTTATAGTTGCGTTAGTTACATTTACATTAGTTACGTTAGTTACAATTACGTTAGTTATAGTTACGTTAGATACGTTAGTTATAGTTATGTTAGTTGCGTTAGTTATAGTTATTTTAGTTATGTTAGTTACAGTTACGTTAATTATAGTTACGTTAATTACGTTAGTTATAGTTATGTTAGTTGCGTTAGTTATAGTTATTTTAGTTACATTAGTTATAGTTACGTTAGTTACAGTTACGTTAGTTATAGTTACGTTAGATACGTTAGTTATAGTTATGTTAGTTGCGTTAGTTATAGTTATTTTAGTTACGTTAGTTACAGTTACGTTAATTATAGTTACGTTAGTTATAGTTATGTTAGTTGCGTTAGTTATAGTTATTTTAGTTACATTAGTTATAGTTACGTTAGTTACAGTTACGTTAGTTATAGTTACGTTAGATACGTTAGTTATAGTTATGCTAGTTGCGTTAGTTATAGTTATTTTAGTTACGTTAGTTACAGTTACGTTAATTATAGTTACGTTAGTTACGTTAGTTATAGTTATGTTAGTTGCGTTAGTTATAGTTATTTTAGTTACATTAGTTATAGTTACGTTAGTTACAGTTACGTTAGTTACGTGATTATCTCGTTACAATGACACCTGGCAGTGGGTGGGATATATTAGACAGCAAGTGAAGATTTTGAACTTTGAACTTTGTGTTGGAAGCAGAGAAAATTGTCAACGTAAGGATGCATCTCCTTGGAGCATTGAACATTTTGTAGCATCTCCAGAACTGCAGCTCTTGTGGGCTGTTCCCGGTCTGCAGCGCTCAGGACCTACCAAAAGTGGTCCAAGGAAGGAAAACCGGTGAACCGGCGACAGGGTCAGACCGGAGGCTCATTGATGCACGTGGGGAGCGAAGGCTGGCCCGTGTTGTCCGATCCAATAGAAGAGCTACTGGAGCTCAAATTGCTGAAAAAGTTAATGCTGGTTCTGATAGAAAGGTGTCAGAACACACAGTGCATTGCAGTTTGGTGCGTATGGGGCTGCGTAGCTGCAGACTGGTCAGGGTGCCCATGCTGACCTAATGTTATGGCTGATCGGTGTATATACCACAGTTCAAATGCACCATATGTTCACTAGCTAATTCACTACTTTTTCTGTCTGTTGCTTGGTGCTGAGTAGGCAGCGTACAGTGAGTTTATCAGAGCTTCTTTTTTTGCTGGAAACAGCTGCCTGCTGCTGGAAGTGACTCTAGTGAGTAAAGTGAGAGTAAAATCAAAACAGTAAAGCCATAAAAAAACAGAACAATCAGCTGAAAGACACTAAAAAAGCTGTGGGAGGTTTTGTCACTACAGTGGCCCCGTTCGTTTCATTCATACAAATATCCATCATGTTGTATTTTGAACGTGGTTGCCGGGACGGCCGTTTTGTTTACATTTGGTGCCTTCAGTGGATTTTGATCACTGATAACTTTTCACCAAAGTTAGTTTTCTGCAGGATATTCACAGATACCAACGATCAATCATGGACAAAAATCTTGACACAATAATAACGCGTAAGTTGAAATTTAACATTTAATATTTAACGCATGGTTCTGTCTCTGTGTATGGAGCAGATGTCTGTAGAGATGAATAATAATTGCACTGCTGCTGCTGCACCTGTTTTCAACATCTATTAATGTGATTAATGCCTTTTATTCATGGCTCGATGGAAGCATTAGACTTATCTTGTCCTTTAGTAAAAAAAAAAGAAGTAATATTGAAATGCTTATGCTTTTATTATTTGTCATATTTGCCGCCTAATTCTTCATTCTTTTATTTTTCTTTCCTGTTTTACTCTCAGACTTTATTTTTGTCTTGAATTTATCTCCTGGAAGCCAGTGTTTTTGTACTTAAGGGGACATATCATGCTCATTTCCAGGTTCATACTTTTGTGTTTCTACTAGAACATGTTTACATGCTTTAGGCCCTGCTGTTGCACTGCTGAGTGCGTTTTTTTTTTTACTCTATTGGTGTCTTCAAATGGGGTCCTGTTTATGAGAAGAGAAAATGTTGATATTCCCAACGGCCTCATCTTTTTCCTCTGTCATTATACCTTTGCATGTTTTGCATTATGTTACTCACTTGCTAAATTGTTGGCCTCTGTGGCTTCTAGATTGGTTAATATTGCCGTTGCTTAGCAGCAGTGTTCTCATGACTCAAACACTTAACGCCAAGCATATCGTGTACACGACTTCCCATGTTGTAAACACAAGTTCCCGAGTTTCATTTGAAGGCACCAGTAAACTGTAGCCTACTATTATCTATTAGATAGAGTACAGTTCATGGTTTGTGTTAAGGTAATGTTAGTACTCATTCAGTGGTTGCCTAGCAAAGGCCTAAATCTTAAAAAAACCCATTATTTTTCTGATACTGTCTGTCTGAAACGCTCCGTTTTAGCACCTGTCTCTTTAAGAAGCCCAGTCTGCTCTGATTGGCTTGTGAGAAAAATATGGTGCACCTTTGCAAAGGTAGTTCTCAAGCTGTGGTCGGTATATTCTAACGATGCTGCATGTGACATAGGAAGGGGAGACAAATCTGAATGACTTGTTGAATCACATGTTTTCTGATCTAGACAGCCCACAAATAACTGACAGGGTTGTCTTATTTCCCAGTTCCAGATACCCAAATGTACTGTATGTGCACAAGTACTGAAAAAGTGCATGATATGTCCCCCTTAAAAAGTGCATTGATATTATTATACGAGCAATATCTTACTGTGTTTGTGCTATCATTTTGCAGTTCCTGCATCAACAAAAAAATACGTGCTGTATAAGATGCCAGCAGACTGGGATACTCTGCCGGTGTATTCTGGTGTTGATGCTACCATACGACGTGACAGCTTCGCAGTTTACACAAAGAATAGAGGAGGCAGAAGCCTCGTCTACGAGGGCTACGTTCGGCCGCCTACTCCTGAGGAGCTGTCCATGTCGACGGTGCTGCGACCACCGAGGCAGGAGAGGTTCACGAAGAAGTATAAAACACTGCTGCAGAAGATCAGAGCCGATGAGGCCGAGGCTGAAGCTCAGGAACATATCACCTTAGAGTATGAAAGGGGCAGCGTGGCAGGTTTTGCAGCAAGCAGTGACCCAAGGGAAGGTGTTGTTGTCAGGGCAGAGCCGAGGACCACGCCAGGCGTTGAGGAGACAGCTGATGGATCAGAACAGCAGATAGAAACGGAGAAACGTAACAAAGCAGAAAATCCAAATGTGTCTCTGCAGAGGACGCAGTCCAACACCGATTACTCACTTCCAATGGACATCATCGACAGAAGAGAGAGTTTACACCCAGCACCACCTGGAGGAGGGACAGGAGAGGTTTTATCTTTTACATCTTGGGACACAGAGTACAAAGAGCTCTTGAACTTGTTGTATCCTGATCCAGATCCTTCCCAGAACAGTTCGGCTCCACCAGTCACGGCTGAGGATGGAGGGTCCTCCCCTAAAATCTACTCGGACCTGTGAAGGCTGAGAATCTTAACATATACTGTGAATAAATATTTTGAGCAGTGATTAAATTGTGCTTTTCTGATGTACTTTGGATGTTCAAACTAGGGCTGTCAATCCATTAAAATATTGAATCGCGATTAATCACACATTTTATGTGTTCAAAATGTACCTTAAAGGGAGATTTGTCAAGTATTTAATACTCTTATCAACATGGGAGTGGGCAAATATGCTGCTTTATGCAAATGTATGTATATATTTATTATTGGAAATCCATTTGCAACACAAAACAATGACAAATATTGTCCAGAAACCCTCACAGGTACTGCTTTCAAATCATAACATGGCAAACTGCAGCCCAACAGGCAACAACAGCTGTCAGTGTGTCAGTGTGCTGACTTGACTATGACTTGCCCCAAACTGCATGTGATTATCATAAAGTGGGCATGTCTGTAAAGGGGAGACTCATGGGTACCCATAGAACCCATTTTCATTCACATATCTTGAGGTCAGAGGTCAAGGGACCCCTTTGAAAATGACCATGACAGTTTTTCCACACCAAAATTTAGTTTGAAGCGGCAACAAGATGTCGAAAAATGTTGAACTCAAAGCTTGACTGACGTTGATCAGCCAAGTTAACGTCAACCACAATCTTTACCTAACCCTAACAAAGTAGTTTTGTTTCCTTAACCTAAACTTCCTGTGAAAGCACAGAAAAAGACACAGCTGACGCGTCCTAAACTGATGCCAGAGGGGAATCTAGAGCATCATAGTTTGAAGCATAGGGCCACTGACCAAGTGGCGGTATTTGACGAGTTGTGAGTGGGAATGTGTTGGTGTTATCAGATGTGAAGACTGTGAAGGTGAGAACTAAGTGGTTGGTTTGGCAGATGCACATCGGGTTAGATTTCCCAGCTATATTAAAGTGCAGGACACAGCTGCTTCCTTAAGCTTAAGCATCTGCTTCCAGTAGAAAAGCTCATCCAAAGCGTGTCCCACATGAGTTAATTATCAGTTTTCATGGCATGACTTAAGATTAAAGGTCAGGTCATAAGTGCCAAAACAACATATTGTCTCTGAGATTTCTGCCTCCACACCAGCGCAATTTATACAGTAGTGTTCACTGCATTGAAAATGTACATTACAAAAACACACCTTTCCACAAATAGTGTTTTATCTACACATACAGTCCACATAGTTTTGGATTAAACCTCATAAACTCTTACAAAATGCTGCTGCGTCACAACAACACGAACACGGAGCAGAATTGTTTTGCTTCCCTGCCTCCTGCACTATTTTTTCGGTGCCTCTTAATGGGTATCGATTTCCTCCATACAGGTCTGATTGATTTTGGTCGTCCTTACTGAATCAGGAGGCCAGAGATTAAAGTCCTGACCCTCTCACACAACAAGAACACACACGACTGATTCACTTGGGATGCCAAACCACGACTGTAATCAGTCTGTAAAGGTCACACAGTGAGTCCCAAGGACTAATAATACCTGTGGGGGCGAAGATCTCGCTGCTGTGGTTCTCTCTCTCTCCAATCACTAATGATGAGTTTGTTGCAACTCATCAGTTTCTCGTCCTTTCTCTCCCTGCAAACTAAAGACGTTGTGTTTCCATTTTGTCTTGGCAATTAGTGAATGCTGACGTAGTGTAAAACGCTTTGAGTGATCGGACGACTAGAAAGGCGCAATATAAGTCCATTTACACTGTTTTTTCCACAGACCTCTTGTCATTGTGTCCCATATATTGTTTTAGCCATGTAGGCTATGTACGTACAGTATGTTTTTAGCCATGCTAGCAGCATCAGCTCTAGGGATGCCAATAGCTGTGTTTCCATTTAATTGTCAAGTGAATTTTAAGCAAACTCTTGCAAAAAAGAAATGTCAATTAGGCGCGTTTACATCAACTGGTTTGGAACAAATAAACTCAGCTACAGTGTAGTTTGGTCCAAAGTTGGCGCTGTAGGCTACACTTGGCTGTAATCCACTAGTAAACAGAGTAGAAGGAGAAGTAGAGGTTGCAAACCAGAGACAAAACAAAAGTCGGCTTGTCCATCAAATCATTTACGAGAGAAAAATGGAGAGAGGTCTTGAGGAATTTGTTTAAATTGGGCAAGCTTTAATTGTTCTTTTATGTCAGATAGTATTGGCCATGTTTCAACAACTATTGGATGGATTTCCATGAACTTCTGTTAAGACATTCATGCTCCCCAGAGGATGAATCGTAATAGCTCTGCTGACTTTTCCTCTATAGCGCTGCCATGAGGCTGCTGTTGTTTTCTGTCTCTGTGTTTCTTCTTCAGGCTGAATCAGACGGTAAAGAACTTGTCTGTGTCCCGCCCCAAGGTCAAAGATAATAACTTAGTAAGTGGATAACTGGATTACAGGCATTCATGTTTGCTTGGTCATTCATCCCCCCAACACACACACACACACACACACACACACACACAGGCACACACACATATGTGAAGTGTGATATACACAAACTTCGTTATTGCCAGAAATTATCTTTTGCACAATCTTTTTCTGAGCACTTTATTCCTACAAAGTCAAGCTGCAGTTTATGTGATTCATTCCTCTCTAATAGCCTAACTCCAATATTAATAAGTTTCCTCAGCCATGTCGTAATCCCTGCACAAAAAAAACATTATCAAGGAATTACATATGCTGCAAACAAACCTTTTTTTTTTTTTAAATAAATAAATAAATGACTTTATAATCCATCAGAGGAATACAAATGTCATTTCACAAGACAGACAGAAGACGAGGCGAGAACAGACCTCTGACTTATTTCCCCAGCTGTCAAGTCTCAGACACTAAATCCATCTCTATGCTAGCCAGAGCTCTTATGCAAAGTCTTAGCAGTAGATTGGTATGAATGGCTGCATACTGTTTAGATGCCCTGCAGAGTTTCGCTGATGAAGTGCTCTGACATTGCAGTCACAGTGCTGTATCACCACTCGTGTGTTTATGTGGTGCATGTTGAAGGTGCCTTACTGTGGAATTTAAATACTGCAAAAAAGAAGGTTTTAGGGAGATGATTAAAATGATAGGAAAGCAGAAAGTAGACCAAGAGTGTGCAGTCATGCTAGCACCTCTGTGAGGCTGCACGGTGGAGTGCCTGTTCTCACTTCCAACTTGTCAAGGAGACACCCTTTAGTAACACTAGGTGATGAATATCAATGTACTAGTAGTATACTTGTAAGTGTACTACTTCAATACTTCTTGGGACCAAGTTGGCAAACTTTTTAGTTCATAAAAGTATACTTTTAAGTGTACTTTTAGTGTAAGAACAGTAAACTTTGAGTGCACAACTACATCTAAGTTGTATTTTGTAAAGCATGCTATACTATGAAGTGAACTATACTACAAGTGAACTTACATTTAGTTCACTAGTGTAGCCCACATTTTAGTTTATGAAAGCACACTCGTTTAATAGTTTTTACTGCAAGTGTACTTGTAAGTTTTCTTTCACTTAGTACTTAGCAAATGATTTACGTATTACATAAAGAGACTTTTGCTATTTGACTTGATATTATGTGATGAAAATTTGTTTTTCTCGCATGCCTCCACGGTGAATGGAGAATGGAAAAACGTAGAAAATTCTTGATGAAATGAAGTTAATTCATATCAAAACATACATTTACAAACTACTCTATCACAAAATAAGCATAAGCAAAATATACTTTTCTATATACTTGTCAGTATAAGCCAAGTATACTTAAGTATATCTCTGATAAGTACATAAAAAGTAAACTGAAAGCACACTCTTTTATTTAAAGTTTAGAAGAAGTAAACTAATGGCACGCTTGAATAAACTTATTTTTGGTAAGGGCAGTCGCGTGAGTCACGTTAGTCACCAGTCAGTGAAGTTAACGTCAACCACGACCATTTCTTAACACTAAGTCAGTGTGTTGCCTAAACCTAACTTCCTGTGAAAAACGAAGTTTATTTTGAAAGGACACTATGCATGTAATGAGCGTATATTGACACGCCGTCACCGGTCCGTCCAATAGTAATGCTAGAGGTCTCTGATGCTGTCGGTCTCTGATCCTGAGGGGCTCTGACCAAGCGGCGGTATTTGACGATTTGGGCGTGAGAATGTGTTACAATGACAATGCTAATATGCTGATGTTTAGCAGGTATAATGTTTACTATGGTAACCACCTTAAAAAAACAAACCAAAAAAACGGGGAACTTCCTTATATAGTCACGAAAATTTACTATTTTTGCACACCGACGTAGTGGTCAAGTTCCCCCTTAGCACCAGGTGAGAAAAGGTCCTGTTGCCGACCATGCTGCTGACACTAAGCAATGTTGTCCATGCTGTACCAAAAAACTGTTGACCTTAAAGTGAAGTGAACCCCACCTCCTCCAGGCCACATCAACTCCATCCTCCCTCCATGGTTCCCCACCTGGATCCCCACCCTCCATCTACCACCTCCCTTTGCCTGCACAGAGCCTCCCCTGCATTATTCACCACCAACTCTGTCACATCGGACAGACGCTGTGTGTGTGTTGTCATGTCACACTGCAAAGATAGAAGGAAAAACCCCAAACTGTTCATGCTCAGAAGGGCTACCCTCATCAAACCAGCAGCTGTCTCACTGACGGTGCACGTCTCTTTCCACTAGCTGCACATGTTTTGGTCAGGACAGCCCTGCTGACATCTAAGCCCGCTCTGCGAGAGGCTTGTCATCCTCGACAGCTCCGCTCACAGAAATGTCGCCGGAGGACATTAGCGCCTCTGCGCCCCTCCATTTTTTTTAATCGGTGAGACGACGACTCATTCACTGTTGAATGTGTTTAGTGATGTTTGATGTTATTTTTTATAGCCTTGGTTGGCAATTCCCACCACACTTTCCAGAGCGCCTTGAGGCTGTGATGCATTATGGATATTGTGACGCATGCACACGCTCTCTCATCTTAATCACCTTTGTGCAACTGTTTAGCACCATTACAATATGTAACTATCATTATGGCTTCATCTCCCCTATGATTTATTGAGTGTTATTTATGCGTCATGTGTATTCTGACGCATGGTTAACCCACTTTGCTGATCTGATTGGAGGTGCTACATACATAAACCATCATATCTCCTCTCAGTCCCAACGGGGGGGGAACGAGCTCTCAGCATGAACGCTGGCGTGTTTTATACCCGTATCATGACTGTCGCTCCACTAACCCACTCAGGGGGTTGTGACTCCGTTGTTCCTTCTCTTTAGAGGGTTGCTGTTTAATATTTATATGCAGTAGGCAATTTGAGGGGGGATGAGGGGGAGATGCCAACCCCCTAGTTAGCAAAATGACCAAAATGCATGACCCTTGTTAAACTGCCATCCCAGGGGCAGAGGGGTCGTTTAGTTGAATATGTTAGTCGGCTTGACTCATTAATCCTTCATCTGACTGAGGTTTGTGCAAGTTAAAATGTATGGCCCCGACCATGGCTCTGAAATATCAGTGAGTTAGAACCATGGCTCTGTCCAAACTAAAAAAATAAAATAAAAATAAATAATAATAATAATAATATTATTAATAATAATAATAATAATAATAATAATAATAATAATAATAATAATAAATAAAAAAATAAAAACTTCACAACTTTAAAAATATAGATTTTTTTATTTAAATTTGTATATTATAATTTTTACAATTGTATTTATTTATTAAACATGAATACAAATGTAAGTAGACAATTTGTGAGTACCCTACCTTTATGTGAATTCTATGGACTTCTGGTTCGTAGCACCGTAAAGAATTTAAAGATATATATAATATAAATATAACAAATATCTCGTCTTCTACACAAGTTGTAGCAGCCTGAGGTCTGTATTTGACCTGTAAGGACCTTAAAACGTTTACTTTTTTACTTACCTGTATATGTGCATAAATGATAGACACCAGCGCAATAAATAACAATATGAATGAAAACGTCCCTGAATTATATCCTTCTGTATGAATTATCATGGATGTCCCAAAATGAGTGTGTAAAACATTAATGCCTTTGGTCTCCCAGCTACTTTAACATTTAAATTTGTCAGACAGCTATGCTGTATTACGTCTCTGCGATTCTCTCGTAGTGAGTGGATACTTAATACGGTGGAAAAGCCTCTTTCCTCTTGGGAGATGTCACTCTCATCGGTACCTTTTTTATTAAGCTGTAGAAATGGTTGTAGCAGCTTTGTCTGCGTTCTCAGTCGGACTGAATTTGCAGGTATTAGTCTGAAAAAAAGGTCAAGTGTAAAGTGACTAATAGGATGAACTGGCGTTGGTACATAAGCGAGGGTAAGAGGTTGGTTGTAAATTGGGATGAAGTCAAACTAGTTCCTGGAGAGAGCAGGAAAGTAGGTAAATAAAAGTATTGCATATGAGAAATCTGTGTATATTACCCATCCGTTACAATTTATTGGCCAAAACCATCTCATTGTAGAGCTGCGTTTTCATTCGTATGGACTAATGAAGGGTTGGCAGTGCTAAAGCAATCAGCTGAAATATGTCATTTTTATGAAAAGGGAATTATTCTAATGCGTATTATGGGTGAGTCACCACTCCGAGGCCACATTTGCAAATGCTATCTCCCCACTGTTAATTAAGATAGGTGAACTGAAGAGCCTGGGAACTGGATTTCTCTCTGAATTAAACATACAAATGTGAATTGGCCGGTAGTAAAGCGACATTTTATTGTTCTTTAAACAGCGCTTTATATTGCAGAGGGAGGAGAGAGGAGTTTAGTACCCAGGGCCCCAACATGGGGAGGACCCTCCAAAAGCCTGAAACTAAAACTAGTAGTGGAAAAGTACAGCTGAAGCTGATGAAAATGTCATAAGTTTTGCCGGTATTTGGTCATAAACCAAAGTATTGGACACATTAAGGCCTGATGATGGTGCTATGAAGAGTTAAGGAATCACCAAAGTTATTAGAGTTCATCATGAGGGGAACATGACTGTCTGGACCAAATTTGGTGGCATTTTGGCAGTCGTCATCTTAGTTTTTGGCCGTCGCTATCTTGGTTTTCGGTTGTCGGCATCTTGGTTTTTGGCCGTCGCCATCTTCGTTCTTTGCAACCACAAGTGACACGAGCGGGTGGAGCAAAGTACAACCGAACACTGAATAAGACATTTTTAGGCGACCAAAATGTTAATATTAACTTTGATGAACTGAAAACACACTGTGAAAGGGTTAAAGTTGTTAGACCAAAGCACGGACAACGCCGTGTTAGCGACCTGTCAATCACAAGGTAGCCCCGCCCTTATGGTCTATTTGACTCTAAATAGGACCATAATTTACTAAATGAACATCATGCTGTATTGAAGAAGACTTGAAACTAGCGATTGAGACTATAAACTCATGTTTACAATGTTTACTGAGATAATAAATCCAGTGAGAAGTAGGCTCATTTTCTCATAGACTTCTATACAATCAGACTTCTTTTAGCAACCAGAGGAGTCGCCCCCTGCTGGCTGTTAGAAAGAATGCAAGATCAAGGCACTTCAGCATTGGCTTCACTTTTCAGACCTGGAGGTAGCCCACTGATGTTGACATACTGTACTATTACAAGGCCCAGAGTCAATAAGAGGAATTAAGAGGCAGCAGAGTTTAAAATCACCTGACGTGGCTGTGATGATGCTGACAGAGTCGCTGATGAGTGACAGGAACGATGACATCAGCTGCCACTCCGCTGTCTGTTGATGGCGTGCAGCTACAACATGGACACGAATGAATGAGAGCGCTGTCCTTGCACCAACTACAGAACACTTCACCCAATCACAGAGTCCCACTGGGGGGAGGAGAGCGCCTGCAGTACTTAGACTACACAAAGAAGCCAAACACTGAGGCACACTTAATGTATGCATGCTGCATGTACAGGCATGAATACAAAGTGTAATATGTTCATTAAAATGCATGTTTTGCTAATGCAGAGAGAGAGGTGGTGTGAATTTGCAGTCAGTGTTTCACATGCAGTCAAAGCAAAGATTTGACAGATTTTAGGGGGTTAAAAAGGTGACACCAGATGTACAACCACCATTCTTCACAATCTTTGTTCAGAGCTCAGGTCAGCTAAAGGACATCCGTCATTCTGCCAACCGGCATCACATGTCAAGGCCGAGGCTTTCAGTGTCACTTCATGCTTCAAAAATCAATTCCGCTGTGTAAAATAATGCACTAAAATAGCCTCAAACACTGGCAACAGCCAGGTATTTCAGGATTTTGGATTATAAAAAGACGGGACAGTCTAGTGCCTTTTTGATGCTACCACTGGAGGGCACCAAAGTTGTACATTTTCTAATTCTACAAACAGTGTCTTTAATTCATTAAAAATTAATAAAACCTCTAATTCCAACCACGAATGAGACAAATAATATATCAAACAAAAATTAGAGCAGGCAGATCTAAGAAAGGTTGTGATGGGGCAACTTGATCACACAGGAAAGCGTATAAATAGCACGACATTACACTGAGTTTCCGCATGTCATGAGGACTCATTTTAGGCTTTTGCTGTGTCATTTGTACACCACGCAAAAGAACTATGGTAACGTTCGCAGTTAAGGCAATAAAACCACTTAGTTAGGTTTAGGAAAAACATCATGGTTGGGCTTATGATAAGTACAGAAACCATACTTGCCAACCCTCACGATTTTCCCGGGAGACTCCTTAAACTGTTTCTGGCGCTGTACAGCGTGTCTAAGCTCTACTGTTTCCAGCTGGACGGCAATACAGCTAAGAACCGAGGTACTAACACCGAGAACGGCCGGTGTTAGCACCACCAAAATGTCCCGAAACTGCATTTCAAACGGTGCATGTTTCAATCTGCAACATATCTATCCGTCCTCCGGTGTGCTGTGGCCGGCGCGCGGCGGTGCGGCTCCTGCAGCAGACAGATGGCCGCCTCGCCAGGAGGAGACGGTAAAGAAGAGAGCTAGTAAGAGAGAGTCGGTATGCGTTAATTCTTGTCTCATTAGTGGTCTGATAAACAGTAAATTCATCTAAACTGTGTTGAAAAACGATGCCATCTGGTTGCCATGGTAATGAATAACGCCTGACTATTAACCATACCCCCATTATCTGTTTGAGAAAGAACGTTAACCAAAAAAACAGGAAGTAAAACTGGCTGGAGGGGGGCTTTAGAGAAAGTGTGTCTGTGCCGAACACTTAGTGTCTGATACGATAGATGGGAAAGAGAGGGATGACCGGTTGTGTCGATATATCGATATGCATTCCGTATACGTTCTCAGACAGCCTTTCTGCTCTGTGTATTCCCGGTGAACAAACAGGAGGGATGTTCAGCATGCTAACACCTGCTGCGTTGCTCTTTTGCCTCCTGCCAGTGAGAAGAATAGCTGTGACAAGGTGACTGGCTCCGGAGAGACAAACTCAGATGAAACCTCTTGAGCCCCGCTCGACAGGCTCGTCCAGATGACAAAGGACCAAATGGCAGGCTTTTCATGAAAAAGCCACAAACCGTCAGCATTGTCACCTTTTGTCATTTATTTATGTCTTTTTCAGAGATTTATTCAGCATAAGGTCAAAGATTTTCAGATTATAGCAGCAGGCCTGAAGTGAACTCTGAGGAGAGATGCAGACGTACTTCAACACTGAGTCAGTTTATCCAACTCTCATATCGTCATCCACTTAGGAAAATATTTAATTTCAAACAAATTTGTTTTGCGGCGTGGAAAGATTGTAATTAACAGGTTCCACCTTGAACAACCTGCAAAAGAGAGTCAGGCAGCAACATTTAATTGCAGTTTTAAAAGCCTCGAAAACAGCTTTAACACCATCCTGGGACTCTAAAGGTCCGTATTGCTGAGCAGAATAATGAAATACTTTAAGACTCTGGTGTTAAAGCCTACAGGGCAGTAAAGGAGACATCTCCTTCCTAACTCCAAGTGAGGTTGAAATGTAGCTCTGATCCTGATGGGCTGGGATGCCAATCTCTCAGAACCAGGACATTTCTGTGACACCACGTCTCTTATAGCGTTAATTACTGGAAGAAATGTAGTAAATGAAAACTCATTGGATGGTGGGAAATCTTCTCATCAACTTATATGGGAAGAATGACACCAGACAGGTGCAAAGTGATAATGACGCCAAATTCACACCAGAATAGTGACGAAGTGCGGCCTGCGGTGAGCTGCCATGCAAAGTCTATGGCAAAGTGCAGCTGAACTGACGCTACAGGTCCGGCGAGGACACTAGGGGATGCGCTTGGTCCAAGTTTCGTGAGCCAGACGCGTTGTGCTGGATGGGCTCAGCGAGCAGGAGTTGGGAGAGGTGCGATCAGTAAACAGAGTCCTGTTACACCGTGACATATTGACCTTTGTTACAACAAATGTATTACCGTCTGAAACACATGAACACGCCTGGTGGCAGCAGAAAAATCGGATTATTGTGGGGAGCCTCATTTTGCTGCTGCCTCGTGTGAATTTGGTGTAAAATGTCTCTTCCAATATATTCAATACAAACCATGGAAAATCAGCAGTGATTTTTAAAAGGATCTGATTCTATGTCCAGTATGCATCCACAGTTCTCTGAGGTTCTCTGTGATGTGCAAAATGCTTCCAGTAACAGGAAGTGAAGAGAAACACGCTGCAACTGAGCTGCTGATCAAGAACAGAATCTGTCAAAGAAAGAGAGAAAAAAAAATCAATACTCATTTAAACTACAGTAAAACACAAACTGGAATCTGTCCAATCAGCCATATCAGTCTGACACCACTGCTGCACGGCTCCTTTGAAAATCATCTCAACATGCAGCACGGACCGATTTCCCAGCAGCCACTTCTTCGGCTCTCCCTCTCATGTTCCTCTTCCTCACAGTCACATCACACGGCGGTCAGCCTCACTTTGACAAGCGCATCCTGACATGCACCGCTGCAACGGCGACGCACCGTGCATAATGATTGTTGGCATGTATCGATGATGCTAACTTGTGTGAGCACCACGACGATTGTCTGATCTTCTTCTCTGACTCCAGTGTCTCGTGGGAATGCAGCAGACGAGGAAAAGCTGTGTGAGCACAATGACTTTAACAGGCCTCCCAGCATTCACACAAACAGCCTTCAGAGTCATTACAAACGCACTGACTCAAATTAAATTGCAGGAATATGTGCAGCAGATCCTGATCTCTTGGTTTTATCATTCGCTGCTTGCAGCGTCCCTCCTTCCTCTCACCTCTGTCTCTCAAAGTTATTCCAGCAGTGTGCTCCTCTCCCTCTGCTCTGCTCAGATAACAAGCAGCTACACTCATCTGCTGACTCCTCTTCACCCAAAGCAACGCTTATCGTCCTTAAACACACCACTCCTGTGAAACTAATTATTGCGCTGGCTTTCTGCCGCTTTGTCGCCGGACCAGTAACGTAAAGAAGAGAGTGAGGATTTTCACCCAAGCCGGTCTCTTCTTGTCCTTTTGACTTCTCTCTCTCTGTGAATCCCACTTCAGATGTTTCGATGTTAATCTGAACCCCGTGCATGTTTTCTCTCCTTCTAACAGTAAATATTAACACCGACAGTGAAGTGTTTAACTCAGGCAACACTGCCAAACATCTCTAGTAGTAACAGCAATTGCATCCAAACTTCCCTCCCACACATTACAAGTGAGATATTTACACGTTTGGTTTGCACTTGACCATATGTTTGAAAATAGAAATTGGTGTTTCTTTTCACAGGATACATTTTATTTTGTACTGCCCCTATTGAACTTTGCTGTGAGTACTTTATATACCACGTGGCCTCTCAGCCCGTTCTCATTTTCAGAGCGTAAATTACAGACTCTTTGTCACGGCCATCGGCGTTGTAGCATTACTGGGAGTAATTCATAAAAAAGATGCAGAAAGAGAAACAGGACTCTTCTGTCGTTGAGTGGAAGAATCCTTTTGAGTTGAGTGGCCTCACGTCGTCTTCATCTTGGCCAAAAAGTTGCACTCGAACACACCACAAAGACTACAGCCGACGGCCAGTTAGCACGTACGTTCTGCGCCTGTGTGAGATGAAATAACTCTCCACGCCAGCAGACAGCGGTAGTCTGAAGTCATCATTCAAAAAGGGAAACAGGAAGACCGAGGACTGAGGATATACAAGCTGTTGTTATGATACGTACATGAAACAAAGCGGCGTTTGCCGACCATTTTCCCACCCCTCTCACTCACCGCTTAGCTTCATTCCAGATGTCGCTGTGAAAACATCTGTTTGTTGGATCGATCAGATGAGATGAAGATGAAAAATGAGAAGAGCCTTCTGTGTGTGTCCTCTTGACTTTACTCGTTGGCTTGCTTTACTCACGTCCGTTTCTCTTCTCGTGCACTGAAGCTGAACCACCAATCACCGTCGAGCTCTGCCGGCTCTGCCCATGTTGGAAAAACTTCCAACACGGGCAGATAAGAGCTGACGGTGCGGGACACAGCACAAAAACTCGGCCGACAGACGCTCACCGACGGCCCCAAACTGTCCGGCGGCCGACCGTCGGCTTGCAGTGTCAGGACCATTACAGGGTCTCTGGAAAGGAGCTGAAAGACCAAGACGTTCTCATCCCAACTCATCACACACCGCCGCTTTGTCACGCCCCTTGGCGTCACGCCCCTTTTTGGCGTCATTAGGATTAGGCAACAAAACCACTATAGTTAGGTTTAGGAAAGAACAACATGGTTGGGCTTAAAACTTCTAACATTGTGAACACGGGACACGAACGAACAGCTGACTGTAACATGACGCACGGGACATGAACAGCAGTCTCCTGGATGAAAGCCTTGGACCCATCCACCCACCTGGTGCATCTCTTTAAACTACGTCACCACACTCCTGGCACACTTACTCGGAGCGTTTACTGTTGCTTTGGATTACATTGTAGTTAATGGAACGCCTGGTGTGTTTCATAAAAGGTACCTTGTACGGCGGTAACGAACGCCGACGGCCCAAACAAAGCTTTTGTATTTGACGCCCTGGGAATGAGAACGGGCTGGAAAGACAGATGGACAAAAAGTTCTTCCATCCTGTTTGTCTTTTCAGTAAAGCCTGAAACACCAGGGAGGGATAAATGTTAATTTAGCCGTAATAACACCACTAATGTCAGCACATCTGCAGCAAACTGATTTGATTGCGATACATTGCCTCCACATTCTACACGACATCTTAATTCAAGACAAAAACACAGATGATAGATTGTGTGCATCTCCACCACACGAGCTGTCGTACATACATTGATTGATAGATTAACGCTGCCTGCTGGTCACAGAAGCTGGACTGTGCATACATCAGTATTTCGCAGAGATAGGTTGGGCTTCTGGCTTGCTGCGCCAAGAAGGGCTGATTGAAATCTGATGGATAATTTATGTTGTGGAGGTGAGCCTGTAATTTCCAGGGGAGCAGTAGTCTATGTGCTTGGCTGGCCACCATGAATGATTAATACATAAACATTATTCATAACTTTCCCTCATAAATTTAGCTGGTCATTAAATCTGCCAGCCTCCACACAGGTGGAGAGAGAGAGGATGAGAGTGTGAGCAGACTGGAGAAATCTCAGGAATGTGATTCTTATCGTCCCTCGTTCAGTTCAGCCTTACAAACTTTCTGTTGTTTTTTGGAACAGCAGCGTAATGTGGTGGTTAAACAGGCTGTTAACATTTTCAGTCCAGCGGTTTGAACTAATTAGCAGCTAATTAGGCTGCGTATGCATCGTCCCTCTGAGAGATGTTTCTCCAGAAAGCTACTGATCACCAGTAGGTGACAGAAAGAACTGTAGATTGATTGACTTCTTCGCTAATGAGTGCTGGAAATACACTCAGACAAAGAGAAATGTCTTAATACACCAGCAAGGACTAGATACCTTTTAAATAAATGTGATCCTGCATTTACCAGCTGTTATCTGAGGAGTTATTGTGGTGGTTTGGTGAAGCCAGGTGCATAGAAGACATCTACATCCACAGGTCTGTTGGTTTGTCATTAGCTTAGCTGCAGTTAAAGAGGACATATACTGAAAAACTGACCTTTTGTGTATCTGAGGCCTGCACTACGAAGCAGGATCTGGAGTTCAGGGTGATGCAAGAGTGTTTTTTCCTCCTGTCAACCCTCAGAGGACTGTTTCATAAAGGTGTCTCTTATTGTGAAAAGCCTGTCTTGAATGAGCTGAACTGAACCAGGATCGGGCGTCAGTCCACCAGTGAGTGATAGCAAAATTATACTCAGACAAAAGAGGAATTTGACTCTAAATGGGACCATAATTTACTAAATGAACATCATGCTGTATTGAAGAAGACTTGAAACTAGCGATTGAGACCATAAACTCATGTTTAAAATGTTTACTGAGGTAATAAATCAAGTGAGAAGTAGGCTCATTTTTTATAAACCTCTATATTCTCTCTGTCACCAGAGTCTCCGCCCCCTGCTGGCCGGTTGAAAGAATGCACCTCAGCATTGGCTCCTCCAGGTGAACCCTCTGATCTCTGGACTGACAGGTAAGGCTGCTACATGGTTAATTATTATGGCATACTGCTGTATAAATGTGCTGGTATTTGGTTGCAGTTTAATGTTGGCCTTTTGGCTTCTATAAGCTATGTGAGAATCTTTTTATTTTTTTTATTTGGAAGCCTTCTGTGTGTCTAAAGCAGGGGTCAGCAACCTGCAGCTCTTTAGCCCCTCTCTAGTGGCTCCCTGTGGATTTATAAAAATGGAAATGAATAACTGTTTTTTTGTTTACTTTTTTCATTTTTATTTATCGTTGTTGTAGGTCTATGGTACGACGGAGTATTAGGGCCACATTGAGGAAAAAAAAATCAATCTGAGCTTTCAAGAATAAAGTCATAATATCACGAGTATAAAGTCATAATATTACAAGAATGAAGTCATAATATTACAAGAATGAAGTCATAATATTACAAGAATGAAGTCATAATATTACAAGAATGAAGTCATAGGTTTACAAGAAAAAAAGTAATAATATTATGAAAATAAAGTCAGAAGTTTAAGAGAAAAAAAGTTGTATTATTATGAGAATAAAGTCATAATATGAAGTAGTAATTTTACGTGTTATTTTCTTTTTTTTCTCGTTAAGTTAAGACTTAATTCTTGTAATATTACGACTTTTTTTTCTCGTTAAGTTATGACTTTATTCTCGTAATATAAGGACTTTTTCTCTTTAAGTTATGACTTTAATCCCATAATATTACGAATTTTTTTCTCCTAAAGTTATGACTTTATTCTCGTAATATTACGACTTTTTTTCACGTAATATTATGACTTTATTCTTGAAATCTCATAATTGTGTTAAAGGCTTGGTCCTTGTCTCAGTTTCAAGGCCTTGCAGACGTCTGGTTGTAGCACTGGACTCTGTGATTCAGTATATATATATATATATATATATATATATAAATCCTGTATAGACCTGGACCAGGACTCAGCTCACAGTTCAGTATATCATGACCTTTTATAGACTCTGTTCATCAAGACACTTTTAATTATTGGAAATATATATATCTGTCAGTTATGACTTTTACTAATCAATCACTGTAGGCCCGGGAGTGGAAACCTATTGCAGGATTAAATTGCACTCACTTTTATGGTGCAGTTATGTTATTTATTTGAAGTGGTAGCAAATTAGGGTTCATCAGGTTCTACATGATAACCAGCCGAAACACAGACAGCGCAGTTAAATTTAGATTCCTTAACCAATTTGCAGATTTGTTGATCATGATTGCACGTGTGGTGGTTAGTTTTTAAGGTTAGTGAAAGATTGTTGTTGGTCTGCCCCCTCCTCGACTAATAGTGTCATTGTGGTCTCTCTTGAAAAAGATTTTCAAAAGGTGCTCGCTCACCCCTGAAACAAAGAGTTGACTTTTTGGTCTTTTCTGTCTTTTTGACACTTTATTCTCCGTTTGAAGATTTCCCATCAGTTCCCACATCGATGACAGCAGACTTTAATTGAGGCAGACATGAATTTAGAGGGTCTCAGTTGGAGCATATGGGACTCTCTTCACTGTCGCAGCCCTGCTCTGTGATTCAGGCTGTTAGAGTTAAAGTCCTGCCTCGATCAGCTTTAACTACAGTACATGTGAATCGATCAGTTTGTCTCTGAAAAGCTGTTTGTTTTTCCCCAAAACCTGCGTCTTTCAACCACAAGGTGTTCCCCTGCTGCCACCAACCTTAAATAACCATGATGCATTTCTTCTGATTTGTTGGTGAAAGCCACGACAGATTGTTTCAATGTCAACTTGCTTATTTGCATTGTATGAAATCACCCTCAAATACACACACATGGTGAGACGCCAACAGGCCCTTTTTCATTGGCTGATCATTAATGCAGGAGCTTGTGTTTCCCCTGGCTTGGAATCAATAAAGGTTTAGACACATGCAGCGCTTAAGTTGGATAGTCTATAAATAGCCCAGCTTGGGGTTTAGCCCACGACTGGGTGGGATGATGGATGGCAGAGGGGTGACGGCGTTTTTTCGATAGTGGAAGTGATATAAAAGCTTCAAAAGACCAACTCTCCAGGGCGTCTGGGAAAGGTTAGGGCGTTTTGACCAGAAGGTGCATTATCTCACCTTCAGCGGCTGCCAAAGTGCTCCTCTTCTTCCTCTTTTTATTTGCTGGACCTGACTTCAGATCAGCTTCAGAGCCAACACATCATTACCCGGGAAAAGAAAAGTTCCTCCTTTCGGCACAAAACAGCAAAATGAGCCTCCTGCCACTCATTTGAAGTTGTCAAAGTTTCCCCTAAACAACATTGATTGACTTTTAACTGACTTTGCGCCGGGCTTGTTATCAGCGTGGATGTGCTGACTCCGGCTCACATCCCTCATGTAGCATCTCAACCCGGGCCTCGCCGCTTCCGCATTAGCACTTTAAAGCACATCTGTTGGCTGCCAGGGCAATTACTGCCACAGATACGATGATTTCACATGAAGATTTTTTCCCAATCGTAGACGGAAAATGAGGCTGGAATTTAAAAATGAAGGAACTAATGATGGAGCTGGAAAGATGTTTAGGAATGGAGGGAAAAAACTCAAGATTTCAGAGGAGGAATATATCAGGCGTTATGAATCTTACGTGCTGCTCTCCTCAACGTTGTACTTGTTTTTGTGCTGACCCACATTTCCTGTTGGTTTGCCTCGGAGGACTTGGCTTTGTTTTCAGGGTTGCATCTCTCCGTCTGGCCATTTCAAACAAAAAAGGCATTTTCTAAACAAAGCCATATGCTGCGCTGCAGTCCTCTCTCTCTCCATCACTCAGAAACACACTCTGACTTTTGCAGCTTTCACACTGAAGAGCCACGTTTCAAATGGTAATTTTGACCGAATTTGTCAGTTTTTGAGACAGTTTGTGCATTTTGTATCAACTATTTAATGAAATATACAACGCAAATAATCAAAATGACTATAAAAGAGTCAAAGATCCAGCCGGAATTGATGACTGGCTTAAAGGATAATTATTTAGAGTATAGGAGAATAGTTGTTCGCAATTAATTGCAAATTATGACATTTTTTTTCTGTTCAAAATGTACCTTTTAAAGGGAGATTTGTCAAGTATTTAATACTCTTATCAACATGGGAGTGGGCAAATATGCTGCTTTATGCAAATGTATGTATATATTTATTATTGGAAATTAATTAACAACACAAAACAATGACTAATATTGTCCAGAAACCCTCACAGGTACTGCATTTAGCGTAAAGAATACGCTCAAATCATAACATGGCAAACTGCAGCCCAACAGGCAACAACAGCTGTCAGTGTGTCAGTGTGCTGACTTGACTATGACTTGCCCCAAAACTGCATGTGATTATCATAAAGTGGGCATGTCTGTAAAGGGGAGACTCGTGGGTACCCATAGAACCCATTTTCATTCACATATCTGGAGGTCAGAGGTCAAGGGACCCCTTTGGAAATGGCCATGACAGTTTTTCCTTGTCAAAATTTAGTGTTAAGTTTGGAGCGTTATGTAACCTCCTTCATGACAAGATAGTATGACATGTTTGGTACCAATAGATTCTTTAGGTTTTCTAGTTTCATGTGATGCCACTTCACTCTAGCTTTAAAACTGAGCCCGCCTACAACCTGTGAAACTTTGATTGCGTTACTGCGTTAAAGAAATTAGTGGCGTTAAACAAATGTGCGTGACCAGGAGCGATTTTGTTTAAAAGAACAAACGTAGGAAGATAAGTGCATCTCCAGTCTGATCTGGAGCGCACAGCTGATAGGTAACCTACGTGGTTTGTTTACATGACGTAACAGAAGTGCATATAACGGATGCAGTATGGACACAGTGAAGGTGATTTCTGGGCCTCGGTGTGCCGCACCGGTTGCACCATCGTTATTTACGCACTGCACGTGTTCTGCGAGGTAAAATTACAGCTCTTTTCAATGGAGTGTGGTGGCTGGAGAGCATAGATAACGGCTTCAGTTCCCTGCCAGAAAGGGCTGTCTGACGGCGAGTAAAGCGGTGAAAATATTCTAAATATAGCGTACACTTAAACTGATATTGATTTTTTTTTTTAGGTGTCTAAAATACAAAGTCCCTGAGTGTGGACAGTGGGATTGGGCCAAGCAGTACCGTCTGGAGTGCTGAGATCACAAATGGGTCCGGCTCCGATCTTGTCCTTTTTGTTCCTGCATCCATTGTTGTTACTCAGCTGTCGAGTGTTTCTTGCTGCTGGCTGACTGCTGACACAGTTTAAGTGGTTTCTCCGCTCTTATCGCGACATAATCGGCGGCGTATAGCAGCAGTTTTGGAGTGCACCCAGGTATCACAATGACGGCCCGCCCTCTGCTCAGTGCACAGTCAGTGCTATCTCACCGTCTCTGAGCCTTGTTGTGTGGGAGATTTACATGAATGAATACAGATTTATATTTCACTTCCACTAAAAACACACAGATGCTTTTATAAACAGTCTGTCTTAAATGCTTTAATTGGTTTTTGGGGAAAATCTGCAGAAAATCATCTCAGGAAGAATCTAATTGGCTTAAGTCATTCAGCGACCTGGACAGACGTTTAAGCCCAGATCGTAAATTAGAAACCGTTCTCACATCCCAGAACACATTAATATTAAACTTCCTCCGGTCATTAAGAAACCCATAAGCTGTAAGTCCAAGCTCTGTTTTGCATCTGGAGCAATGAAAATTAAAACCAAACAATTACACAGAATTATTGTTCATTGCATATGCTGATAGAGAAATTAGACTTTTTAATTGGCACTATTCATGCGCTTCAGTTTGGATCCTCATTCAAATGAATTCAAAGTTTCTGTTCAGTAATTCCACTGCTGTTATTGTTCAACTGTTTTCCCCATTTATTAATATGTTTTGAGAAGTACCAAACTTCAGGAAAACTTTTATATATAATGAAATCTCCTTTTTTTAGATGGAGTGAGTTAGCCCCGAAGTTAGTGACAACTTTGGCTCCGGTTCTAACGTGGACCAGATACTTTTAGTGACAAGTTGCCCCTCCTCATCTACCGTCAAGTACCATATAGAGAGCTGAAGTCCCGCCCCTTCCGGTGGACCACCATGGGACCTTATTTAGGAAAGAATATGAACGGTAGTCACCGGAGAGAGACAAATAATTCTTTGATCCTGTTTGAATCACGTCATGAATCACACATATGATGTTTGTCAGTTTTAGTAAAGAAAGTCTCAGTTTATTGTAAAACTGTTGAAGTATCAGACTGTGAAAATACGTAATTAGAAAGACGACACGTAGTCACGTAGTGACGTCTCTCTCTCTCTAAAGCTACGATGCCTGTGTGTTTCCTGCTGGGATGAACTCACACCAGCAACGAGTCTGACTCGTTCTTTCTCTTCCCGGCTGATAAAAAGACCAGGACTCGCTGGATAAAACACATCAGGACAGATAACGTTTCGTCTCTGCGTGGAACATCGCTAAGTTACCTAGCTAGTGTTGGTGACGTTTATTGTGCGAGACGAGAGATGTAGTTCACTGAGCGGTTTCACATAAAAAAACTAAATGATACAACCACAAACTGAGACTTTCTTGACTTGAAAAATTATCTTTTAAACTGACAAACATCATATGTGTGATTCATGGCTCAATTTAAACAGGATCAAAAATATTCATCCCTCTCCGTTGACTACCGTTCCTATTTTTTCCGAAATAAGGTCCCATGAGGTCCACCGGAAGCGGCAGGACTTCGGCTCTTTATCCCTCTGTTGCTCCGGCCGTGAGCTTTGCAGCACCCCTCACCCAGACCTCACCGCTTCCAGGGGCCGTGGTGCTCGCTTCGCCCTCTCTCCCTGCAGGGAGGGACGGGGCTCCCGGCACGATTTTCAACCTAGGCGGACTGTCCTCAGTGGGAGGGGTCTGCAGTGACGTCGACAAACCAACTGACTCGTTTTGAAACACGGACCCTGTCTTGTTTAGCTAGTTTTGACTTTCTTGCTGTGTCATGTCATATCTATACAACTAATGTGTTTATGATTAGTTTGTTTACAAGAGCACAAAGTTCTTCATAGATTTAAGTCGACTGATGAGTCACTGATGATGATTCAAGTCATTAACTTTCAGGGGGCAGCCCTACTGGCACATTTCTGCACCCAAGTGGCCAAAAATGAATTGATTCAGCTTTAAGTAGGACTTAACTTTGTTATTATTTAACATACTGGAAGGTTAAAACACACAGATGTTGATAGGAGAACTAACATTACACAATAGCTTTTAAAAGAAGATGGGACGAGGTTTGTTGATAGCTCGGTTTGCTTGTCAACAGCAAAGTAAAAAAAAAACAAAAGCGCTCTGCGTAACAGATGCACGTAACAGATCTGGGTGTCATTGAGAACTTGGCAGCGAGGCCGGCTTTGCATCGTAATTTCAAACAAGCCTCCCGAGTCTTCAGAGCACCGGAGGAGACAGCTGCCAATTCAGACTGCCTCGCCTCTCCGCTGTGATGGATGAGCCTGCCTCCTTCTCTCATCTTGCTCGTGTAATTGAGGCTTCAGCTGTTGTCACGCCACGCGGTCGTGGTCATAACGGAGAAGGTAAAGAACACTGCCCTGCACTCAAAGTGAAAACGGAAAGTTTGGCTGGATCTATTTTTTGGTCATGATATCTTGTTGAAAAATGTGTTCAGTCAACATGATTGAGCCACCTCCAGCAGACGGGTGAAGTAGTTTATAGGCATACTGCAGTTTTTAGACCTCTTCCCTTGGCGTCCTTCCAGGAAGTAAGTGAAAAATCACCCTTGGCGTGTGGTTATGGTGGAGTTTTCACAGGTAATCAAATTTGTTTGATTTAGTTTAGTGTCAGAGGGCAGAACAGAATTATGTAAATGAATCCAACCAAGAAGTCTGATGACTTTGCTATCAGCGCGGCTTGAAGGATGGCAATGTCAGTGTATCAGTCGGTTGGTCCACCGCTTTGGTCCAGACTCAGATATCTCAGGAACTATTAAATACATTGCCATGAAATTTTGTAAAGACATTCATTGATCCCAGAGGATGAATCCTACTGACTCTGGTGATTCGCTGACTTTAACTCTACCGCCACCAGCCAACCCAATCTCCCTCCCAACTTGTTAAATACCGCCGCTTGGTCAGTGCCCCTCAGTGTCCGATAACAACGCACCCTTTAGTGACTGTATGCGACGCACCGGGCTTTCAACTAACTCCAATGTAAACCCATCTGCGTCATTATTAGACGCTTAGAACAACAGATGTAGTATATTGTGAAAAGCCGCTCTGGGTGGGTGGAAGGGGAGGATGGATAGGTCAAACAAACACTGGATCTTGTTACGTAACTTACGCATTACGCCAGTAACATAACAAGCGCAGTTATTTTACGTAAGAAACGTACTTATTTCATCCCCTACCACAAATTTTTCCTAAGCCTAACCAAGTAGTTTTGTTGCGTAAAAAAACCTAAAACCTAAGTAAACTTACGATGTGTTTTGAAAAGAGATTTTATGCATGTAACTAGCAGAAACTGTATGTGTCCTGTGAACACGGAATTTTATTTTGAAAAGACACTATCCATGTAATGAGCAGAAACTGATACGCTGTCCCTGACGAGTCCAAAACAGACGCTACTGTAGAGGGGTACCTAGAGCGTCATAGTTTGAAGCGTAGGGCCACTGACCAAGCTGCCATATTTGACGAGTTGGGAGTGAGAACGTGTTGCACCTGCAGGTTTGGGATTTTATTTTGACGATTTATTCGATGGATTCAGTGGCGTGAGGTAGTTGCGATGAGCCCCAGTGCACAAACTTTTGAGGACTTTTGAAAACCCTGATGTTGCCTTGCACATAAAAGAATGAGCCCAGTCACTGCCACACAGCGAGGCATATAGCTGATTACGTAAACTCTGGTATCGGATCAGTACTCGGTATCGGCTGATGCCCAAAGTGCAGGTATTGCTATCGGTATCGGCACTAAAAAAAGTCAGATCTGTGCATCCCTAAAAATAGATAATAGAGAGGGAATTATGACCTGTTTAACTTCCTTAGAAAAAACGGTATGCAAATGGTAATAAAGGAGTGGATGTTGAAGTACATGGGATTTATTGTTTGACTTTAACTACTACTGACATCCCTAATTTGTTAGTGCCCAAAGGAACTATGAAAAGCAAAGATGACTATAAAAGGGATTCACTCGCCAAGTGAAGTGAACCATCTCCTCCCTGACTAATGATCCCTCCTCTCCTTGTGTCATATCTTTGGAGGCATCGTCCTCTCTAGTGTCATCAGAGCACACATGCTGTGCAGCACTTGTGGCCTTTCAAAGGTTTCAAAATGGATCTTTTAATGATAACGCCTCCGTCGAGCCAATCCGTTTAATGTTCTCTGAACAGTGCAGCGCCAGTATGGATCATCCCAAAATGAATCAACCATTTATAAGTGGTGTCGGTCGAGTCGTAGCTCGACCTTCATCCACTGAAAATATCTAAGAGGCTTTTGCCAAGAGGCCAGATGAGCTTCATAAACACAGCTGATGGGTGATAATGTTCTCAGATATTCTGCCCTCTATATCTGTCCATCTGCCTGCTAATGCAATCAGCTCGAGCTCCGATATCCGTGTTTGCTGTATATCATTAAGCTGAGTGATTCAAATGAAGTTTGAAGGCTCAAAGTATGTCTGCCTGGGTCGAACACATCTCGCCTGATAGCTGAATGCTTAATATTTAATATATAACACGGCCTAGCGATCTGTGAACACAAACTGTAATATACATGAGCAAACACGCAGCGAGTGAGCGATGGTAGCTGCTCCGTGAAGCGGAGGACGTTTGGTCGGATAAGGAGCTGAGCGTGAGGACCACTTGACACCAGCAGACTCCATATATCTGTCGCTTGGCTTCCCTTCAGGGTTCGGGTGGAGATGACTGGGAGAGTCTGTGTGGTGGAGATGAAGTGTTCATGTTGTGACAGTGGAGCATTGAGAAACCAGTCATGCTTCAGCCTGTTTCTCTGTATTAATGGCTAGTTTTGGTTTTTATAGCTGCAGAATCAGAGCACTCGTATGTATGTATGTATGACAGTAGAGCCAACCGTCTGTCAACTGGAGGCTTTATTCATAGAAGCTACTATTCTAAGAAAGATATTTCAATTCTAAACCTCTCCCTGTTTATGCATCAAAAGAGCTGCTTAAATATCCATCCTGTTTACTCATGATAGCATTTCCTTTTGGAGATTTTACTTTTATATATTTAGGCAAACTCGCTTGGGTGTGACCAACAGTAATTTCATTACCACAGGCACTGGTGTATTTACGTAGAATTTAATCATTTCAAAAAACTAATTAATCTGCTGTTGAAATGAGTTACCTGATTTGCTAAAGACACGTGATTTGTGATTTAAAAACAAGCTTATTATGCGTTACATTTGTCCTTTAACATAGTAGTTCCCAAACCCAGAGGGGAAAAAGGTGGAAATAAATTAAATGTACCAGATGAACAGATGACGGCGTATTAGGGCCATTGTAGGTAAAAAAAATATAATAATTACGGAGCCTCAGGAAGGGGATTATATTTCGAGGAAAAACTCAGAATGTTCGAAATTAAAGTCATAAATGAACGAGAAAAAAACTTGAATATCCTCTGAGATTAAAGTGGCAAATTTACGGAAAAAAATTGGATATTCTCTGAGAATTAAAGTGGCAAATTTATGAGAAACAAATCGGATATTCTCTGAGATTAAAGTGGCTAATTTACGAGAAAAAAATCTACATCCTCTGAGATTAAAGTCGAAGAATTTACAAGAAAAAAACTCAGATATTCTCTGAGATTAAAGTGGTAAATTTACGAAAAATAAATCTAATATTCTCTGAGATTAAAGTGGCAAATTCACAAAAAAATTCTGATATTCTGTGATTAAAGGCAAATTTACGAGAAACAAAATGGAAAAATTGAGGGAGGCGAAGGTCCTGAAAGATACATATACACATTTTCTTTTATGTTCTTAATGTGTTCTTTTATTAACATTAGTACTAATATTAAAGAAGTTACAGTAAGGTAGGGAAGAACAACTTTTGTCTTTAACTACACAAAGGCGCGTGTCTTTTATTTCAGCACAGCTAACACTAAAATCCAACTGTTGAGAAGACGTTACTCTGAACACACTGCGTTACCATAGTTACACACTGACGCTTTTAACTGTCACTGTGTCAGTGTGAAGGGAAAACAACACAGAAAAGGCACATAACATAACTGCTTGTGTTTTAACCACATGGTGAATTATGTCCTTGGAGTTGCTGAGAGAGGTACGATGGCTGTAATACTCCATCGTACTGACAGGGAAGAAAATAAAAACACAGGTGATGCTCATTGGGTTAGTAGTGTGACTTCTGATTGCATTTTTTTAAAGGATAATATACTTTATTGCTAACAAGTCCTGGTGAATCATCTTTACCACCCTCTTATAAGCGCTGCTCTGCCCACTCAGACAGGACTGTTCAAACCGTCCAGACAGGCCTCTCCAAAAAGAGAGATGTGAGAGATGTGGAGTGAATATGTAGCTCCTCATATATTCATTTATTTATGACACCTGCATATGCTGCCAAAGATGAATACAGTCACACAGAATTTGCATTAGTTGTAATTAAAAACATCACCATTGTGCATTGGTGTGTATTAACCGTTGTTTCAGAGGACAGTGATTCACATAAACGCATCTGCAGTTCATTTTTTTTTGGCTGTAATTGTTTTTTTTGAACAGCATTAATACATAGACTGCAGTCAATTAATCCACCCTGCATAATAATACCATTAATATGATGGAAGTCTGTGGCAATTAAAATGCACTGCTTCAGGCGTCATTTTTTTCATTTGATTTTTTTATGTAGCCCAAAATCACAAATTTGCCTCAAAGGGCTTTATGATCTGTACAGTGTAGAATAATATCCTCACACAGAAAACCTTTAATGGGAACAAAGGAGCAACAGATAAAGAATCCCTCTTTCAGGATGGACAGACATGGATGTCGTATGTACAGCGTAGACATGAATCAGTATGTGCCCCCCACAAAATGTGATTGTTTCAGGTGAATCACCTAAATCTGCAGTTTCCCCTCGGCTTTACGGAGCTTTATAGCGAGCACCAGCTCTGTAACCGTGTTTCCATCAATGGATTTGAAGAAAAGCTTTAGAAAAGCTGTATGGAATCGGCAAAATTAGATAAAACTTGTGCAAAAAAAGTTTTTACGCTCGCTTGAGGTGGTTTTTGCTACCTTGATGTGCTAAATGGATTATGGAAACACCTTTGCTGAATGAATTCAGACATAGCGAACATTTAACTCACATAACTGATCAGCTGTTTCTGCTGTCGGCGTCTTCCCAGATACATTTTTTATATTGTCTTTGTCTCCGGACGTCATGAAACATGACCAATACTCACAAGACCTCTCTCCTTTTTTCTCTCGTAGATGGTTTGATGGCCAAGATGACTTGTTTTGTTTCTGGTTTGCAACCTCTACTTCTTCTTTTCCTCCGTTTACTGGTGGATTACAGCCATGCGTAGCCTATAGCGCCAACTACTGACCAAACTACACTGTAGCTGAGTTTATTCGCTCCAAACTAGTTGTTTTCTTTTTGCAACTTTTGCTTAAAATTGGCTTGACAATTGAATGGAAACAGGACTATTGAGGGAATCATAGCTCTCATAGTGTCGTTTTCAGCCACTGCAGGCAGCAATTCAAGACATAACATGATGTGAAGAGACATCTTTGACTGATGGACATGATTTCAGTGTGATATATTATAAAATTTGTACATGCATTTACATAAATTGTATGGTTATTTTCATATTCCAGTCATTACAGATACTTTAGAGAAGCGTGTGTCGTGTTAATATGATTCCTCCTCAAGCTTTGTACATGAGCAGGTCTCAAACTTCTCCTGAGTCAGCAAGATAATCTGGCATATGTTTAAAGATATATTTCCAAAACGTTATTGATGTGACATTGTTTACATCTCTTTATACCGACTCGAATCAAATATGCAATCTGTGTGAAGACGGTCGATTAAGCCCAGTTCAGCCTTCAGTCTGTCTGCTGTTAAATAGTGGATCTAATTGTGTGTACACACGCACATTATCTCTCCTGTCACAGTACGCACAAAATCAAACAGCTTTAAGGCAGGTGCACGTCGGAGGACACCCAAACAGCTCAAGCGGTTCAGCTTCACAGAGACAAATGCGATGAATTCAGCCACACGGACATCGTGTCGTAGGAAGCAGAGAGCTCGGGCCACATGCCACACTCCATACAGGCTCTATTCAACCGCTGTTGTCGCCGAGGATCAAAGCGTTCACCATGGCGCTCCCTTCCAGTGAAATTTCAGTGCTGTGCAACTCTCAGCTCAGCTGAGGGATTAGGCCAGCCTTGAATTTAAAGGGGTGGGGGTGAATTTTAGCCTACAGGGGGTGGCATGTTTCTATTTATGGCTCGAGCTGCATAAACTCAAGCTTGGTGTCTTGCAGGCATTCACTGGAGTCTTGGCCCTGATTTGAAAGAAATACTGCGGCACAATTATGGTTCGTTTATTCAGCATTATGAAGGAAAAAAAGGATATTTTTTTCACGGATACTGATATGACTTTTACATACTAAGCATTTTTTTTTTTCCCTAGTTAGATTGCTAAAACTATTTTTAGGTGTATGAGAGCGTATCTTGGTTGCATTGATAGTAAGAGTTTTCTTCTCCATGCGTATCCAAGCGTAACCTTTTATAATTAATAGGAACCATGCTGTTTTTGTCGTCTTGTGTGAAACGCAGGTGTCACTAGATCATCGGGGGCCCGCGGCCTGGTGTCACATCCTCCAATCATACCAGAGCTGAGCGCATGTCGACCAATTACACACCAGCTGTGTGAGAGGCGGGCGTGGGTGGGGGGGCAGTAGAAGAGGATGCACATGACGGAGAGACAGAAATCTGAACAGAGCCGTTTTGACAGGAATGGCATGTTTCCTATTTTCTATTAATAGTTGAATATTTGTCGTTGAGTGAATAATCTCCTTTTCAGCTGGTTGCTGCTTTCCACTCTGTCAGCTTCAACACTGTGATATAAAAAGACATATTCACTCTTTCCCTCAAAACTTTGTTCATGTCAAAGAGCCACTGAAGCTATTCACTACTGAAGCAGACTTTGAACTTCTCCCACTACCACTAATGTTAATAATATTCATGCATACTTGTATGAAACCTGATCACAACGTCTTATTTCAGTCCGGTCAGGTGAAGGGCTTCCTGTAGATATCCAGCATAGAACTGCTCTGTTATCTACCTCATATCAGAGGTGGCCATGTTGATACATGTCAACGTATCCTCATTCAACAGTTCATACGATATCTTATTTTTGTGCGTTCTCTTGTCCAGCAACACGTGTCAGTTTCTGCTCGCTACATGGATACAGTCTTTTCAAAATAAACTTCCGTCTTCACAGGAACCTACTGTGGAGTAGTTCATGGTTTGCGTTCAAACAACTACGGGAGTGGCGTTACTTAAGTACGGTAGTTACAAACTACAGATCATGTTGGAATAGAATCACACCAGCCGCGACGGCAGATCGGACCAGGGGTGTAAAGTGTGGGACGCCTTCCGCACTTCCTACCCTCCTACTTCTGGCGCTGTTACTTAAGTCGGACCACACGTATCTTTGAACTCTACCTTCATTTTGATCTTTAACTACACACCTGTAAAGTTTTGTGACTGCATCTTGTACGGTTGTGATGCTAATAGAGTTGCAGCGAATAATCGATTGGTTGTCAACTATTGAATTAATCGCAAACTATTTTGATCGATAAATCGGTTTGTCATTTTTTAAGAAAAAAAGTGTAAAAGATTCTCAGATTCCAGCTTCTTAAATGTGAAAATGTTCTGGTTTCTTTCCTCCTCTATGACAGTAAACTGAATATCTTTGAGTTGTTGGACAAACCAAGACATTTGAGGACGTCATCCTTAAAATCTGGTACACACTTTCATAATCTCCTAACTTTTCATGTAGTGCCATCAACGGGTCAACATTTAAACTTGTTCAATACTTTGGTTTATGACCAAACACCAATACCAAATATAGATATTGTTGTTAAGCAGCCATTATCACCATGGAAAGAAATATCTCTGGGAAAACTTCCATTCCTACAGTCCTGTAGCAAGTCCTATTTAAAAATTCATGCAGTTGCCTCTCCTCCACTCAATAAATAAGCTCTTAATAAAATGCTAATTAATATTTAATTGTGTCTTTGTGCATTATTAAAACCATAATGGGCCAGTTAAGCATTCCTCATTGATTGTTTGCTAATTAACCGTGTTGATTTAGACTTGGAGATATGTCTTTATTCGTTCACTTTATGTACTTCTCCTGGCTGAGACGTGGCTCCGAGAGCAGCAGAGACCAACAATACAGAAGAAAGAGAGAAACGTACACTGGTGCAAAAATAATTTGAAAAGGATTGATAATGTCCATTTCATTCCATGCCAGTTTTTAATACTTTCATCTTTTAAACTCATATTTATCCCCTCTCTGATGCAACACTAAATAAGCATAATTACTCTGGATATAAAGCAATTAATTAGGCTAATTAATTTCCAATCCGACTGTGATGTAAGGGTTAATCAGCCCACGCAGTCCCGTTTGTCTACAGATGAAGAGCAGACGTATAGCTGTGATGATTTGGCTGTCCTCTCTCTCACAGCAGTGTAAAAGTCCAGTGAAGGAGCTTTTAAAAAGGCTTATGCTCAACAGTGGTTCAAATGATATGAACGAGATGCTTCCATTGGGCTGTGTTGCCAGGCTTCTTCCACCGAGCCGTGGCGTCTCATTTTGGCCTGCTCGTGATGCGTTTAGGGCTTCTCTCAGAACTTAGAGGAGCCCCGTATTTTACCAGATTATGCTGAAATCTCAAGCCTTTAAAAAGGTTCAAACGTTGACACTGCCTCTGATAGGTGGGTGTCTGAGTTCAATCATTTTGAACCGTGTAGCTGTTGAGTGGTGGATTCTTCCAGACTGTCTGATGTGATTAGGACTCTCCCTGACTCCTTTTGTGAGAGCGTTAGCTCTGATCTGCATGTGTCAGCTCTGCTGCCCATCACAGGGCAGGTTTTTTTTACTGTATCTAGATGACCTGCTGTGCAGCGGTCTGCACTCAATCAGTCTTGTGTCACAGCGTTGGTGGAGCTGGGTGGCTTGTTTTGCAGGCTGTACTGTTGCACAGCTTCGTGTTATGTTGTGTCACAGCAGGGGGTGCAGTTATCAGCATTCACCCCCCGTAAAGCCTGTATGCTGCTAATAGTAACTCCCATCTACAGTATGGCTCCTATCACATCCAAAGCTGTGTGATTTGCCTTTAAATGGCATCTCCCCATGTTTCCCCCATCGTTTCACATTATGTGCATATTATGTTCTTTTGTACATTTAGTCTGTTAAACCCAGTGAGACACAATACATACTAGTGCTGGGACGATACATCTATCTCCCAATTCAATACTATCACGATACGTTGGTGCCGATTCGATATGTGTTGCGATTTTTAAGTATTGTGATTCGATATTATGATTTATTGCGATTTATGTTAACTTTTTTTAACACTAGAACATGGGAAAAAGTTGAATCATACACTTCTGGGGACTTTTACTTTGGAAAATATCTAAATTAATATAGTAAAAATGTTTGATTTTCAGCATGTATGTAGTCAGAGATGGTCTGAAGTCAAATATATCAGGAACATTGTCAGGAATTATTTATTAAATTTTTTTTCCAGCAACCCAAAAATCAAAGAATTTCCCTCACAAATTAGTGATATTTTCATTTTAATGTATAAGGGACATGTAATGTTGTATACTTCTGGTGAATATAATCCAATCAATCGTATTTCCATATATGTATTTTGTATATACAGTTCCCTTTGTTAACACCTTATTTTGAAAACCGGACGTAGTCACATGTGTATACTTCCTCTAACTTCTCCAAGTGCTCCGTTCTCTTTATACTTCCATGGTCAGCTCCATCGGGGCCGTTTCAATGCATTTAACATAAATATCAGTATATGGGTGCTCTACTGTTGTAGCGTTGGCTGATTTGACCACGGAGATGAAAGCGCCGGCCGGCTTGACTCGCACCGCAAGGTTGAAAGGATTAATAAAGTTTGTCGTCTTGGTTCAAACTATACAGAGCCTCTGTGTTGTTGTTTTGTAAATATAGATGCAGCTCAACCTGTTCTGCACAACTTGATTGTTTGATGCCTGAAAAAAGTGTCAATATATAAATAATAAAATAATAATGAAAAGTACACCCTTAATATTCCCGTTCTGTGTGAAAATATTCATGATGTGCGAATTAAACGCCCCCAGTTTAGAGACTGAAGTTGTTTGTTTGAGACCATTTTTTTGATTGCGTTAACTTTGAATGCATTCATTGTGAGTGAAGACTTACTTCCGCAGGTGAGAAGTAGCATTAATTGTGTCATATAGTACAAATCTTCACTGTGCAGATGCACAAAGATGGGTGTCTGAGCCTGTAGCACCCAGTTATTAGCTCAACCAATACGATATTTACTGCTGTTGTTTGTGACCATTACTGTTTACGGCTTAATCACAGAGCTGTCTCAGCTGTAGACGGGGAGATGGTGGGGCTAAATGTGAGACCTGTGATTTAGAAAAGCTGCTCTTACATAGACCTTTAATTCGATAATTACATTGCTTGAAAATCGCCTGTCGGCTGCTGATATTAGTACACACACTGCTGCAGTAAATAAATCATTTAAAATGTTCACTTTATAGGTGTCAAATGGGCCGTTTGCTGGACATCCCTTAACACAGCCCTCGGGGAGCACCAAAATAACCCGCCGACCCCCCACTCAGGCGAGGACTAGAAACCCAAAGGTGCTCTGGGAACACGACCACAAGCTGCAGTCTAACAGCACATATTTCCCTCTTGTATTCTGAAAAGTGCCATTCGTCAAAATTAATCAGCAAGACAAACACAAATAGTTAAAACTGCATTTGAATAATTAAATAAAAACATTATTTTCGTCTCCATTTGGAATCCGGTGGCGGTGTGCGGCTGTTTGTGCAGCTCAGCTCTGTGTAATGGGACTAACAACTCCGATAAACCTAAACTGGAAATGTAATGAGAAACAATTCATCATGCAATACAACCGGCCTGTCGTACACTGTAATCTATTGACCGCAGCGGCGTCGTATCTCATTCTTTTAGGAAACATATTGCCTTCCTTGTAAGAATAATGATACCTGCTTCTGTGTTTATGCAGAACTGGCAGATATGCTTCATATTATTTTACTGTGAAATAGATGTATTCAGTGATGTAGTGGAGAGTAAGCTCTGTTTAAGGTGGTAAAGATATGTATGGTGTCACAGTGTAACCTACATTATAGTGCAGCAATCCTTCAACATGATTGGGAGCTTTGCTCATTTACATCACTGTAGTGTAGTATAGCATCCACTACAACAAACACCATCTTTATTAAGTTCTAATGTTTTTGTTGAGGTTGTTAGAAAATGTGTTATTTCAACACATTACGATCAAGTCTTATTCGTGGTGTTGACTGTCAACTTACGGATGTTTCTGTTATTATATCCACTCCTGTTTCAGGGCTCCAGACTAACGTTTTATATCGGTTTGCAACAGCACAAAATTTAGGTGCATGCAAAATTTCACTACAGCTTTTGGCGCCGCAATAATACATTTTAAGGGTTACACATTGGTAATTTATTAACACATTTATGTAAATGATTGTTAACAGGAAAAAAAGGTGCACATAAATGTCTTTTGGGTCAGATGAAGTCGGGATGTGATGGTGACAACACCGGTGTATTTGATGACTTTAGACTCGACTTTAACACCAGTGACTCGTGACTTCACTTGGACTTGAGCCTTTTGACTTGAAAATACTTGATACCTTCCCGCCAAGCACAAAAATGAAAAAGTATTTTATTTAAAAAGCGTGTACACGATAGACAATTAACTGCCTGGTACCAGAGGTAACTCCAACAGTGTCGGAGATGTTGGGTTTATTTACTTTTTGAGAAATCCTTTATTGATTGGTTTGAGAAGATTGGGGGAAAACAACTGAACTGTACAAACTGAATTTCTAAAGGGGTGATTTTGTTGAACTCTGGACTCTTTATTTTTGGTGAATATTATTGGGACATTATTATCTCACACTCAACTCCCCAGATCCACTTTGTTTGAAACAATCCGACAGCATCCAATCAAGTTGCAGGAGAAAACCATGAAGAACTAGACTGGCACTCGGAGAGCACAGACCTCCGCCAAGCTGCCCGAGTACGATTGCCCCCCTTCTCCGTTCAGCTTGCGCCATCATCCAAATGTATTTTTGTTTATGTTGAGATCAGCTATACGCAGCGGAGCAGCGTAAAACACTTCATTCAAACTGGACAGAAACAAATAAAACTCACCTAAAGTGTTGTCGTTACTCTTTGCCGAATCTACAGGTGTCCCCCCCTCCCTCCAGCCCACGCTCTCTCTCTGTCCCTCTCTCTGCTGGCAGAAGGAAAGTTGCAGGGTGACACGTCATGAACGCGTCATCAGTTACACTGCGCATGTCTTAAAGCCTGTTGTGGTAATGCACAGGCTAAGCGGAGTTATTAAAAAAATAGTTCATGAAGCCGGATCATGATCCAGATCGCCACCAAAATCTAATGGATTGTTCATTGTGCCACACACCACCCCTCCAAAAAATGTCATTCAAATCCATGTCAGACTTTTGGAGTAATCGTCCAAACGGACAAACAAACCAACAAACCAACAAACAAACCAACGCCGGTGAAAACATAACCTCCTTCCTAGGCCTTCGACCTTGGAAGAGCCAGTTGGCTCCAGTTACTCTGCTGTTAAAATGACATCACATTTGGTGAAGATGCCATTATGACTTGTTTAGGACTTGAAACTCAAAGTTTAGGACTTGGGACTTGAGTGCAAAGACTTGAGACGTACTTGTGACGTGCAAAGCAATGACTTGGCCCCACCTCTGTCTGTTGGAGTTGTACGATTTTTGTGCGACACCCTCAGAGTAGGAATAAACTGGAACTGTCTTTTAAAACGGTCCTGTTGTACAAATCAGATACGAAAGTATAGTCTTGGCCATCCACCCTGATCGACACATCTCATAACCTTAGTTGCTCTCCCTTCAGCTCACATCACGGCTGTTGCCAGTTTCTGTCCTCTTCAGGTCCTCCATGTTGTCCTGGAGTCTCCCGTGATTTAGCTGCGTGACTGTAGAGCTGAGAAATTAGAAAAGAGCCGAGCAGAAAGAGCGGGGGAGAGAGGCCTCTGATGAAAACCCGGTGACAGCAGCTTTAATCACAAGAGCGCAGGCATTTGTTCTGTCAGCAGAAAAGAAAAGCGTCACAGGGGAAAGTGTGTGTTCAGAAACGGGGCTGATATGAGTGTTTCCTGCCTCGGTGGACGCCGGCATGTATTAAGGTGAGAAAAACACTGCAATGAATGGCAGCACCTGGAGATATGTGAGGCTTTGTCTCATCATTGTCTCAGTGGATGAACCCACACAGGGGGAGTCCTGCCTCTCCTCTTCACCTCCTCTCCTCATCCTCCCATCCTTCTCCTCCCTGCTTGTAGTGATTTTGGCACAATTGTTGGCTATCATTCACACCCGGTGGAAGATACTGATGGATGCAGGTCGACCTCTTGGGCTCCCTGGCGCTCTCAAACACAGAGAGAGGAAGACGAGTGGGGCCTTGTCCTCTGTCGTAATATATATCTCTGCAGGCCTTTAAATCACGGAGGCTGGCTTTGATTCAGCTGTAAAGATTAAGTTATGTTGGAGGTCAGAGTCATATATATCTGTTTGCTGATGGGTGTTGGCTTTAAAGAGTTATTGGGTATAAAAAAGTTATGGAACAAGAGTTACGCTGGCGTTTCACAAGGCAAAGGAGAAACAGCTGAAGTGTTTGTATTTACTGTTGTCGTATTTTGTCAGAAATATAGATTCATTTTTTAAATAATGAGACTCAAAATACACTAATTTGAATGTACTTTTGATATTAAATCAATCAGTTTTGCAAAGGCTCCTCACTAAGATTAGAGCTGAGGTCTAATGTAGATATAGTTGAAACGATATTTGCATTAAAACAGGGTTCTGTTCATGTTCATCCAGCTGCCAGACTCCCTTTAGAAAACCTCTGATTTTACCGCAGCAGGGTCTGACAGTCTGCCCCGCTCAGTCCTGGTTTTGGTTCTCTCATGCTGATCCCTTCCCTCCAGCGGGACCAGCAATACGGCCTGGTGGCTTATGTTGGTAATTGTGATTTTCATGCTGGTTTATAGTTTTAACCACAAGTGCAGTACAGCTTTATTTTCCTACATGTGCACACAAGCGGGTGGGGATCGATCCTGCTTTTGATTTCGCTGGTCGAGATTGGAAGGTAATTTCGGTCGACCTCCGATTTAGAATCGAAATCGTGACACCCCTAACGCAGGCGCAGAACGTACGTGGTAGTTGGCCGTTGGCTGTAGTCTTTGCTGTGTGTTCGAGTGCAACTTTTTGGCCAAGACACGGTCAACGTGAGGCGACACAACAGCCTTTATCGCCGCTAGTTGTCTGATGTTGGTCGTTCATATTCATCGTCTGGAATCCAGGAATATCTGTACTAAGTTTTGAGGTAATCCATCCAGTAGCTGTTGAGATATTTCGATCCAGACCAAAGAAGGAGACCGACCAGACTTTTTCATCTCTATAGCTACTCTGCTGGCGTGCTCAGATTTAAAGATGATGAGCATCATCAACAGATGTAACCTTGGGGTGTAAGTTCAGCACAGAGGCAGTTGTGTTGCATATGACTCTGGGGACGTGGGGGAAAGGTGGCAGCATACTAATAGGTCAACCTATTTACAAAAGTCCCTAGTTTTTATAGGTCAAAGTCTTAACCGCACATAATGAGTCATGCTCTGTGAGTCACACAGCAACAACAGCTGATAATGGTGGCTTTCTTTGTTCCCAGCCCACCTCAGCCACTCGCACAGTTCAGAAAAGGAGCTTAGAGAGGAGTTCATAGCTGTGGATTATTCTCACTAATGGTTAAGACCTTCTGCAGTGGCGGCAACCAAGCGCATTGCGGGGACTCCATATTTTATATTCATGAGATGAGCAAAAAAAAAAAAAGAAGGCAAGAAGGAACGAGCAGAAACGACTCAAGCCCCCGATTCATGCTTCAAGGAGCCTCCAGTAGAAAGGGAAGTGTATCAGCATAGGGTGGGGGTGCAGATCAATGAACCAGTAGATCAGTGAAGAGCTGTCAAATCCTATGTATCTGAAGGCAGAGCTCGGGGGCTTTGGTGACAGGAGGTTTCTTGGGTATGTCCCTAAACAAAAGCTGCGTTCGTGTTTTGGAAATAGAGGCTTAATTGCTTGTCCTGAAACTCATTTTAATGACTTAAATGTTTCTGTAGACGTTGGTCGCCTCGGGTTGTTTACATCTACCACACATCGAGGTTAAGAGGGGAACATCTAGATCGGGCTGGAACGATTATTTGGAGTAATTTGAGGAATAAAAACTCAAATATTCTGCCTCAAAATGTTGTTTAATAATGGGACTGTCATACAGCAGGCGAGATCACATAAACAGTGGGAACATAGCGGGGGAAAAGGGGGAGAGAGCGAGCGCCAAGAATCCCAGAAACTATCTAAGCTTTGGAAGAACTTCAAGTTGAAAGCACTCATGATGCTGTGCTAGTTGTATTTATTTCCACCGAGTAGTTCTACTACTTTTCAAGGAACTAAAAAAGGTTCCTTCAGCTCACTGTTGTCTGCGTTTCCACCGTGGCTACCTTGTGATTGACAGATCGCTACCACGGCGTTGTCCGGTCTGGGAGTTGTCTGTGTTTTTGTCTTAGAACTTTAATCCTTTCACAGTGTGTTTTCAGTTCATCAAAGTTAATTATATCAGTTTTGGTCTTATGTCTTATTCAGGGTTCGGTTGTACTTAGCTCCACTCTCTTGTGTCACTTCTGGTTGCAAAAAAAACCAAGATCGTGACGGCCAAAATGTCAAAGTCGAGGCTTCAAAACCATAGTTCACAAACCAGTAAGTGACGTCACGGTGGCTAAGTGCACTTCTTATATACAGTTTACATCGACGCTTTGGCTTTTGTGTGTATTCAAACAAACAAGTGTCAATATAACACGCCATCACCAACGCATCCCTTTGCCTTTTATGTTTTTTTACTCTTTTTTTTTGGCATAAATACGGTCTAAATAAATAAAAAGCCTCCGGTAGCCGAGTATGTGCTGCTTGATGAGAGAACCGGCTGCAGCGCCGTGGGAAACAAAATGAATTTCACCGCAGCAAATGTCATGTGTGTGAGATCAGTAAGGAGGCCAACCTGGTGGAGAGCTAACTGTGTGTTTGTGTAATGGTTGGCGGCAAGAAAAGGGTATTTATCATAAAACACCAGGACTGTTTCCTACTTACAACACAGAGCAATTCAGCCCGGAGCAGCTCACCAAGATTACAAATAACACACAGCAGCACGCAGGCATTCAGCTTCACTCATTCACATACACACATGTGCACTTGAACAAATATATATATATATATAAATATATATATGTATATACACCATCCCGGGGGAATGAAAGGTGGAGTGCTGTTGCAATGGATTCCACTTGGCCTTCACAAGAAGAGACGGCTGGTGGCTGTAGGAGCTAAAGAAACATACAGATGTGGCTAATACAGCTGCAGTGCAGCTATGATGTATATTCTCTTCTGTGCATGAATTGATTTTGGTTCTTGCTGTGTGGCCTGCAGGCGGTAAACAGATTCAGTCTGCCTGTGGATACACTAGATCAATGTTTTTTATTAGGATTACTATATTACTCACCTTCCTCCAGCAAGTTAACCCATCTTCAGTGACACCACTAATGCCGACCTTACACCAAACGACTTCCACTGTGGAATAAAATCACAAGAGTTTTTGCTAGAGTTATGGCGCGCTCCCGTGATCTCGATCGTCTTGTGTAAAGTGGTCATAAAACTCAGTCCAAGCTGTTTTAAGTCTTGACGTTCCGATAAAATCAAACAGGTTTAATCTTACTTGCCAATATTAAGACCTCAAAAATAGGGAGAATTTCAAACCAAAGCGGGGGGTCTGGTCGTCCTCCCTCAGAAAAATCTGAGTTTCAGAGGCCTACTTTTAATTTGACTCAATAACTCAATAAGTTGCCCCTCTGAAATGAACTTGTGTGAATCTCTGGTATAAACTAATATTCATCAGTTTTCATTCATTCATTCATTTTTTGCCCTGCTTGAGTATTTCTTTCTCTTAGGACTCTCCATTTCTCTCTCCGTCTCTCACTGACTGAAGGTCCTTTCAGTCACAACGTGACAACGGCCTCATTGTGTTCTCAAACCCGTTATTTCCAATGGTTTGCGCCATGCCACGATGGCTTTGCTGTGATGTGAAGCGAGCGCAGCTCTCCTCCACCGGGTAAAGACATTTGGTGTAGCTGTATTGTCGTCCGGGAGGAAACAGTAGAGTTATAAACGCTGTACAGAGCCAGAAACAGATTAAGATAACAAAAAGGACAAAAAGATGTGGAAATATTGCCATAAATCAGAAGAAATGCGGGAGAAGTGTGACCCCGGGAGGAAACCGGGAGAGGGCAATGCAAAACGAGAGTCTCCCGGGAAAATCGGGAGGTTGGCAAGTATGAGTTTAATATCATCATAAACAACAGTTATTCTTCTTGTAAATTCCCACCAGGAGCAGGATGTGACATCATCTCTAAAGGAATCTAGTTGTAGTCTTGTAAATAGTGACCCTGAAAGATCCCCAGTCTTCGCAAAATATTATAGTCTGTGACTTAAGACACATTGTCTTTAGATGTGAGCGGGTGTCAGACTTCAGTCTTTTAAACGTTTTCTAGTGTTTGGTAGGCATCAGTATAAGCCAAGGAGTTAATGGTACCTGAGGAGGTGCATGTTAAATCGTTTCAGCAGAGTAAAGAGAACCATCTCCATTAATACTGTTTAATGTACACCTCTGAAGGTATTCTCCCGTGTAAACCACTTGTTTAGACAATTTAAATCAGAGTGCTTATTCATCTTTTCCGAGAGCATAATGATGCTTTTTTCCCTGCTTACTTGAAGGCAGATAGTCCCTTTGCAACGCACTGCTTGACAAGCAGAACGCACCTGAACTGCAGCTGCCGTGTTAAAGTTCGACTGCAGCACTTTGGAGGAATTCCCAAATCAAATAAAGGTGGTGGCGATAAGCTCCGTGCTGATTTGCAGTCTTGTAACTAAGCTAGTCGAGGGAGGAAGTGTCTCGTCTTGTATTATTAATGCCAAAGGAAAGCCACGTCAGTTTGACTGAGTCCAACACTTTGCTCAAAACTAAATCAGACAAAATAATCTTAATTCAAGTTCCACTTACTGGCTTTTTTTCCAGCGCTTTCAGCCAGAACTAAGATTTACTAGACTTTATATTTGCAGATGAATACTGTGAGATGTGATTGAAAGCTCCAGCAAAAGGCTAGTCCAACTGCTATTCCCAAAGTCAAGAACATAGACTGTACATAAGTGGACGTAGTCAGTGAAAGATTAGAGAAAAAAATACATTTAATTAAATTTTATGAATGTCCATAAATTAAATAAAAATAATAGATTAAAATAAGTAAATTAAAATAAGTAAATTAAAAGAAAAATAAATACATAAATAAATATAACGTAAATATTTAAATATAATAAATAAAAAACCTGATGTCAAATATCTTTAAATTAGAAAATTATCTCATAATCAATCAGCAACATGCGATGAATGACACCCCCTTCCCCAGAGTGATAATAATAATAATAATAATAATAATAAGGCAACAATTTAAAAAAATTATAATGAAATGATATAAATCTAAATAAATAAAATAATAAATACATTAAAATAAATAAATTAAAATAACATAAAAGATGGAAAAATAAAAGATAATTAAAAAACCTGATGTCAAATATCTTTAAATTACAAAATTATCTCATAATCGAATCGGCAGAATGCCATGACATGTGCTGATCTAAGGGAATGAAGCCTTTTAATCTTAACAGTCTTATGATCTTCAATCTAGTACCACTCTCAGAAAAAAACATTACATTTATCATTCCTGACTTGTGAGGCTCTAAAGCCGAACAGTATATATGTTGTCAGTTCTGTCCAACACTTATCATTATATGGGTTATATAGTGTAACATTGCAGCTCCATGCACCGTTCATGGGAATCAGACTATTAGTCTTGTTTTCATCCAGAGACTTTTTATTGCAAAATATGAAAATAAAAATAAATGCTTGATGCCCACATTACAAGATAATAAATGGTACTAAAGAAAAGAAAGGTGCCTCTCTGTGTAAAACCATGCGGGTTGTGTTTTCTGGGGTTGTAATATCCGTGTACAGATTCCCTTAAGGGCAGCTTTATTCATTAGCCTTTATTGTCAACATATTCAAATTGCATTGTGGGAATTCTTAAATGGAATAAACAAAGCACCCATACACAAAAAAACTGTTTTCGGGTGTTGTTGTGAATCTTTGCAAAAGAATAATGCTGCACTCACATGATGGAAATAACTGCCTAAGTGAGTAAATGCTTGGAGAGGACAAACCTTGAAAGTGAATCCACGTTTAAAGTATTTTGAAGCCGTCCTGGTGACAGATGTCGTGTCAGGGTGTCCTCGGTGAGCAGCGAGGGGCTCGGCGGGTTGCATGTGGATGTATATTATGAGCGGCTGTCTACGATGTTCTGTAGGTTTATGGAGGATGAAGGACGTTTGCTGCGGTCGCATCCTTCCTTTATCCCACAGTGGATACGACAGCACAGTGATTTACTGACGATTTGCTCATTTTAATCCCAGGTTTTATGCTCTTTTGAACCATTTTCATTGTGGAATAACAAGTAGTGATCACTTATACATGCACATCCGTGTAGTACTGTACTGTTTTATTTAACCTCTTTTACCCGACGGACCTGGTACCATGTTCGGCTGAGCTATGTGTTAAAACACCTTTAAAACTCTGAATTGTTTCTAAAAGACGAGGCTTTAACGCTACTAAAACAACACTCCAAGTGTATTTTATCCAAACAATGTTTGTTTGGCAATGATTTCAATATTTTAGTTACAAAATCACACTCGAGAAATTTTATTTTTACTTTATAATATTGAATTTTGAAGGTACATACTTGACTTTGGATTATTTTTCGTTATCTTATTTACATTGTTATTGATCTTATTTGTTATTATCTAAGTTTTACTTGATTATATTTCATTATTATAATAAAACTACTCTATTTGGAGTCAAAATTATCCTATTTAGTTATTTTTTATTGATTTTATACTGTGCACAATGGTAGAATGTGATGATGCACAGGGTAAATGGCATGGCCAAAGGCTCCATTGTGTTCACATAGCCTCCTGTAGTGGATATCAGTAGTATTTTAGAGCCAGATTCCCTTTCAAGAGGTAGAAAACCCATTTGGCACACTTTGGGTATCCAAGTGGCCAAATGGAGAGTCCGCCTGGTCCTATCCTCACTAAAACCTTTGTAAAATCTATGTGCTTTGTGTTATTTATATCTGCTTTGGCACAGTTGTAGTCAAGGAGTTGCTGAATGAATTCATTGGCATTTCTGTGCATGGCATCATTGCTATAATGTTGTTATCCACTGTCTGATCTAGAAAACACTTTAGGCGAGGATAAAAAATGTAAATATTTCCTTTGGTTCATCACAATTTACTCAGGCATAGTAACAGTCACAATGTTACTGACATTGGGGATAAATCCTCTGAGGTCTTACCTATCCATAGAGACCTAGATCATGCATATAGACCTGGTAGTTGTGGAGCTATTCTTGATTTATTTTGGGTATGTCTGTCTAGGCGAACCACACCTTCCAGCACCCTAGGGCTTAAGAGGTTAAATAACAAAACAGTTATCATCTCTATTTTTTCGCAGGAGGTGCAATATTTGTTAAAGGCAAAATATGTGTCCAAATAACATCTTAAATTAAATGTTGTGATGCTGCAGAGATGTCCTGACTTACACATCATATTGTACACACTTACGAAAACATCTTTGTTTGGTGCAGATCCCCACAAAAATTCACACTATAATGAGTATAATAATGAAAATGAGCATAATGATGTAAAAATGATCATTCCCTCGTTCAGCCCTAGAATGAACTGAGCTGCTCCACAGTCTTTCCACATAAATACCCCCGGGTGACTGCAGATTAAGTACCCTCTGGGGTACGAGTACAAACCAAAAATCCAGCAATCGATAGTGTATTAGAGCTGTGATGACAAACCACCATGCCTGGAAGAGAAAGCCGAGGCAGTCTGGGGTAAAATATATTTTAAAAATCTGAGCACATAAAAAGGGTTTATTTGGGAGCCACCACAGGCTCTTAGTTAATGTCCACTAAAGGGAAAAACCTGGATACACAAATGAAATGTCTTGCCCTGAGGGCTTCCCCAAGTAGTCACAGAATTATTTTTGTGATGAAAACCATTCAGGTGATTTTATGTGAGATGAATACGCTGTTCCTGCCTGCAGGTATGACCCCAGAATTGAGGATAATTGAGGATAAATGTGACTCGTCTATGAACACCGTGTTCCCGGCTTGTAACCTGAACGCTCAGGCCAACAGTATTTCTTGTAATATTTACCAACTGAAGGTTGATCTGCCTCTTCCAGAGATGTGGGAAATGTGTATTTTGGTAGTGGTGGGGAACACTGAATCAGATTGATTCACCTCTGAATCACAATTTCTTTTTTTTACTATTTTGAAATAGATTTTTTAATGCCAGAATCGATATATTTGCTTCATTTGAGTCTATGTGGAGGTAGAAGGAAGTTTTTATTGTTGTAATCTGAGTAACGTGACGTCATATTCGTGTTGTTTCTGTCACCAAAACAAACCACGGCGAGCCGAAACAAGAGAGTAGAAAACAGCGGAGGGTCTGCATGGATACGACCTGCACCCTCACATGTTAAATCCAGCGTGGTAAACACTACACATACAGTAAAGGATGGAAACACTTTGCAGGAAAAGCAGAACTAGACATCTTGGCTAAAGCTGCATGGTAATATTTTCCAAAGTGAAAGTCCCTAGAAGTGTATGATTCAACTTTTTCCCATGGTTTAGCGTTAAAAAAGTTAACAAAAATTGCAATAAATCTTAATATCGAATCGCAATACATATAAAATCGGCACCCGGTATCGTGATAGTATCGAATCAGGAGACAGGTGTACCGTCCCAGCCCTAGTGTTTTGGAGGACTTGTTGCACACCTGTGATATAGATGTTGATTTGTAAATGTGGGATGAAACGAGGAGACTCTGACCGGAGGTGACCGACCGTCTGCCGGCTCTGACATGGAAGTAGAAATGGTGAAGCATCCTGTGAGTCAGACCTTTGCCTCAGTGAGCTTTTCTCAGGGGTTGCTGCAGGGCTTCCTATCCTCTCTGTCTTTTCTTGTCTCTTTCTATTTCCTTCATTTTCGCTCCTCCCTCCCTCCCTCCGTCGTGCCTCTCTCTGATGCTGCTTATTGTCTTGGTCTAGCTCAGTCAAATCACCCTCCATCCTTAACTCTTTTCCCCCCATTTACCGGCTGGCTGTGGAAATCAATAACGCGCCTTCTCCAGACCTCAGCCATTTAATTTGACATTTGATCCAGTCGTGGGTTATTTATGTGGAGGAGATACAAATGAATTCCTTCTCCCTCACCTCCACCTCCACCTCCACCCCTCTATTCAGCTCTTTGTCTCCCCCTTTTACTCCGGAGAGGGAGTGTGCTTATGTAAGCCTCCTTGATACACCATGTAATGCCCACAGGACCCCATTTACAGCGATTGGTGACGCTACAGAGTCGTCGCCTGTGGTCGAGATCCCCATTCCAGTTTGCATGACTAATATCTTGCATGACTAGTCACATGCGTCCCGCTCTATATACAAAGTAAGGCAATTGGCAATTTAGATGAGGCCTCACGCAGCTCTGGTGTCTCCGTTAGTTAGAATTAAGTCGCCACCATTTTGTAATCTGGATGACTCGCCCGGGGTTACGACGGTGTCAGATTGTGCGTGCTCGTGGGCTGTGATATTTAATATAGCAGAGGGACAAGGTGAATTATATTAGATCAGACCTTTTTGTTTCTTTCTTCCCAACATGACGTAACAATGACATGATCCGAGCAAGAACTCTGGGGCACAAATTAGATTATGTGCCGTTAAACATAAATTGGATTATATGACAAATGTGTACGTGGTGTTTTCACATGAAAACATTCAGGTTAGAGGAAGGTTGGGGTTAAGGGGTTTTCATGCACTATTTTGCTTCCATAACATGTCTTCTTTCAGACTAGTGGAAAGAAAACATCCAAAATACACATTTAGGTGTTTATTTTACTACTTTGTCCGTTTGCATCTGTAGATTTCTCCTAAAGTCACCAAAAGTTATCATTTTTTATCTGTTCAAAATGCACCTTAAAGGGAGATTTGTCAAGTATTTAATACTCTTATCACCATGGGAGTGGGCAAATATGCTGCTTTATGCAAATATATATATATTTATTATTGGAAATCAATTAACAACACAAAACAATAATAGATATTGTCCAGAAACCCTCACAGGTACTGCATTTAGCATAAAAAATATGCTCAAATCATAACGCGGCAAACTGCAACCCAACAGGCAACAACAGCTGTCAGTGTGTCAGTGTGCTGACTTGACTATGACTTGCCCCAAACTGCATGTGATTATCATAAAGTGGGCATGTCTGTAAAGGGGAGACTCGTGGGTACCCAGAGAACCCATTTTCATTCGCAATATCTTGAGGTCAGAGGTCAAGGGACCCCTTTGAAAATGGTTGGTAACAATGGATTCATTAGGTTTTTTAGAGTCATATGATACCAGTATCTTCACTCTAGCATTAAAACTGAGCCCGCTACAACCTAAAAATCGCAAGTTGTGTTAATGCGTTAAAGAAATTAGTGGCGTTAAAACAAATTTGCACGTTAACTTTGACAGCCCTAAATTAACCCTAAATAAAGTTGTTGTTAGCATGACTCCTTGGAGGGAATCTGAGATGTTTGATAAATATGACGTCTGTTTCCTGATACCTGGAGATACCTCTGACAAATAATACACCTCTAAAACTCTTCATTGAGTAATGTGGTGGATCCATAATGTAACGACAGAGATTAAGTAGTCAGAAATGATTGAAAATCTTCTAATTAGAATATAAACTAAAGGACTTTTTAAATGTTTTTCAGTCACAGTGGAATGATTAAGCAGAAAAGGTCAGTAAAATATCGCTACACACAAACAACAAATATATGTGATTCAAAACTCTCAACTCGATGGGAAAACACTGTGGCAGTGTGTTTGTGTCAGCCTAATGAGCAGATGCCAGAAGAAGAACTTCATAATCAGTCAAATTTTTTTTATTATTTATCCCAAGATACAAATCTAAAGTAAATTTGGTCAAAGCAATCAAAGGAGTGGATTAGATGCATTTTAATGACAGTTCCTCAAATTGAAGTTCATGCAGTGATTTATCACTACTGCTGCTGTACACAGTTGGCTACAAACAATGGTTTGTTTTGTATGGACGACATAACATGCCAAAATAAATAATAAATTAATAAATGACTTGATAAATAAATAAATATTTCATTAAATGTAGCAAAAAAATATGAAATATAAATGTAGCTATTAATTAATTGATAAAATGTGACATAATTTATATTTATTTTTTAAATGTGCTTCTTTATTTATTTATCTTTGTATTAATTCCCCTTATTTATTTACTCCTCTGTTTAATTTCCCCTTTTATTTATTTATTTATTTATTTATGTATTTATTTTGTATTAATTTTTAAATGTATTTATTAATTTTTGCATTTATTTTTTATTTATGCATTTATTTTTGCATTTATATTTTATTTCTTCATTTATTTTGCACTTTTTTTTAATCTATTTTATATTTACTTTTAAATGTACGTATTTATGTATTTATGCATTTATTTATTTATCCACTATTTTCCCTTTGTATTTTACCCCTTATTTGTTTCCCCAAACTTATTTATTTCTGTTCTTTTCTTTTCACATTTCTTTATGCATTTCTGCTTCATTATGCAAATTAGGGGGCTGTCAATAAATGCATGGATACATAAATAAATACGTTGATTTAAAAATAAATATAAAAATTACATGCAAAAATAAATAATAATAAAACAAATAAAAATTATTTATTTGTTTATCTATCGTTTTGTTTATTTATCCATTTATTTTTTTATTTGGCAGGTTCCGTCCTCCATAGACTTTAAGGAGTGTACATGTCCACTTCTCATACACAGTCTATGCTCTGATCACAGTTTAAAGTTAACATGTTGATTATATCCTCTTGTCACTGTACTGAAGATGTTGTACTACACATGGTTCAACTGAACGCTTTAATACAAAGTGAAGTTACATTCAGACTTGGTATATGGTTTTGTTGAAAAGATACTTCACAATGGAGAAGAGAGACTTTTTTTTACTCTACAAACCTTTTCTTTTGCTGTCTTTGCCGTTTTTCCACTCGGCAGTCCTGGAAATTGTTAAAAGCATTTTTTTTTTATACTTCTCAATCCAGCTCAGAAAGACTGGATGTCAAGAGCTGGAAATTGAATTCTCAAGTTCACTGAAAGGAGGGGGGATGAATCCTGTTGAGCAAACACACACACCTAGGGACATGCACACACATGCACAGGTAGAGAACGACAGTGTGTGTGTGTGTGTGGGATTCCCCAACAGCGGTTGAACAACAGTCTCCATCACCAACGGTGTGAGCAGGAAAAACCTACTGCAGGCTTCCCATCTGTTCAACTCCAGAGTTATGGCAGAGATCCATCTCACACACACACACACACACACACACACACACACACACACGCCTCATTCATAAAGTCGGTCAAATTCAGACCCTGGTCCACTGGGAGCTGAGTGTTCAGGAGAGGAGCTCCTCCTGAAGTCTACTTTTAACATACTGAACCACTTACAGCTTCAGCGAACAGATAAAGCGACGTGTCACTTGTTTGAACAAACACTCGCCATGGTTCTATTTAGGCGAAGTTTCGCGCAACTCCAACCTATTTTCACTGGTCAAAATCCACGCTGACAGTAACTGACAATTGTATATTGACAACTGTCATTTGTATGCTGCTTTTTGCTTGTCATTTGTACGCCACTCTTGTGGGTCATTTTTACACTGCGCACTTTAGGCCTACAACAATGATTAATGAAAGTTAAAATGTTAAGAAATAACCATTATTCATTTCTATATCATTTTTTGTCAAAGCCACCGGGAGCCACTGGAGAGGGGCTAAAGAGCCGCAGGTTGCAGACCCCTGGGATAAGGGGGGTAAAATAAGTTAATAAACTAAGTAAATAAACTAAGTTAATAAACTAAGTAAAACGCGTACGGAAACAACGTAACACAACTACAGAGAACAAATCACAAACGTAACTTACAAAACATAACACCGGTGTTGAACACGGGTCTCCTGGTTAAAAGTCTGATGTTTGTCTTTGTCTTTAATAGATGTGATGTAAACACATGCTGTAAGGTACAGTTCTGATAAAAAGAGATCCTCCACAGTGTCGTGCTGTTGCTCAAGTACACATGAAACACTAATTTTACTGTACATGTCACATTACTGCCGTCCATTATCCAAAGCAAGCCAGCAAAACGTCTTTCAGTCCTTTCGGAGCAGTATGAAAATCTACTTGTAGAGACTTGAATCACATCTGGAACAGGTTCAGATCATAATGCCTTTTTTAAAGTTATATTATTAAGGCTTTTAAATCAGTGCAGACCTTCAAAATCTGCACTGACAACCACATTACCACTTCACCAGAAAGATCCATTTGAAACCAAAAAAAAGAAAAGCAGACAAGTTTCAAACCTTAAAGGAAATTGTTGCAAGGCCTTCATCTCTGTGAGTTTCCTTTTTTCATCAACATGGATATAAGTTGTTCTTGATCACTACGTCCTCGGTTTCAGTACCTTTTCTTCTTGCAAGCACTCGAAAACATTTTGACTGCCTAATTTGCACTTGAAAGATTTCTTGTTTCAGGGGAGCACTAGAGAATCCCAACATTTAATACAATGCGTTGTTGCCTTGAGGCGTTTCCATTCATTATACATAATGTCAATAGCGTCTACAGCCTCTGTGCCTTTTGGCTGCATTTGAATATAACCTGAGGCAGAGCCGGACCTTGTAAACCTTCAGGGCTCAGCCCAAAACTTTTTTTTTTTTCCCATTTACAGCAGCTTTATGTTGAGATAATAGAATGCCTAAAAACTGGACATTATTTGGGAAAAACATGATCGTAATATCCTACTTTGTATCTAATTGATCTCGAACTGTCGTCGTCATTCTGAAACCATAACACAACACAAATGTTGAGGATGACTAATTTTCACTCCTGCCACCTAAAAAGGGGAAAAAATTGTTACTATTTTAAAGTTACATAACATACTGTATGTAGTTAGGGTAGGAATTTGGCGTAAACAGCATCACTAATCTTGAAACATATTTTTGTTGTACTAAGTTGTAGGGATGTCACGATACTTTGGTACCAAGTCGATGCCAAAATTCTGGAAACATGACGGTACTCGTCAGGGCTTGAGACTAACAGCATCCTGTGAATTTCAACGGGGTAGGGTCATCCCAAATCGAATACTCTACGTCGCACTTACCGGAAATGACGATTGCAACATTTCACCGCGGCTCGCTACTCGCCGGAATATCTTCTTCTTCTTCGGGGTTTTACGGCAGCTGGCATCCTTTGTGTTGCATTGCTGCTTTCTTCAGGTTTTACCCGTCCACTACCCGCCAAAATATCTGCCTGCTTTGTTGATCAAGAATACACAGAAAATGAAAGCAAAGTGGAAATTACGTTTCCAACGTCGTCGCCTACGCCTACGATGTGTCCTCCTGTTGGCTGAAAATGCACCGGTATGTTTACGTATTGTTTTATTCTGTTATCTACGTAGCCCATAGACATCTATAAGGTTCATTGTTCAGCACCGCAAAAGCTCCCGCATCATCTGCTGCCATTTTCACACGTTTGAATAGTGGTCGTGGTCCCGCCCCTTCTGCTGCGTAGCCAAGATGGCGACAATTGAGTGTGAAAAGTGTCCACATTCAACGATTTGACCGTTTTGAGTACAACATCCGGGTAATTCGAGTGCACTGCATTTTGCCATACTACACAGTTTGAATGCACTTGTGCACTCAAAATAGTAAGTGTAAGAACGGAAGTACGCGGATTGGAACACACTGCTAGTTAACGTTAGCTGTTAGCTCCGTGCAGGAATATGTTGCTTTAATTTACACTATGATATGCTCAGGCTCTATTCAGTAAAAGTGAGTATTGGGTGAAGGTAAATTCTAACGTTATCATGATGTGTTCAAACGTAATCTTGTAAAATGTAGTTTTGGGTGAGATACTTGAATAAATCCAGTTGTTTGAAGGAGATGTTTTCACAGCAATATAAAATAGATAATAGAGAGGGAATAATGATCAGTTTAACTTCCTAACAAAATTACATCTGTCATCAAGCTCACCACTAGATGCCGCCAGATCGTACACACCGGACCTTTAAAACATCCATCTAGCCTCTCAAACCCAGAGATGCTCACATGCCATTTTTTGCTATAGTCTCAAGTCACTGTGTTCGATTTAAGTGCGACTTGAATCAAAGTCCCTGTCTCTTGTGCTTTTTGTTCATCATCCTTAAGTGCTAAAGTACCAAAGTAAATGTACGTACAGTGTGACGCAAATACCAAGAACTACAATTAGGCAGCGAGTGATCTGCCTAACAGTCCGTGGAGGACGATTGCTTTCTGCAGATTTGTTGCACAGCGAGAGACTTTCTCCTTCATAGCAACAACACTTACAGAAAAGCTCGACAAACAGTGTGTGGTGATCATTTTAGTATTTTCATTTGCCTATATGCTGGAGACTTACATTAATAATGGCTTGGTGATAACGTATTGACAGACTGATGAGTGTATTCACTGGAATCAAATCAGTTTCTCCAAACGTAAGCAGCATTTTCTCAATAAATAAAATGAATCTTTATTGATCTCTGTGGGGAAATCAGACCTTTGCAGCTGAAAAAATATAATAAGATACAGACAAAAACAGCATAGGAGTTTATTCTTGACTTTGGGAACTGTATATGCAAAACATAGTCTCAGCTCAAAGGTCCGCTTTCAGATGCCTCGCATGGCCTTCATCGGTGAAAGGAACTAGCTGGAGGACGTCGGTCGCTGGCAGGAATGTAATTTTTTGGTAAATGAGTTTGATGGGAACATTGTCTATAAGTGCAACCTGCTTTAGAAAGTCAACCCACAGAGAGCAGAGTTTCCTGCTCTTTGTGAATCACGGGTTGAATTATTAAACATCAATATGGTTTTCTGTGGCAAGGTTTCTTTTAATTAGATTGGGAGTTCGAGCTTTCATTGCTGTTATTAGAGGTGGCAGCTTGTCTTTTAGAGTCACAGGATGAATGTCTAAAACTTTTTTCTCTCAAGGAGGAATGTGTGCTGATCCTCCTTTGAGCAGAAGTTGTGTTTTTCGTATCTCCAGCGAGATGGTTAAATGATGCCACACAGCCTTTCTCATGTCCACAAAAGCAAAATCAACTTCCTGCGCTGCTTCCAACAGTGTCTCACACATAATGGCTCATTTTCAAGCAGGTCTACCTGAGGCAACTATCAAAATCAGCCAAACTGCAGCTTCACTATCTCCCGCGGTTCCTACTTTAACTGCATCGCCTCAAGGAGACCAGCCTACACTTCCTTAATGTCTCATAACTCTGCTTTTCACTTCTCCTTAGAGCACGCTCACAGAAAGATACTTTATCTTAATTAAATTTGTGAAGCGATGCTGCTGACTGAAATAATGCGATAGTTGCTCAAAGTGACAAAGTTTTAGTTTACCCAGGCGGCAACCTCTGGGTCTGAGAAGTGAAGTCAATGCTGAAGTGCCTTAAACTTGCTTTCTTTCTAATAGCCAGCAGGGGGCGACTCCTCTGGTTGCTAAAAGAAGTCTGATTGTATAAAAGTCTATGAGAAAAAGGAGCCTACTTCTCTCTTGATTTATTACCTCAGTAAACATTGTAAACATGAGTTTATGGTCTCAATTGCTAGTTTCAAGTCTTCTTCAATACAGCATGATGTTCATTTAGTGAATTATGGTCCCATTTAGAGTCAAATAGACCATAAAGCAGGGGATGCTGTAGGGCATGGCTACATTGTGATTGACAGGTCGCTACCACGGCGTTGTCTGGTGGTCTGTGTTTTCATCTTATACCTTTAACCCTTTCCCAGTGTGTTTTCAGTTCATTAAAGTTAATTGTAACATTTTGGTCACTTAAAGCTGAAGGAGGCAAGATTGGAGCAAATATGATTAAAAAAAAGTTATTTTTATAAAACGGTCGCTATATCGTGACAGTAGTACATGAAACAGATAACCTGAAAAACGCATGTGCATCTGTGTCCTCCGGTGCTCCTAACAGCATCTGCAAGATTTCACAGACCGGAGGAGACCCGTGTCTTGTGAAGTGACGGGGCTCCGCAGCGAGAAACGTTATCGTCTCCGACCGGGTGTCGGTGTCTCCCTGCGGGCGCAGTCGGAGACAATAACATTTCTCTTTCTGCTTCAGCCTCAGCACCGACCCGAGGCTAAAGCCAACACTAGGATTCATGGAGAGACCTTCGTTTGGTCAGCTAACATTACTGCCAAGCAAGTGAAATATAGAGTGATATTGTGGTTTTAGCTGACGTGAGCGATGCTCGTTCATGTCTATGTAGAGCGAGCACAAGCGCGAGCCCGACGCTGACTTTCATTGACTTAGTGGCCACAGGTGTCGCTGTTAACAAGCATTTCTGATTCTTACAAACAGTCCCTTTAAGAGGGTGCATGTCTTTGCTAAAGAAATATAGTATTGACTGAGTTCATCTTTTCATGTTAACTATTGAATAAAAATCGATACTGTGAATCACAAAACATAATATTGCTATATTCGATTTGTTTTCTCGATATTTTCTTACACCCATTGTGCATTTTAAACAGCACCTTTAAAAGGCTGTGAGCATGAAGAGGACAGTTTAGAGTTAACAATGTTGTCCTGCTATAAAGAGCTGTGTGTAATAACGTGTCAGCCATCAGTCCTCTGCAGACATCCGCTGTGTATTTTTTGCATCAGCAGCTTCTGGAAGTTTTTGGAGAGATGATGAGCTGCAGGGACTTTTGCACTGATTGACTGACTGCCTGTCCTCCTGTCTCCATCCTGTCTCCTGCACAGGTCGCTCTGGTAAAAAGGCGCATGTGTGTTGTTGCTGTGATCTGTGATGTGAGTTGATCCTCATCCAGACTCTCTGGCCGCCTCTGGCTGATGCTCCCCCCTCCTCTCCTCCTCCTCCTCCTCCATCATCTCTCTCTACCACCTCATCCTGGTGGTGGTGTGTTTGTGTTGTGCGCAAAATCTCCAGCGCCGGACGGACGGAGACGCAGTTCTGTCGGTACTAACGCTTGGCACTGCGGGAGGATATATACATCCAAGAAACAAGAACAAGCCAAGCAGACATGGAGATTTAAACGCCTCTTTTTATTTTATCTTTTTTTTATATATATATATATATATATATATATATATATAACCCTGTGATGTTGCTGCTCCTGGGGTGTTTATTAATTAAAACCTGCTCGATGTCTCTCATCAGTTTATAACCGAAACAAAATGAGGATTTCTTCTCTTCGCTGCTGGTTTCTGTTGATATTCTCTGGCTTCTTCTTCTTTTGGGGACTGGCGATGGGTGCTTTCCCGAGCAGCGTGCAGATCGGTGAGTGTGTGACACCAAAAAAATAAATGATGATGCATGTGAATGGACGTCCTGTCCTGCTATTTAACAAAGTGGTTGCTGCAGTTTTCCTCTCTAAAACATCCCAGACATGGGTGCTTTCCATGTGCATGACAGATTCCTCCCCTATGCATGTTTAACACACCTAATGCACTGTGTATCTGCAGGCTGGAGAGTGTGTAATATCCCAATGCACTCACCACTGCAGCAGATCAGAGCAGCAAAGTGTGTGTGCGTGTGTGTGTGTGTGTGTATTCCCTATGCAGACTGCCTGTGTGCATTGACTGCTGTTAACATTCTGCAATAAACCTCTGCTCCTGCACGCTCCCAAAGGCCTGCCACTGTTATTATTACTAAACATCTGCATGTAAACATCTGCATGTTTGCATTTATCAACTTAACAGATGTGGGAGGAGATTAATTTGAAAAGGCACCTTTAAAGGTCATATATCGTGCTAATTTTCATGTTCATACTTGTATTTTGTGTTTCTACTAGAACATGTTTACATGCTTTAATGTTCAAGAACCCTTTATTTTCCCTCATATACTGTAGACCTGAATATACCTGTATTTACCGTCTGTCTGAAACGCTCCGTTTTAGTGCATTTTGATGGAATTGCCACAGAATTGCATTAACGTTGCGAGTTAACAGTTTGGGTCCATGTGTACTTCCTGTCAGCTGATGACATTCACATACACTGCAACCAGGAATAAACTGGGACACATTTATAAGGTTTTATGTTTAAAATTGTGTGTGTGTGTGTGTGTGTGTGTGTGTGTGTGTGTGCATTCCCTATGCAGGCTGCCTGTGTGCATTGACTGCTGTTAACACTCTGCAATAAACCTCTTGCTCCTGTATTCTCCCATAGGCCTGCCACTGTTATTATTACTAAACATCTGCATGTTTGCATTTAACAACTTAACAGATGTGGGAGGAGATAAGAGGTGGTGATGGATTCATGGGGGTTTCATTCCACCAGCAGCAGCAGGCAGATTGACTCGGTTGATTTAAAGGCATTGGGTATGAAAGGAAGGGCAAACTGTGACCTCCAGTTCATCACAAAAAAAAAAAATCAATTATCAGAGAAGCAGTTTTTTCTTCTCTATATATGAAGGTGTTAAAAACTGACTTTTTTTTTGGTGGCTTCACCCTCCACTGGCTGCTCGTAGCGGAGTCGAGGCACATCGTGAGCACTGAGGCTGATGAAAAATGACAAGCTGCTCAAATGATTCTCCTTGTCCTTTTATATCAACGTGATACTCGAATCCCCACCCCACCCCACCCCCGGCCCCTCCAGGGGAGGTCAGAGGTCACGGTCTGTTACAGAACAGCACCCCTGGAACCGAGGACACTTGAGCCGGGTGGGGGTTATTTAAACCTGTGAGGAACTGCTGTGCCATCATGCTGAAACTAATGTTTGCTGCTGATTTAAGCACAACTACATGCTGTGTGTGTGGATTTTCTGCTCACATTGTTTTCAGACACATTTTTTTTTTATATTATAAGCACTTCTCGTTATCGTTTGGCCAACCAATGATAGCAGATGTTGCTGATGTAATACCAGTGTCGTCATATTGCCCCTCTCAGCCCTGTAATTGACCTCTGGGAGTGTAAAAATCCACTATGTGCCACTATGTGTTTCCTCGCACACCAGACTTCATTAACCCTTTACCCAGTTTTGAGCAGCCACCACAGAGAGGGGCACACATCTCTCCAATCCTTCTGTAGGAGCCAAAGTGTGTATTGAGCCTGTGTCATTTATTATTATTATTATTATTTGTTTAGGCCATTCTTTTGGTTCGTATCATTTCTGGTAATGGGCACATGGGGTGTGGTTTTCACTTTATTTACCTGTGCACTTGGACAGGAGGGATTTAGAGAACGAGGGAGAGTTAGGCTCGGACATCGTCTGTTGACCGTTACACATCATGTCACTTTAGTTTTTCCAATTAGCCTCCATCATTGTTTGTGATTCTTTTCATTTAATAAACATCATAACACGCATCGGGACTAAGTATGGATTTGTTTTAGATCCTACTTTAGCCTCTCAGCTTTTATGATTGATAGTAGTTGCCACTCCCTCGTCAGCTTCAAATAATTGTGAACACTTCTTAGCAGCTCCCTGTCCACATGCCTGCAACACAGAAACAAGTGCACAAATACAGTCATGCTTCACAACATTCAGACACCATGTGATACGTGTTGCTGTAGTGTCTTTTTTTTGGAGTGTCATGGTAGGGCTGCAGCCTGTCCCAGCATGCATTTCTCATAGAGGGCAGAGGGGGGGTGGGGACATCCGTGACAGGAAGTCAGTCCGTCGTATCCAGAAAAATATACTCTTAGAATAATGATTACATTGATATTCCAAGCAACACTAAAAGGTCCTTCAGAGATCTAGGATTTACAGATTCTGTTTTAAGGATCCTGAAGCTCTCATCACTACTGAAGAAGATCTTAATGTCGTTTGAGTAGCGTGGCTGTTTGTGTGCATGGAAACGACTCTCTAGAGTAAATTTACTGGTGTTGCTAAATTCTGAGACCTAATGAGACCAGTCACAATTACTTGCCAACCCTCTTGATTTATCCAGGAGACTCCGTTTTTCATTGTCCTCTCCCAGTCTCCTCCCTGGGTCACAATTCTCCCGTATTTCTCCCGATTTATGGCAAGTTTTCACACTTAACCCAGGAATATATACAGGGATATCTGGAAAGATAATCTTTAGAACCATCAAAAAATCGGTGCTTTGCTGACGATTGTCAGGAGGGAGGAATCTCTTGTAGTGTGTGCCCAGAGTTACGTACAGAAGTAACGACGGTTACTTAACAAATATAGTTATTTTAACCCAAACCACAACCTTTTCCTAAGCTAACCAAGTAGTTTTGTTGTGCAAGTAAACCCCAAAAACTCAGTAAACCTACTTTGGAAGTTTATTTTGAAAATAGACTATATGCATGTAAGAGTGGAAACTGACACGCTGTCCCTGACACGTCCAAAACTGACCCTAGAGGGGTAGCTAGAGCGTCATAGTTTGAAGCGTAGGCAAAGAACAAGACCATATATTGCCTATAGTGTTTGTTCCATTGCAACATCAGCGCCCAGCAGCAGCGCTACGCTTCCGCTATTTTGGACTGAAAGCGACTACCGGACACCAGTAAAACATCCGCCGTACAAAAATAAAACAAAATTATTTCTATTCTGTTATCTCATTCTACCAAAATTTGCCTGTGTTGAACAATAAAATATCATAAATATAATGAGCGTTTTCACTCCAGAATGGCAGCAGCGGCTGTTGTCATAAAAACACTGAAGTTTCATCTCTTTGCTTCCATGCTCTTTGGCGTTGAGCCACGATTTGACGAGTTGGCAGTGAGAATGTGTTGATATAAAATATGTAAAGGGCATTCCTACTGATCGGTTGCCAAGATGATCAAATTGTTCACACCATTTTTTTTTTTATTCACACCTTCTGTGAGCAATGTGTGAGTCAATGAGACATGAAGCCATCTCAGTGGAAATTATATGAAATTCAGAGCAGCGCTGGTGCTTTTTCCTAACCATTACTAGAGTTATGCAAAAAGATGGAGGGGATTTACATGAGTGGGCATCATAAAGGAGTAAAATATTCTAAAGTTTACCTTTTAAAGAGGTCAGCCATAAAAAGAACACGCTGGCATTTTGCTTTAAATGACATTTCTACGACTCATCCCGAGAAATATAGCCTTAAGTTAGGTTTCTAAATGTGAAGCAAACTGCTTCAAACCTAAAACACCGCTGACATTTGCACAACCATGAACAGCAAGATCTCCGTAGATGAAGAAGGCCTTAATGTAAAAAAAAAAAGAAAAGAAGAAGAAAGAAACCAAGAGTCTTATCTCTGATGCCAAACTGATTCTTGACACTGGAGCTGCTCATGCGTAACAAAACTGAATGAAAATCTGTGTTGATCCATGAAGGATATTCTGTGAATAATATATCACTTTTTCTGCTTGCATTGATATGAAACAGAGGTGATTTACATGCCAATCGGACTGTATCTTAGAAAGAGTTGCTGTAGTGTAGGATTAACACTGAATTGTCAGCGATAGTGATTTACCAAAACCAATACTGGCCTTTTATTACATTTCATCTATTGTCCAGTCAGCTGTGTCCACCTCTAATATGAGTGAGGTTCCTCTCTGACCACAGCTAGCAGCTAAAACAGTCTGAGAAACACTAATACACATTTGGTAAAAGCTTTTAAACCCCATGTTGAGGTTGTGCTCACTAATGTTTGTTTAAATGTGTAATACAAGGACCTTGTTTTCCTGTAACCATGATCAATGTGGTCGTTCCCTAACCTTAACCAATCAGTTCTCTTTTTAACCATAAAGGTGAAGGTTTCTTGACCTTAAATCATGGCTTTCAATCTATTGATATATTAAATCGCAATTAATCGCATGATTGTCCATAGTTAACGGTGATTAATCACAATTTTGTTTAATCAAAATGTACCTTAAAGGGAGATTTGGCAAGTATTTAATACTCTTATCAACATGGGAGTGGGCAAATATGCTGCTTTATGCAAATGTATGTATATATTTATAATTGGAAATCCATTAACAAAACAAAACAATGACAAATATTGTCCAGAAACCCTCACAGGTACTGCATTTATCATAAAAAATATGCTCAAATCATAACATGACAAACTGCAGCCCAACAGGCAACAACAGCTGTCAGTGTGTCAGTGTGCTGACTTGACTATGACTTGACCCAAACTGCATGTGATTATCATAAAGTGGGCATGTCTGTAAAGGGGAGACTCGTGGGTACCCAGAGAACCAATTTACATTCACATAAGTTTGCAGCGTTGTTTGACTTCCTTCGCGACAAGCTAGTATGACATGGTTGGTACCAATGGATTCATTGGTTTTCTAGTTTCATTTGATGCCAGTATCTTCACTCTAGCTTTAAAGCTGAGCCCTTCACTAACGCAAGTTGCGTTAATGCGTTAATGAAATTATTGGCCTTAAAATGAGTTTGCATTAACGTATTATTATCATGTTAACTTTGACAGCCCTAATACAAATCTGATTGTTTCATTCTCTGAAACTGACATCTTCTAGTGTACAGTGAAGATGGGTCAATACTAACTAAACAATAACTATTAAACCCACATGGGCAGTTAAAAAGGAGACTCAATCTGATCAAATAAGGGTGTGTGGCGCTTAAAACCTCATTTGCATTCAAACTAGTGAATATCTGCAGATAACGGTGAGATTGTTTTTGTAGTTTCTTGCCGTCATTTCACTTGTTTCATGTCAGAAATAGTTGAACTGTGTCTTCTCTCCGTTCTGTTCAGGCGGCCTGTTCATCAGAAACACTGATCAGGAGTACACCGCCTTTCGTTTGGCAATCTTCCTGCACAACACCAGCCCGAACGCCTCGGAAGCCCCGTTCAACCTGGTGCCTCACGTGGACAACATCGAGACGGCCAACAGCTTCGCCGTCACCAACGCCTGTAAGTCGCTCTCATTGTTTCGTGTTGTGTTCGTGCTCTGTGGGGATTTGATCGGGGAAAATGAGGCTTCCTGTGTGTGAGGAGACAGCAAACTCAAGCAGTTTAGATAACTAGTTAGTTAGTTTTGGCTTGTTTGCTGTTAAACTGAAGTCTGGTTTATCTGTGGACACATTTTGATCCCAAAAACCAAGTTATATACCGAACCGTGAACATTGTGTACCGTTCCACCCTATAATATAATGGGTGTCATCCCAAGTGGAAATGTTCTAACTGACACATATTTAGATTGGGTGTTTCCATCCTTCCAATAAAACCGCTTGGTGTGTGTTTGAGTTTGATGCCGCATGAGTGTACATAATATGTGTGCGTGTGATGATGTGGCAGTACAGCTGTGTGTCTATGAGTGTCTGCTAGTTCACATCTGATCTGAGCAAAAGCTGCACACACACTGAAGAGGAGGACAGCAGCTGTAAACACACACACAGCCGCCATGGTTAGATCTCCTAACAGTACTAGGCAGTGATTTTTTTAGTGATGATCCCTGGGGAAACGTCCTCTTTCTGTGCTTCTTTCTATATGAGCGTGAGTGAGTGTGTGTGTGTGTGCGTGTGTGTGTGTGCAGGGAGTGGTGGGGGTTCCCACAGAGACCATAAAACACTGCAGCCTGATGTCTTCTACTATCTGCGGTGCGATCTGGTGTTAGAAAAATCAATGGCTAAATTAAGCAGAGAATGAAGTGCTGTTATGTTTGCTTGGTAATCGAGGGGGTGTAGTGTGTGTGTGTGTGCGTGTGTGTGATGACCAGAGACAGATGTTCTCATTGTGTGATCAGACTAGGAGAGCAAGTAGTTTGAAAACCCTTGACGTATATACTCCTACTTTTTAATTTAATGTCACCTTTTAGAGCAGGGGTCTCCAACCTTTTTTCCTCCGAGAGCCAATTTGACAAAATGAAAGTGACTGAGAGCGGCTCGTAGCTGTACATTGCCAATAGCAGACATCATTTCTGTCTCACTTTTATGGTCCTTTAATAACATTTCAGCCACAGCAGTCATCACCTCTATTACAATCCTGAAGGGCTTCTATTGTTTAGTTGGGATGTGCTCCACTAAACGAAGCCTCTGTTACTGCGTCGGTTTTCTTCATCAAATTCGATTTAACGCCTCTAATTTTTTTAACGCATTAACGCAATCGATCTTTCAGAGTCTCAGTTTTAAAGCTTGAGTGAAGATACTGGTATCATATGAAACTAAAACAACCTAAGGAATCCATTGGTACCGACCATATCATACTAGCTTGTCACGAAGAACGCTAAATAACGCTCCAAACTCACGCTATATTTTGGGGAGGAAATACTGTCATGGCCATTTTCAAAGGGGTCCTTTGACCTCTGACCTCCAGATATGTGAATGTAAATGGGTTCTATGGGTACGCACGAGTCTCGCCTTTACAGATATGCCCACTTTATGATAATCACATGCAGTTTGGGGGCAAGTCATAGTCAAGTCAGCAAACTGACACACTGACAGCTGTTGTTGCAGCAGTTCCTGTTTTCATTGCACTCATTAATATACGGACAACTATCACTGGATTACTATGATACTGAAGAAAACATAAAAACGTGAGGATTCTCAGTCAAGTTGTGCTTTAAGGAGTTAAAAGGAGCACCTTTTTATCTTTGATTTCTAAACAGATTTATGGATGTCTGGCTGGAAATAATGATATCCTCAGAAAGTGTAAGTCACGCTAAAACTAAAAACACGTGCATCATGTGTGTGTGTTCACATTTGACTGAGTTATGACAATTTTGTTGCACCTGTCCGTTTCAGCTCATGCAGTATATCTTTACCTCTGCACCATTGCAGCAAACAAAAAGTCTAGTTTTCTTCTGCAACATTAAATCGGCTTTTCTCTGGTGGGATTATGGGGAACCTTGAAACCGCGCTGACGTAAGCATGCAGTTCTTTTATAACTAAATGTATCTGTAAGGTTGTTTTTGCCTATTAATGACCTCTAAGATGAAATTACAGTACATGAAGCTGTATTGATCTCTGAGGGGAAATGAGCAGAAGATAATAATGCAGGGAGGAAATAGAAAAGTGGGTTATGAGCACAATATTAGAATATATGTTGAGCAATTAAAACAATTGCAGGGTGATATATATACTGTATATATGCACACATAAGTGTATTTAAAGTGGACTGTGGGAAACAGCATGAATATTAATGTGGCCTCATATTAAAAATACTTAAATATACCGTGTGTTTGATTATTTAAAAGAAACCTATACTTAATAATCTAGATCTAATGTGCTTGAGTATCTTTTTAAAATATTCTTAATACTTTGCAAAAGAGACCAGCATCTGAAACATCTTTATATCAATAATCCTTTTTTATATTTGCTTGTATTTTACTTGCAAGGTTACACCGTCCTCGCAGCATTTTGTGTTCACACGGTCAATACGGACGCTGAAGACAGGAAACGGCGGTTAGAGGAGCTCTCAATGACTGACGCAATGAGAGCAGAGCAGCGGTTGTTCTGCAGCAGAGGCGTGAGTGGGTGTAAACGGTATATTTTCCAGGAACAGAAGAAAACTATGGGATTTTTCACCTCTGGTCTAATGGCTGCACAGTCACAGGAAGCGAGTCTGCAGCGCATTGATTGGCTGAGCCAAATCAGAGCAGAATTACATGAGCCAATCAATGGCTCTGATAGCTCAGGGCCAGCGGGGAATCTGAGATCGAACCACATCGCTTGCTTTCCCCCGCCCTCCACCTCCACCGTTTTACATTTCCCAGTGTCTTTATTCCTTCTTGGCGCCGGTTTCGCTCCATTATCAGAAGCCCTGAGATAATGGTTATGAATAGGCAGCGCTGCCGTGTGACGTTTAAGGGCATCACGTACATTTGGGAAGGGGAGATGAGAGACGGAGCTCATTTGTGAAGAGAGATTAGGCCATTCAGCGGCTCGCCGTTGTGCTGTCAGGACGGCTGATGGGGACAATTGCTGGGAGGACGGGGACAAATGTTGTTGTATGTTCCCCATTGTCATTGATAATCATGGAGTAGACCAGACACTGATAAATCCTGTTTGATTAACTCTATAGGCTCCATATTACTCACTGCGGGTTTACTGGTGATGTAAAGCTACTAATAACATTTTTCTATATCTCATAACTTAAATTAGTATTTCACACAGCAGTATAATTTATCAGTATCAAGTTAATTGTGACACTTTGGTATAATTACCATTAACAAATGAGACAATGGTCAGGACATTTAATATCTCCCAAAGGCTGAAAGTGTATTTGTGGTGTTCCTTATTAAAATCCAAACATTCACATTTTGATCAAATGTTTTAGCGTCAAGATATTATTTTCCCTTCAAGCCCTTCTAAAAACTCTTCCCCCACGTGACATGACGTAGATTTCAACATGATGACGCTGCTACATGTACAGTATATATACATCCTTATAGTCAGTGTATTTACGATACATACAGTAACTTAGCAGACAGGAGTACCGGCACGGAAGCGAAGCAATGTACTGCTGTTGACGCCACGTTAGGCTGTGACCATGTGACTGAGCCATGTGACCGAGCGGATGCTACTGCGCCTGCTCCATGGGCCCAATGGATGCGGCAGATCGCCGGAAGATCCGGGTACTATTCCAGTCGGAAGTTGAGCCATTTTGTCTTCATGCGCTACGGAGCAACTTTCATAGGAATGAACGGGGCCCCGCCTCCAACGCTGTATCCAGTTCTCTTTATAAATCCATGGGGTAGTCCTGCTGCACTAAAATGATTAACTTCTCCTCCATATATTTACCGTACACTGATATTTACGGAAGAAAGAAAAATCTGGCGCCGCGCATACCGGCTGTGACCGCTCCGTCCTCCTCGCGGCGATTACCTCATTAACGTTATCGTTCTCTTATAGCATTGGGTTTAAATCTGAAATATTGCCGAATAGGCGCGTTTGCTTTTCGCTTTGACACCAAATCCTCCACCATCTCTTGGTCTGTCAACTCTCTCTCGTACTGTGTGTGAAATGTGACTCCTGCTACTCTGAGCTGTCAGTTTGTAGCGTCCGTCATCTGGCTATCTATTGACTTTGTATTGATAACACGCCACTGATATGCCAAAATGAACTAAATGGGTTTTATTTCTGTAAAAAAAAGCAAAATGACAGTGGGGGTGGTCGGTACGTAATGTTATCGATGTGTGCCCAACCACCGTGTAGTACCGGTAACACCGAATACCGCGACAAGCCTAATAAGCGCTTGGAAACGCTTGCGCGCCACGACAACGTTGCTTTCGCTTCTTAGCTCGGCCCCTAATGCATCGTTGGTTTTGGTCTTCTAATGGGATTTGATGAGAATAAGAAAAGTATAGAATAACAACAGCCTTATCCTTTAAAGCAAGAAGACTATATGAGCACTAAAATTCAAGTGTGCACCAGAGGACTCCAGATTTAATAAGATGCATATAGTTAAAGGTAAATGTGTGTATCTGCTACCTGTTTCTTAATTTAAAGGTAGTTCTGGTGAGGAGGGGGGTGTAATTGGTCTCTGAGCCTCCATTTGGTTTCATGTCATTGAATTTATTTGTCTGCACACAATGTCTCAGACACGATGATCAGATTTTGTGATAACGGGAAAAGCTGCAACTCACTGCTGCATTTTATTTTGGAAAGAGGTCAAAACAGTGACACAGTTGTTACTGACTGGCCTGGAGCTACATCAGCTGTGTTTAATGTTGCCTTATGTCACCTACACATGCTGCATGATGAGGCATGAGGCATGCACACTGCAGATTTGATCTGTCTGTGCTGTTTCTGTTGGTATTTAGACAGAGAATCCCTCGTCTCTCACATGTGTGGAAGAGCTGGAAGTAAGATGCCAAAACAACAGACTGCCTGTTTTATTATGAAACAGTGAGGCAGCGTGCCGATCATTTCATGGATCTCTGCCTGGCTGTCAAGGTGCCATTGCTGGTAATGTGCTCCAGTTTGGGACAGTCGGAGTCGGAGTGACTGTCGGAGTCCTTGAACCTGAATGTCGCCTCAACCATTTGTCTCTTTGGACGTGAGGATGTCTCCTCTGGGAGTTAACACTGAAAGTCAGTGAGAACATCCAAAGGTGTTTCTGACAGTAAACAAACGAGTCATCAGCATCAGCAGTGAAATATCTTTGAGAAAAAAAGTAAAAAACAGACAGAGAATCGCTGCACTGAGACGTGGTACTCGTGTTATACTTAAGAAGTTGGGATATCCCGTCTATTTTCAGTACAAGGCGGCTGATACACTTGAGAATAATACCTCACCTCAACGATACTTTGCAGGATAATTCTCTAAGCTGACATTTTCCACGTTGAAGTGGAATGAAAATGAGGAGCATATGTGAAGGAAATAATTGAAAGGAGAAATCTTGTTTCTTGGTAACAGATTGAGACTGCAGTGAAACTCCACCCGCTGGATTTGACTTAAAGGTGCAATGTGTTGGACCTGGACACATGGTCCAAACAAGTAGGGGTCAGCATTTCACCTCTACTACTGGGTCCGTACAATCTAAATTTACAGCCAACTGCGAACTAACAGCAGGGCAAGAATACCCGTACTTGCCAACCTTGAGACCTCAAAAATAGGGAGGATTTCGAAACCAAAGTCTCCCCCAGAAGTTTTTGAGTTTGTTTCCTGCATTCTGGTGACTTTTAAAGACTGAAATAGCAAAATAATAAGTAGCTACACTGCAACTAAACCTTAAATACTTTTAATTCTCAGGAAAGAATACAGAATAATTCACCCCTTTAGCGTGAACTTGCATGAATCTCTGTATTTTATCGTTTTTTGCCCCTGCTAGAGTATTTCTTTCTCTTTGTTCTCTCCATTTCTCTCTCCGTCTCTCACTCACTGAAGGTCCTTTCAGAACTTCGTGACAAGGCACCACTGACAACTTTTCGCTGCGTTGAGCAAAGACCAACTTTGGGTGTGCAAATGTCTTGTTTTGTCAGTCCAAAATCAAAAAGATATTCACTTCAATATGATATAAAACAGAAAAAAACAGGAAATCTCCATATTTGAGAGGCTGAAAACAGCATTTAAACATTACTTTACATTACTTTAACGATTAATCCATTCATCAAAATAGTTGCCAATCAGTCGTTTATTATTCGACTAATGGTTGCAGGTTTAAATCTGATCAGGAGATTTTACAGTGGTGTTGCCACCGAGTATTCGAGCCAAGGATCTACGGGTTACTTTTAAAATTACTTTATAGGGTATGTTGTTGACAAAAAACATGTGTACTCCATCCATACGTTTGGTAAACACAATGTGAGGATGATTTGATAGAAGAGTTGAGGAGGAAAGGTGAGAAAATCTTCATGTTGCAAACAGCAGAAAGATTTGAGTTAAAAATAATATATTAAATAATTTAACCTCTAATGAAAATGATTTTTTACAGAGTCTGGGTGAAAAAAACCCTATAAATTAAATGAAAATTTGGACACTCTAACCTCCATCATGTATAAAATTAAATAAAATATGTTTGGGAGCAGCTGCAGAGTCCTCAGCAGCATTTCATCTGCAGCTGAACCTCCTCGTCGTGGTTACCTCTTAACCACGCAGCCACACAAAGGTTTTCTAAGAGGCGTGTGGGGGTAGAAGGGGTTAATTTGACCTCCTACATACTGCCCCTGCCTTCGCCTTCATTGAAACAGTGACATCTTAATCTGCATTGAGTCATTTATATTCAGCATGGCGCTCTGACTCACTCCAGATCCAGAGAGCGAGCAGCCGGTGCTCCTATATGCACTCATGCAGCATCGGAGAGCGTCGCTGCACTTCCTCTGCTGCTGCTGCTGCTGCTCGCACGTCAACACATGCCTTCCTCGTCTGTCCTCCAGTATTTAAAAAAAAAAAAAGCTCTCCCATTTGTGTTTTATGTGTGTCTGCAGGCTGTGTAGCATCTATCCAGGTCTATTATCTCGGCCTCCATGGGCTCCATTCAGAGGGACTCTGTGCTCTGGGGTGCTGCCCTTTAAATGGCGGCCGGTGCCCCTCATTTGTCTGAGGATCCTTCAGATGCACGGGTGAAGATACGCAGGCCTTTCGGCGATGTATACCTGTGTGTGTGTGTGTGTGATGGCTTGTGTTAGGGGAAAGAAAGGGTGGAGAGGAAGAGGGGGAGGGGGCTGCTAATGAGAGATTAATGTGGCGAAGCAGGGAGGAAGAGGGAGGATGGAGTAGTGAGGAGATGTGGGATTTTTACAAGCAGGGGATTCATTAGCCCGGTAGGTAAAAGGTAAGATGTAAGCATGATGATGTAAGTAACCCGACTCACTGAGCTACTTTGTACAATAGTAAAAGACAGAAAACAGAGCGATGATGAGGTGCAGAAGTCTAGTTATCTCTCAGAACACTTGAACTACAATATGCTGAAAGGTTATTATGGAATCTTTGCCCAATGATGCCAAACATACTGAAGCTTTAATTGATAAAAGTATTGAAATTGTGTTATAAATAAAAAAAAATCTGACATGTTTTTTCCTAAAATGTTATTAAATAACCACAAAACATTGATCAAAAAGATTACTAAATATAGAAACATGAATAGTTCTGCACGTAACGAGCGAACAACGTGATGATGCGAAAGACGAAAGCTGAATACCTTTCTGCTGCAGAAAAAAATGATGCTCTAAAGTTTTCAATCTGAACAGGATCATCATGCAAATAACGATCTCCCGTGGCCGCCTGCGGGAAGTCCGCTTCTAAGTGGTTAATGGGATTTGATGGGAATAAGAAAAATAAAGAGGAACAAAAGATTTATCCTTTAAAGGAAGAAGACTCTATGCAACACAATCTGAATTCATGAGCACTGAAATCCAACTGTGCACCAGAGGACTTCAGATTTAATAAGATGCATATAGTGAACGGTAAATGTGTTTATCTACCACCTGTATTTTATTTAACTTTCAGCCGTATTAGCATTTCTCATCTGTTCCCCAGAAATGTGTGACGGTACAATTTGATGAAAAGTGCCCCCTGTATCACCGCAAGGGCAAAACGCAAGGGCGTCCAACGGAAGAGTTGACTTTGCAGTCAGGAGGAACAACACCGTCCTGTTCCCTTTGCATAACAGTCTGCAACCCTGCTAGCCTGCCAAAGTACACCGAGGTTAATCTATTTATTTTAAGTTTTAATTGACGCACAACACAAGCTTTGTGTGATGGTATTCAGATGTCAGGTTTCTACTAGTAGAAGTAAAGAAGTGCAGAATATCAGAACTGATTTGATCATTTTGGCGTGTTCTTTTCAATAAAAAAGAAATGTAATGAAGTAAAAAGTACCTAATTTCCCTCCGAAGTGTAGTGGAGTAGAAGTAAATTTCTATTTAAATACAGTAGTTAAAGTATATATGTACATTCCACCACTACCAACACCACTTAGTTCAGTGTTTTGCACCAAAATAATAAACTTGTCAGAAAGGAAAAGATGCTCAAACGGCATTTAGTTAAATATATATAGTTAAAAAGGTGCATTTTATTTCTTATGAATTAAACTTTTTCTTTGTAGGAAGACAGGATGTGTTATTCCTTCCATCTCTTGCTTTAATTTGAAGTTCCCCTGACAGTTATTGAGCCGTCGTGTGGGAGGAAATCTTGGTCCTATTGTCAGATATTTGTAAAAATAAACATCAGAAACTCAACCAGAAGATGAATATTGAGATATGGAGGGGTTTTATACAACGTTATTGTAAACAGAATGGTTTTCAATCTGCCACGACACAAACAGAAAGTAATTTAGCACCACGTGTTGAGGTTGTATTGTTAATCTCCTCGTCTATATGATGTCATGCCGGACGCAACGCAGAGAATACGTTTAATGTCCTCCGTCATTTAGAGAGAATCAGTGAACATTTCGAGCCATCGGGGGTGAGAAGCAGATGCAGCCTCATCACCTTCTGACTCAATTAGAAAATCTATTTCTGGATATGAGGATGTTCGGATGGATTCGCTCCAAACTAGGACAGGAAGTCATGCCAGTTGCTTTCTGTTAATCATTTAGAGATTTCTCTTCCAACTTTTAGCATCTTTGAGCTCCCGTTTGATTTTTTAAGGCGTCACTTTGGATACAGAGAGAAATAAAGAAGCCGCAGAATTGGATTAGCGAGTGCATAATTAGCCGTAAATGAAGCCAGGGTGGCCTTGAATCACTTCACTCTGTGACACACCTACGCTTCATCAGTTATTTTTTGTCAGACTGTCCAATGGGGAATTTATTTATGTATTTTGCTTCATGGTTATAAAAGAGTTGAACCAGACTTTGTTGAAGTGTAGTTTGTGCTGTAATCTACAGTAAGACTTGCTTCATGGGTTGTTGGGCATTCTTGTGGTCACACCCTCACCTTCGCCTGAAGAAGACCATTTGTGGTCGAAACATCATCACATCCATGTAGAATAAAAGTAGCATCAGGAACGAGACAGCAGTCCTGTTGATGATTGCCTGGGCGCTCTTATATACGACATATTGATCTCATGTGAAGGCGTATAAATAGCACAACATTTTAAGGACAATCTGCGTGTCATGATAACGCATTTTAAACTTTGACAGTAATGTAACTTCTGTACTTAAAGCTGAAGTAGGTGAGATTGGAGCAAATTTGATTAAAGAAAGTTATTTTTATAAAACGGTCGCTATATCCTGACAGTAGTACATGAGACAGGTAACCTGACAAAAATCACGTGCCTTTGTGTCCTCCGGTGCTCCTAACGGCATCTGCAAGATTTCCCAGACTGGAGGAAAACAAGCAGTAAGAGCTGATCTGAGGTCTGCTGTCCATCTGCCGTCTATGAGAGCCGGCTGTCAATCACTCGCAAACTCCAACCAAACGTTCAAACTAGGCAGCGCTGATGAAATATGAATCAATATTCTGTTACGTTAATGCCTATTTCTCTCCTCAAATGTTTTCAGAATCATCTTGTAGTGCACGGTTTAGCTGTAAAATGAGAAAGTTTGTGACGCCGCCGCCATTGTGAAATCTGGTGAAGGAACGCCAAGTTCTGATCACATGACCGGAGCACAGCCAATAGGAACGCTCTCTCAATGAAATGACCTGTGATTGGTCAAAGTTTAGATTTTTAAAGCCTAAAAACAGAGCCATGAGGAGGAGCAGAAGTCTAGTTATCTCTCAGAACACTTTAATTACAATATGCTGAAATGATGCCAAAAACATACTGCCTACTGACACTTTAAGTAACACTCACCATGAAAAGCATTGCAAATAGAGAAAACACAAGCAAACAGAAATGCTGTAGGACGTGCAAACACAAAACGATACAAGTGTCCAGGGGACACTAAAAACTGATGAACACGCTGGTAATTAGTGAAACACTAGCACTACTTGTAGCAGCAATATCAGTCATGCAATCACAATGTAAAAACAGAAAAACATTGTTAGCTCTGTGCATGTTTGATCCATTGTTAATATCAAAATATTGAGCATTAGTAGTTGTTTTGGCCTTTTTGTTGATTAACTAGAGCTGCATTGAAACGATCAATGGAGTCTAATTTGATTACTTTCATTGTCCTCCTTAATTAGGTTCATTCTGAAATGAAGAATTTTTAATTCTTTACAGTACAAATGATGGCTAATAACAGGGTGAATGTGTAAATGCTGAGTTACAAGCTATGATGGGAGTGTGTGACAGCTGACGATGGAGATGCAAACATGGAAACATGATGACTTACTGCAGCTGTTTGTCAAAGCTGTTCAAAGCTTTGGAGAGAAAAGACGTCTTTCTAACTCAAGAAACCAAAAATTAAACCCACACGGACACCATCATCAAAAGTCCTTAAACACTTAGGCTGTACAGTATTCCAATGTATTTAGTAGTATGCTAGGATTTAGCCTTTAAACCAGCTCTTAAAGCACTGGAAAAAAAAAATAACTCGTACCACTATTGCAATATTATCGAAAAATACAACTTAAATTTTTTTGTTTGTGTTGTGTTTGTTTACCTTATAAGATACTGCAGGTGTGAATAATTTATTCTAACAGCTCATAGTGAAGTGAGACAAACAGGATCATCAACGACGGGAGACAGGAAATATAAAACATTGATAAAATGATAAACAAAATTTACTCTAAATTGCTTTTTCAGTTACAGAAACTAAACAGTGGACTGATCTGGTCATGGTCAGTGATCATGTTATCTCAGCAGGTATCTCTCTGCCCCGTCAGAGGCAGCTCTTTCCCTCTCCACTTCCCTCGCCAGTCTGCTGCTGTGTCGCCAGTCTGCTGCTGTGTCGCCGCTCTGTGAGCGTCAGTGCCCGGCTGGTGAGCGAGCTACGCCCGCGGGTGATTGTTGAGCTTTTCAACTCCAAAAAGGCAGATAAGAACAAGTTCCTGTTAATTCATAATTGGCATTTGTGTTGTGATATTTAAACGAACTATCCGTCAACAAGGAAATAAAAGCCTCTTGTCTACGAGACCGGTTTGTGGAGCTTCTAAACTCTGAAAAACGGTGGAGCAAATGATCGATTCGCCATCTAATACTGTAAAACTGTCAATATTCAAAATCTACACACTTGATTTCTCGCCTCAAATTTTTCAGAAGTGAATTTAGTGATGAAATGGCTACGAAAAATGTAAAAAACAAGCAGTTGTTGTTGTTGTACCGTAGCCTGTACCGTTCCAGCACTTTGCATTAAGGGATACAGTTGGTGAGGTAGACTGATCCGACCCATACTGGAGATTTTTTCTAAATCAGTATGATATCCAGGTATTTTTTGGCATACTGTAGATTTAGCTTTTGTTCAGGTACTAATACATACTACATTTTGGCCTAATCAGTATGTACTACTAGTATAGTATGCGGTTTAGAATACAGCCTTAGTGTTAGATTTTGATCCGACTCTGATTGAACATTTAATGTAATAGTCTGATTATGAAGCTTAAACAATGTTTATTGGTCATAACCTGGCATCTCTAAACCACATTATTGGAGTATTACATTTAAAAATGATCAAGAGAAACAGATTTGGCCCGCTTCCATATTTTGTCTTTCCTAGTGAGGAAGGGTTAAAGGTCAAGAGGTCACAGCTGTCGGCCAGGGAAAGCCAGGTCACGACTCATTCCCTCCTGAGGCCGTCCAGCGGGAGTTTGACCGTTTGACCCCCAACTAATGAACAAAGTCCTCGAAGGGTTTCTCCATTAAAGCACGTAATCAGCTCACACTGTAAATCTAATGACCATTAAACCAGAACTGAGCTAATAGTTTGGACACACCTACTTGTTTAACTAACGGATATCAGTTTGTCTGTTGAGGTTCCTCATATTCTCATCACATCTCATCTGTCTGTTTGTCCATCAGAGCTGCTTGTGTAAATTTGAAAGTAATTTAGGCTCATAATGGTGAATTACCTCGTTAACAGCAAGTGAAAAACGTATTACCGTCATCTCATTATCTGCTATGATTAACTTTTTTTTAGAGCCTCCAGTGTAGGAAAGGAAAGTTGTAGACATTTTGGTCAATATTGAGAATAATAACCTCTTTTATATTACAGATACTATTTTACAGACAAAGCCTAAAGGATAATACCATATTCAATTCCCTTTCAGTTGGTTGCATAAAAGGTTGCATTATTTGATTTTTCTTTCTTTCTGTGTGTCTTTATATTTAATGGAACAAGCCGAAAAACACAACATCTTGTCAGCTTATACATTTTTTATTAGCAAAGCAAATAATTGCTTCACACATCCAGCACTTACAAAGCAAGATAATCATTCATTTGGAGTCGTGTTCACCTGATGAATGTAAGTCTGATATTCACCCTCTCTTTTTGTTCTTTTTTGGTCTCCACCAATTGTTGAGAGACAATATCCTCTTTAGCTGCTAAATGCTCAACTAACCAGTTTTTTTTCTGTTTGCATACGCACCACCAATAGGAACGCTGGAGTGATCTCCAGGTGGGAGATCAGCGAGCTCGGTCATTCCTATGAGAGTTGCTCAGTGGCGCGTGAAGCCTAAATGGCTCGACTTCCGTCTGGAAAAGTATCTGGATCTTGGTGGAGTAGCGTCCGCTCGGTCACATGATTTGGTCACGGGGTCCTTTCGTCACGCCGTCGTCACGGCTTGCGCTCCAGCCTCGGTCTGAGTCTCACTCACATGAACGGAGGAAGGGAAGTAACTCTGAATTCAGCTATTAGTGCGTTTTACAACTTTAAAAACTTAATTTTTGAAATAAGGGCTATTTAAGTGTTCGTACTGGGAAATTGATTCACCTCAAAAAAATGATCCGCTGAGTTACGGACGTCTCTTTCCCAATGTAAGTCTATGGGGAAAAGTATTTTTGGGCCCAGTGCATCACGTGACGGACACGGATGTTGCAGTACTGCCGTTTGGGCACTACGAAAGTCGACCGGCGCTCTTCCTGTTTGTTTGTTTTTGAAATTGTGGTTGCTGGTGCTGCATTGGCTCATGTGTTCGACCAATCAATGTACACTTACGTCAATCACGGTTCCTCTTGGGCTGGGAGAGTACCTACTCTGAAATAGCAGCAAAACCCTTGAGTGCTTTGAATTGGTGCGTTTTCCATCTTGTGGATTCAACTTTTCATCTGTAGAGAATGAATATAGACATATTTCTGCTTTCAAAAGTTGCATAGTCTCACTTTAGATGTAAGAAATAACCTCTTCAGAATAAGATGAAGATGAGAATGCAGAGATGTAGACAGGTAACAAAATGCTCTTTTCACAACATAATCTTTAGAGATGCTATATGTATTTTTCTTGATTTCAGCGTCCTTTCAGTCCTTTTATCAGGATGATTTTTACGATTGAACATGATCTCCTCTGTGTTGTCCTTTCTACTTGATCTACATACCAAAGGAATCTCTTGAAATCTGCGTTGATGCAGCTACTTCCTGTCATTTAACAAAATGTGCTAGCTGCCTCATGCGTGCAGAACGTATGAGTATGTGTGTGAGCTGTAACAGCATCCTCCAGTGTGCGAGAACAACTCCCCTGGCCAGAGTGTGTTCCTGTTAAAAACCCATCTGTGAATTCACACGAGTCATTCGCTGTGATCCGAGAGCAGACCTGCTGCTATCTCCCTCCCACTCCCCTCTCTCCGTCTCCGTCACTCTCTTAAAATACTCTGGGCGTCTCTGTCTCGCAAAGCAATTCACTTCAATCCGTTAGGCTTTCATTAGCGCTAATGTTGCATGAACAATGTTGATATTAGCAGCTGACTGATGCGGTTGTTTGAAGGTCGAGGTGGACTGCAAAAGTTTTCCATTGAGGATTTTGTTATGTGCACTTTTTACATTTTTGTGTGAAAAAAATAAGTGTTTAAAATGTAACTGTGTTAAGCTCGGGGTAGAAAAAAACTATAACACAACATTCTGCGTGTCATGAGAACGCATTTTAGCCTTTTTGTCATTTGTACGCCTCTTTTCGTGTGGCTCATTTTTACGCCATGCAACAAAACTATGATAACGGACGCAGTTATGTACTTGTGCCACTGGGTTAGCCATTGTGCCACTGGGTTAGCCTTTGTGCCACTGGGTTAGCCTTTGTGCCGCGGGGTTAACCTTTATGCTACACATTTCCCTATAGCACTACCGTTTAAAACAACCAGCTATTCAGAAACACGTCTGTGACCGCGGTGCAACACATTTTAACCAGCCATGTTATATCAGCCAGCATTGATTCAGTGAAACAGTGGGACAACCAGCTTACACTCCACTGCACTCTGCACTGTCTGATGCCCACGTTAAAGTCTCTATAGGCAGACATACAGTCAGTGATGACACACACACACACACACACACACACACACACACACACAGACCTCTCACCCGATGCTACTACAGCTCCATCCCGATGATGAGACTATTATTAGAGCGGATCATTACTAGTTATCAGTTCTCTGCCAGCCATTCACCCTCTGTGCATCAGTGTGTGTGTGTGTGTGTGTGTGTGTGTGTGTGTGCATCACGGTGTGTGCTTGACAAAGCTGTTGTTGGATGGTCTCACCATTTTAACCCACTCTCCCAGTGAAGAGCCCCTGATTGCAACATGATTGGCCAATTATTGCGCTTTTATCCTGCCAGATCCACCCCCTCATTGGTCGGTGGACAGAGGGAGGGAGTGGATGAGCTGATGAGAACAAGTTGGGCATTTTTACTGCCGTGTGTGGTGGCTTAATAACTCCATAGGAAATCACTGAAATGATTGGGTTGATGGCTGTGATTGAGGTCAGGATGCTCGCCGTACAAGAAAGGAAACAGAAGCTGCTGTTTGAAATAAACAAAGACATCTTTGTGGTAAAATATCAATCCTAAAAATCTAACATATAACTCTTCTAACCATGTTCATTACACAATGAAGTGTCTCTAACCTTCCACCGCTAATCAGAAAAAGAATTGTCTGGGATTGTGAAGACAAACTACTTATCAATCCACTCCTTTACTTCAGCAGCCAACAGTCAATACATAACAGACCAGGCTGGTATCAGAAACTGTTTGTACTTATACTTGCTTATATATGCGTTAACACAAATTTGTTTTAATGCCACTAATTTCTTTAATGCATTAACAGTCAATCTTTCGGAGGTTGTAGTGGACTCAGTTTTAAAGCTAGAGTAAAGATGCTGGTATCATATGAAACTACGAAAACCTAAAGAATCCATTGGTACCAACCATGGCATACTAGTTTGTCGAGAAGGAGGTTAAATAACGCTCCAAACTTACGCTAAATTTTGGCGAGGAAAAACTTGCATGGCCATTTTCAAAGGGGTCCCTTGACCTCTGACCTCAAGATATGTGAATGAAAATGGGTTATTTAGGGTACCCACGAAGTCTCCCCTATATGCAGTTTGGGGCAAGTCATAGTCAAGTCAGCACGTTGACACACTGGCAGCTGTTGGGCTGCAGTTTAACATGTTATGATTTGAGCATATTTTTTATGCTAAATGCAGTACCTGTGAGGGTTTCTGGACAATATTTGTCATTGTTTTGTGTTGTTAATTGATTTCCAATAATAAATATATACATTCATTTGCATAAAGCAGCATATTTGTCCACTCCCATGTTGATAAGAGTATTAAATACTTGACAAATCTCCATTTAAGGTACATTTTGAACAGATAAAAAATTTGCAATTAATGTGTGATTAATCACGATCAACTACGAACAATCGTGATTAAATATTTTAAGCGATTGACAGCCCTAGTTACATTACTTTATTAAATTTTTTACAGGGTAACTACTAATCGTTAACCTATTGCATTTCAAAGGTAACCTTCCCAACACTGTTCTTCAATGTAAACTGATCGGCAGTGGTTGTAGCAGGAGTAGCAGTACAAGTGTTTTATCCAGCAGTAACGTTGCTTTTGGTTATAGATACTGTGTAAAGATAAAATAAAAGTCATACGATACTGATTATGTTTTCAGCGAGGCCCTTATTCATGCTGTTTTCTGTCTCTGTACACACAGATGCACATTCACACAGCTGACGTAAGGGCTTATTTCCTGAGACAGCTTGCAGTGGATTTGGAGAGCAAGCAGGGAAGCGGCTTGTTTATTCGATGCCCTTGACATTTCCCGGCTCCTCACTTTAGCTCAGTCAGAGAATCAAAACGCATTATTATTGAACCGCGGTCCTACAGCACACCACTACATCCAAAACCCCCCCCCCCAATCCACGTGCCATGCCGCACCCTGGCGGTGATAATGAATTGTCCTTGAATCCTGACTGGGGATCTTAAACCCCCTCCTCTCCTCTTGCTGTAAATCCGCTGACTTGCCCGATCCTGTGGGAATTCAGACTGCATGATGATGCACATTAATGGCTCAGGGAGAAAATACTTTTTCCCTCCGACGCCGCATGACTGGGACTGAGGAGATGAAGAGAAACAAAACAAAGGAGGAGATGGAGGTGAAGGACGGAGGGAGGAGAAGGAGTGGGTGGGAGAAACGAAACGCATGTTTGACTTTGATTCATCATATTATCAGCTTTAACGGTTGCAGATAGAAAGAGACAATGAGGAAACAAATATTCTCGACATGCCGGGTTAACATGCAGGAATACCTGGTTCCTACTGTACTGCTGCTGTGTTATATCGCCGGGAGCAGCTGTTTGGAAAATTCATACTTTGTTGTCAGCTGTCAGGAACTCATTTTGTTATGCAACGCTAAGATGTAAAATTTTCAAGAAGAAAGTGCCAAAAGATGCCACTGCAGTGCAGACAGGTGGATTTAGATTTTTAATGAGAGCTTTCACAGAAGATCAAGTCTTTCTGCAGGAGCCGGTGCAGGTACTAAATAATGAAAATATACTACACTTCTTCTGCTGTGCGCTAGGTGTTAGCTTGTTTACTGATTTAACTTAAAACTAGAGCTGAAACAATTAATCGAATATTAATTGTGATCACGATTTTGGCTTCCCACAATTAAATGAACATGATCGACTGCGATGTTGGCGTTAAACGGTGTGCTCTGTTTTGGCTTCACTTTTGGGGAGCCGTCATGCCCATAGACTGTACATAAGAAGTAGACGTAGTCACCGTGACATCACCGTGACATCATCGTGACGTCACCCATTGGTTTGTGAACTGCCGTTTTAAAGCGTCAAGTTCAGCATTTTGACCGCCGCTCTCTTGGTTTTTGACCGTCCCCATTTTTGCTTTTGACCACCGCTCTCTTGGTTTTTGGACATCTCCATCTTTGCTTTTGACCGCCGCTCTCTTGGTTTTAGGCGGAATGAATAATGAAGCTCTTGTATATGTACTCACAGTGTTGTGTAACGTCACTTTTAGATACCAAACCTGGTGTTATCTTTCAAATCACATAATAACTAAAGAATACAACCTGCAGTAACTGTTCGGTCTCTCTCATCTTCTTGCTCCCGCCCGTCATCACTTTTCATTTCTCCCTGAGCTCCTTTGCCCCATTTTTTTTATCTGCACACACACACTCAGCCATCATTCATACCACTGCATGGATCCAGCCCTCCTCCCAGTGTTATTTCCTGTCTCCGTGGGGAGCAGAGGGTGGGTTAATGAGGCAGACAGGCCAGATGATGCTCCTCCTGGTGAAGAACATCCAAAGTTCCTTAAACCTGCATTATGCAACATCCCTGTCTCACAGAAAAAAAGCATGAGACAAAAACAGTTTGAAAAAAGCCTGTCTGTGCCTTTTTCAGCTTATAATACTTGTTTAGGAATGTCCTCCCCGTATACATCTAAGCAAACTTAAAGGGAAATTTGGTTATTTTTCAACCCGGAGGCTATTGTCATATTTATGTTCACTATAATGACACTTCTATGTGTTTTCAAAACATTAAATTTAGCGGAAATCATCTCAAACATTGAGTCTTAGGGCGCTTTCACAAGCCAACATTTAGTCCGTTATAATCAAACTCTGGTGCAGTTCGTTTAGGCAGTTGTGAACGCAGTAATCGTACTCTGGTGCGGACCAAAACAACCAGTCCGAGACCGCTTGTGAGAAACGGTAAGGGTGATGTTTCCATGGTTACCAAATTTCATGACAAATCTTTGCATAGCTGTTGAGACATTTCACTCAAACTTATATTATGTCAAGCTCATCGGGCAGTAGAGGAGGGGAAAACCAAATTAATTGGGATTCATCCTCAGGGGTATAAGAGTGTTTGTACAAAACTTTACAGTTAATCCACTCAATGATCGTTGAGATATTTCAGTCTGACTAACTGGCGTTGCAGCCACGGAGCCAGTGTTCCTCCCGGGATACTGCCCTCCACATTTGTCATAGTTCATAACTATCTTGTGTGTGAGCCGGAGTATGTTTGTGTTTGATATGTCAGTCTTGCAAACTAAACCCTGATGATGTGCATCCTTGTTAGATGGTTCAGATAGAGGTTGGTGTCTGTTGTGGCGACTGATGGGACTGAAAGATAATAGGCACAGAAACAGAGAGGGAGTATAAGATGGAAGCGTGCTCGGGGGATAGTGGAGATATGGAGGAGAGGTTTTCTGATGTGGTTTGACACCAGCCTAATATAAAATGTAAACACACACACACACACACATACAGGGCTTCTCATTAACGTGGATAGGTAGCACTGGGGGAATAGTGTTGTGTTGCTACTGCACAAAACTAGAGAGCTGCATGTTGGACCAAATCCAGACGGGTGTCGTCTTTCTCACAGTTTCTGTTTATTACAAGACCTTAAGAAGAATGAAGAAACTTTAATTATCTCTGCGGGGAAATCGGTTGTTAAAGCAGCAAAAGAAAAACAAGACACAGCATGTATAAAAAAATCTGAGACAATGAAAGCAAATGCTTTTAACCTCATAAACCCCATCTCCTCGCTGGCAGGATGGGTTACGGGTTCAGGCCTTTACATACCGGGGGCGTGACGAGTAGAAAATAAGTTGTAGTTTTGTTGCGTAAACCTAAAGAAGTTGTAGTTTTGTTGCCTAAACCTAAAGAAGTTGTAGTTTTGTTGCTTAAACCTAAAGAAGTTGTAGTTTTTTACCTAAACCTAAAGAAGTTGTATAGTTGTGTTGCCTAAACCTAAAGGAGGAGTTGTATAGTTTTGTTGCCTAAACCTAAAGGGGTTGTACAGTTTTGTTGCCTAAACCTAAAGAAGTTGTATAGTTTTCTTACCTAAACCTAAAGAAGTTGTATAGTTTTGTTGCCAAAACCTAAAGAAGTTGTATAGTTTTGTTGCCAAAACCTAAAGAAGTTGTAGTTTTTTTGCCTAAAGCGTTTTTGTTTGTGTTCAAAATGTGACATGTCATGTTCAACGTGTTGCTTTTAAATTTCACTTTCAGTTTTACAACGTAGTAGGGGTAGTAGGCTCCTAATGACCCACATCTATGGTGGTTGTAGCGACTGATAACGCCTATTTAAAGGCCTGATAACAGTAGAATCGGGTGCTAAATTGATCTGTTTCAGTAAAACCCTGATCCCTTTCCAATCCCATGTTTGCTGTTGTTACCCCAGGTACACCAACTGTTGAACCACATTGCAAGTTGGTGAACAGCAGAGCTGAACAAATAAGTAAACAGCAGCCAGCAGTTTTTAATTAAAGATACCAACACTGACAGCGAGCTCACCTGCTGACTCTCACAACAGACTCTTTGTCTGGATTTTGGTCACAGTTTGCAGGTGCATCACACCTCTATAGGGCTGCTGTTAAACTCCACCTGTGATTTGTTCACACTGGAGATGAAGAAATGTTTTCCAAACCCTTCCGGCCACAACAGATCCACATAGTCAGTCTGCTGTAAACTGTATCCTTTCAATTTGGATTCAGTCTTCAGACATTAGATGTGCTTTCAAAAACACTCGAGGGTCACAAAAAATAACAAATCTTTATTTTCTTTATTGAGAAAGACCCATTATCATCTCCTCTGTGTTCATTATTATCCCTGAGCTGTAGCTCTGCAGGGAAAGCACGCTGGGAGGTTTTCTACAAACTACACAAGGCTTTGATCTGGATTTTAGAATCCTTTTGTAAAATCAAAATGCAGCCGATAACATTAAGTAAGAAGTCAAGAAGAAAACATCAAGTCAAAACAGTTTTATTGTAATGTCTTGACTTTAATCTTAAGCAATATAAGGAGACAGACGGACCAAAACAAACTCATTTTTTATATATTAAATGTCTTTACATTTTTAAGATGATTTTTATTTTGAATTGTCCATTAATGCAATTGAATGCATGTCAAAATTATCATAGAAAATGTATGAAAGCAGACATATTGAACAAATGAGAAAGCTATGGAGCTCTTGTTCAGGCATAATTAATGGTTTACTCACAAATTGTGAAATTACAGCCAGTTAAATCATAGTGACACAATAATACAGTGTAGAAACCCGAGGTTAATAGCAGGCCTTCAGATATATTGGTGTCAGAGACACTAAATACTGTAGGTTAGTTCGGCTGTGATGTGCTCTCCTGCTTGCCTTTATTTCCATTTGTAGTTTAATTCTTAGATTAGACAGCATTGAGCCTATGGAGGATGGAGCCTGCCAAAATAAAAAAAGAAAAGAATAAATGAATAAATGACTCAATAAATAAATAAATATATCATTAAATGTAGCAAAAATTATATTTAAAATAGATGTAGCCATTAATTTACACATATTTAAAAATAATTATAAAATTAATAAAAAATAAATGCAAAAATAAAAAAATAAATGACTCAATAAATAAATAAATATGTTATTAAATGTAGCAACAATTATATTAAAATATATTTAGCCATTAGTTTACACACATTTAAAAATAAATATAAAATACATACAAAATAAATGCAAAAATAAATGAATGACTCAATAAATAAATATTTCATTAAATGTAGCAAAATAAATAAAAAATAAATGCAAAACTAAACAAATAAATGTCACAAACCAATTGTTTTGACAGCCACAAGTAATTCTCTGCACTCAAGTCCTAAGTCAAGTCCGGTAATTTTCGGCCTGCGCATTTTGCATACTGCAATTTGTTTTTTGTTGGCCGCTGCATAGTTTTGTATGCAAAAGAAATGATCTTTTACATTATTTGTTCTAACTGGCGCTCAGTAACGTAACGTTAGCTCTTCATGGTTTTCTCCTGCAACTTGATTAGATCTGGGGAATTAATTAAGTGTCAACTTGCTGGGAATGAATAGCGTTAACTTAAGTTGATTCGGGAAATGAATTGACTCGTGGCACTCTTTTTAAATAACACACTTTTTAATCTTTGGTCAAGTCTTTTTAGATATTGTCAAGTCGAGTCTAAAGTCATCAAATTTGTGGCTCGAATCCACATCTCTACTAGACACAAAGTACAGCTGAGACTGATGGGAATCTGATTAGTTTAGCTTTGGCGAAGTCCTAGAATCACCAGAATCATTAGGATTCATCCTCTGGGAACCATGAATGTCTATACAAAATTTCATTGCAATAAATCCAATAGTTTTTGAGATAATTCAGTCCGCATCAGAGGACATTGACGACATTTTCGGCATGAAATTGCTTTTTAAACTGTAATGAATATCAGCATAGATATGAGCTACTGGCAGACTTTTGTTTTTCATAACACCTCATGAGTCTTAACTTAACGTTGCAGTGAAAACAAGCTCTTCAGCCCACCAGTTTCAACGCTGTGTGAGCTTCTTCTGTTCCGCTGTGTGGCAAAAGGAGCAAGGGAGTAGCACTGGGGAAGATGAGAGGATAAATCCTGAGACCAAATGGTGTTGATAACGCTTGTTACCAGCCGTAATGAGGTCAGAGTCGCCGCTGTCTGCCTCAGATGGAGATTTATACAGAAACAAAGAGGTCCAGCTGTCTCCCACAGCACATACCAATAAAGATAGATCTACTTGAGTAGCTTGGAGCATGAAGGGGTGACCGGCATGATGGAGAATGCCGTTGGTCTGATACAGAGGTGAGACAAACAAGCTGGGGCATTTCACATTGCAGAGGCTTAAATTGGGTACAATGAACCGTATTCACATTGTTTTTGATGATTGGCCATCCCACACCAAACTGTGCTTTCACATTGTGAACAATTTAGATAATGTGTCGCTCTTTTCTGACCAACAGTGGGTGGTCGGAGATGCTTGATTGCATCCATGTTGGAGTCTGTAGCTACACATCTTTAACACAGTTTTGACTGTTTTGGTCATTTCTTTCATAACAGCGTATTGAGTGTGGACTTCAGTCAGACTTGAGTTATGAAAAATACTCATTTAACTGTATCAGTAGTCGGGTTAAAAAAGGTCAAAAGCCAAAATGTTGAATATCAAGATGGAATCACCAAAACCAAAAAGGTTCTTTTTCAGTAAGGTGTTCAACAAAAGTCTTGATAATGAGCCTGTTTTCCTACAAATGTCCAGCAACACGTGTCCATTTCTGCAAGTTACATGCATACAATCTTTTCAAGGAAATCTCTTCACAGGAAACAACTTAGTTAGGTTTAGGCAACAAAACTGCTCAGTTAGGTCAGAGACAGTTCAGAAAGGAGACGGTACACTGAGAGTCAGTTTCCTGTTTCTGTGTCACGTGGGTTTCTTTAGGAGACTACAGCAGGTCCTGAGTCTATTAACTCCAATGGGAGAAGTGAACGCAGATTATGACCGATTCTTTCTCCCCATAGTCACCAAAGTAAATATTGGACCCATTTGTCAAAAGCCACATATCTTCAGAACATTCTGATAATAAAATTACATTTTTCATTCGGACAAATTAGGAGAAAATTAACTTTGTTGGAGACCTTTCTCTGTCTCAGCAACACACTCTTGAGATCTGGCAACTGATGTTTTTTGTAATGCTAAATATGGCTGTTAGCTGTGTAAATATCTAATGTTAGCAAAATATAAATACATTATGCCAATATAACCCAATCTGCTTTCATTCATCCACACAACGTTCACAGCACTTCCAAACGAGGCAATGACCACACCCGCTTAGGACTGTATTCCATTTCAAACCATTGGCAAAGCTTAAAATACGTCATCCTTGTTATAGAGCATCTCTGGTTGGGTTTAGGAAAAGATTGTGGTATGGGTTAAAATAACTACAGAAGCGGCGTTACTTGACTTCTGGTTTCACACGGGACACTAACAGCAGTCTCCTGGGTGAAAGTCCAGATTTTTTAGACCCACCCATCCAACCCGACCTCCTCCCTACGTGGCGTTTGTTATTCTTTATACTTCCTGGTTCATGGTTCAATTCAATGCATTAATTTTCGTAGGTATACCTCTGAAAGATGTATGAGACCTGCCTGAAGGGCGACATGTCTTGTGTTAAAGTGGACATTTTTGTCCTGATGGTGATGGTGACGCCACAAACATCTAACGTACTGACTATACAGAGTAGCTGCTAGCTAATAACACAGTGTATGTGTTTGTCTGACAGCTCAGACTGATTTAAAACTTAGCAGGAACTCCAGTTAATTATGCATTTTTATTCTCTTTTCTCTGCTTTTTCTTCTCTTGTTTCTGTGCATTCATTAGTTGGAACATTTTCTAAGTCATGCAGATGAATCTCTGCCTTAATTTGCACCACCTTGACCTGTCCATATTATTTACATCTGGACACTACAGTAGGTGGGTCATATTGGATAGTCGTTAACTGGTTACCCTTTGGTTACTGGGCATCAGTTCAGGGTCATCAAGTGCAGAATCTTGTCCCAGGTGAAATACTACAGGAGGACTTTACGAGTCTCACCCCAATCATGTGATGTATGAGTTTCTGTGTCTGGGCCAGCAGGGAGCTTCTTGGAAGTGGAAAGCAATTAAACACACCGGCTGAAGGGCTTCACCGTACCGAGCGTTACTGAAGTGTAACCGCAGCAGAAGGAGCACAGAGAGAGAGAGAGAGAGAGAGAGAGAGACCAAAGGACCAGAGTTTACCCACCACCATGTCATCTCTTCTCCACGGCGAGAAAGAGACTGCATTAGCTGCAGAACAAATAGCGAGCAGAGAAAGGAATGACTGCTGGGAACGGACACATTTACTGAGAGGAGAGAGAGAGAGCTGGGGAAAGACAAAGAAGAGAAAACACCGGGGATAACAGATGGAAGTGTAGAGCTACAGTGTCTGGTTTGGACCTGAGCCGAATGTTCCCACGAGGATAGGAGGTGACGGTTTACCAGATACCTCTTTCACAGGTACAAAGTAAAGGGATCTGTGAGATGGTCCAGTTGGAAGTAGTAAAGTTATCCAAACTTTATCTCACCCGATGGGATCCTCGACTCTGCTGGGTCTCTGCAGTACTACTGTGTAGAGCTAAAACTGATCCTGCAGCGGATCAATGCAACTTCTACAACATTGAAAACATCCTGATCCTCGAAATATTTGAATCTAGACCAGTTAAAACCCACAGATGATGTTGTATTAACACTAAGAAAAGCAATGATGTAACGGTGTCACCGCCCGTCATCTTCAAGGTGAGAGCTCAGCCTTTGATTGTGCAATTTGGATTCAGGAAACAATCCGTGTTGTATCATGAGGCGTGTAAATCCAACATGGGGTCTGGATTATTCATGGTCTGAGTTTTAATAATACATCGTGTTTAAACTTTACATCTATATTTCACAACAATAACAGTGGGAGTGAGATGATGATGAGAAACCCTCGGGAAGGAAAAGTCTTCCCTCGTTCAACAATTACCCTTAAATACCTGGTATCGTGTGAGATTGGGTGTCCACGCTCCTCTGAGCACCCAGATGGTGTTTGCCAGTGACGCCGTTTTTAGCTTCAACCTTCAATCCTTCATCACATACTGTAAAAACCCTCCACACACACACACACACACACACACACACACACACTCCGTTGGGTCTTTCAGTGCTCCCTGTTGGCGCCGCCCAACACCGCGGCGTCGTGTTCAGGCATGACTCTCTCCTCATTAACCCTCCCATCTGGTTGCAAGTTTGTGGCCGTGTTTAAATGGAGGCATGCTTTCCAACCGCCGTCACTCAATCACCACTCTCTCTCTCTCTCTCTCTCTCTCTCTCTTTCTCTCTTTCTCTCTCTCTCTCTCTCACTCTCTCTCTCTCTCTCATGTGGTTTGTTGTCTCGGTGTCTCTGTGGTTTCCCTTTAACCTCTCGGCTTTGTTCATCTCAACGGGTCAGACTGATAATTGAAGCTGATTGTTGATGTTTCATTCAAAATCAGACGGTTCAATCTTCCATCTCTGAAATGATAGATGCACAATCATGAGTTATCATTAGCATCAATAAAACGAAATGCATTACCAGTTTTTTCTGTCTTGTATGAGTTAAAGCTCTTTAACTTTTAGCCACGCTGGCAGTGTGACTCTAGGAATGTCAGTAGAGGTGCAGTGATTAATCGATTAGTTATCAACTATTAAATTGATCGCAACTATTTTTGATAAGGTTTGAGTATTTTTTTTAGAAAAAAAAGTCGAAATTGTCTGATTCCAGCTTCTTAAATGTGACTATTTTCTGGTTTCTTTCCTCCTCTATGACAGTAAACTGAATATCTTTGAGTTGTGGACAAAACAAGACATTTGAGGACGTCATCTTGGGCTTTGGGAAACACACCGAACCACATTTTTCACCATTTTCTGACGTTTTATAGATCAAACAACTAATCGATTAATCGAAAAAATAATCAGCAGATTAATCAACGTATCGTTATTTGCAGCCCTAAATGCGACATCCTTCTAAATTTGTTTTATATTATTTTTAATTTGACCTGACGAATTAAGCAATTTGGGAATCTGGGAATTTCCTATCGGCATTTTTTACAATTTTCTGTCATTTTATGGGCGTTTTTTTTTCATTTTCTCGATTAATCGATTAGTTGTTTGGTCTATAAAATGTAACATTACCTACTAAACATCATCATGCAAACATTTTCATTGTGCTTTTTTTTTTATAATGACCACTTTCCTTCAGGTTTGTGTGTATTTTTAGTCCATTCGTTGCAGGTGAAGCAGCTTTTTATATTTCCTGCTTCCACCCATCTTTCTCATAATGTCTCTGCGTTTAAGCTCTCTGTCTCTTCCATTAGTTTTAATGTGGGTATATATACTGTATGTGTGTGTGTGTGTACGCTGGTAAGCCTGAAGGTCATTGTTGGTTGACGTCTTTTTCATCCACTCTGTGACCTTCTGTGTTCATCACCCACGGGTGAAAGCATCTCATTACTAAATTAATCACTTTTTGCACACATTCACTTCACTCTTTTTTTTAATAAATGTATGTGCATGTTCATGGAAGTGGTATTGTTGTATAGAGATTTATAATATAAACAGATATTTCTCCTATTTAGATATATTGGGCTTCTAAAACGCCGGAGTAGTGTGAACGCTGGGTGTAAACGTAGCAAAAGTTATGCGTTTTAAAACATATTATAGCCTTAATCTTATGGGCCCATTTTCCTGCAGAGGGACTGAGTGGTAATCAAACATTTAATACCAGTTTTCACAGTTTGTTTGACATAAACTGATATAAAAATAGCAAATGGGAAACGATAGGATTGCAGCACTCCGCTATCAGACCGTTATTGTCGTCATTGAGACGACGACCTTGTTACCGGAATGTATCGGCGCTCTCGTCTTATTGCTTATAGCTTGTTATTGTGGCTGTAATGTAAATCCATAAGCACCCTCCGCAGATTTATATACCTGAAATATACACAATTTACATAAAGCCGTTGCAGCGTTTTCTCCTCTTTTTTTTCTCTGGTGTTGATAAAAGGCAGCAGAGAGATGGGAGCTCCTCCTGGCGTTTCCCGACGATCAGAGTTGACGCTTACTTTAAGATCTAAATTACTCTCCTCCTCCTCCTCCTCCTCCTCTTCTTCCTCCCTCCCGTCTCTTTGCTGGGTAACTCTGAAAATATATAATGTGCTTTTTGATATTTTCTGCTTGTCTGAGCTGCTTTCAGCGCTTTCTAAAAATAGGACAAATATCTCTACAGTGGTTAGTGCAAGGTAGCGGCAGGACAGAACATGTGAGCTGTGTGACAGCGCTGATGGGACTGGACCACGTTCACATCACAGGAGATGAAACACTTTGTTTTTCTCTGAATAACAGTGTTTTCAGGGATGCACAATTTGGACTTTTTTCTACCGATAACCGATAATTACCTGTTTATCATGGCCAATACCAATAAAATTACAGATAATTTCACATTTTTTTATTTTAAAAATAAGTTTATAACCTATAGGTTATGCACACCTGAAGGTAAAGGCTAAGATGTAGTGAGTAAAGATGGATGATTTCATATTCTGTAGCTCTGACCAACTCTAACTGACATAACTACTGTTAACACAACAAAAACAAAAACCTGCTCTGACTCTTCAAATGTTAAATTATTTTTTTTCTAGTCAAGTAAAAACTTGCTATTCTTCTTCTTCTTCTTCTTTTTCTTCTTCTTCTTCTTCTTCTTCTTCTTCTTCTTCTTCTTCTTCTTCTTCTTCTTCTTCTTATAAAATGCAGAATTTAACTGCACAACAACAACGCCTGTAATTCGTTATCCATGTTGAGAGTAGGGCTGTGTATTCGCAAGAATTTGGGAATACGATACGTATCCTGATACAGGAGTAATGATTCAATATATTGTGATACTGTAAGCAAGGAGATATACTGCAATTTTTAAAATCTAATTTTAGGAAAACTGTCAAATGCAGCATTTTTAAAATATAGGCAAAAATAACACATTTGTACTGCATGCAAAAAACTACATGGTTTGTGCCCCAAACTGCATGTGATTATCATAAAATGGGCATGTCTGTAAAGGGGAGACTTGTGGGCAACCCATAGAACCCATTTTCATTCACTGATCTTGAGGTCAGAGGTCAAGGGACCCCTTTGAAAATGGCCACGCCAGTTATTCCTCGCCAAAATTTTGCGTAAGTTTGGAGCGTTATTTAGCCTCTTTTGCGACAAGCTAGAATGACATGGTTGGTACTGATGGATTCTTTAGGTTTTGGCGTTTCATATGATACCAGTATCTTCACTCTAGCTTTAAAACTGAGCCACAAGTTACATTATTAAAGAAATTAGTGGCGTTAAAAACAAATTTGTGTTATTATCGCATTCACTTTGACAGCCCTAATAAAAATCCATTCATCACAACAATCCTACTCTTTTCTTGCTATCTGAGATGAAAGCATCTTTAATTCTTAAAAAAAAAAAGAAGGAGCTTCCTGTGAGGATTAACACGACTAATACCGTCATGAATGGAAGTGTGACGTTAGTGAAATATAGAGAGGAAGGTTGATCCGTGGAAGGGGAGGAGGGAGCTGAACAGTGCTCTGTCTGGACTCTGCTGTGTTGTGGCTACTGAGATATCACTGTCTGTACTGGCCTCTCGTTATGTCCTCTCTGTGCCCTGAACCTCTTCATGCTCTCGTCCCTCCTCTTCCTGACTCATCGCTGTGATTTACCTCCCCTCACCCCCCCACAAACACAAACACACGCCATGAATATTCATCTGTTTGTTTGCCTAAATCCTATTCTCTCATTGTTTACTCCGCTGCTCTTAAGACAGAGCTTGAGTAAGGCCCAGTGTGTGTGTTGTGTGTGTGTGTGTCTGTGTGTGTGTGTGTGTGTGTGTGTGTGTTCCCAGCATGCACCTCTGAGGATGAGCGGATCTGACAGCATCAGCCGAAAAAGAACTGTTGTCCTCAGACCAAGAATCTCCCAGCTCTGTTAGTGTGTATATGTGTGCATGCATGTTGGCGTGTGCGTTAGTCTGTCTGTGTTAATGTGTGTGTGTTTGTGCGTCAGTGTGTGTGTAAGTGTGGGAGGATATGCTGTCTCAAAAATCAGTGAAGCAGAGTGTTTCTTCAACCAGTGCGCTTCCTCTTCCTGAATGCCCTTTTCCCCCATGATGTCTCAGTGTGCGTCCGCTTGTGTGTGCACATCTATGACCTAAAACAGATCCTATTAGAGATAATATTAGCTAGTCGGGGGGCCCTGCGGCGCAGCTCCGAGCTGGGGCCCCCTGGGCTGACAGCAGACCAGCAGCCACCTGACTGAGCTGAGCAGGTGGAGGCCTCGTGGTGCAGCTCTCCCCCCAGGCCCAGGCTGTGCTTTCTGACCACGCAGTGAGTCATAAACTATTAGCTAGCATGCTAACAGAGCCCCAGTCTTTAATATGACATTAGTTCACATTATATATGGCAACATTAGAGTGCTGCAGGAATGAGTCCTAAAACCTGGAAATGAGTTAACATTTTATCACTTCCTGTTCCCTCATCTGGAAGTCAATGGGTTTTTAGTTAGATGCCTGAAATAAGGTCTGTGGTTAACACAAGCTGAAGAGATTTTAACATTTTGTTCTACGATATAAAATACGTCAATAAATATCAGAAACGTTTGTTTGCCACAGAGCTTATTTTCTGCAATAATCCAAAACCCAATGGAACAATCCCTTTGGCTTTTTGCGGAGGGAACCAGGGTGATGCTAACTTCCTAGTTGGCCTACAAAAATACATCATCCCTGCACCACTATACTGTAGCTCACTAGAGCCTCGGATCACAGTTTGTCGTCTCAAAGGACTTTGCAAGTTTGCAAAGAAAACAGGATGGTAGTTCTCATAATTGCTGCTATAAAATGGCACTGTGCGATACCGGTGATTGTTAGCAATGCTCGTTCATTGGTTACACCTACAAACGTTGGTTAACTATACGTGGCATGTTAGCAAAAGTGCAGGCACTCCTGGTCCAGCAGGCAAAGGATTTTGAGGAAGTTTCTTGGCAGTGTAGCAAAGATAAATGTGTTTGGACCTACTGAGCACAAAAGGGAATACTTGATAGTACAACTATCTCTGGATTACTCCGATGTGAAGTGAAGAAAACAATGTGATTCTGGAGCTATAAGAAGCTTTTTCTCTCTATGATTTCTATGTGAATTTATAGACATTTATTAGGGATAGATGGAGATAATGATACCCGCGGGAAGTGTAAGTCACTCTGAATCTAAAAATATGTGTAACATGTCTGTGTGTTGGGACTTGACTGAGTTACGACAGAGTTATGACTCAGAGAGGAAGTACACATTTGGATGCAAATTGCTCCTCGCAGTTTGAAAACCTCTGGACTAGATGTGACATAAAGAGCAATTTAGTCTTGGTTATTTCTGTAACTGCTGACATTTCATGGAGTGTAGAAAAGATGCCGTTATGTTTTAATACCAACAAGTACTTCAACTATTTTCTCTCTTTGCTTTGTGCAAAACAGTGCATTTCTTTTTTTTCATTTCACTGGTTAACAATATTTATTTAAAAAATGACTAAACATAAGTAGGTACCTGTAGCGACGTCAGGAAACAAACTAAAAGCCGCTGAGAGGCTGAGGTCGGTCCCGGTTTGCTTGTCCAACACACTAACAAAGTAGAGATCTGAAAATACGTTGAACAAAATCTTATTTAATGACAATGATCAATTTATTATAACGTGCACAAAGTCAGGATAATCAACAGCGATCGAACAAAAAATACGGCGACCCTTTCTCCTCCCTCTGGCACTCCAGTAAACAGCTGATTATATTAACTATGAATGCCACCCACATCCATGAGACCCAAATCTCTCAATTCATCACGATCATATAGTAGTGCACCCCATTCATAGTTCTGAGAGAATAAGGAATTATTTCCCCTTGTATTAATGATGCTTGTATGTGCAGTAGAGTGTACAGCAGCTGTCGGGTGACACTGGTGATGTCTGTATTGGAAGAACCACGACTACATTGGCCAAGTCACCTGTGGAGAAGAGAAACGTCGAGCAGCTGCTGTAAATCAGGCCGCACAGATATGAAGCAGCAGCAGCGGCAGCAGAGGTGATCGTCAGGGGGGTCGTACTGCAGCTTATTGGTTTTCTCACTGCATGTGTGTGGATGTGTGCGTCTGAATGTGAGGGTTGGACCCATTTAGGGCCGATAAAGCATCACGGTTAAAAGCGTGAGAACATTGGGTCTGTACTCGTAGAGGCCGGGGAGGAAAAAGGAGGTCTTCAGGTGACGCCGTAAATAAGGAACACTTCTCCTATAGTTTTATTCTTTACTGTTGTTATATGAGAAAGGGAAAGAAGAACTAATGAAATATATAAATTGGGAAGGAAAAACTTCACTGCTTAAAACAATAAGATGGCCTTTAGTGATGGATGAACCCTCCAATGGGCAGAATAGCTGTTGAAATGGCAATACCCCTAAAAATAAATGACCTTTCCTCAATGATCCCAACACAAATAAGAAGAGAATTCCTCTTCATAGACAAAACTGATAGAATGGCTGCTCTCCCAAAAAACATAACACATAAAGTAATATGTACATATGATAATAGATAGTAACTGTAAATTCAAAAACAAAGCAGGAGAAAAAATGGAAATGAAATAAATAAATACATACAGACAAATAATAAATAGTAATAATAATAATAAAAGAAATATCAATAACACCTAAGTTATAATAAACAAGAATTCCTCTTTATGCAAATTTGATAAAAATGGCAACTTTCCCAACAACAAGGGAGGAAGAAAAATGGAAATAATAATAAAATACATAAATACATAATAAGAATAAAAATAACAATAATACAATTAAATAAAATTAAAGAAAATTATAAAATAATTTAAATAGATGAAATAAATAAAATAAATACAAATATAAGAAATAAAAAATACAATAAATAAAAATGAAATAATAATAATAATAATAAGAAATATAAATAAGACCCAAATTATAATAAATGAAAATTTATAAAATGGCCATTTTCCCCAAAAAACATAACATATAATAATATATACATATGATAACAGATAGTAAGTTTAGATTGAAAAACTAAATATTCCAAAACAAGGGAAGAGGAAAAATAAAATAATAACATTACAATAAATACATACATACATAAAAATAGTAATAATGATAATAAAATTAAAATAAATAAATAAATGAGAAATTTAAAATAAAAATACAATAAATAAAAATAATAATAAATAATAATAAATAAATAAATTTGTATGATTAATTCACACACCAGATTCCCAGCACCTACTTATATCTGTGTGGTCCACGTTAATTCACCCGCACAGGAAAGATATAGACTGCATACTCTGTGTTTAAGGCACGTTTACAAAAGAATAAATTAAACTGAATATTGCTGCTTGAATAAAGGGACAAAAAAAAAAAAACAGGTCACAACCTTTACATTTGAAAATATCTCTAAAGAACACCCTCTAATGTGCAATCAATGCACATCTTGGCGCACACAGTGATGTTAATTCACTTTAATGGAGTTCATTTGGTGCTTTAGCTGAACCTTGTGATATGTATTTAATATGAATGTTCCTGAGCTGAGATAATAATGTGTGTGTGAGTGTCTCTGAGGGACACCAGCTCACGGCGCAGCAGTTCATAATAGTCTGTTTTTCACACTTTGTCAATATTTGGCAGCCATCTGTCTATCAAATTCTCCTCTGCTGAAATGTGGTTTCCTTAAAAACAAAATCTGTCTGACATCTCCTCAACTCCATCAACTGTGGTCCTCCGTCCAGAATAAGGATGGTTCCTTAAAGCGGCTGTAATCGATATTTTCATGACAATGGGGGAAAAAAAATGTGAAGGTTGCTCGTAGAGATGAACCTACAGAGAATTATCATCTGAATCTGCAGCTCTCCAGAGCTTTATAGTGGGCTTGTTGTTTAGCTGTCCGACCGTTAACTTAACTGTTCCTTAACAGTGCGCCACGGGGTGAAGGTGGCTAGCGGCTCCGACTGTGAGCTTTGCAGCACCACTCGCCGCTTCCCGGGCCGTGGTGCTCGCTTCGCCCTCTCTCCCTGCAGGAAGGGACGGGGCTCCCGGCGTGACTGTCAACCGGGGCGGACTGTCCTCAGTGCGAGGGGTCTGTGGCGATGTTGGCAAACCACCCGACCCTCATTGAAACACGGACCCCGTCTTGTTTACCAAGCTTTGTGTGACTTTTTTGCTGTGTCATCACCATTCATATCTACACAACCAATGTGTTTATGATTAGTTTGTTTACAAGAGCACAATGTTCTTCATTGATCTAGCCGCTAAGTCAACTGAGGGGTCAGTGATGATGATTCGAGTCATCGACTTTCAGGAGCTAGCCCTAGAGAAATGCTCTATTCTCGTCCTAAAGAGGTCCTAAACTGAAACTAGAGTACTTCCTTGCTTTATGAATGAAGCGGTAGACGAGTTGAAGCAGCAGTGCTGTGTGTATTTCACAAATCAGCGACGGTCATCCTTGCAAACTCCACCCCGAATGTTCCTGTGCTTTCAGAAAGTACTACCCCCTCGGGCCATTAATTTAGACCCTGGACCTTGCAGTCGAAACAGGAAAGGAGTTCCTCAAAAGGTTCATAGTTCTGGGAGAAAGTTCCTGCAGTCAAAAAGGTCTTTAGAGACGAGCTGGTGAAAATAGCTAGCCAGCAAGTTAGCTGAACTTACGTAGAAGAGAAAATGAAAGTGGATGGTAAAATGATCACCCAAACTCGTCGGATTGACTTCATTACATTAGCAACAGTGGGACTGACCTCGTCCTTTTTATGTGCTGTATATGAAATAAGCAGCTGTGGAACGGACTCCACACGAGAAGTGGTGCTGATAATACCGTTATTGATTTTCCTTCACGTTTACAAGAACATGATATACAAGTCCATCCGCTAATACTGAGTCCAGGCCAGGGCACTGACTGCTGGGCTGCCACAAGCCAGTCGCTGGCTCCAAACGCCGTCCAGTGCTCCGGACCACTTTGTAGTTTTTTTTAGTTTGCTCCACTGTGAGCACTGTGATCCTTTATGTCGCTATACTTTCAGCTTTTAACCCTCTGAGACCCACAATAGACCTGTTTTTGTCTTTCTATATGGGAGTACAGGGGGTCTTTAGGAGGAGATAGCAGGTCATCAGTAGATGTCACATAGAAGTGGTGTACATCATCTGAAAGCTGAGAACCTGAAGATTAATTTGAGATGCAGCTCAGCACTGTGTGTCAAATTCTTCTGGTCATAAATCAGAAATAAACAAACAAAATAAATTGTGAATTGTGTATAAGGGTTTAGAACATTATGATAGAAGTATGTGATGGACACCCCCATGCTCTATTATGCCTCATAAGTTGTTAGGGTTAAAATTTAACCATTTTTTTCCATTCGATAATTGATAAAAATGACCAATAATCCCTCCAAATTACCACATTAAGACACAAATACCTTGAGGAACACCAGAGAAAAAGACATGCTGTGATTTGGTTTCAAAAACTTTTGACATTTGGAGATTTCTGCAAGAATTGCATTTCTTGTCGATTGGGTGGCGAGCACTTCTGTTGTGTAAACTACTCAGAAACCCCCTTATTGTCAATCTAGATAGGAAAGCCATCCATCCTCTGAATGCTCTAGGTCTCTAGTTTGTGGCTGTAAAGTTTCACGAGGCTGTGATTACCCTAGAGGTCACCACAGGTCATTTTATACAGTGATCTCAGGGGCTTCATCTTATCCCTGGACTGTTTTGTTGCCTTTCTGACACACGTTGTGTTTGTTGCTCGCAGCCGTCCTTGTTGTGATGAAACATCTGCTTGACCAATCTCGATCAGCAGCGCCGCCGGCCGCCCCTGAAAGTACCAGGAGCTTTAGTATTTAGGATTTAGTTTCACCCACTGAGCAGCGCTGGCGTTTCGTTCCAGGAAGTTGTCATAGTGGGAGAAGTAAAGGTGTTACTAATAACATTAACGATGGCTCTGTTCTGTTAAAGGAAGTCGTGACAGCGTGACGGCGAGCCGGCGAGCACAAAACCGTGAAACTGAAGCAACCAAATGGAATTCAGCCGTCATTAATTGTGTTATTTACACCTGTGTGCTTTATGTCACAAAAAGGCTTTATGTTATGGGGCTATAATGTCATTTAGTGTCCATTTCATCCTCCACAACCTCACTTCCACCGTCACTTCTTCCTCTACGAGAGCAGAAATCTTAGCAGGAAGCCCGGCCAGCTTGATTGGCTGTTATCCATTATTTCCCAATAACTTTTCCCCTCTCCCTCTCTTCCTCTCTTCCTCTCTCTCCCCCCCTGGTTAGCTCATGTTTTATGGATGCTAAGTGGTAAAGGATTTACGAGGCGTTTAGCTCACTCATCCCTTGGTGGTTGCACTTAAAATATTGCATAGTTTGGAGCGTTTTGTGCCCCTTGCTGATCTCTCTGAGGATCTCTGCTCCATTATGAGCTGTTATATTTGTTGTTTTTTGGACTTGGAGATCTAATATGTGTTTTCCCCGCTCCTTCCATAGAAGTATAGCTGGTATATATAGAGGGCCATTAGCGGAGCTGGTGGCTGCTGTATATGGCTGACTTACGGTCATAGCTGTATTTGACCCATCTGTCATATGCTGTTTTTCCCCACAGGGGCAGCAGTATATGAAGCACTTAATGTAATTGTGTAGCTCCAGTTCACTTTCTGATTGTGAGATTTCATGCGTGTCACCAACATTTTGCCGATATCTTTGGCCGGTAGCTTCTGATATGATTGATATGATGCAGTTTGTTTGATTACATTTATTTACTGCAGGGTTTGTAATGAGGCTTTCTGAATAGATTTTAGAGGTTTGAGATTTTATAGAGGTTCTAGTGGGCTCAGGTTTAAAGCTAGAGTGATACTGGTATCATATGACACTAGAAAACCTAAACAATTCATTGGTATTAATCGGTCCTACTAGCTTGTAGTGAAGGACGTTAAATAACGCTCTGAACTTATGCTAAATTTTGGCGAGGAAAAACTGTCATGTTCATTTTCAAAGGGGTCGCTTGACCTCTGACCTCCAGGTATGTGAATGAAAATGAGTTCTATGGGTACCCATGAGTCTCCCCTTTACAGTCATGCCCACTTTATGATAATCACATGCAGTTTGGGGCAAGTCATAGTCAAGTCAGCACACTGACACACTGACAGCTGTTGTTGCCTGTTGGGCTGCAGTTTGCCATGTTATGATTTGCACATATTTTTTTATGCTAAATGCAGTACCTGTGAGGGTTTCTGGACAATATTTGTCATTGTTTTGTGTTGTTAATTGATTTCCAATAATAGATATATACATACATTTGCATAAAGCAGCATATTTGCCCACTCCCATGTTGATAAGAGTATTAAATACTTGACAAATCTCCCTTTAAGGTGCATTTTAAACAGATACAAAATGTGATTAATATGCGATTAATCGCGATTAACTATGGACTATCATGCAATTAATCTCAATTAAATGTTTTAATCGATTGACAGCCCTAATTGTAACAATTTATTCGCCTGAAAATGTCTTATTCAGAGTTCGGTTGTACTTAGCTCCACCCTCTTGTGTCACATCTGGTTGTAAAAAACCAAGAAGGCGACGGCCAAGATGCCAAATTCGAAGCTTCAAAACGACAGTCCACAAACCAACGGGTGACGTCACGGTGACTACATCCACTTCTTATATACAGTCCGTGGTTTTATCTGAATATAGGAGGTTGTTTCCGCAGGATAATGAGAATATTTGAAGTTGTTTGATGAGATTTGGTGAAAGAAGTGTTTTAAGGCTCTTACCATACTGTAGTTGTGACACCGTGGGTTTTAACCAGCTTCCTCCTTGTACGTGTGCACAAGGCTACCTCTAGTTCTCTTAGGATTCAACCTCAGGCTGCTTGATTTTATGACCAAGTGGAGGGAAATGGTGGAGGAGGAGGAGGAGGAGGAGGAGTGTAAATGATGTGCAGAGCTTCATCTTCCCTCACGCCCTGCACCACCACCACCAACACTCTTTAACCCAGGGCATGGTGGGAGACAAAGTCAAGCAGACAGAATATAGCGCTGCTGCACACAGCGCATGTGTGTGTTCATGTGTACATGTATGTGCATGTGTGTGTGTAGTGAGACGTGGTCTGTCAGTGGCACTCATGCATTATGTGGAAATGTGCTGCGATGATGTCCAGTGGGACTCTCTCTCTCTCTCTCTCTCTCTCTCTCTCTCTCTCTCTGTGCTTTGTGTGTTTGGTGCCAAAGGAAAAGTCATGTGCACAAATGCGTACATGCATGCAACATGCACTTGAATGCACACGAGCACGTGGCACAAAGGCCTTATTCAATCTGACACACACACACACACACACACACACACACACACACACACACAGACACACACAGGAAATGAAGGAGGCAGTACAGACACTATGTGTACGTCTCACACAGAGTTGTACTTTGTCATTTTCAGAGACGCGTCGGTGTTACCTGCTGGTGTAACACAACACTGATTCAGTCTGCAGCCGTTGAATGAAAGATGCTCCAGTTTCTCTTCTGTGTTTGTCTGCAAACGAGGTTGTTTTCTGTCCCACTGGTTTGTTTGTTTTTTTGTTTGTTTGTAAGTAGGATATTTGAGGGAAAGTCACGCAATAGACCAGGAAATAAGATCACATTTTGTTGCAGATATTGGATTTTTTTAAATAGGATTTCTTAACATTGCAAAGCATTATTGATTATTGTTGGTATTTTCTTTATTAAAGGTTCTCTATACGATATCCAGAGCATTAATGTAGCATCAAACAACTATTGTCTATGTAAAGATATAGAGGAGTAATGTCTACCTGAGCAGAGAATGAAGTCTCTCTCCCTCTGTGTGTGTTGTAATAAGAGCTTCTCCGTGCTTTGTTAGTCAGGCCTGCTGCCTGTGCATGCTTTTAGTGCATGTTCTTGCATGTGAGCGTGCCCGACTGGCTATAACTCATGGCTGCCACTCTGCACTGCAGGCTGTTCTCATACAACGTTCGTAGCGATACCTACGGAAAGTAATGCACTGTAATTCATATATATCCCACAAAATGAATTTCCCAATCTCGCATTTAGCACCTTTAAATCATGTATAAGTGACCTTTTTGACAGGTGGATTTTCACATTCTGAATTGCTCCTTGTTGTAGGAGTCATGTACAGTCGTTAACTCAGTGTTAACCCTGGACACCACCAGTTTAAAGGTTTAATTGCCATGATTTAAGCGTTAAGAGGCTGTATAACTGTTATGGGTCAGACAGCTACAGTGATGATGACTCTGTTGTCCAGCCGACACAGTGGGAACCCGTTCAACCCGAGTAATTAATCCTTTAAATAAAGGGAATATGAGCTTCATTGAAGCCGTTATATTGTGTCTGACAGTGTCAATAGAGGTGTTGAATTGAGCGATGGCTTGCCGCTGTGTTCAAAATGGCTGCCTGCCCGGCGTGAGCGACGTTTACGGTCGGTAAAATACTGATGGTTTCTTTTCATCTGGGCCGCTCAGACAAGAGGTCCGTATGGATTTTTACCTCGTTGAAACTATTACGGACACAAAGGGGCTTCATCCTCGCCCCTTTCCATCCTTTTTTCATAAAAGACCTCCGCTCATGGTGCTCGCCTCTTTCTGTGAGTCGATGAAGATGTCTTACAACTATTTGACACACTTCAAGAGCGGCTGATGATACAAAATACCGTCATAAACGGCCTTATTACAGTAATTCCAGTCACCGGATATCACTGGAAAAGTTTCCTACACACAATGTATTTGTGTTGGAAAATATTCTTTTGTGAAAATCTAAAACATTTCATCCTCATTGTTTTTTTAAGAAACTATTGCTGGGATTACTCATAACTTTAAACTGATTATGATGCAGTGTCTAAATTGTTTTTCCACCATCACAAATAAAGCAGCCGGTTAGACTGTTATCAGCTTATTAAATGGGTGTTATCAGTGGTTATCAGCCTCATAAATGTGGGTCACAAGGGGCCTGCTACACCCACTAGTTGGTTTTTATCATCTATTCACATGCTAGATCACCGAAAGAAGGAATAAAAGAACACAACAGCGACCTCTAGTGACCGCAGTAATTATGACCCGAGCAAAAACGGAAGTGAGGCGCTGAGGTCAGGGGCGAGACTGGGGTTTGCATCTTGTGTGAAACCAACAACGTGCAGTATCACTTTCACTTTTCAAACATAGTTATTTTAAAGCCAAAACACCATGTTTTCCCTTGTTTTTCGTATCCTAAACATAAAGAAGTTGTTTTGTTTGTGTTCAAAACGTAACATTTCATTCGGTTTGACAACGTGTTAGAACGTTTTGCTTTTAGCTTTCACGTTTACAACGCAGTAGGTGTAGCAGGCCTCTACTGACCCACATCTATGAGGCTTATAACGACTGATAACGCACATTTAATGAGCTGATAACAGTCCAATCGGAAGCACCAAATAAGAGAATCTGTGCAGCATCCATCCAAAAGAATGCATTAAACACATTCATACTGTAGTATGAATGATGAATCAGGCAAATATGTGATAAATATGGTACACACTTTATAGTTAATCTTTAAATGTATTATATTATTATTTGAATTATTATTAGTATTTAAACGTATATATCTTTGTAGTTTTAAAGTTTTAACTTTTTAAAAGTCTGTGAAATAAACCCCGCATGTAGACGTAATCACTGATTGATTTTTAGGAATTTTATCTTTTTTTTTTGCCATTTTTAAAACCACCTTTAGTGACAGCTTTTCCGTGCATGTGGCTGTTTTGTTAATAGTACTAGCATGTTGATGCACTGTCCACTGTGTAGTACTTCAGTTCAAGTCAAATCTGATCTTGTGGACTTTATTATTGCAAAATAAATAAAATAGGTAAATATCCTGTAGGTATTGCACAGCGAGGTTTGAAACGTTGATGGATCTTGGAGAGTTACTGGAGGAGAACTCCAGGACGCCATAAATAATACAGGCTAAATAGACGCATATATTCATCAGCCACTATTCCACTTTCCCCTGAACTGTAATTGATTAAAACAGATTTGAATATCTCAAATGATTTGCAAAGAATTCGCCATAACTCAAAACTCCCCGGCAGAGAGCATTGGATGTTTTTTGCTCTAAAACAAGTGGTGAATAATGGAGGTTTGTTCTGTGCAGCTGGGATCGATGATATATTGACGGGGGCAGAGGTCGGGGGCAGCCATCGTCAAACCGCCACGCGCTGTGGGCGGGGCCTGACACCTGGGGGACCGAGGGGAAAGTGTGTCACTGGACCTTATCCAACCCGCCACGGATTTACACAGATGACGAAGCAGTTTAAGTCCTGCTCATCGATAGGACCAGATTGGTAAAGTTTATCTCACCTTATAGCTTAGCGTAGTTTAGTGTAGCTCAGAGTAGCTTAGCTCGGCTTTGTTAAGTTTCCGATGATCCCCGACACTTCACCCACATGAGGTTTATTTTACTAGAAGAGATGTCGGTTGGTTTCAGACGAGTGTTATGTAAAATGACAGCAGAGCTTCTGTTGCTCTGTTAGTGTGTCACACGCACTATGTCTGGCCCATTGATCCCAGCGAGCTGCAGTGAGTGTGTGTGTGCTCTGACCTGTTTGTGCAGTGGAGTGTGAGGCCAGCGGATGCTGTTTCAGGGTCAGCGCTGGTGTGGGACTAAATGGACCAGTCCAGGAGGCCGGGCCGGCCCACTCACTGTCAGTACTACTGCTGTCACATCACTACCAGGTCATACAGAGCAAACTCTTTGATACAGCTTGACTCTGATGGATCGCTGCTATCGGACGCTGCGGTCTGTTTGCTCTGGAGCAATCCTTCGCCATGTGTCACACACTTGTCACATCTCAGACTGACTTCAAGACGCTTCGATTTTTTCTGAAATTGAATTCCTTTTTTTGTGTTGTCATAAAAATGGGTTGTCCTGTTTTGCTGTAAACGTCATTAATAGGCAGATTGCAGGCAATACCGACCAACTTTACTGTCTTTCAGATGCTGTAGTAGGTTCAGTTTTAGAAGTAGAGTGAAGATCCAGATATCACATGAAACTAGAAAAACTAAGCATGTCATACTAGCTTTTTGGAAAGGAGGCTAAAGTTATGCTCAATTTTAGCGAGGAAAAATTGGCATAGCCATTTTCAAAGGAGTCCCTTGACCTCTGACGTCAAGATATGTGAATGAAAATGGGTTCTATGGCTACCCACGAGTCTCCCCTTTACAGACATGCACACTTTATGACAATCACATGCAGTTTGGGGACAAAAAACTGTAAAGCTGAGACTCTTGTGGATCCAATGAGTCCAACTGTATTCATGTATGATGATGTTAGTCCCCATAGTAGCCATTTCATTGTATTGAGAAAAACATTTTTAAATGTGACCTCACTGTATAAAATGACCTGTGGTGACCTCTAGGATAATCACAGCCTCATGAAACTTTACAGCCACAAACTAGAGACCTAGAGCATTCAGAGGATGGATGGCTTTCCTAGCTAGATTGACAATAAGGGGGTTTCTGTGCAGTTTACACAACAGAAAGTGCTCGCCATCCAATCGTCAAAAAATGCAATTCCTGCAGAAATCTGCTCGTAGTGACGGCGGCTGTGTCCTCGTAAAAGCCTTTAATTTTGCTTTGTTCAATTTTAAATACATCTGTGTTTATAATCTACTCCAACCAGTTATGTAAGTTACTACAAGCAACCACGGACGCATTCAGCTGAAAGTAGAGTCACTACGACTTGCCACCGCTGTAACGATGGCGGAACACACAACGTGGTTGCCGGATTCGTCTAGGATCTTTGGTTTTTCTATCCCCCATAAAGGGGAAGTATCCGTATGTGTCCGGTCTGGTCTATAGCATAAGCAGACTTTGTCATTGTTTCTTAACCTAGCTAGTTCACATCTTAATATTGGTCAATTAATTATAAGTCATCATTACAAGACGAATGACCGAATGGAAATCCAGAAGTGATCCTCATGTTTGTCATCGGGGGAAAGATGCTGAACAAAGTGACTGGTGAAGAGGCGTTGGCCGAGCTGTTAGCTGTTTATGGTTTTGATGGATTCCTCCTTCGTTGCCGAGGCAATCTATTTTAATGAAATGGATAACACTCATCATCTGCCATTTGGCACACAGCTCCGTCCTGTACCGTCCAGTCTGCCAGAGCTTCTCTGAGCAGAACCGTCTCGTTGGCTGCTCCTCCTGCATGTGTGGAGATGTGACCTTGAAGGGATCCTTTGTAATGTTCAGAGTTGGACCGATGGTGAAAAACTTAATGGAATATTGCAGCATCGGAGGCGCCAATCAGACAGCTGCTGCAGGGTTTCCAAAACGCTGATGTTTTTCATGATGCTTTTAACACGTTTTTGTGGCAAGAAGATTCGCTGAAAATACAGTTTTGAGATACTTGTATTGTCCATTTTCTGCTACTTTATACTTCTGCTGATCTACTGATTAGAGAGAGTGAGAGTGCAGCAGTTAAAATAAAATAACATCTTTTGTAGTGGTAGTATTGTTTTATGTGTTATCAGTTTCAGGAGTCCTTGGTATGAATGAGGCAGTAATTAGAGACAAACACAGCAGAGGGAGACAAAGTTTGATCAGGTTTTCATCTCAGACCGGCGGCTGTCCTCACATGTTGATGTGTTGTTATTCAGTCCGGTATTTCTGCATGTACAGTAGCATCTAGAGAGACGGTGGGGGTGGGTTGACATATTTAGGGATGTGTGTGCTTTTATGTCATCTTGTCCCTTGAGGGGACATCAGTGGGCTGTGTGGATTTACCAACCTCTGGATTGCTTTCTTGCTTGAGTGGACGCTCTCTCTACCACGAATCCTGCGAGCCTCCATCACTCGATATGGACACACACACACACACACACCCTCAGAGTAAATGTTAGTCACTGTGGTCCTCAGGGAGAAGGTGTGTCCATATGTGCAGTAACTGCAGTATTTTTTTTGTTGCTCCAGCATTCAGATCTTCTCTGTAAATTACCTGTTCTCTCTTTTGAGATGAAAAAACAAAACAGTACCCAACATACAGAGAAATGCATGTTATATATTCTCAGTTTTCATGACGGCACCCCCTATCTGTGCAATAATCAGTCAGAATGCTGTTGTTTCTTTTACATACATAGACTGCTGCATATAGCCAATCAATAAAAGTTATTTAATGACTGACTAGTGCTCAATAAATACTCTGACGTTGGGTCTTGGGTCTCCAAGAACGTTAGAAATCCACCCAGATCTTATCAAACTCTCTAGTTGGTGTGCTAATTTTAACCGATGTATTATATATTATTAACCGCCAACATTAGTGCGTCTCATGCAGCGGTGCACCAGCTGCAGTGTGTGAGCACAACAGACAACTTAGTCCCCAGTTCACCCGTCCGGGAGCGTTACTGACGCTGCGTGTAGTGTCGAGGACACATGCAGCCACTTTCCCAGTAAAAGTCTCCACCGCACATTTAGTTTAGTTTAGCAGGTTGTCATCTGTGTGTCTGCCAGGCGCAGTGTCCGACAGACCGTGTGTGTGTTTGTGCTACGTTAGCAGCTGTAAAATGGTGCGTAAATTTAATCTTCCTGACCAGTTTTACTGCCATTTCCGCATCACCTTACTGTATATTATCTTGAATAGGAAAACCAGCCACTACGAAGAGATTTGATAAATCAAATAAATGTATTTAGGCAGAGTTAACAGGCTCTGTTTTTTTCCCTCTCATCAGTAAAACAAGCAGAATGTACGCTAGCCTTTCATGTTAGATTCAATGTTATAAATCAGCCCGGTTGCACAAAAAGGCGTGTGAATGACACGATATTACTCAAGGCAAAAGTGTGCAATAAGAACCCCATTCTTGCTTTAGGCGTGTCATTTTCACGCCATGTAGTCTGTACTCACTGCAATGTAATGACGTAAAAAAGGGGAGAAAGACCGCTATTTCAGGTGGATGGGTCCAACAAACACAGGCCTTTCAACCAGGAGACTGGTGTTGTGTTTTGTAGGGTACGTTAGTGACATTTGCCACACGTTTTCTGTAGTGATGTTACATTGTTGCCGTACATATTTTACTTTGGGTACGTACTTATTTTAAGGCCAACCATGACGTTTATCTTAACCTAACTAGGTGGTTTTGTTGCCTATTCCTAAGTCAATGGCTTTGTCGCCTCCTGCTCAATACAGCGTATCTGCGAGGCAAAACGTGACACTGACACGCTATCCTCTGGTGGACAGGCGGGTCTGTTGCACACTTTGGCGTGAAATGGGGTTGTAATATTCACCGCAAACAAAGGGACATCTTTCAGGTTTCAGGTTTCAGTTTGACTTGAAAGTCGACAGGTTCATCATCTGAGATGAGGTATCACAGGTCTAGTCAGGTACAATTCTTCAGATCTATGAAGATAAATATTTATAGTAACATCTCCCCGGCCGACACTGACACTGACTTTAAATGAGTCATGACACGAGGAAGAGCAAACTTTCAGCTCTGATGTTACAACAAACTCCACCACCGTGTGTTTTTTCCTGTAGTTCCCGGCACCTCCATGTACTTTAATTGTGTGTACAACCGTCTCTCTGACTGTTTGTCTCAGTGAGGCAGGAAGCTGCTCTCTGTCTCTACAGTAGAGTTCGTCTCTCCGTATGGAAACAATGGCTTTGTCAGTAAAGCAGCTCTCTTGTTTGCTTCCCCTCCTCCCCCTCCCCCCATTTTCCTCTAACAACGGGAACATCTTGAGCTCTTCCTCCAGTTTTTACCGCTCGCTCTGATTTCTCCTCGTACCCGGAAACTGGCAGAGGATGCTCATTATCTTCCCTTTCTGTTGTTGTGTGTAAAAAGTGTGCAATTATGGCGCGCCTCTTGTAGACAGCCAAACCTTTCTATAATGAGGAGATCTCCTTAAGCGGGCGACACTGTGCATGTGTGCACAGCTTTATGGAAACATGGAGTTTTAATTCAAAGTCTGACCAATAAAACACGACAGACGCGGGTTCATTTTGTGTTGTTTTGAAGTCGTGAAGCAGCGTGAATGTGTTATGTTAACTGGGAAGACGTCCTCCTGAATATATCTACACAACAGCGAGGGGAATGATTCAACACGCCACGAGGAGATGTCGCTACTGTTGTTGGTGTTTAAATGAGATGAAAGCTTCAGAGGAAACGGATGCGTTTTGGTTTGATCTGTGTTTACTGCATTCAGCGGTTCCCTTGAAAGGATTTAAAGTGGTAATCAGTGGGATAATGGTTTGTTGTTTTGTCTCCAGTCGTGGCGCCAAGCATTCATTGCTGTGGTGATTTCTGCATGTCCCAGCCATCAGTTGTCATTCAGAACAGCGTGCCTTCTTTTGTCTTCATCATCTGCTCAGGTGCGTTTGTCCAATAAGATGGATATCATGTCGTAGTTCTTTCTATTCATTCAAAGGAAACTGGAAACTTCCTCTCTGCTGGTATTAGCTTGCTGGCGTTGCGCCGAGATTTGTATCATTTAAAAAAAAAGAAGAAGCTGTGTTTGTCTCTGGAGATGAGCCCTCATTGTGTGTGTTGTTGATTCGCTGCTACACAATGAAATTATCACGGGGGGGAAATGTGCTTAATAAAAGATAAGTGAACTGATTCACAGCCTGACAGCGTGCTCGTTGTATAAACTGTGTGGATGCTTCATTTGAGGATAATAGATGGAATAACAATTAGCTTTTTATTCAAACAGGAGAGGCCGATAAGGAAATGTAAATATATTACAAATGTATTATGTTTAAAGCTGCATTAATCTTTTATTTATGTAGATTTTGGATCAAATGACAGCTCTACAAAGACTTTTAGCCTCCTTTAGCGCATTGTTTTGGTTTCCAGTTTGTCTTCATTTGGCTGCTTTCATTTTATGTAAATCCCTTGACATGTTTTAGAGTATTTCTACTCTGTTTTATTGCTACTTTTACTAAAAGTTAATCTAAGGAACTTTCATTTTGCGTTGATTTTGGCCCCTTTGAACAAAAGCTGTCTTTAGAAAACCTCTCATTTGACTTCAGCAGGGTCTGACAGTCTGACAACTCCATCTTCTTATTTATTAATAGTTTTTTTTCCTCTCTTCCCCAGTTTGCTCCCAGTATTCCCGCGGTGTCTTCGCCATCTTCGGCCTGTACGACAAGCGCTCGGTCCACACGTTGACGTCCTTCTGCAGCGCCCTGCACATCTCCCTCATCACGCCCAGCTTCCCCACCGAGGGCGAGAGCCAGTTCACCCTGCAGCTCCGGCCGTCCATCCGGGGGGCGCTGCTGTCCCTCCTCGACCACTACGACTGGAACAAGTTCGTCTTCCTGTACGACACCGACCGGGGTGAGTGATGACGATGGACTGCTTTTGTCCTTCCTCTTGAAGTTTATATACAAGTCAGACACGTGCAGCGTCAGCGTGTTCTAACTAACAACCTTTTAAAGCACCGAGTGAACTGATTCTTCCACTCTGGTGACTTTATTGTGTTACACAGTAAAATAAACCCATCGTCCATGGATCGTTTCAAAAACTAAAAAAATAAACTCCTCTGTCGTTATGCCTTTTGCATTTCCTGCATCATGTTACCAACTTGCTAGCTTGCTAAATCGTTATCCTCTGTGGCTTCTAGACGCCAACAGAAACGTTAATATAGCCGTTGCCTAGCAGCGGTGTTTTCACGACTTGAACACCAAGCATATCGTGTACACGACTTACCATGTTGTAAACACGAGCTCACGAGTTAAATATAGGTATATTTAATTCAAAATGATTGGATTTAATTGCACTAAATGTGTCAGCAGCAGCAGGCGGGTTTGTGGTGTGTCTTTGCCCTCGTGCCCCCTACATGGCGAGCACAGAGGTGTGAATGGATGTGGCGCTAAAATAATGGCTGTTTTTAAGCCACGACATGTCTTGGGGCCACCGAGTGATCAATATTGCTGTGCAGCTGCTGTTAGAAGTGTTGTGGATGGTGTTGGACCTCTCTCTCCATCTGTCTCTGGCTCCGTTCCCCTCCTGACGACCAGGACACAGTATTTCTCTCATTCTCTCTCTGTGGATTTTTTCATTTTTTCTCCTCTTCTCTCACCACATACACACACTCTCAGAGTCAATAGGTTTGTACTTACTCACCCCCCCGTGTCACATTTCCATTACAAGACAGAATGGATACGGGCTACTGCTTGGATCACATCTCCACATCTCGCTTTCATACATTTTCCACCAGGTAGTGGTGGGGGGGTTTCATTCTGTCTCTGCTGCGGAGGAGACTGCAGTGAGTGTCTGAGCAGATTGGCTCTATAGGAGCTACAGAGTATCAGGACCGCCTCCCTTCAGAACAACTCATTCCCTGCCTTCTTTTCTCTTATCTCAGGTTGTACACGCTTCACTGGGTAAAAAGCCTCCTCTCCTCTCAACAAAACCCACTAGTATCTGATCAAGTGTTCTCAGAAAACACAACAAAGGTTCCTCTATCTGTACGACGACGCTGCCCCACAGACACGGGAGCTGACTTTTAGTTTGCTTTAAGCCTCAATCTGCCATCAAAACTAGGGGTGACACGATTTTAATTCTAAATCTGAAATCGAGCGATCATCAAAATTAAAAGCAAGATCGATGATTGCTTTTATTTTTTCCGACTCCACCCCCTCCTGTGCGTTTGAAGGAAATTACAGCTGCACTTAAGACATGTAACAGCCACCTCACTCATGGTTTGAACTATAAACCAGCACGAAAATCACAATTACGAACATAAGCTATCATATTCTGACTAGACAAATTACACTAACAAAACACTAAAACAAACACTTAAACTACTCAGTCCAGCACTCGGGACTAGGCATGCATGATGGGAAATGTAGGCCATCCCTGTTGCTACGATACTCAGGGCACTTCCTGCATGTCTGCGGCATTTTACACTGCATGAATTAGTCTAGCAGCTAGCGGACTTTAGTTAGTTAGTTAGTTTCCTTACTCATCATAGCTCCTATACTCTTACTTGGTTTAACATTAAGTCACTGTATCTTCCGACAGAACAACACATTGAATTTCAGCCTACACACATGTTTTTTCAGCTGATTGCGAGTGCCGTCTCTTTGCTCCGCGCACAGGTTGTCAAAAGCTTCGCCTCTGCCCTCAGTGACACACAGCGATCAGAGTAGAGAGAGAGAAACAAGCACGACAGTACATGACAAGAAAACCATATTTTTATAGATTACAGCCCACTTGTAATTCACTGCAGAGAGATTTATGTTTTGTTTTTGTATTGATTCTGTGCTGAGGTGGGTCACACAGATACTGGTATTGAAAAGATGCAGCTTTTTATATTGTAGACTAATTTTTGAAACACTTTCTAAATGAAAGGGAGTTCAGTTCTCTTCTTAAAGAAGAATTTGAACATGTAAATGACAAAAACAATGATCTGTTGATCTTTACGAATCAGGACTCCATAGTCGAACAACGACATGTTTAAATCGAAAATCAAATTGAATCGTTGATTTGGAGAATCGTGACACCCCTAGTCAGGATGTAAAGAGAATATCAATTATAGCAAAGATGTTTCTAAAATCTTTACCAACTCTACCTTTAAAAAGAAAACCAGTTATATATGTGGTGAATTTTCTGGAGCTCAACAGCCCTGATGTCTCTGTCCGTGGTGCTGAAATCAGTCAGCAGCCGTATTTCAACAGACTGTTGGCTGATGTTTGAGCTCAGCCGCTCTGTGGAAGTGGCTGTCATCCTAACAGTGGGAAACACTGGCTGTCGAGGACATACTGGATGCAACACAGCAGATATGAAAAACATGACTGGCTCACCGCGGGTAGCTATGGTTGGACGGAATGAGTCATTCTTCATAGATAAACTATTTTGTTGGATTTCTTTCAGAAGGACTCCGGTCGTATTTGAGGGCAATTTTACTAGTTGTTTCATGTTGTAATGAAACATTTGTAGACGTGTTTATTGATTGCAATCACCGTAAATCTCTTTTGCTGCCTGGTTTTGCATGAAAGAGAAGTTCTGTACGAGCATTTTTCAGTCAAAGTCTTCTTTCTGCGAGGAAAGCAGAAGCACCGTCCTCCAGATTATTATTTTTTTTTGTATTTCTTGTGGAGTATTTGTACTGCACACTCTATCCATGAAGTAGTAGTGTGAGTAGGAGTGTACTCAGCTTCTGAAGAGGCAGACGTGCATATTTTAAAATCCTCAAATGTCATGAGGACTTGTGTCTTTGTTAGAGGGAATGAATGTGTGCGAGTGTGTGTGCATGTCAGCAGTGACTGGCTGGCTGTATACGGACGTATTAGTGTGTCTGTGTGCGCATGCGGCTGCCTTTCAGGAGGCTTTTGGGTGCAGGCGGCAGCACTTTGGCCTGAGGATTTTGTTCACACACACAGGGCCGGGCAGCCATTCATCCAGTATCGACTATAATGTAGAATGAGCCCACGCATGGCCGAGCTCAGTCAATGAGCGCCAGTCTGACTCCCTGAATCACAGCTACCGCAGCTCCACAGCTCCACAGATACTGTAGTCAGAGCTGCTCCCTTTAGCTTCCTCTACTAGTCCCATAAATACTGTTATACGCACACTCATATAGTACATAAAGGTACATATACACACAGAATAATATACACATATATATAGTATATAATAATATACAAAAAAATTCCATGAATTTGTAGAGTAGAGGAAACAAGAGATTAGGAAACAATACAGGAGAGTAAATGAAAGGAGAGAGGAAACTATGAGGGAGAAAATGAGAGGAAAGGTAATAAGAGGAGAGTAAACAAGGAGGTAGGAAAGGAAATGAGAGGAGAGGAAACAAGGAAAGGGGAAGGGAAATGAAAGGAGAGGAAACAAGAAAAGGAGAGGAAAGGTAACAAGGAAAGGAGAGGAAAATGAGAGGAAAGGTAATGAGAGGAGAGGAAAAAAGGAGGTAGGAAAGGAAATGAGAGGAGAGGAAACAAGGAAGAGGGAAAGGAAATGAGAGGAGAGGAAACAAGAAAAGGAAAGGAGAGGTAACACGGAACAGAGAGAGCAAACTTGGGAGAAAATGAGAGGAAAGGTAATGAGAGGAGAGAAAACAAGGAGGTAGGAAAGGAAAAAAGATGGGAGGAAATGAGAGAAGAGGAAAAAGGGAAGAAGGAATGGAAATGAAAAGAGAAGAAACAAGGAAAGGTAATGAGAGGAGAGGAAACAAAGAGGTAGGAAAGGTAATGAGAGGAGAGGAAACAAGGATGTAGGAAAGGATAGAAGATGGGAGGGAATCAGAGGAGAGCAAACAAGGAGGGAGGAAAGGTAATGAGAGGAAAGGAAAGAAGAGGGGAAAGAGAAAGGAGAGGAAAACAAGGAAGTATGAAAGGAAAGGAGAGGAGAGGAAATGAGATTAGAGGAAACAAGGAAAGGAGAGGAGAGGAAACAAAGATAAAGGAAAGGAGAAGAAACAAGGAGGGAGGAAAGGAAATGAGAGGAGAGGAAACAAGGAGGTAGAAAAGAAGAGAGGAGAGGAAACAAGAGGAAAGGAAAGGACGGACTCAGTGAGGAAGGAGGAAGGATGAAGACGCTGACGATATCCGTCACACACTGAAGAGATCAACAGGGAGGAAACACACATAAACCCAGATGTGCACTTCCTGTCCTCGCCGCACGCTGCAGCTGTTTCCATCTAGCGTCCAGCTCGGCTTCAATCAGAACAACGTGCGTTGGCCCGTGGCGGTGGCGGTGTCTTTGACGCTGATGCTGATTGCGGCTGGCTGCTGCTCCACATACAGCCTCGGGGCTACACATTTATCAGCTGGTAATCAGCTGGCCCCCCTCGCACGCCGCACTCGCCTTCACTGCCACCACTGCGGCTTCCTGTCCATGCGGCACAATAGGGCATGATGGGATACCGTAGATACTGAACAAGCAGCTCACTCCAGCTGCTGATTTGTATCTGGTGAGATAACAGCGGAGAGAACAGAGTGGGTTTTAATTTAGTTTTCTATTCTAATACTATTAATTCTAGTAATTAGATTTTTGTTAGTTTTACTCAACAGTTGAACCTTTTAGTCTGATATGAAGTCATGAAAGAGCCGGGTGGGAGATGAGGAAGATGGGCATTTCCTCTGCCTCGAGCCGACGCCATCTTGGCTCTTTATGTAGTGGCTGTCATCCGAGACGACCATGGACTGTATATAAGAGGTGGACGTAGTCACCGTGACGACACCCGTTGGTTTGTGGAACGATGTTTAGAAGCCTTTAGAAGAGTTCTGCATTTTTTCGGCCGTTGCCATCTTGTTTTTTGGATGCCACCATCTTGGTTTTATCCATCACCATTTTGTCTTTTGGCCTTCGCCATCTTGGTTTTTGCCCGTCGTCATCTTGGTTTTTGCCCGTCGTCATCTTGGTTTTTGCCCGTCGTCATCTTGGTTTTTGCCCGTCGTCATCTTGGTTTTTGTCCGTCGTCATCTTGGTTTTTGCCCGTCGTCATCTTGGTTTTTGGCAGTCGACATCTTGGTTTTTGGCCGTCGTCATCTTGGTTTTTGCCCGTCGTCATCTTGGTTTTTTCCCAGTTGCCATCTTGGTTTTTGCCCGTCGTCATCTTGGTTTTTGCCCGTCGTCATCTTGGTTTTTGTCCGTTGTCATCTTGGTTTTTGCCCGTCGTCATCTTGGTTTTTGCCCGTCGTCATCTTGGTTTTTGCCCGTCGTCATCTTGGTTTTTGTCCGTCGTCATCTTGGTTTTTGCCCGTCGTCATCTTGGTTTTTGGCAGTCGACATCTTGGTTTTTGGCCGTCGTCATCTTGGTTTTTGCCCATCGTCATCTTGGTTTTTTCCCAGTTGCCATCTTGGTTTTTGCCCGTCGTCATCTTGGTTTTTGCCCGTCGTCATCTTGGTTTTTGTCCGTTGTCATCTTGGTTTTTGCCTGTCGTCATCTTGGTTTTTGCCCATCGTCATCTTGGTTTTTTCCCAGTTGCCATCTTGGTTTTTGCCCGTCGTCATCTTGGTTTTTGCCCGTTGTCATCTTGGTTTTTGCCCGTCGTCATCTTGGTTTTTGCCCGTCGTCATCTTGGTTTTTTCCCAGTTGCCATCTTGGTTTTTGCCCGTCGTCATCTTGGTTTTTGCCCGTCGTCATCTTGGTTTTTGCCCGTCGTCATCTTGGTTTTTGTCCGTTGTCATCTTGGTTTTTGCCCGTCGTCATCTTGGTTTTTGTCCGTTGTCATCTTGGTTTTTGGCAGTCGACATCTTGTTTTTCTGCCGTCACCATCTTGGTTTTTTGGCCATCGCCATCTTATTTTTTGGCTATTGCCGTCTTGGTTTTTGGCAGTCGACATCTTATATTTTTGGAGGTCACCATCTTGGTTTTTGGCCGTCCCCACCTTGGTTTTTGGCCGTCCCCACCTTGGTTTTTGGCTGTCACCATCTTATTTTTTGGCTGTCGCCATCTTGGTTTTTGGCCGCCACTGTAATAGACTTATATTCAATTATAGCAATTTAAATCAGAAATCACGTGAGTCACTAGTCAGTGAAGTTAACGTCAATCACGACCGTTTCCTAACTCTAACTAAGTGGTTGTGTTGCCTAAACCTAACTTCCTGTGAAAATGTAAATGTATTTTGAAAGGACACTATGCATGTAACGAGCGCTTATTGACACGCCGTCCTCTCTCCGTCCAAAAGCACTTTGTCTCCGATGTTGAAGGGCGCTGACCAAGCGGCGGTATTTGACGAGTTAGGAGGGAGAATGTGGTGGTTTAAGACACATTTTATCGGCTTCTCCTTTTAAAATGAATCAGCTGGAAACATTAAAAAATCAGTTGTAGCATAAAAGAAACAAAAAATGTTGGTTTGTACCAACAAATGAAATTCATGGAGACTCCTCAAAAGAAGCTATTACTCTGCAGTCTGGTGTCATGTTGTGATTAAAAGCATAATGAAGCAGTTCCACTACTTGTTCACAGTGTAGGTTTTACATTACACCATCATACTATCGCACCTCTGCCCTCAAACATATTGACTCCATGCCAAACGAGAAGGATAGCAGCACAGCAGAGTAATGACATGTTTCACACTAACAGTGAGCCAAAACAGCTGCTCATTTGTAGCTGAAGCAGCTTCAGTCAATACAGTCAATAGCAGCAAAGTAGCTGCAGCTACCGCAGGGAGTTGTTTTTATCCCTGCCTGTAGCGTCCCACCCTGCACACACAGTCTCTCCTTTTACTCTGTTTATTTGTCAACGCAAAGCTTCATTTCCAGCAATAATAGGACACGCTTTGTATCTGATTTAGCCACCAGCTACTATCCGACTGCGGTCCCTCGGCAGGTAGACACAGACGCCGCTAAGTAAAGAAATAAAGTGTGTTCACACCAGGAGAGCTGGAGACGTTGAGTGTCTTGAAAGCAGCTTTTTGGGGGTTTTGGGTTTTCCTCCTTGGAGAAAAAAACAGATGTGCATTGTAAACTGAGATTGATCAATTAACAGACGACTATCTATGTCCCCAAGAGAAGATAGAAGACTGAAATATCTCAGTAACTGACTCCGGATCGTCATGAGCCACTTGCTCTGACTAGGCTGGTTATGCATGATCTCCTCGTCATATTTCTTGGCAAAAGTGGTAAAAAAGTAAAATCCTTCTATACGCTTCAATAGGCAAGTTTGTCGAGTAGAATATAATAAAATTCTGGCCTTTAAAAAGAAAAAGGGGGGCACTGTGTTGCCGACTGTGAACCGCAACATCCACGATTCAGGTCCAACAGGAGACCTTTTATTCGCCATCTCTCTAATGTCAACTAATAATAATGGCATAAAATAAAACAGAGAACAAAGACCTCATCAAAGCACATTTGATCTCTTCTAGCTTTTGAAACCCCATTTGTCTTTTGTTGTATCTGAGAGAATGAAAAATGATTGCGTCCCATCTGGGTTTCTGGTCATGAACCAGGTCTTCCTTCAGGGGTAACTGAGGACATCCGGAGATGATACATGGCGTGTTAACGTCTCAACCAGCAGTCCCTCCTGGCATCGACATCCCTCTAATGGGGAGCAGGGATCCGGGGAGGGGATAGAGGAGGTGGAGAGGGAGCCGGATTGCCAGAGCACAGGTTAATCCACTAATTGGGAGCAAAGGGAGACGGGTTGCCAGATTGTGATGGCGACCAGGAGGGGCCGTTTAAGGGGGACATCTGTTCCTGCTGGAGAACAGCCGCCCTCACAGCTCCTCGGTTTCCTCTCTGACACTCATCTTCTTCATACACAAACCTGACAGCAAGGGTCCCCCCCCACCTCAAGAGTCTAGTGTCACATCAGACTCATGGAGTCTGGACCAAAAGCCAGGAGCTGGTTGGAAAAACTTAAGAGCTTTAGAGGAGTTTCTTTTACATTGGAAAGAGATTGTTTTGCCAAGGACGTTGTGTCAACTAAAGCCAGTTTGAGAGTCAAACCAGTAATTATAAGCAATGTGTTTTGTCTTTTCACATCATCCAATGTGCCATATTTCAGCCAGGAAGTAAATCAGCCTCAGTTGCATCAGTAAACAAATTCAGGAGGTGTTACACTGACAGATAACAAGCATTCAGGGAAGAAACAAGAGAAAATGGATCCAGATCTGCATCAAAATACGCACACAGACAACCATGCGATACATGCACTATTTTTCATTTGCGTCTTGGTTTTTGGCCGTCATCATCTTGGTTTTTGGCCTTTTTGGCCGTTGTCATCTTGGTTTTTGGCCTTTTTTGCCATCGTCATCTTGTTTTTTTTGTCATTGCCATCTTGTTTTTTTGGCCGTTGTCATCTTGGTTTTTGGCCGTCATCATCTTGGTTTTTTTGTCGTTGTCATCTTGGTTGTTTGCCGTTGTCATCTTGGTTTTTTGCCGTCACCATCTTGGTTTTTGCCCGTCGTCATCTTGATATTTTGCCCGTTATCATCTAGGTTTTTTGGCTGTCGTCATCTTGTTTTTTTGCCGTCGTCATCTTGGTTGTTTGCCGTCGTCATCTTGGTTTTTGCCCGTCGTCATCTTGATATTTTGGCCGTTATCATCTAGGTTTTTGGCCGTCATCATCTTGGTTTTTGGCCGTCGTCATCTTAGTTGTTTGCCGTCACCATCTTGGTTTTTGGCCGTCACCATCATGTTTTTTTGCAACCAGAAGGGACACGTGAGGGTGGAGCAAACTACATCCGAAAGCTGAATAAGACATTTTTAGGCCTTTAGAACAGGTCACCTCGTTACATAAAGGGAAAACCTCTTCTTGCACTGAATTGTCCAATATAATTATAATTATAAGGGATACTTGGCTGTGTTGAACCAAAGTAATCAATAAACTTTAGAACATTTGTTTCCTCACATTTTCAGTGAAACTTTCCACCACATTGATTAGAGAATTTGCATGTTGACTGTTCAAGTTTACAAAGAGACTAAACAAATGAATAGTACATAAATACAACATTATTTTACATTATGATGGAGTAAATAAATAGATACTGGTGTGTTGTGTGAAGATAAGCTGTTCCCTGTATTTTATTTGACGTGTCTTGTCCTGTGTGTTTGACTGCATCAGGATACGCCATCCTGCAGGCCATCATGGAGAAGGCGGGACAAAACAACTGGCAGGTCAGCGCCATCTGCGTGGAGAACTTCAATGACGCCAGCTACCGACGGCTGCTGGAGGATCTGGACCGGAGACAGGAGAAGAAGTTCGTCATCGACCTCGAGGCCGAGAGACTGCAGAACATGCTGGAGCAGGTGATACCACCATGACAGCAGCGTTTAGTTGTTATCTGTGTAAATCTCTTTATGTTCATACCATAAGATCAGCAAAATAACTTTAATTACTAAACTTTTTTCTCTGAAAAGGAACAACAGGATCCCAGAAACTGAATATCTACTATGAACAGAAGTTAATACTTTACTCACTGTTTCTGTCACTTTTTTTTTAGCATGTTTGTGCTAATTAGAAAGTTTTGAACATGAGAACAGTCTGTTTGCATCTCAGGTGGTGTTAGTTGGCATAAGCACACTCAGAATATGATGTGTGCCTTCCTCCTCCTCCTCCTCCTCCTCCTCCTCTTCCTCTCCTCATACCTCCATCTTTCCCCGGGACAACTGGTGTCTCTGTAATTGTTCAATTATTCAGGAAATCTCCACTCTGACATCTGTCACAGTTCTAACAATTTACTCTGCAGATGTGTGAGAGTCTCTTTTGCCGCAGACAGCAGATGACTTCCTACTCACAACATCTCACTAGTAGATGTGACGGACTGTCGTATTTGTGTGATGATACACTTGTTTTGTGCAGGCGGTGGTCCGAGTTGCTGCCAACAACATGAACATCTATTTTAGCCTGTATTCATTCCAACTGTCGTCCTCTTCATCTTTGCATCTTGCCAAGTTCTCCTGATCCAGGACCAGGATTTGAATACATAATTGAGCCTCATTAGCTGCTTATTAACAGCGCGGTCAGCACATATCAAGGCTTAGAAGCAACCAGATGTTACTTTGAATGTCTCCGAATGTGTTTCACTTACAGATGGGAGTGTAATGTGCTGGCAGCTCATTTGCAAGTTGTACAAACTGTACCGTAGTAGCTTCAAAAATAATTGGCTGAAGGTTGAAATTAAAGTCCAAGAAAGGTGACTAAATGTTACCAGTAGTGTACTGAAAAAAAAACCTTTTCAGACATGCACCTTGTAATTTATTCTATGTTTTATTTAACCTTTATTTAACCAGGAGAGTTTTTTTAGACCCCCAAAAAAAATCTGTTTAAGTGCACACTATATTTAGGATATCTTCACTGCTTTACCTTTCCGACGGGAAACTGAAGCCGTTGTATTCATCTTCGCTCTTGTCAAAACCACAAGACTCCTGTAATTTTACCTCGCAGAACACCGGAGTTGCCTGTTGTTTGTGTTATTGTGTAACTTTGGATTCACCAAAGTTACACAATAACACAAACAAACTATCCGATCGAGGCTGCGAGTCTGGTTGCTTCGGTGAGAACATAGATAACGGCTGCAGTCCCCCGTCGGAAACATAGACAGTATAGCTGTCTGACAGCGAGGTAAACTGGTGAAAATATTCTAAATATAGCGTACACTTTAACTGATATTGATTCTTTTAAGTGTGTAAAATAAGTTTTGCTGCTGCCCCCGTCCACAGCAGTACATTGCTTTGCTCCCGTGCTGGTACTCCTATCTGCTTCTCCAAATCTACTGTAGGTAATACACTGACTATGGAGAAGTACTTCATACAACCACACTTCAAAACACCCTAACTATCCCTGTAAGGAATCTGCTCCTAATTCTTTCATTTTAGATTTAAATGCATTTAACGCCAAGGGTACAGAATACACAAAATCCCTTTTTCCTACTTCCGGACGGAAAGCATAAAGAAGTCCTGAGAACGCAAACGAGTATTGTCCATCACTTTTCTGCATGATGAGGAGCAGACCAAGAATTGCCTCATATATAAATGTGTCAGCAATGTTTCATGTTGGCGTCTGAATAAACAGCAAAGTCCCATTTCCTTTAAAGTCACTGATAGGTCGGATCTGTAACATTTCCAGCATACACAAGTTGAATGCCAGCGCATTAACGTAAAGGCCGCAGCAGCTTAAGGTTAAATATGCATGTCTTGTTCTGCCTTTTAAAGAGCACTGTATTAAATGTAACACTTAATTATCATCTCTTCCCCACAAAACAAGCTTGATAAACCATAAAACACTGTGAAGAGCACATTTTAAGTTGTTGAGGAGATCAATATTAAAAGGATTTTTCCCCCTCAATATAACCACAATAATAATCAGACAATATTAGAACAAATTTATTGAGTTTTTTCCACTTTTATGCAAACATTCACACACAAAATGCATTGGAGATACTTATAAACTATAAGTATGTTCATAAGTATTCAAGACAGCCCTACTTTCAACTGACGAAATGAAAACCTTCAGATCCTTTAATACGAACAAACTGACTCATGTCCGACCTCTCAGTAGTCTGGATCGGATGTTAATCTCTCCTCCAGCTCCATGTTGTGATCCAGATCAATATAATGGATGTATGTTCATATTTTAATCTTTCATATTACAGCTGTCGGCGAGTTTCACAACCTGCTGCTCAGGTCTTGACAGCAGTGGAGCATGTTGGGGGAATTGACATCAATCAAGAGTATTTTTTTTATTAACTTATTAACTGGATGTCTTGGATGTCCGGTGGGATTTCTCAGCAGATGTCAGCTTTCAAAATCAGTTTTTATCACCAAGATGCAGCTCTGTGTTTGTACTCCTGTGTGTGTGTGTGGAGAAGAAGCATTGTCATGTCTGTGAAAGCGTGAAGTGTTTACTTCCTCAGTGAGACGCTGACATGACCGCCCGTTCATTTGTTTAGACGTCCCATCTTCTATGGATTAAACCTCGACGGTCCCACCGTGTCAAGACGCGCACACTCGCCTGTCACATGCATCGTTTAGTGTGATTAACGTATGCTATGCTGTAATCCAGTCAGGTTAACGTTGATTTCTGCTCCGCCTCCTCGCAGATCGTCAGTGTCGGGAAACATGTCAAAGGCTACCATTACATCATGGCCAACCTGGTGAGTTTCCTTTCTTCTCTTTACCGCATGTACCTTCTCATATCTGCTCACCATCACCTCCCTGTACTCTCTGTCCATTTGTACCAGCGGTGTTGATGTGCAGACTGTATCTTTAAAGGGGACATATCGTGCTCATTTTCAGGTTCATGCTTGTATTTTGGGTTTCTACTAGAACATGTTTACATGCTTTAATGTTCAAAAAACACATTACTTTCCTCATACTGTCTGTCTGAATACATCTGTATTCATGCTCTGTCTGAAACGCTCCGTTTTAGCGCATTTCAACGGAATGGCAATGGAATTGCGTTGCTAGGAAACAGCTTGGGTCCATGTTTACAGTACATCCTGTCAGCTGATGTCATTCACATACACTGCAACAGGAAATAAACTGGGAAACATTTAGTATGTTTACGTTTAAAACTGTGAAATGGTCTAAATATTGTAGATTTGTGACATCACAAATGGACAGAAATCCTAACAGCTTGTTTCAAACGCACAATTTCTGAATTACGGGCTGTGTGTATTTCTCCATGGATTGAGCGTTTTGATACTTTCACAGTATTTATATATCACTTAAACCTGCTTTATAATATAAAAGACATGGAAATCTCACTTTTTACAATATGGGACCTTTAAAGGGCTGGCTATAGACCCTTTTTGTGACAACGTCATGATGACGTCACGTTGTTAGCTGGAGGCAAAAGAAAAGAAAGTTACACATCTACAAACTATTAGCAACCTTTTCTCTCCATCTCTGAAACACTTCGCCGATATTGCACGACTCTCTTTTTGACTGACTTTACTGAAGGATAGTTAACTATAGACATCCAAAGATTTATACGCCCTCAATTTATCTTTACAGCTCTGCCGTTGGCCACCAGCCCACTGGCTACTTAGCCAACTTAGCTTGCTAATAAAGTCTCAAGGTTGGCAAGTATGTTTGAAGGAGATGTTTTCATAGCAATGTAAAATAGATTCTGTAATAGAGAGTGAATTATAACCTTTTAACTTCCTAACAAAAACCAGCATGCAAACGGTAATAAAGGAGTGGATGTTGAAGTACATGAGATTTATTATTTTACTTTTGTTTTTCACCGTGTTATCAAATTTATATCGAGAATCGTGGAATTTCACTGGTAGTGGTATCAACTACTAAATTTCTGGTATCTAAAATGAGGCTTTAGCAGGTGGAGTTAGTCACATCAAGTGTGCATCTTCTAAAGTTACTTTTAGAAGAAGTTCCTCTCTGATGTATTGTCCCTCCACTGCAGCTCAGCAGGGAAACACAAACAGACTCTAATGATGGAAGATGTTTGCTGAAGCCTCTTGTTACCTTCGGCTCAATGCGATGTTTTGTGGATTTTGTCCCTCATCTCTATTGGAAGATGAAGGGATTTCTTCAAGGCCAGTATGTAGAGCAGGAACATTTTACTGTACAGTGTCCATACGGGCATGTGGGTATTGGATTAAAACAGACTTGAATTTATAACTATGGCAACTATTGAGGTCTGACACAGACTGCCTTAATGTTCAGCTCCTTCTGACGGCCTCCAAGGAACATGATAAGTGGTATGGTGATCCTGGATCAGCGCTAATGTGCCTTTAGACCAACTGCTCTTAATTACCTCACAGTAGTTCAGTGGTAGTTCAGTGCTCGCCAGCTGTGATCAAATCATCAATACCTACCGAGTATTTTTTGATGTTGCTGGATTGTTTCTTCCTACCATCACTTGATTCAGTCCGTTCTCTCCCCTTGTCGTCCCTCAAGGGTTTTAAGGACATCAACCTGGAGCGCTTCATGCACGGCGGAGCCAACGTGACAGGCTTCCAGCTGGTCGACTTCAGCAACCCCATGGTCATCAAGCTGATGCAGCGCTGGAATAAGCTGGATCAGAGGGAGTACCCGGGCTCGGACGCCCCGCCCAAGGTATGTAAAATCAGATCAACAATGCAACATCTTATTGTGATTTGGTTCTGTAGCTGTGAGCATGCAGGACCCCTCTGGAAAGTCTTTGGTGGTGGATTCAAGCGTGCCCCAGCCGTGTGCATCACTTTTAGTGTCCCCTGGAAACAGTTTCTGTTGTGTTTTGAGCTTCTTGCAGCGCTTCTTCTAATTGTTTTGTCGTCAAATTGATGATTCATCTGCTGTGAAATTGGTGAATGTTTTCTAAATGCTGCATGTGTGTCGTCATGAAGTTGGTGAAGATGTTTCTTCGTTTGCTTGTGTCGTGTCTACTAAAAAAGTTGGTGCTCAAAAGCCAACTCTCAAATCCCATTTGTGAGCTTTCAGGTCAGTTTCAAATCTCTACAATTGGATTTTTCAGACTGTAGTGAAATGAGCTGACACCAACCTATAGGGTGATGGCATTTGTGTGAAGAATAGTGCTACATGCTATTTGTAGTCAACGGGCTCAAACATGCAAAGGCACGGCCTTTTAATTCCTCTGGGGGTGACCGGAGTTGTTACAACAGCGAAAAAATAGCAGATGCAAGCAAAGAAAGATAATACAAGAAAGGACAGATAAGATGAAAAGGGTATGGATATATAGCAGCAGCGTGTTTGCAAGGTGTGCAGGCAGCAGCATGCTGATACAGAAATGCAGTGAAAAATGTCTCTATGAAAAAACTAATAAATAACAAACTATGATAAAAACACATTCACACGGAACAAACATCGTCGTCATCGGCAGCAGCAGCAGCAACCTGCTCCGCCTCGTCCACCGCTGTCATCTGCAGAGATGTGACAGACTGACCCACTTTACATTCGTCTTCAGGCGCACAGATTGCAAATGGCACCGGGGCAAGAAGGCATCACGCCACGGTGGTCTGCAAACCTTCTCTACCCCCGCAGCAAATCTGTGTCCAACTAAGATTTCTATTTTAAAAAGCAGCTGCAGCGGAGTGGAAACGGAGTGAGCCGAGCAGTGTGTGTGTGGCTGATGGGTCGGGGTGGATCAAATTAAAAGTTTACACCACCGGGCGATATCACATGACGTTATGTGTGTATGTGTGTGTTTTTATCCCCACTCCATTTCTTGATAAATTGCTCTCTCCTCGAAATCCACTCAGACTAAATTACTCTGCTCCCCATTACGTTGGTCTACAGTCTCAGTCAGCCCGTCTTTCTTCTAATATACTGACACTACCGGTGAGTTTAGACCTTCCTCTGGCATGTTTACTCACTTTGCAAAGACAAATGTAATGACTGGTGTGTTAAAAGTTCCAGGAATCAGCAGGTAGTGAACTAATGAGACAGGCCAGTCACACTAAGGCTACATCCACACTTAATATGTTTTCGTTTTAAAACAAAAACGATCTCCATCCAGACGAGCATTTTAGGGCCGTTTCAGAATGAATCTCCGTCCATACTACGCCTGAAAATGCATATCACATGACCATCGTAATGCCGGTGTAAACAGAAAGCAGTGCTAGACGGGGGAATTAATGCAAAGGGCTCGAATTATAGCTTCCCTCCTGCTCATATAGTGGCATTATAAAATTTTGCAGCACCCCGATATATATATATATCTTTTCATAACATATGAACCTACATCTGTGCCAAATGTGTTGCACAATCATTATGAATATTTCAGCTTAGCTGCTCGTATGTGACCTTGACAGTGACCTCTGATGAACGATCTTTACGCCTGTATAATATAATACTATAAGCTTTCTTAATAAGCACTTTTTGTGTTTAATCAGGCTTCATGTGTGACATGGAAAGAATTAATCAACTCCCTCTTGCCCCCGTGTCCATGTTCGTGTCCCTAATAGCAGTGAAGATGGTCCCGGCTGTTAGTGAGTTCATCCTGCACCTCGGTTGTTGTTACTTTGGGCAGCTTGTCAAAGAGTAACAGGGGGATAGAGTGCAGCCGTCTCCGTAGAGAGCCATAATGTCACAGTGAGCAGTGGGCTAATGAATAGGATTCACCCCCAGCCGGAGGCCAAGTTAATGAACTCCTGCTAGCCGGGATAATTAATGCCAGACTGCTACCCGGCCGGACAAAACACTCGCCTTTTCCCTTTCTTTTTCCCCGGCTCACTCTCCATCTTCCTGCCGTTTCGTCATTCACTCAATTAGTTTTGTGCCGCGCCGGAGGTGAATTTTGGGGAAATGTATGGTTCGTGACAGAGAGAGTGATTCTTGTGGACGCAGATAATCAGAGGCAACACAGAGTCTTCGGGGTCAAAGATGGATTAGGGGAAATTGGGGAGGGTTTACACTGTGGGGGGATACACTCTTCCATTCTCTTTCCATTTCCAGAAAATAATGAGCGTAGTGAAGCTGCTGCCGCTCTGCAGCAGCCGAGCCGTTACGACGGACTGCCTGGCCCTGCAGAAACTCAGCGTGCTCTCAGAGGCAGACTTACGCAGATTGTTTTTAAGGAGATCTGACCAGCAAATATTGCAGAACATTTTGCCCGTCCAGCTTAAATCAGCATTTAATTGGCCTCATACCTTTTCTTAGTGTGTGTCCCCCAGCACTGTATGTACCCAAAACAGACAGAGCAGCAGGGTGGCTTCCAGGTTACAAAGACTGTAATTTAGAAATCACACGGTGCGTCCACACCAGGTTTTTAATCTCCTTTTAATAAATCTAATAGGCCAGAGGTGAGCCATAATTCCTACTGCAGTGTTTAAAGCTGTTTTTTCTCGCTAGAGAAACCTGCACATTACCCAACACACAGTAACGTCTGTATCTCTGACCTCCTCCTCTCGTCTCCCAGTACACCTCAGCGCTGACATACGACGGGGTGATGGTGATGGCCGAGGCCTTCAGGAACCTGCGCAGGCAGAAGGTAGACATTTCCAGGCGGGGGAACGCTGGCGACTGTCTCGCCAACCCCGCCGCACCGTGGAACCAAGGCATCGACATGGAGCGCACTCTCAAACAGGTGAGAGGATAAGACATCACAACTTACTTCCTTTTTCTTTTACTTGTAAAAACTTTTGTTCCTCTACTCCAAAGTACCAAAACAAACATGGAGGTGAACACATTTTTCTTCCTATGCTTCGTCAAGAAATAGTTACAGCACGTAATTCCCCCATTAAGCTGGGAATACGCTATATGGTTTTAGCCTGTTAGGCCGTTTAGTAATACATCCATGCCGAGAGACGGGGCGTCAGGTTGGCCGCTCCTCATTTGCATAAAGTTGAGGTCTAGGCTACTTTATGAAAATCAGGGGCATCCACCACAACTCGCCGCCTCTGGGAACTCCCGAAGAACTTTTAAACTAACCGTTGTTGACAGACTCAGCCACTGGATGGTTTATTTCTGGCCTCAAATGTTTTCACATTTCTGTGATATATTGTTGTAACATAACGAGCCCCGATGTTGGTTCGGTTTGAAAATCCGGCAGCAGTCAGACCGAGTGAAAGCGTTCGTCCAATCAGGTTCAGCCAGGAAGTCTAGGAGGGTGTAGCTCGTGTGTTTATTTTTACACCACTACTATCCCTTCAATGCTTGAAATAAAGCCGGGAAAATGTCCCACTGGGTTGTGATTTCCTGTTTCAAGGAAGAGTACCTTATTTATCCATCTATTCATGTATTCTAGTCTGGTCTGCTTCTTGGTATAAATGCCAAGTTAGAGTTTTTTTATCTATTTCTAACCCTGCCTCTGGTGTATCCTCACTGTAAATTGATGAGATGTATTCCAGCATTTCCTCTTTTTGTTTTTATTTAATGGTGTTATTATAGAATGTTTTATTAATTACGAGGTAATTATTCGCTGTGGGTGTAGATGAGGGAGGTTGTATTGTGTGAAGCACTCTGTGTTACATTTTATTTGTATGAAAAGTGCTATACAAATAAAGTCTGATTGATTGATTGACTGTCAATCATCTATCGAGTGACACGCCCATTAAGCGTTCAATACTGGGAAGCTGCATGACCCCTCGCGTACAAAAACTCCCCCGTGGACACGTACCATGAGGGTTTGGCCGTGTTTTTCCTTTTACTTGTATTGATTTGCTTTTTTTCACCTTGTGAAAAGCTGCTTTATTACAATCTCTTGTAGTAGAAAATGGACCTTGATGTGCTGTCGTTTTTCCTTCAACCTCTCTGTGGAGTAAATTAATATTATTTCTGTTCATATCATTGTGTGCAGGTCCGGCTGCAGGGATTAACAGGTAATGTCCAGTTTGACCACTATGGCCGCAGGGTCAACTACACTATGGACGTGTTTGAACTGAAGAATAATGGACCCAGACGGGTAAAACATCACACCACACTGCTTACATTTCTGTTATGAGTGTATATTTGTCCAATACTGTATATTTTAGCATACACAATATATCCTCTGCTGTCATGTGAGGTATGTGGGGGATGGGACGACACAGTACGTAGTGTGGCGTTTTTCTATTATCATAAGTAGGTTGTAAAAAACAAACCTCTGCTGCTGGTGTGAGAGGATGGATGTCTGTTGACGAAATTCAGGGGGAAATGGGAAAAAGAGAGAGAGAGCACTTGTGAGAGTGATGGTGAGAGGATGAAATGAAATAGAGAGCAATCAAGGTAGAAGACGAGGAGGAGGAGGAGGGGTAAGGAAGCAGAGAGGAGTTCCCATCAATCAAAAGCTGCTTTGGCGTGTCTTCCTGTGCACAGCGAGGGTCCTGTCAGGACACCGTGTGTGTGTGTGTGCATGTGTGTGTGTCACAGCGTCTCTGCTACATTTTCCATGTTCCTCAATCATCCCAATGCCCCAGCACGCCGGAGGTGTCAGCCAATCACAGCTCTCCGTTCCCTCTGGCTGCCCACCAACGGCGGCCCAACCAGCAGCCAGCTGGCTCGCCCAGCACCTCCACTCTCTCTGACTTATAGCTGCTTATGGTCGCTGTCAAAGCTCTCTGTCTGTTACAAGATCAATACATCACTTTGACACAATATTGGTTTGCAGATATTAAAAAAAAAATTCACATGCGGTGCCGACCGGCGCTGCCATGTTTGTATGTTCCTCCTCTGGATGGACAGAAGATGCTGTTATTGTGACCACAACATATCATGTCTGTCAGTTCCAGTCGGTCAGTTTGACCCTGAAGGACTTCTGGAAGCTGAACATGAAATCGCTTCTGACAAAAAGAAGCAGCACGACATCGAGCTTTAAATTGTAATCTTGCTTGACGGCGTCTCGGCTGAGGAAGGAATCTCAGCATGAGGAACAAATGTTTAAAAATCACAAAGAAAATGAACATGAAAGTAAATTTTTTGCTTTGGAAATAGCAGTTTGAAAATATAATCTTGAATCTACTTACTTGCTACGTCCAAAGCTTTCAACCACATCACATGGTCATCATCATCAGCGGATGTGAAATGAGGTTAAAAGATGTTAACAAAAAGATGTTTTAAATAGAATTTGAGTCCAGATTATTTTATCAAACCAAAAACTACTATTTTAGTATGATCAATTCGCACATCAATATAGTTTTTAAGAAGTGGCAGTGGAAAGCAAACTTTACTACTCCTTTCAACCTTGAAGCCAGATTCACTCCTTCCGTTCTTACCTTTCACAATAAAAGCCCTAGACATATAATATTCGCAGGCGAGTATTTCGCATTGTCGTGTTGTTTATTCGTCACGCCTCCAGTGTGTGAAGGCCTTAATCCGAAAGTAGTAACCGCTCATTTTGACACTTAAAAAACGTTACCTTTCATCACATCATGAAGCTTAATTATACTTGTGTTGTGAATGATGATTATAATGCAACGTGCCTTTTGCAGTATGCCGTTATACAGTATGTTAGCACGTACACATGCACAATCTAATACTTTGTTATCCCTGCAGATCGGCTACTGGAACGACGCAGACAAACTGGTGCTGATCCAGGACTCTCCGCTGCTTCCTAATGACACCTCCGGCATGGAGAACCGCACCGTCGTAGTTACTACCATCATGGTAAGAGACCGGAATGTACTCGCCAACACACACACTCACAAACACATGCATTCATATTGTTAACAAATTAGTAATGCCAGGAGACTTTATTATCCAGCACATATACACTTGTTGGAGCGTTCATCAACATTCACAACAACCTGGTATTAAAGTCTGGTGGTCAGCTGCTCTGCTATCCTTCACCTCCTTTCCCTTGTAAGGTGCCTCAGTTTTTAATAAGGAGCTTTACAAGTATTACTTCAGTACTCTGTGTATTTGTACACTGTTAACGGCTATTTTTCATGAACTTTGCATTCCTGGGTAATTGTTCTTGTTTGATGCTGTATTTTATCATTGATGCACATAAAGTAAACATCCGTGATTTGATTGGTTTAACTGTCAAATTCGTGGCCAGTAGCATCAATCGTTTTTCCAATTTACCTGAGAATAAACCGTCCATCATGTGTTCATGCTACTCTGGAGCTATCATTAACGGTAATTTAAAATCAGTAATGTCCGGGTAAATGTTAAAGTAACTTAGAACAAGCCCAGCAGTTCATGTGGTGTTTTTGAAATGGTTCTTAATGTGACTTATTTATAGTGTTTCGTGTATTTGAAATTGTGTAAAAAGTAAGAATACTCTAGCACGTTAGAAGAACGCAGCCGTCGAGGAGTCCGAACCAATGACATCGACGTTTAACCCCGCCTAAATTCGACAGTTAAACCAATCAAATCCCGGTGGGTGGGATTATATGTTCGAAGTTGAACCCCCCCCCCCTGATAGAGTTTGACTTCTTTTGGCTATGTCAAAAAAAGTATGTTTTGTTGCCATCCTTTAGAGCAAAGAATGGGAGAAATCCATCATAAAAATGGTTAGAGATACCAATTATCCACCAATAGTAGCCTCAATAAACCAGAATACAGGAGCGGCAACAAGATTTGTGGTGTGGCAAGATAAACTCCTTGAACATCACATTGATTATATATGCTAGGATTTATAGCAAAAGTATCCAACGTCGGACTGATGACAAGAATGCTCAGATTTCAATACCTTACGTACGCCTGAAGTCCCTTATGTTGTGTGCTGTGACTGACCAGAGTTCAGGGATCACACATGCTTTGTTACAACATGATAACAAGAGTCTTTCTTGCTTTTACTACGATAGAAACTTCAATAAACTCCAGAATCAACTACCGTCACTTACATTCTCTTTTATTGCACCAATAAACATCTCAAAAGGTAGTCAAACAGCTGCCGTTGCTGAGGTTTTTCTTCTCATTACACGGATAAAAGAGTTCATAAAAAGAGTTTCATACAGCTACAAAATCAATCCATGCATTTTACACATGATAGAAATGAATGGCCTTTGCATGGCATGTCAATCTCTGGCTGTAGCGGTGACTCTGACTACAGCTGAAGCAGCCAGATTTTGAGCGTACATGTGGCAGCTGAGTGGAGGAGGGAAGGAGGTGGGAATGGAGAGTCACAGCTCAGCACAATCCTCCCTCTTTTCAGCCCCTGATGAGGAACCCCATTTTAAGAAACTGAGCCCCAGTTGGACGCAAGCAGGATATGAAAAGCCCTTAATGGCAGAGTGACGGACACAGCAGCCCGAGCCAAAATGAAGCCCTAAAGACACTGGGCGAGAGGAGAGACACGGCGACTGTGTTAATGGACGCCCTGTTCAGACAAACTGAACAAGAAATGGAGCCACTCAGAGCCGTAATGGAGCCCCTCGAGAGGAAAATGAAATGCAAATGGAGGGAAAAAAGACTGTCTTTTTTTAAGGACGGTGCTCGTGAATGGACACCCATTGAGGCTCCCAAACAGCACAGTGTCTGTTTACTAGCATAAACAAGCTCCCACTACACCTGTTTGTGTGTGTTAGATTCATACGATGTCATGCCCGGTGTGTGTTTGTGTGGCAGCTTGAATCCCATCCTGATTTGAATTTGTAATTTTTCTGCAAAGATTTACGGACCCTGAACTATAAAGTGAGGCGGTACCAGAATGTGAATATGCATTATGTCTAAGAGAGTTCCTGTCTGCTCTAAATCTATCACTTTCCCCCCCGACTACCTGCTCCACCGTACAGTACATTACACACTTAGACAGATTCCTGAAAGCTTTAAAACAGCTTAGAAAGACTAATGCTCTCATAATCATCCAAGTTCATATCCATCACGCTTTTTATGCAGCATGATATTATAGTTACATCATGACGGCTGCCTTTCACCGCTTTTAATGTTTGTTTAAACTTAATGAAGTGTCCCGGTGTTATATTGCCTCTGTGTCTGAGGAACTTGTAAGGAGCAGTTATAAAAGAGCAGTTCAACATGTTGGGAAATGCTCTCGTTTGTCATTAAATGGAGGCTGGTAGCTCTCTAGTTTCAGCGTGTGATTAAGCTAGGCTAATCATAACCCAGACCTGTTCTTGGTGCTGTATGCACAGCAGTGAAATCAGCATCAATTGTTTCATGTAACTGTCGACTTGAAGGTGCTAAATTCAACATTTAGAGCGTTCATATAGCAGCAAACAACTGTCGTCTATGTAAAGATATAGAGGAGTAATGTCTACCTGAGCAGAGAATGAAGTCTCTCTCCCTCTGTGTGTTGTAATCAGAGCTTCTCCGCACTTTGTTGACATCGCCGAGCCAGCCATATATTCTTTTAGTGCGACACGCTAAAGTTCTGCACGAGACCCGAACCCAAACTCGTACCCATGCTTTTCAGACAGGTTCTGTCGAATTTGAAACCCTAACCCAAGACCCGAGGCTATATTTTTGTTATTTCCCCCTCCAAAGAAAAATTGATATGCTTGCTTTTGGAAAGGTTTTCTCACAAATACAAAATAATGAATCTAACAATGGCAACACACAGTTAAAAAGCTTTTCGATGGGAAACAGTCCAAAAGGGTGTCGACTGTAGCTACTGCTGTTTGTTAGCGCTCTGCTGGCAGCTGCTTCTGGCTTTTATTTGGATCATTATGGTTAGATTTTGACTGGTTTCAGAACCCTAAATTTGTTAGCAAATCCATTTCATTAGCCCGTTCACTTTTACTACTTATAGATCTGCAACCACCTCATGATCTTTAGTCTGGTGAAATTTAATTCATAGTGTAAATAGCCGTTATTTGTCTTAAGCTCAAAGTATAACAGACCTCTATGACGTCTCAGAGCTGCCTGGATGTTGGTGCGTCAACAGTGAAGCTCCCAGAGAGGAGGACGACGTTTGACTGTCACTTTATTGGCAGGACAAGGCTGAAAGCTTTGATGAAGTGTGTCTTTGGCTTCAAACTCGTCCATTGCACTTTAAACCTGGCACACTGTCAATCTGCCAGAGGGCAAGAAATACAGACAAGGTGCTGCTATAATTATGTTTCTGTTTGACCTTTGTTCAAGGAACTCTGAGAGAGGAGGACATGTTTGGATTTTGTGGATAGAGACCGTCATGACGATGCAGCTACATAGATGTTTTAGAAGACGTTGGGCCTCATGCAAGAACCTCTCGTCTGGGCAGATTTGTTCTTTACGTACGAATGATTTAAGAGAACTTGTTGCATTCAGCAAAAATGGTCGTACTAGTAGTCCAAGTAAAAAATGTCCTTATAACAAGAATGGCAAGACCTTAATCTGAATGAAATTGGACTTTAAATATCACCAAAATCAAATCCTGGCTTGTCAATTTAGGTTTGACAACTGCTTTTTTTGTTTAGATTTTATTGGCATGGAGTAGAATATCAATACAATTTTTGCGTGCCAATTTATACAAGTCAGAAGTTGCTAGGAAAATGCAGAGCTTTTCTTTAGCGAGACATTTTTTGGCATCTAACTTCATGTTAAAACATTTCGTCTTTGTGTCACAGCTTTGCAATGACACAGCGTTGCCAGGGGTAGGGATATTTTTTTTTCGGGTTCTACTGAATTTATTATGTTAATGTTTTGCCGCTCTGCAACAGCAGGACTTGAAAATTGCCCACAAAATTAGCAGCAGAACAGCAAGCCTTATACAGCAATTAGGAGGCATTAATTCTGCTAACAACATAGACTGTATATAAGAAGTGGACATAGTCACCTTGAGGTCACCCATTGCTTTGTGGACTGCTGTTTTGAAGCCTTGGGTTCAGCATTTTGGCCATTGCCATCTTGGTATTTGGCCGTCACCATGTTGGCATTTGCCCGTTGCCATCTTGATTTTGACAGTCGCCATCTTGGTTTTATGGCTGTCGCAATCTTGGTTTTTGGCTGTCACCATATTGGCTTTTGGACATCGCCATCTTGGCATTTGACCGTCGATATCTTGACTTTTGGCCGTCGCCATCTTGACTTTTGGCTCCGCCATCTTGTTTTTTGGCTGTCGCCATCTTGGCATTTTGCAACCAGAAGCGACACAAGAGGGTGCTATGTACAACCGAACACTGAATAAGACATTTTTAGGTGACCAAAATGTTTCAATTAACTTTGATGACCTGAAAACACACTGTGAAAGGGTTAAAGTTATCAGACGAAAACATGGACAACTCCCGGACTGGACAATGCCGTAGTAGCGACCTGTCAATCACAATACACGCCTTAAAGCATCCCCTGCTTTATGGTCTATTTGACTTTAAATGGGACCATAATTTACTAAATGAACATCATGCTGTATTGAAGAAGACTTGAAACTAGCTGATTGAGACTATAAACTCATGTTTACAATGTTTACTGAGGTAATAAATCAAGTGAGAAGTAGGCTCATTTTCTCATAGACTTCTATACAATCAGACTTCTTTTAGCAACCAGAGGAGTCGCCCCCTGCTGGCTGTTAGAAAGAATGCAAGTTGGCTTCACCTTTCAGACCCAGAGGTTGCCGTGTGGCTAATAATCACATCAGCATTCATTAGGTTGAAACAAACAATTTACAAAATATTTTTACATTGAAGAGAATTTGCTAAATCCGTCAAGAAACCGTCGTTTGATTTAATCTTACAAAAATGAGTAAGAGAGATTTTGGGTAATAATACAAAAATGGTCTTGCATGAGTATGTTTGTGGCAACATAGGTGTGTAAATTGTAACTGCCAAAAAATTGATTACATTAAAAAAGAGAAATAAGCAGCTTTTATTTGTAAAAAAAAAAAAGAGAAATGTCGTGATTTATACAGCAATGGTGTTTTTTCACCCATGCTTTAATTTTCAGTTTTGCTGCAGGTAGCAAACAGTGACTACTGCGAGTGTACAGGTTGTAAATGAGCAGCAACATTCATTAAAGCCCTATGGTGATCTAAAACCCTTGACAAGGCCGTAATGCCCCACTGCAGCAGCCGGTCGAGTGCACTTCATGTAAATAAATAAAGCACAGTGGACATTTGCAAATATTTTTCTATTTATGCTTTAAATGTGCTCCCTCTTTTCAATGTCATCCAACCACATTAAATTACAAATAAAAATGGGATTAGTGCCTCGAGTGGCTACTGATGAGTGAGACCCAGAAATGAGTCAGTTCCTGAGAAGCATTAATGTGTGTTTGCTTCATAATATTATGTTTTTGTGGTCAAGTTATTGTAAAATATGGAGCATATTTTTGCTGCTTTTTACGACTCATATTCAAACTGAATGTGCAACAGATTGTATATCTTATATGATGCACAAAACGCACAAAACCAAACTTGTGTGGCAGCATACAGTGTGTGCGTGTCTGTGTGTTGCGCCCTGATGTACGTATGGATTTGTGACATCACTGGGCCCTGTAATGCGTGTGTGCTTTTAATGGCATGTTTAATTAGTCTCATTAGGCTGTGAGTGAAGCGGTGTGGTTGGGAGTATTGACCAGCCTGTCAGCCCTGCTGGCCTTTGCTGTGAAGACCTCTGAGGCGCTGCTCTCTTCTCATGCCAGAAAACACTGACTGCATCCTTTATCTCCGCCACACAGCGCTGTCATACACCCGGCTATCATACATCACGTGGATTAGGGATGTTTTCCCCTCTCATATACATCCATAACATCTGCAGAGATAAACTTGTAAATTGAGTCTTTATAATTAAAATGATCGAGCGTATCATGCATTCTATTTTTCAGCCGTTTTTGCAGAGTTGTCAAAAAAGTAATATTGCACATGTTGGACATTAATATTGCACACAATGAATAATAATAAAAGTCCAGAGTCAAGTCACAAGTCAAGACAGCCAAACAAAGTCATTTTTGATCAATTTTGAGGTAAATAATTTGGCAGTTAATTCCACAGAAATTTCAAATAGGTTACTTGCTAATTATCACCTAATTACCATGTAATTTGCGGACCTTTTAAAATGAAACCCACTCTATTATATTTGCATTTTTCTTGTGCTAGAGCACGAGGTTGTGGAAACACAGATTTCAGATTCTGAATATCTTATTTTGACTCTAAACCTGCACCATCATTTTGTCGTACAGTAACATTTTATTGAGCCGCGGGCTCAGCCGAACATTTGCATCTTCTCCCCACTGGGGAGTCTTTGGTTCTTTACTCTGGCCCGGGGCAAAGTCAAGCCAACACGTCTCAGGGGGATAAATTACTCCCGACCTCCGCTGCCAGGGCCTTCCATGACAAAAGTGATTTGTTTGGAAATATGAGCACAGAAAGCTGGCAAGGTTTACGATTATATCACGTTCTTGGTCATCTATAAGCGACCGCTGGTCACAGACTGATGTAGCCACCTCTGATTACTGTAAATGTACAAGTGGAGTCAGGCTTTAAGTGTTAAGTCATTCAGTCTGACTACAGCTCATTTCTCACTTCCCTTCAGCTTTATGTCTGCCTTCGTTTCTGCTGAGTCATACTTTCCTCCCTTCTCTTTGAGTCTCTCTGTTTATCATGAATCCACATTAACACTTTGAGGATTTCTTTTCCTGCCTTAAACTCCCTCCGCGTGAGGCTGTCATTATGATTACACAAGAAGCCCCTTTCTGCTGTACACGAAATGATCTCCCAGCAGTCGGGATCAAGTTAGTTTAAAATCATCGTAATTTTTAGGAGACAGGGTTGCTCCTTGTGGCCTAAGAAAAATGTCAAATATATTTCCTACCTTATAAAACATTTAAAGCCTACATTGTTTACATCCGTGTTTGCTAGCTAGCTTCTTCTGCTGCATTTCTATGTTTCAAGGGGTGTTACTGCCACCATGTCTTTCAATGAAATAGCATGACATCATCAGCAAAACGCATCACCTGCATGCTTGTACAAACAAAAACATTGCTCCATTAGCACTCCTAGTGGTCACAACCTGCACAGGGTTTCCTTTAACCTCAACCCTGGTTAATGAGCTACAGCTCCTGCTTGTCATTCTGTTGTTTGTTGGTGTGTCAATGAACCATTGTGCGAGCCCTCATGTCCGTGTGTCTGTCTGTCTGACGGTTTGGTTCACTGGTTGTGTAGGAGGGTCCCTATGTGATGCTCAAGAAGAACTGGGAGATGTACGAGGGCAACGACCAGTACGAGGGATACTGCGTGGACCTGGCCTCGGAGATCGCCAAACACATCGGCATCAAGTACAAAATCTCCATCGTTCCCGACGGAAAGTACGGCGCCAGGGACCCGGAGACGAAGATCTGGAATGGCATGGTCGGGGAGCTGGTGTACGGGGTAGGAGCTTTTGTTTTGTTTTTTACTCTCTTGGTGACAGGAAGTGATTCTTCTCCTGAAAGCACTATGAGCTTTTCATCTAAGCTGACTCATCTCATTCAAACTTTAATTTGTCAGGAAGATTCATGAGGGTTTTTAGAGACAATATTTGTCTTCTTCTCGGCAGCTTGGCTTGGCTGGTTCTTAGAACTGGAAAAAGCCAGAAATGAGTCAAAATTCGTTCATTTTAAACTCTAAGTCCATAACAGCAAAGATATATTAAATAGACAACGTAATTTGTTCATCATTTCTTATCCTAACGACCTTTTGATAATCATAATAAAGCCATAGAAATATGACTATATATTTGTGCTTGTTAAAATGTAATTATGGAAACAATTTATCACACATTCTCAAATAAAAACCAGTATACAAATAAGTAAAGGCCGTTAGGAAGCAAGATATATTAAAAAGACATAGATCTCATAGTAAATTAAGCTTAATGAGCCTTTTCATATCTCCATCAGTACAACAACAAGTCATGTCATACCCACCAATCACTAATCGCTTCTACTTTTTTGCTTCTCTCAAAGAAACTCAACACGTCTTGCAAATATTTCAAATCAAAAGCTAACCAGGAACAGGAGTTATTGAGCAGCTGGAAGACTTTTATTATGAAACATCACAAAGTTTTGAGTGTGTTGAGTGTGAAAAGAAATAAAATAAACAGTGATTTGGACAATTATTACAATTTATTAACGTACCAAACATATAATTAATACGCTCTCGTCAAAGCCACCAGACTCCAGTCAGAGAACAGGAACTTTAACTCGCTGCTCATGGAAACACACTTCACTCAAACTCGACAGAAACAAAATAAAATGCATCAAAACCGTTTTTGTTTGTCTTTCCACTGTTCCAACAATCACCAATTCTGGTTTGGTCGAAATAAACCCTTAATTCACCGAGTTAGATGTGAAAAGAAACAGACGTTATATACTCTCCTCAAAGCCACCAGACTCCATTGATAGAAACAGTAATTTTACCTCGCTGATCGTTGTAAAACACATCAAAACCGTCTTAGTTACTGTAGTTTTTCCACTGGTTTGAAAGTTTGAAAGAGAGACTGAATAATATTTAAAAAATAAGTTACCATCATAACATTTTATAACATTTACTTACGCTGTTTTATGACGTTTTTTTGTGTGAAAAATGAAAGCAACAAAGTGGTGAGTATGACGTGTGTTGTTGTAGGGATGTACTTATCCTGAATTTATCCAGACAACAGGTAAACAGGAAGCGTTCAGTTTGCATCAACAGCAAATGAAAACAGGAGCAGATCATCTTACTAAAATGTGATGATATGAATGCTGGTTCTCGCCATATTTTAAAAATGTACAGTAGTTAAAACGATTCTACAGTATATAAAACATGTCTTTTTGTGTGCAGAATAAAGCGTTTACAGGAGGTTTAACTGGACAAGGAGTCTCTGTACAAACAGTATTTCTTGATCTGCAGAGTTAATCTGTGTCTAAAGCTCCTGTGTGTTGTTTACTGTGTAGATAATTAAAACCCATCCAGCAGTCTCTGGTGGTTTTAATGCCAGCAGGAATTAGTGGAGCGTTAGAGCTGAGCTTTTGGAGGGGGGTTAAAGAAGAGAAGCGGAGGTGTGGAGCTTGTTAGAGAAGCTCTGAGGTGACGTTTTGATTTGAGGGTGAGCGAGGTGTCTTTCTGCTGCTGACCTTGCAGTGGGCTCAAAGTAGATTCAAGCCTGAGGTTTCAGGTTAGGGAGGTTGTTGGGATTTCATGGCCTGAAAAGAGATCAAAGTGAGGAAAGAGAGGAGTGTTCTTGTACTTGAATGTTGTTGAAGGACAAAAACACGATAGAAAGTGAACATATGGTCACTAACACGTAATTAAATTGGATTCAAGTTCAATCCAAAATATTTTAAACAAATAAATGTTATATTTTTTTCCGTCTGTGTCACTAATGAAGTAGCCCGGTCACACGAAATGGCGTATGAATGACACGATGATTCGCAACATGCAATAAGGACACTGTTCTTGCTTTTAGCTTGTTATTTGTACCCCATGTAGTCTTTATTGACTGCAATGTAAACACATCCATATAAATATGATACACTCAGAGTTAGTGACGTAAAATAAAAAGTGAGCAGGTCAAACAAACACAGGACTTTCAACCAGGAGACCGGTGTTTTGTTTTGTAAGTTACGTTTGTGACGTGTTTTCCGTACTTCTGTTATATTGTTTCGCTGTGTATTTCACTTAGTTTACTTACTTATTGTAAGCCCAACCATGATGCTTTTCATAAACATAGCAAAGCGGTTTTGTTGCCTAAACTGAAAGGCTGGCCAACACTAGATCCAGATATTAAACTATTTAATATTTATGATTTGAAATGCAGCCAGGATGGACTTCAGAGCCAATCGTAGGATGTAAAAAACACTCTTAACATGCCTCACACCACAGGAATATCTGGAAAAATAATCTTTAGAACCATCAAAAAATCAGAGCTTCGCTGTCAGGAGGAATCAGGCCTAAAATCAGCTTGATTCTTGTGTAGTGTGTACCCGACATTGGTGAGTGGTTTGTTGCTTAAACCTTACTGCAGACGTTACTGTAGATTTGTTGCGTGGCGTATAAATTACACGCAAAAAGCCTAAAATGTGTCATCATGACACGCGGATCATCCTTGTAATGTTGTGCTATTTATACACCTTCCTATGAGATCAGGTTGGATAGAAGCAGTAGAACAATTTAACCTTTATCCAATTTTCAAATTTTCTTTCTTTCCCAGAAATCATTCTCTCCTGAGCAAGAAAAGATTTAGCAATAGCAATTTGTTTGAGATGAATTTGAGACCAGTTTTTCTAGTCCTTTTTTCTTCTTTTTTGATGAGCTAAGTGGCATTATCACAAAGTGGCATTTTCCTCGCCTGCGCCTCTTTGGTGCTGTAGTGACTCACCGTGAAGCGAGTGCGAGGAGAGGCACAGTTCAGGATATGTCAGGACTGATCAAGCACTACACTGCACTTTTGGTGTAAAGACTAACCAGGGTGGATCCTGAGCAAAGGAATAAAAAGTGCAGCTGTGTTCTCTGCTATTTTCATCTCTTTAAACAAGCGCACTGAGCAGAAATACATCCTGTCCTGAAGCTTTGCGACATGACAACCAAAATACCTTCAACTCAGAACAGGAAAACTTAATATTGTCCTTTGTTTGTTGTTTGCTACGGTCGCTAGGTAGCAAACAACGGTCTCTGCCCTCTTCTTTTAATCCTCCTTTCGGTGATCACCCATGTGAATAGATGACAAAACCTACTATTGGGTGTAGCAGGGCTCTACTGACCCACATCTATGAGGCTGATAAGTCAGAGATAACGTACAGTGTATAGGGCATTGTTGCAAAATAAACTTTTATTTCACAAAGCACGTAACATGACGCTCAAAGGGAGGTCTTCCTGTTACCAATCAACAACCTGCAGAATACAAGATTGAAATGAACACGATCGCCTGCAATATTTTAATTGTTTAAAATGTGAGTTTTGCTCAAAGAAAACTCTGCTGAATATCAAATCAAGCGCTTCCTAAACTAACAGCCACTAGCGGGTGATCAAAATGTTTTGGCTTCACTTTTGGGTATATAGATATTATCTAATCAACCAATGTGTTTATGATTAAATTGAGCTCATAAAATTGTTTATCTAGATCTTAATGTTGCTAATTTTGCTCTCAAAGTGCTTCCAGATTGAAGCATTTAACTTTAAACAAAAGGGTAGTGGGAATATTCCTGTATTTTTTCATATTACAATATACATAGTAGAAAAAATATATAGCAATGTAAGTTTTTCTCAACATCGTGTAGCCGTAATTTGTACATTAGCAGGAATGTAGCACGGCATGGAAGTGAAAACAGTCTTTATTATAATGTGAAAGTGCAATAAAAATATGTTGTCGTTAAATCAGTGAATAATCGTGATTTCAATATTGATAAAAAATAATCGTGATTATCATTTTGGCCATAATCGTGCAGCCCTACTCCTGAGGCTGCAGTGATTGTTTTTAAGAAATCATGTATATACAATATGTACAATAATTTATATAACACTTGTCAAACTTAAGCGCAAAGTGCTTTCCAGATTAAAAGATTTACAGAATAAAATAAATCTGAATCCCATGTGAGCCCCCCCCTTTATGACATATAAATATTGGGAACATGAGAGCACATAAAGCAGCACTGAGTCTTTACATAAAATGGATGTGCAAGTGCAAAATAAGAGAAATAACTAACTAAACTGACAAGACGCCGTGGGTTGTTTTTCCTCCTGTCCTCCCCAATCTTTTGAGTCACCAGCCTCCACTGCTGTGCACCAGTGTGTGTATAGCAAGTGTTGCACTGAAGAGTGTATTATTGGGGGAATAGGGGAAGCTGGCAGCTTCTTCTACGGCGTTCATGGGAACGTCTGAGGACATGGAAGCTGTCAGCACTTTGCTTAGAGACCATTCATTTCTTCCCCCGGCAGCCTCCGTGCTACCACCACAAAAGCCCTGCCTCCTTTTACCCTGCCACACCAAACACCCCGAGGCTGTCGTCTTAGTGCATTTTGCTGAGAATGAAAGAACTTAAATCTCTTTCATTTTTGGTCCCTGTTTTCTCCTTTTCCTACCTCTTTAAGTGTCAGTAATGAAACCTTGCTGATTTTAAGCCCTTTTGCTCCCAAGCCGGCCGGACAAGGTCACAAGTGTTGCTAAGTCACAAACTGTAATCTGGTTTGTGGATTCTCTGCAAGCACTTTTCCCCACAGCTGCAGACCTCAGAGATGCCCATTTCTTTTTGCCTTCCTGTGCTGTAAGCATATTTCTCTGACACATTATTTTATCCTCCCTGCAGTTCCAGCTAAGCCTCTCAGCCTCAGAGCGAGTTTCTTTCTCAATTTCTTTTCTTTCCCTCTCTCTGTCTTAACTTGATCACTCCGAGGTGTATTCAGCCGCCGTCTAAACTTTATCGCTGTGAGATTTGTTCAGTCAGGGGAGAAATTCAGATAGCTGAGGAGAAAAGAAAAGACGGTAATTGTTGTTTTGTTTTCTGATGCCTGGCTGGCTCGCTATTGGCCTCCGGCGTGTCGTATCTGTGACTAAGTGATGTTTGATTGTTGCGTGGCCCGGCTCAGAGAGATGATCCATCATTTGCGTTTGTTTCATCATTTGGATTTGCTCTCATTCAGACAGCTGATCAGATTGCTTTTTCCATCCACAGAAAGCGGAAATCGCCGTGGCCCCATTGACTATCACGTTGGTCCGGGAGGAGGTGATCGACTTCTCCAAGCCCTTCATGTCGCTGGGCATTTCCATCATGATCAAGAAACCCCAGAAGTCCAAACCGGGGGTGTTCTCCTTCCTGGACCCGTTGGCCTACGAGATCTGGATGTGCATCGTGTTCGCCTATATCGGCGTGAGCGTGGTGCTCTTCCTGGTCAGCCGCTTCAGCCCGTACGAATGGCACACCGAGGAGCCCGAAGAGGGCACCGACGGTCCGCCAAGCGACCAGCCCCCCAATGAGTTTGGTATCTTCAACTCCCTCTGGTTCTCCCTTGGCGCCTTCATGCAGCAAGGCTGTGACATCTCCCCGAGGTAAGACGACGCACTGTCATCTCAAAAAAGTACAACAGTTTCTGGATGCTACAGAGGCTGGGGACACATTACATGACTGTTAGGCCACTTATAACCGCTATGTGCCATCACGTCCGACTGGATTATATCTGGACGAGTACTTAAATCTCTCGCCTGCCAATCCAGTTAAGACCTTCATCATCATTTCAAACACGTTTGATTGACGCACGTCTCGACACCCTCCAGTGACAAGCAGTAGAAATCAGTCTGTTGTTCAGTCTTGATTTTGTTAATCATCTTTTATTGTTATTGGCACAAAGAAAACGGTTGTTTAAAAATTCAGATAAACTGTGCAACAGGAATATTCTGCTGTTATTATGAGTGTGTTTTTTTAATATGTTCCCACTCCTAACAGCTGTGTAGTGTGTCCTTAGCTTGAGTCACAACTGATGTTCACATTCAAGCTGTAGCTTCCATCATAAACCGTGGAAATAACCTAAAAAATCCTCCCATTGTGACTTTTCTTATTGATTTATTGGAGGTTAAATCCACTTGAACTACGATTATGACTTATATATGATACATTTCCACCATGATAATGTAATAGTTTAATATCTGGACATTATTTTATTTACTTGCAGTACAGTATATTACTTTAAAGGCCTTTACACAACTGTTTTGTCATGAATACTTTCACACAGAACATGAAAAAGCAACTTTTTTTCGGAACAAGGCTGATTTTTCTGAGCTTTCTCAACCAATCACGTTGTGGACATATTCAATACGTACACTATACTATGGTGTACAACAGAATGGAGGCTCCATAGTCTCAACCAAGACGGCTAAATGTATTAATCCTTTCAACCTTGACAAATATTCGCAGGCGAGTATTTCGCATATTCTTGTCGTTTATTGGTCACGCCCTCGGTGTGTAAAGGCCTTAATGCTGTGAAAACCTCATAATCTAGTAACTGTCAAATTACTTTAAGACTTTAAGATTTTGAATTATGTAATTCTGTATTGGTTGACCCTAAAGATGAAAACAAAAAAAGGAATTGTGGTTCAAAGAATAGTTCGAACTTTGGGAAATACGTTTGTTTGCTTTCTCTCTTGAGAGCGAGATGGAAAGATCGATATCCATCTGTGTGTTAAGTGCAGAGCTGTTGGCTTAGCTTAGCATAAAGACTGAAAGCAGGTCTGAACAACTAGCCTAACTCTGTACAAAGTTAACATAAATGCCTACCTAGCAACTCTAAAAAGCTCTTTAATTGACATGTATATATTGTTTGTTTCTATACACAAACAGAAAGGTTGTACATGCTGAGTTACGTGATGTAATCTTGAGGAACAACAATTTATATGTTCACCCAGTACGTCAACAAGCTCCACACAGTCGGTTGTACTTAGCTCCCCCCTCTCGTGTCACTTCTGGTTGCAAAAAAACAAGATGGCAACAGCCAAACTGCCAACCTGAGGCGTCAAAATCGTAGTCCGCAAACCAATGGATGACGTCAGTTGGCGTTTATTTAAACTTAAGTCAGGCTAGCTGTTTCCACCAGTTTCCAGTCTTTATGCTAAGCTAAGCTAAACACGTCCCATCCTTGGATGTATTAAAAGAACTGGATCCAGCGTTGGAGGCGGGGCCCCGGTCATTCCTATGAGAATCGGCGCATGAAGCCTAAATGGCTCGACTTCCGTCTGGAAAAGTACCCGGATCTTGGTGGAATAGCGTCCGAGATGATTGGCGGAGTAGCATCCGCTTGGTCACATGACTTGGTCACGGGATCCCAACATCACGCCGTCGTCACGGCTTGCGCTCCAGCCTCGGTCTGAGTCTCACTCACATGAACGGAGAAAGGGAAATAACTCTGGATTCGGCTATTAGTGCGTTTTACAACTTTAATACTTAACTTTTTAAATAAGGGCTATATAGGTGTTCGTAAAGGGGAGTTGACTCACCTAAAAAAAATGATCCGCTGAGTTACAGACGTCTCTTTCCCAATGTAAGTCTATGGGATAAAGTATTTTTGGGCCCAATGGCATCACGTGGCTGACACGGAAGTTGCAGTACCGCTGTTTGGGCACTACAAAAGTCGGGATCAACGACCGGCGCACTTCCTGGGGGCTTGGTCCCATCTCTAGCTCCTTACTTAACAAACAGATGTGATAAATAAGCATATTTTCCAAGATGCAGAACTATTCCTTTAAACTTCAACTAATTACACTAAACACTATTCTCTTAGTTTCTCTTTTATTGACTCCACATTGTGTAGATGATGTTTTCATCTGCCACAATGTACGTCATCTTACCAATTGCAGCCTACTTATATTATTTAAATAAGTTAATGCATATAACCTGCTGTATATGAGTGGTAAGTTGCATGGGAACTGTAGTTGAAAATCATAATATAAAGGTATTAAGTACTGTGCTTGTGTTGCACTACAGTGTCTGCTGCTCATGCTGTGTGTATACCTGTGCGTGGTATCACACTTGTTGGTTGTATATGTGATGTGTTTGTGAGTCAGAGAGAGAGAGAGTCTCTGCTAGTATTGATTTTCTTGTCTCTCTCTCTCTCTCTCTCTCTCTCTTCTGCAGCCATATTGTTCTTCACTGTCTGACTTGCATACACACTGTGTTGTCTGCTTGTAAGGGAATTAGTTTGTCTCTGCGTCTGTCAGCTTCAGCAGTTGTGAACGAGCGACTGCGTTGGTTGTGTAGAGCTGCTGTCTGCTCCATAGAATATGACTCATTAAGAACAAGGTGTTGTCTTCCACCGTGTCTGTGACTTCTCTTCCCTTTGTCCAAATTACGAGACTCAATCCCAGCAACCCTTATGGGCTTCAGACCAGCAGGCTGGCGTCTAGTGAGCGAGGCGTACTTTGGTGCAAGGGTGGAGAAATTGGGGCTCTTGTCTTGGCTGTGTTCCTCTCCAGCCTTTAAGGGCTGGTCGTCTTTGTTTTTCAATCAAAGATCAGGCTTCCTGTCCGTCATCACACACTGCTGACGTCCACTGTCATGGTCTAACCTGGTAAAGCCTGTAATTCTTAATAGTTTCCCATTTCCTGTAAAGCCTTTTCTTAGCTGCTTTGTCAAGCTTAAAGTTCCAGCAGATTGTTTGGGTTATTTTAAGTGACTCCCATATATAGTTATTTTTAAGTCTTTCATATAATATGTCTTTTATCTGCTTTAAAGGGATAGTTCGGGTGTTTTGAAGTGAGGTACTTATCCATAGTCAGTGTGCTAGCACAGCAGTACATTGCTTTGCTCCTGTGCTGTTTCTCCAAACTGGAGGCGTGCCGACCGCCATCTACTGTAGGTAATACACAGACTATGGATAAGTACCTCATACAACCCCACTACAAAACACCCAAACTATCCCTTTAAGCCCTTATGGTATGGATCTGTAATAGAGTTGGTAAGATTTTAGGAGATGAAAGGTGGACCAAACCAGCCTGTATCTTTCAGCCTTCCCCCACACCAGAGGAGAACACAAGATGGAGGATCCCGAGGTACATTATAGCCTCACGTAAGCAACCTTTAGAGGAGACTGTAGTGGGCCTAAGCACACTTTATTTAAGGAGTACACTTGCTTTGTTCACATGTGTGCAGACCACCCACCCACCCACCAACCACCACCACCATAACCACCCTCCGCCCGCATCATCTCCGCCTGTGTACTGCAGATAAGGACTTTAGAGCAGCACAACAATGTCGGCATCAGAATGAAAAGTCTACATTTCAAACGTCTCTGTGTCTCTGGTCGCTGCATTCCCCCCCCCCTTACCCTGTCACTGCTAATCCCACGGGCCTCTCCCAATCCATCAGCACCGAGCCCCAGAGCCCCAGAGCTCCGGAGCGCTTCCACTCCAGTTTAGCCTGACAGGGCAACATGCAAATCCCCCCTCACACGGGGGAGATTAGACGGCGCGGTGGGAGTGACAAGGGCAGAGGTGAATGGGACGAATTTTGGGGCCGAGGGCCGCAGTGCTCGCTCGTGTTGCAGTCACGAGCTGGCTGGACGGTGGAAACTCGGTCTGCATGCTGACACTTTTGGGAGGCTACAAAAGGAAGAAGAACTTCATGAGCTGTATGCATCATTTACAGTATTTGTTGCATGAAACAGTTTAGGGTAGCAGGTTTGGGTAGGTTTAGGTTTCATCCAGGACACAAATACCGCAGCTACATCTTATTAGCCAACAGCTACGGTAGAAAACGACTAGCCACTGGGCAGAAGACGCCTCCAGAGCTGGATTATCTGCTCAACATTTGACTCATTTCATGACACAGCTCCAACAGGAACGGCAGAGGTTGAAATAGTAGTGAACATCTCCCCCTCCTTCTCTCTTAATAAGGGTTAATACTCCCCTCCTGCTCCCTCAAGGCAGCCCATAATAATTAACTCAGTGATTAATATCCTGGTCTCTGATGGTAATGTCTCCGTGGTAACAGGAGGAGAAGGGAGCTTAAATGAAAACGGTGACACGATCGTCTTTTTAATTGACTACAAATCCCTGATGAATAGAAGTGAAGTTATTCTGTTGTTTTTCTCTGCAGGAAGTCAGAAACTATCAATATGAACATGAAGGTGTAACAGGTCATTCCAGTCTGTTTTCAGTCACTTCCGTCTCCTCGTTTCACATGGCGGATGTTTTTCTGCTGAGTCATAGTCGCCCCGTCTCTGGCGAGCTAATGAGGACGCTGTGATTGGCTTGATTAGTCCTGATTAGCTCCGAGCAGCTTGCATGCTGATGTGAAATCTCCTGATGGCAACAGATGAAGCGTAACTTTTAATTTGACTTGTGTGTGAATTTAGGCTGAAAAAGAAAAAATGACTTTCAAGTGGTCTATCTGCACGATTCCCATTATTCTATTAATTCAACGCCAATTAGCTTTGATATCCAGCTGACACGCCACCGCCGCTCTCCTGCGTCACTTATTGCTGATGTCAGCAGTTCTTCGTCGTCCTTCACACTCGGCCGATTTATCGCACTGTTCTTGCAAATTACGGGCACCGCTCGAGGCTCTGATTGCATCTGTATGTACAGTCGAGAGCCAATTTACTGTCTCCTGCTTTGATGTCAGGGCTAATTAAGTAGCTTTCATCAAAAACAAACATCCCCAGTTGCCATTGAAACTCTTGTTTGTGGAGCCGCGGTTCAACCTGTTTTTTAGCTTGTGACCACATTGAGTGCAGGTCTATGAGGTTGTGTGAGATAAATTGTGTTTCATTTAAATCATTTTAGAGGGAAAACAAAACACAGGAAAAGAGCAAAGATTGAAGAAAAGTCTAAAAAAATAAACATTATGTTCAATAGCAATTTATTTTACCTTTATTTAACCAGATACGTCAATGGAGGACTCCATTTCTAACTGAACGTTAGCTATGGTTGCACATTGTTTGCACCCCGTAGCAGAGCTGAAAATAAAGGCACTCGCGAGCACGCATGACGTCACATCCGTTGGATTTTCCCGGGAAAAAAACGTACACACGGTCCCTTTAATTTGCTCAAAACGTCTCCAACGTCAACAACAATATGTCTTGTCTTGTAACAGAAATACAGTTTTCAATTACAAATTATTTCCCGTTGCTTCCAGTCTGCAGTTAATGAACTCAACACTTCATAAATTTAACATTAAACGATTTTACAGTAGCTCAAAGAGCATAATCCCCCCCGTGTTCAAATTTCCCCACTGTGGGACTAATAAAGGAATATCCTATCTTATCTTATCTTATTCAGCGAGTGTTTTAATGTGAAAAATCAGCAGGAAGAGTTGAGTTTTGCTGTCTGTAGCTTAGCAGCGATGGAAAGAAATGGAAAAAGAAGAAATTGGGAACTAGAAGTGCACTCGGAGAGCGCAGACCTCCGCCAAGGCAGGTTTTCATGTACGTCACTGTGGTGGCCTGTGGTGTTAATGTTAATTAAAGAAAAATTCCCAAAGCCATATCATGAATTGTTCATTGTGCCACACCCCACCCCTCCAAAAGGTTTCATTCAAATCCATCGCGGACTTTTGGAGTTATCGTCCAAACGGACAAATGAACAAACCAACCAATCAACCAACCAACGCCGGTGAAAACATAACCTCCTTCCTAGGCTTTTTACCTTGGTGGAGGTAATAATATGTGAAAGAAATCAGTATTGTTTTGATAAAAGAGGAGCAGTGTTGAATGACTGTTATTAGTTTTACTACAGTAAAGCTAAATCCTTTGATTTGTACCTAACTTTTATTCAGAACCGTGCCTTTATTTGTTTGTGCTGGTTGTTATTTGACAGTGATACGCAGTGTGTAAATATTACATCAGGGCTGCAGCTGAGGTGAGGAGGGATCTGGAGTGACAGTTTGTCTGCCATGAATAAGTCCAATGGTGTGGTCTGGCCCCAGGTAACACATCTCCTCATTTATTAAGGCTCTCTGCTCAAGGTCAGAGCTCTCCACGTCTTCCTCTTCATCACCTCCTCCTCTTCATGTTGCTGTGTTTTCTTTCTCTTCTTTCTCTCTGTCCCACAAACTTCCCTTTAAATCCTGTAGAAAACCACACACACTCTGCACCAAATCATCTCTGACAGCAGCTTTTTATTTCACATCAAAGGAAATAAAGGAGGGAAGTGGGGAAGACCGGTCACTGTTACTTATATGAACCATATCGTATTTAATCCTGAGATGAGATTTATTTTGCATCAGTGTTTCTTTTTATCTTTGAATTTTCATTTAACCTCTTAAAAACTTGTATAATTTTGTTTAAAAACACCTAAAATAACCCAAAATGAATCAGGTCTCCTCAACCATAAAGCTTATAAGCATATAATTGGTCTCTTTTGAAAGGTAAGAAGCTAAGGAAGATGATTAAATTGTAAGTAAACTGTATTATCATGGAGAGTCTTGGTAAAAAAAAAGGAAAGTTCCTTGCTTTGTGAGGTAAATTAATAGATTCAATTGATAAATTGTTGCAGTTGAGTGTAGAAATGCCAACTTGTAGACCATGCCAGCCTCTTCAGATCTCTCCTTAAATACAAATTAATTTATCTTAATAACCAGTAGGGGAAAAGTGCTGACTAATTGCTGTATAATTGGTGAAATTATTCTCTCTTTTTTTGTACGTTTAGTATTCTTTATACCCCGAGGCGTCCTGGACTGCTGCGATGAATCCCAGTCCCTCAACAGTGGAGCCAATTTCTGTTTTGTTTCCACTTTATTTCTTTCTAATACCTCTCCCGTCTGGTTTCTTCCACTCGTGGGAAAACTGAACTCGTACATCATTACAGTCAAGTTCTCCCGCAACGTTTCTCACAACATCCAAACTGCAGTGAAACAGTTTTCGATTTATTTTTTCTTTTGCAGATTGCACAAAAACACTTGTAATGACCACACTCGAATAAAGACATATGTGTTACTAGAAATGAAAAATGATTCATCATAACCCTCAGAGCTGAAAACATAACGCTGACGTTAACGTCTGAATCAGGATCAGGGGGGATATTGGGTTTCATTGCTCCCATAAGTATGTAAAAATATGTGCACTGAACTACAATGCACTGGAAATAACAAGTAAGATATGTATTCTACAATATATAACAACAGTGTAAATTATAATAATGCTTACAGCTGTTGTACTTACAAACTTTCTGTAGATTATTATTGTTTCATTTTAGATTATTTTGTTTTGTAAGTTACGTTAGTGATGTTTTTCCACAGTTTTTAGTGATGCACATATTTTTACTTACGTTACGTGGTTATTTTAAGCCCACAATTACACAAACAAACTAACCAATCGATGCAAAGGTAGACCAGCAACTCCTGTGTTGTGCGAGCTAAAATTACAGTTTTTGTGAATGGAGTCTGGTCTGGTGAAGACAGCAATATAACGGCTTCAGTTACCCGTCATACAGGGCTGTCTGACATCGCGGTAAAGCGGTGAAAATATTTAAAATATAGCATACACTTAAACTGATATTGATATGTTTATAGGTGGCTAAAATGTGTTTTTCTGCTGCTCCCGTTCACAGTCGCTTCACCTTGCTGACAAACAGCCCTGTCCAATGGGAAGCCGTTATATCGCTCTCTTCAAAGCCACCAGACTCCATTCACAAAAACTGTAATTTTACCTAAAAGAACGGAGTATACCTACAACCCCACTTCAAAAATCAGAACTAACCCTTTCAGTTATTTCCAAACAGCTAACTTTGACTCAGCTAGTGCTAGCCGACCCAACCACGACGTTTTTAAACCTAAACCTAACTAAGTGGTTTTGTTACCGAAACCTAACTGCATGACGTTACTGTAGTTTTGTAGCATGGCGTACAAATGGTACGCGAAAAGCGGCACGCAAATGCTGCCTGTCCGTGTAATGTTGTGCTATTTATACACCTTCCTGTCCTCACTATGTGTCGGTCCTGTGATTGACTGGCGACCTGTCCAGGGTGTACCCGACCTCTCGCTCAATGTCAGCTGGGATTCGCTCTTCTCATGACCCTCAAGGATAAGCTTGTATAGCTAACAGATGGATAAAAGTCTAATGATCAACCCCTCCATATTGTTATTATAATATATATGATGTAGAATCCGTTTTGCATTGCCATCATTAATTCAAGGTGAATAGAGAAAACACAGAAAATGACCCAAACTCCCGGCATCATCCCCTCTGTTTACTGCAGGCCCATCACTGTGTCACTGTGGATCAAACACAGCACTGAGGGGATGGCACTCCTCCTCTTGTCCCATTATTACACTACCACAATCCACTGCAAAGCGAGAAAGATGTAGCCGGTGTGATAGGGAGAATGAAGGGATTTTTTAGCAGGTAGGAAACGGAACTAATGCAGCAGTATCTCATCAAGCCGTCACCCCTTTTACTCATTATTTTACAGCTCTAATTCTCTGCGCTCAAAAGCCACAAATCGTCTCGAGGGGAAAGAAAAATGGAGTGTGGGGAGAAAAAGAGAGGGAAGTCATTTGTATTCAAATCCAGAGCTAATACGTCAAGTAAATCTATTTCATGGGCGAAGCTTCCTGTGTGTGTGTGAAGGAGACATGCTCGACTGCAGCACTTTCTCTATTGGACGTCGCCTGAGCCGCTACAGGCACTTTCATCGGCACAGAGCGAGAAAACAGAGGTTTCCTCGCCAGTTCTGTGGTTAGAGTGACATATTTGTTCAAGGAAAAAGGTTCTTTAGTGATCATAGTATTAAAGTGGATTCAATTGAGAGAAAGGACGCTACCTACTGTCCTTTTTTGTAAACACATGCATATGGCAAGCCGCTTTAACATTTAATAGCTAGACAGGATATTCATTAGAGATATCTGCAACGCCATTTTGCCTCGTCATAACTCTAATTCAAGATATTCGTAATTACATTCTGACTATACGAATCAAACTACTTTTGTCATTCATGTGTATGGGGTTTTGTCATTATGAATAACCATAATTCAGTTGCAGATATCTGCAACTCAATTATGACTAGTCGTAATTCCAGTTCAAGATATCTTTAATTCCCCTCAAATAAGCCTATATACTTGAACATCCACAAATTTATATTTCAAAGTTTGTATAGCTATCTTTTCCTATGCAAAATGTTAAATAACTGTAAAACAACAACAACAACAACAACAACAACAACAACAACTGTATGCATGTTTTATTATTTTTTTGTTTGCTGGCTTTTTTGTATTTTTTATTTATTTATTTTTATTTTATTTTGTATTTATTTATTTTTATTTATTTTTTTTTTTTTATTTTTTTTGTTATTTAAAATACTTTTTTTTTTTATCTCACTACTCAATTTTGAACCATCATTCCCAGTGTAGATATGTTATTATACGTTATTTTGTCTAGGCAGTGGGCGCGTGGGAGAAAGTGAAAATGCTCTACAGTATGTTAAATATCTGTGAATAATGTTCTTTTTCTTAAACAAAAAACTCCCCTCAATTGTAGATATCTACATTGTCTTTTTTAAAATAAAACTAAAATTAAATTGTGACTAGTCAGAATGACGTTGTAGATATCTCTAACTGGAGTTATGGATAGTCAAAATGTAACCACAGATATCTTGAATTAGAGCTTTGACTATAGGTGAAATGACGTTGCAGATATCTGTAGTTATGTCAGAAGGGAGCCGGACGTGACGGGAGGCGGAAGCTATTCAAACATACGATTGCGCTGCACTGCAGCTGTATGGGTTTATAAAGTGTGTCCGGAGACAATAACGTCTAAATGCAGTTGTGGATATCTGTCATGTTAATTCCAGATAGTCAAGCTTCGCTATTAAATGTTAAAACAGGCTTATTATAACATGCATGGAGATTACAGGACATACAGGCTTCCTGTTTGTATTGGGAACACTGGAAAATGGCCAGATGTGCAATAAGACACAGTTTGAAAAACCAGCCAAGAAACCCCCTGACTGTTGCAGATGCCTCTCCCCTCCTCATCTCTCTCTCTCTCTCTCTATCTGACAAGGAGGCCTGAGGGTTTTGTATCCTCCGCTGTTTGATTTGCACCGAGGGGAGATCTTGTTTGTTCTCCTCAATGCAGCATTTATGGTTTAAGATTCTCCTCACGACCTTCTGCTGCTCCTGAGCAACGGGCTATCTGTCTCCCCCGAGCGAACAAACAAGAAAAGAGCAGCACCGCCGCCGTCGCCACGCCGGCTGGGGGACCTGCAGCTCTTTTCATCTCACCAATAAAGAGGGGGTGAGGGGAGAAGGGACAAGAGTAGCCAATCTATTCTTTATCGAAGCTGGTCAACACAAGCATGTGGGATGATTTTATGAGGCTCTAATGAGGGCTAAATACAGCTCTGGGAGGTTTGAGTGTTGTCAGAGCTCCACCGTGTGGTGGCATAGCTGCATTTTTGGTCTCTCCATGCTTCAGTCATATTTCATTACCTATAAACTGCTATTTCACTGTATTTACCAAAACTAACTGGCTGTTTTCTGTCTTTCTATCCTCTCCTCCTCCTTACCCTTATTTTACCACTCCAATAATCATTTTTTCTGGCACTACTTTCTTGCAATCCCCTCCTTTTTGTTCCTTCCTTTTCTTATTTTTTTTTATCTTGTCCATCCTGTACCCGCAATATCCGTCCACCTCCCCCTCCTCTCCAAGATCGCTATCGGGTCGAATCGTCGGAGGAGTGTGGTGGTTCTTCACCCTCATCATCATCTCGTCCTACACGGCTAACCTGGCCGCCTTCCTCACAGTGGAGAGGATGGTTTCCCCCATCGAGAGCGCCGAGGATCTGGCCAAGCAGACGGACATCGCCTACGGCACTCTGGACTCAGGCTCCACCAAAGAGTTCTTCAGGGTGAGCTGGTGCTACTGGGGTCAACGGGTCTACTCTCAGACACCCATGCAGTTCTCTTTGCAGGATCATAAGGGAGCTTAGCAGGTCTCCATGGCAACCCTGTGTCCTACAAATTACAATTATGTTGTCCTAACTCGTTTGGTTAAATACATTTAGGAGGAAACGTGCTCGCTGCCCCCTGATGATGTTCAAAGGTTTTCCAAAGTGAAGCACATTTTTGTACCACACGCAAGTTGTGCGGAGGAGGATAAGAGGATAAGATTAGATAAAACTTTATTGATCCCTGAGGGGAAATTCACACAGAAACAAGCTTAGAGATTAGAGAACAGTTACAGTTATATTAGAGTGAATAATTGAAAAATAAAATAAGAGATTATTAAAGAAATAAAACCGTCTGAAAAGTAACTCAAGCTGTCAGATAGATGTAGTACAATATTATTATTATTATTATTGAAGTACTAGTAGCACAAAATTGTACTTTAAAGTGATAGTTAGGGTGTTTTGAGGTGGGTTGTATGAGGTACTTCTCCATAGTCAGTGTATTATCTACAGTAGATTGAGTTTGGAGAAACAGACAGGAGTACCAGCATTGGAGCAAAGTAATGTCTACGGTTAGTCTGTGAATTTGTGGCTAAATTGTTACACAAATAGTCAGTGGTCATGTCTATAATGTTAAATCCAGCTGTACATGTCCACCAGGTCCGCCGAGGACACTAGGAGACGCGCTGTTCCGCTCAACTGGACGTTCAAGCGGTGACGTGGAATGCACGTGATAGGTCCCTGGTTTTCTGCTTGGAAACAACATTGTGGCCTGCTCATAAATTTTCTGTTATTCCGTCTAAACAATCCACCAAAATCTACCTCTGAAAGCATCGTAAGAGAGAAATAGGCGTTGCCGCTGCTGAATCTGGTTTCATTTTAGAACTAGATTCGCCTAGTTTGACAGCTTGGTCCAAGTTTCATGAGCCGGACGCGTCGCGCTGGACGGGCTCATTTGCATAAAGGACTGTTCCCAATGAGGAAACTCCAACACTCGGTCAACCAATCGTGTAAAACTGGTGGCGTGCTGACCGTCACCTACTGTAGGTAGTACACTGACTATGGATAAGTACCTCATACAACCCCACTTTAAAACACCCAAACTATCCCCTTAAACGCTTCAAACTAGTAAACCAGTCATACCAACTTTTGAACTGAGACTTTTCTCCACCTGTTGTTGTTGTATGTGGATTTGCTGTCTCCATCTTCCCTCCACCTCTCATCTACCTTTGAACCCCCAACCTCCCTCAAAACCCCACAGCGGTCAAAAATCGCCGTCTACGAGAAGATGTGGGGATACATGAAGTCGGCCGAGCCCACGGTCTTCACCAAGACCACGGCGGAGGGCGTGGCGCGCGTCCGCAAGTCCAAAGGGAAATACGCCTTCCTCTTGGAGTCCACCATGAACGAGTACACAGAACAACGCAAGCCGTGCGACACGATGAAAGTGGGGGGAAACTTGGACTCCAAAGGCTACGGAGTAGCTACACCCAAGGGTTCACAGTTAAGGTGGGTGGAATAGTGTAACAATATGTTCTACGTGTTGTTATGGTATTCCACCTTCCCTGGTGTGCCGCCTTTTGTAATTTTATCTGTCTCCACGTTTACTTTGCTCGGTGTGGGAGGGTGGGTTGTTTGTGGCTTTTTTGTCATCTGTGTTTCGTGGCATGCATGTCGGGGTCACCGTGATTATTATTTTTCTCTTCACAGATCTCCACATCAGGTAAATCTTTGTGCTTGCTTGTTTGGGCAGAAATGTTGGAATGGCATGCTGGTAAACTTACTGAAAATGTCTTATTTAGAAATAATAATAATCTGCATTTTTATATCCACCTTATTCCCGGGGGGCGTTACTGTAGAAATGATTAAGGGCGTAACTTCCGGTGAGGTAGCGGAAGTAGCAGTAAGCATACTTTCCAACCTGTGGCGAGCGCAGCTTAAACATGAGCTCAAACTGCGCTGTGTCGTGAGCATAGACTGCTCTCTTCCGCCGGGAAACGACAGTTGGTGTAGCTCTATTCGCCTTCAATTTAGCAAATCCTGCTTTATTTTGAACAGATGTTTAACTAATGTCAAATTAGCATTTTTCTAAAATGTCCTTGCGGAGCTCTGGTACTTGTTGCTCTGTTCGCGGCTGTACTAACCAGACAAAGCTAAATTTAATTTAATTTTCATCTGATGCCACTTCTTCAGGTCGTCCTCTCATCCCTCGATAGTAGAAGGCAGAGGTATGATCACATTATCCTGATTGAGCTGTAATAGGTTTTGTTCACACATGTTTTACTAGATTTTTTAATACACTAGGAGCGTACCGTTACCATGGAAAACGCCGGTTCCGGTTCAGTGACACGACTTGCCGGAAGTTGCGCCCATAATTCTAGCTAGGAAGGGCTAGGAATAAGGTGGATATAAATGTAATTAGTAGAGATATTTGCTACTTCAGCTTTCCTTCACGCTTGACTGGTTCTTTCTTTTCAACTAAAGTGACTGAAATAGTGTTTTGGGAGCCATTTGAATGCTCAGCCCTGGGTAACTCTGCCAGACTCTGTCACTGCCTCCCGCACATAGTGGAATTTACAGACCTGCCAGAGAATACAGTGTCATTACTGTGGGGAGTTGCACTTTCAATCCGCGCACTCATCGATCAAAACCCGCCGGCAAGGTCTCACTGAAGGGAATGGATAAATATACTAAAGGCAAAAACTTCACAGGTGTGTATGTGTGTGTGTGTACAGCTCTATGATTGCTTGCACTTTCATTTATTCCTGTGGAGAACATGTTTGAAAATACCAGTGAGAGCACATTTCTTTATAAAGGCTCTGAGCAACTCCGCTGTTTAAATAGATAATAGTGGAGCGTCATTGATCATGTGTTATGATAGAGTACATTAAAAACATTAAAGGGGACATATTATGCTCATTTTCAGGTTCGTACTTGTATTTTGGGTTTCTGAACATTATTGTTCTTAGGGCTGCCCTGTCTTAGTTGATTAGTTGACTAATACTGTAGGTCGTTTTGAGCTTTGCCAATGCTGAAGTGCCTTAAACCTGCATTCTTTCTAACAGCCAGCAGGAGGCGACTCCTCTGGTTGCTAAAAGAAGTCTGATTATATAGAAGTCTATGAGAAAATGAGCCTACTTCTCACTTGATTTATTACCTTGGTAAACATTAACATGAGTTTATGGTCTCAATCACTAGTTTCAAGTCTTTTTCAATACAGCATGATGTTCATTTAGTAAATTATGGTCCCATTTAGAGTCAAATAGACCATAAAGCAGGGGATGCTTTAGGGCATAGCTACCTTGTGATTGACAGGTCGCTACCACGGCGTTGTCCGGTCTGGGAGTTGTCCGTGTTTTCGTCTTACAACTTTAACCCTTTCACAGTGTGTTTTCAGTTCATAAAAGCTTATTGTAACATTTTGGTCGCCTAAAAATGTCAGCGTTCGGTTGTACTTGCCTCCACCCTCTCGTGTCACTTCTGGTTGCAAAAAAAACAAGATGGCGATGGCCAGAATGATGAACTCGAGGCTTCAAAACCGTAGTCCGTGGACAAACCAATGGGTGACGTCACTGTGACTACGTCCAATTCTTATATACAGTCTTTGTTCTCAAGCTGTGGGCGGTTTCTTTTGTGTGAGTTTTTCATGATATGTCTCCTTTAAGGTTTTTTATTCTGTGTGAATACCAACAAAGTAATTTGTTCCAAAGCAGCCAAATCCTCACAGCCAGTAAATCAAACAGTTGTTTTCTGTAAATTCCTCTGCACATGAAGCCTGAAGTAGAGCAGAGCAGCTACTGGTATGTTTTGCAGCCAAGCTGGTGCCAATTTTCAGCCACTGCTTTGACCAGGAAGAGTCCCTGACAGATCTCGGTAGTCCCCCTTCCCTCCAGGCCTCCATCTTGTTCTTTTTGGGGATTATCATCTTCTGCCAGTCACTTGTCCGGATACCAGCAAGGGAACACACCAGCACCATCGAGATCGGGCAGCATTGTTGTTCAGGGCTGTTACTTCACATGGCTCCACAAAACATCATCAGCTAAAACTGGAATATCAGCTGTGTCGCTTTGTGTTTCTGATCCATCCCCATTTCTGACTGTTTTTATTTTTCATAATGATGCAGATAAATTAAAAGGATCAGAACATACGCTGAAGCAAATCTCTCCACCATCGTCACAGCAGCCTTCAAAAGAACCCATGAAATTAAAACACGCTCTTATTTTAAACGGCTTTTCATAGACATTTTTATGCAAGTCAATCACGATTTTCCAGAACAGCTTAATGCTCGGAAATCCTGTGAGCTTGAATTGGCTGACGTACATACTCTATATACATGTGTAAAACAGGTCCAAATTATTCGGAGGTGTCTGGTTCTCAACGCGTTGGCTGGTGCAGACAATTTTGGGACCAACGGCGCCAATTGCCAACATTTTGTGCCAATATTTCATGTTTTAAATCAGACCAGAAAAAGGAGAAATTAATTACTAAATTAAACATTGTGTTTGCCATGCTTTTATCTCTGTTAGGGTAGGAAAACATGTGACACCTACATATCTGCATGCATAACATAATATATTCAGGATATTTGCACAGTAGTTCCCAACCTTTCCGTTTTATGAACCTTTAAAGCGAAGACGTGTATGTCGCAGATTACATTCAGTAGGCTGTATCGATGAGTTTCCAGCTGTTCCTTGCTCTGGTTGGTTCATTTGGATAGTTTTTGAGGCCTGAAGATATAAAACTACACAAACTTTGGTCTTCAACCAAACTTTACCAGACATTGCCATCCCAAGAGCAATGTTGCTAGTGGAGGTTAAAAAAAAAAGCAGAAACATGTTTTGTCTATAGGCCGTTTTACAGCTGACATCATGATTATGTTACAGTGTTAGCTGGAGGCAAAACAAAGGAAAGACTGGAGGCTAACACAAATCACCTCAGAGTAGTAGACTAAAGTTAAAATGTCATATTGCTGTGTGCCAGAATTGATATCTCATACATTTGAGATGACAAACTGTGATTCGAGGCTCTAGCGAGCTACAATATCGGCGATACATACACGTAATCAGCCTCATTTTAGTCGTGGACAATATTAACTGACATCAGATTTTTAATATAAAAAATAAGTATTGGCCCTATATATCAGGCTGACACTAGTGTAAGCTTATTAACTTAAATAAGATTAATATTATATCATTTTTTTTACATAAAACAGCACATTAAAGGGGAGAGATTTGTGTTCAGTGTGTGTTTTGGTCCTGGGATGTAACCGTTTAGAGCATTAACGCACTTTTCCACCCTTGTCCCTCTCTTACTGCTACTCCCCCCTTTCCCCTTCCCCACCCCTCTCTTCCTTCCCCTCCCAAATTGGACAGCATACTCACCCCCTCTCACCAAATATGTTTTATCGTTTTCAAGAAGTGCAGTTAACCTGGCCGTGTTAAAACTCAATGAGCAAGGCCTGTTGGACAAATTGAAAAACAAGTGGTGGTACGACAAAGGAGAGTGTGGCAGCGGAGGCGGTGGCGAGAAGGTTAGCCGCTATGTCGCTATGCCCATGTGACCTTGATGTGGGTAAACGAGAAATGTGTTTTGTTGGCAACAGGAGCATCTGCCGGGTCGACCCCCCACCGTGACTTCCTAGTGAGTAGGAAGATTTTAATCTTGAGAGGAGAGCGAGTACTGTCGGAGCAAAAATATTCGCTGTATGTAGCGATAGATTGGAAAAGTAAAACTGTTGCTTAAAATTAGGGCTGTCAAAGTTTACGTGATAATTACGCGTTAACACAAATTCATTTTAACACCATTAATTTATTTAATGCACCAACGGTACTTTTTAGCTTCTTTTAGCTATAGTGAAGATACTGGCATCAAAATCGATCCTTACGTTTTTACGTTACGATTTTATGTTATGTTATATTACGTTACATTGTTGCATTACATTGTTGCATTACATTGTTGCGTTACAGTGTTGCGTTGCATTGATGCATTACATTGTTGCGTTACATTATTGCATTACATTGTTGCGTTACATTGCAATGTTGCGTTCTTATGTTACATTGTTGTTAAGTTATGTTGCTGTTCCATTTTTACGTTATGTTGTTACGTTACGTTGTTACATAACATTGTTACGTTACGTTGTTACATTACGTTGTTACGTTACGTTGTTACGTTGTTACGTTGTTACGTTGTTACGTTGTTACGTTGTTACGTTACGTTGTTGTTACTTCGTTAAGTTACATTGTTGTTACATTACGCTGTTACGTTACGTCATTATGTTACGTTGTTACTAGGGCTGTCAGAACGTTGTTACGTAATAATGTAACTTAATTTACGATTAATCCCGATTAACTATGGACAATCATGCGATTATTTAAATATTGTAATCGATTGACAGCCCTACTTAAAAAAAGTCTTAGAATATTACAGTAGTCCCATATTGGGTGTTTAAGCGTACATACCAAGAAGAAAGTACATTTTCTGAGCCAATAGTTTTGGGTTGACAGTACTAGCCTCTGTGCTTGTTGTAACAAAAGGTCCCGGCAGTATGCTCCCGTTCCAGAAAAGCGATGCAGCCGGGGCCCCCACGTATAAATATATGTCTGTTAGCTCAGCCCCTTCCCTTTAATATCTCCCAATAAACCCGACCCTGCAAATCTCGACCAATGAGCAAAGAGACATGTAGCACAAGTGGGGCCCCTTCCCGGCTTCGTCACTTTGTGAAGAGTACTGGCCTGCTCTTGTTGGGCTTCTTCTGATTGAATAACATAAAATAACATGTCCTATGATGTTATTTATGTTATTTTCCCCACCCCATCCTTTCCCCCGTCCCCCCCGTGATTTGAAGAACGCCTGTAAACCTTGCCGTATTGAAACTGAGTGAAGCAGGAGTCTTAGACAAACTGAAAAACAAATGGTGGTACGATAAAGGGGAGTGTGGACCCAAGGACTCGGGAAGTAAGGTCAGTCTCCACCAGCCGGGGAGCGTCTATGCACACTTTTATAACGCTGGCAGTACTGTTCTGTTATTACAGCAGGCTGGCTGATGTGACGCACATAATGCTCTGAGATGTGACAGACATGCAGGTAGAGACTTAAGGCGTAGCCCGAAGGGATACAGCATGACAGAAACAAGGCATGGTGCAGCGCTAACAGTTTTACAGCAGCTAAGCTACGTGTTGCCACTGCAGATGAAGAATCACACTCACATTGGTTGTCACCTCAGATGGTCCCAGGGCATGTTGAGACGTTACTGTATGTCATACTAGATGCCTCAGCTGTAGTAGCACACACACTAGACATGTTGATGATGCACTGGAGCATGGAGAGATTTTAAATAAAGCAGCATGCACTTTCCACATCTATCATGTCCTCTTAATCAGATACGTAAGTGCAGGACACTCACTGCAAATGAAACTAAGCATGACGGGCAGTGTTTTTGTGTTAAGCTAAGACGTTGAATGCCCCTTTAAGGACGTAGGTGATCTATCGTAGAGAGATAAATGACAGGGAGGAGCAAAGAGTCATAGCTCAAAGAGATCAGCTGCATACATTTGAATAAAAGGGTTTAAAAGGTGAATGTCACAGCTGACAGACAAGGCAGGCTGTTGCAATACTGTATGGAGGGAAATTAAAGGGCTAGTTCATCCAAATTGCAAAAACAGATTTCCTCATTTACCTCAAGCCATGCAGATAATTTTAATTGCGTTTTTGAATATCAACAGCAACATCTCTTTTCGGGGAACATTGTCACTTTAGATAATCCCCAGAACGTGCTGTCAGCAGTTTTCATAGGGACTATCTCTACAGTAGAAAGTCGTTTAAGGACACTTTACACTGTGTGAGTTTGGGTTGTCTGAGGCCAAAGATTGTGGGAGAAACGTGGTAAAATCTTGAATCAATAATTCAAAACGGGGGCCCTAGATCGCACCCTGACACAGCCCATTTCTAGCTTTTGGTGACCAAAGACTCATCTTTCCCGTCACAAGATTATGCGAGAATCGCGGGATCACATATCACACGAAAATCCATCTTGTCAGGCTTGAAGTAATGCATTTGAGTCCGGCCAGCCATTACATGGACCACGGACTGGCAACTTAGGTCTGTGTGAGGATTCCTAGAGAGGCGACTGTCCGTTATAAACAACAGTGGCAGCTCCTGAAGAGGTTAGCATCGCTGCAAATAGCATCAGTTATATCAGAACTGGAGAGTATTACTTCATTGAAAGAAGAGCAAAGAACGGCACTGAAGCCTTTTCTCGATGGAAAAGATGTTTTCGCTTTTCTCCCGACTGGTTTCGGCAAGAGTTTGATTGACAGATGGTTCATCCAATCACCTGCCAAGTATTTTTGGCTGGTCCGTAGAGACACGCGGAATGTACTTAAAATATTGTGCTATTTATACGCCTTCCCATGAGAAGTGAGGAAATGTGCTTTTTTTTGTTATTTAGGTGAACTGATCCTTTAAGACAGAGCTAACTGATTTCTCTATAATGCTTTCTAAAATATTGTAGGCAGGATTAGGAGATTACTTTTGCTAGCATGGCTACATACGGCTGTGCAACAGTAGACTGAGAGGACAGAGGCAGAGTAGTGTGTGAGTGTGAGTGCATAGTGTTTTGAAATTGAAGTGTTTCCACATTGTCTTGTGTATAAATGTTGAGTGTTTGTGTGCACTTTTTGCCGCTTCTGCTAAAGCTATCGCTGACGTCTGTGTTTGTTCCTCTCCCCGCCGCCGGCTACAGGACAAGTCGTCCCAGGCCCTCAGTCTGAGCAACGTGGCGGGGGTCTTCTACATCCTCGTCGGGGGCCTGGGCCTGGCCATGCTGGTGGCCCTCATCGAATTCTGCTACAAGTCGCGCAACGAGGCCAAGAGAATGAAGGTGGAGGACCAGTCCCAATCCCAGTCCCAACACCCCCATTACCACCATCCCCACGAGCACTGCAGCCCCCACCATAGCCCCGAGCCTAGCCAGAGTCCGAGGCACAGCCCCAGCATCCCCAACTTAGCCGAGTATAGCGAGGTTTTCAATGCGTATGGCAGCGATGGGGAAGCTGATAAGATGTAGTTGGGGTTTCCGTAGAAGGTCTACCTAAAGCCTTTGCTCCCCCCCTCACTAGCTCCCTGCACAGAGACTGTAAGTGAAACCTGTGATCGTATCCCCGTGCTAGCTTTGCCATGCTGAGTGACTGTCGTGACCAGTGGCAAAAATGCTTCCCACTTCTCTGTCCTATCTGCTCACCATGTGGTCATGTGACGTCCTGGTCTGCGTTCGAGCTTTTTCTTCTCAATGTGACAGGAAGCGATGAGTCATCCTCAGACATGACGTCGCCTCTACTGCTTCGCAGCTTGTGTGGCTGCAGACGTTGGCCCTCATTTATCAAGCGAGCATACCGTGTGACCCATTTTCCTGGCAAAAATCAAGAAACGTATTACTCATTCTGAACTCGTGGGAAGATAATAATCATATCTGGTGCTCATAAGAATTCAATAATGTTGAAAATACACGATAAATGCCATGATTGATCACCCTTATCAAAATCTGCTAAATGTTTTTGAGTTAACGATAAGAAAATGTGAGAATGAAAAGTTTATACGAATTAAGTAACATTAGGTAGTTAATTGGCATATAAATGATAGGAACAGTCTTAGAATACATTTCTAAATTCATTACAAGTTAACACACGGCATTTAAATTTGAAAGTGTTACTGTTCAGACCTGCTTTTCCACTGCACTCTTGTTAACAGGTAGGAAAGGCATGTTAAATGAGGACCAATGTCTTACTTGTACACACACGTCTACACTTGTGAGGACATTTCATCAAACTGCACTACATTCGTTCATCTAGTGTCTGAACCTCTGAAGCTCCCGGCCCAGTCGCCAGGAAAAAATGTTGGCATTGGACGTTTCTGCAAACCAGGGATACGTTGAATGTTTTTCAACGTATCATTTTTGCATTCGGTCAGAGTGAACGTTCAGTGCCATTTTCACTGTACAAACATAGTAGTTTTAAACCCAAACATGTAGTTATTTCCTAAACCTAACTTTAGTGGTTTTGCTATGTTGTTAAGCTACGTTTACGCGACATTGTTACGCGACGTTGTTGCGCGACGTTGTTGCGCGACGTTGTTGCGCGACGTTATTGCGCGACGTTATTATGTTACGGTTTTACGTTATGTTTTTATTTTATGTTGATTCGTGACAATGTTTTGTTACGTTGTTGTTTTGTTACGTCGTTTTGTTACATTGTTGTTTTGTTACGTTGTTTTGTTATGTCATTTAGTTACGTTGTTGTTTCATTACGTTGCGTTGTTGTGTTATGTTGTTGTTTCATTATGCTGCTGTTACGTTGTTGCGTACGTTGTTGCGTACGTTGTTGCGATACGTTGTTGCGATACGTTGTTGCGGTACGTTGTTGCGTTACGTTGTTGCGTTACATTGTTGCGTTACATTGTTGCGTTACATTGTTAAGTTACATTGTTAAATTGCGTTGATAGGTTACGTTGTTATCTTCATTGATATGTACTTACATTATTATTTGAACACAAACCATGATCTATTTTCAAACCTTAACCAAGTAGTTTTGTTGCCTTAACTTAACCAATCATTTCACAACGTTAACCACGTGGCATTGCGCGTATCTGCAAACGTGATACGAGGCTGATATGAAACGTATTTTTGGTTCAGAAACATTGACATTCAACATATCCGTGGTTTGCAGAAATGTCCAATGCCGACTTTTTTTCTGCCAACTGGGTTCAAACTCCAGGTCCTTGTTTTTCTCATAGCAAACCATCAAAAGTCCTTCTTTTGAGGCCAAAAACATGTGCACACACTTGAACCTGAGTGCTGTAACAGAGGGATATTACTGTCTCAACTCTGTCAGTTACAATAGGCCATCAATGTACAGCCGCAGAACAAATTTAATGAGAAACTAGCCCTGAGCACACAGGAAGCCCTATATAATAAACCCACTTTAAACACTGTACATTGTAAGGCTTAAGTAAGTGAAGTATCCCTCAAGCCGAGCTGACTTTATTGAGCTGTTTTCTCCGGATATTTCCCCCAGGTCCTCGACCATTAGACTTTCAGATATCTTTTTTCACACTCGGTGTATATCTGTCCAACGTGGTTATGTGTCCCCCATCAGCACTTCAGCTCAAACTCTTCATTAGCTTGACTGTTGCTTAGTCAGCTTCCCTGTCCTACTGCCTGCAACTATCACTCACTGTGTAACAATTCTGTCGCTAATGGATTTACATGTAGTATGGGGCTGGCTTGATACTGTACTGAATGGCTATGAAAGGTGTTTTGCTACACTACTGTATATACATTTAACTGTACCGTTTTGTGAAGCTGTTCTACCTGTTGTTTTTACAGCTAATGTTGAAGCAGATTGGAGTTTTCTCAAGTTTCTTTGAGATAGAAGTAATGTTGATGATTGGCTAATGGTGTAAAAATAACAACCCTGTGTCCTGAAAAATTACGTTCCCATACAACGAAACTGCATTATGAATTATGTTTCAAAGGAAACATATTTTGGCACGGATTACGTTTGTTTTTGACGTTGTTACATTGTTACGTTACGTTGTTGCGTTATATTACGTTGTTGTTACATTGTTGTTATGTTGTTACGTTACCTTGTAACGTTTTGTTTTCTTGTTTCATTTCGTCGCTGCTTCGTTTCGTTGTTGTTTTGTTACGTAGTTGTTATGTTACGTTGTTGTTACATTACGTTGTTGTGCCATTTTGTTGTTGTTGTTTTGTTATGTTACTTTGTTACGTTATGTGTAACGTTGCATTGTTAAGTTACGTTGATAAGTTACGTTGTTTGGTGACGTTGTTAGGTTAGGTTACGTTGTTACGTAACGTTACATTGTTAAGGTACGTTGTTAGGTTGTGTCATTGTTCTGGCAAGTTTGTTCATTGGGGTCTGTTGTGGTGCTTGTTTGGGATGTTTAAGACTTGATCATTTTGGATCAAAACATGGATAACATATGGATAAAATTAATGGGTATGGCTTTGTCTCTTTCAGAAAAACATTAAGCTTTATAAGATATCTTGATTGAGGATAATCTCTGAACACTAATCTCTAAAAACTCCAATCTGCAAATGCACACATTTTTCTGATATCAACCTGCTTCATTACAAAATCTTTTTATTTTTCTCCTCAGCTAACTTTTACAGAAGCCATGAGGAACAAGGCCCGTCTGTCCATCACAGGCAGCGTCGGGGAGAACGGGCGGGTGCTGACGCCCGACTGTCCCAAGGCCGTCCACACCGGGCCTCCCCTCCGCCAGAGCTCCGGCCTCGCCCTGGTCTCCTCCGAGCTCCCGTGAAAACCAAAAACCTCTCAAGTGCCTTATTCCAATAACAAGAAACAAACAATAATCGCACCGCCCACGAAACAACCAGAAACTTAACCACGAAGAAACAGGATTCACACACCCAACGGGTCACCTCCAGCGGGCGAGACGGGCGCTAACAACAAATCCCGCTGTTAGAGGTTACGACTTGTTGTGTGGCTCGATGATTTCTCTCAGAAATCTGTGGAAACCAGAGGCAGAACAATCTCGATTTTTCTTTTTACGGAGGCGTACGTTTGAATCAAAAGGGAATCCACTGGAGCCATTCAACCTTTCCAGTGACGTGAAGAGGAGCAGGGGGGGAAGAAATAATATCATGATATATGATAAAGATGAAGACCAGAAAACTGTAAACTTGAAACAAAACTGTGCATTTTTTGGATTGCTGTGAATTGGCAAAAAAAAAAACTGAACCACAATCAAGATTGTTTTCAAACTGAACAGATATGAGCAGCGTCTAAGAGACAACAATCTCACTGGATATCAACAAGGACACTGGGAACACTGGGAGAGCTGTAGCCCGGTGCCATGACGATACGACGGAAAAATATTTGTATTCATAATAACAAAATAATTGATATTGAATATATGAGCAAACGTAGGAAACTGTGAAAATAAGTAAATATGTATATTCCATGAAAAACAAAATGAAGAATTTAGCTGTACATAGGGACGACTGCTTGCTTTTTAAACAGATGTACATAAACAGATACTGTAGTGGACAGTTCTTTTTTTTGTAAATCATCTTTAAAGATTTTATTCATCGCAATAATGAAAAAGATGATGCCACTTGAAGGAGGAGACGTGTGTTAAAAATCTGTTACGTGTTGAAACTGTATTATATAGGAACTCTAAATGTGAATGGGGTATCAACTGCCCAGATATTCTGATACCTGTCGCGTACAAATTCATTAATATATTCAACGATGAATGTTAAGTAGCTCCACCCCCAATCCTTAAGCCACACCCCTCACTGTGCAGACGTAGACCCAGAGAGTTGCTCATGAGTAGAGCTTTATAAAATCAAGTTTCAGTCAGAGTATAACTATTTTTTTCATTATCTTTTGATCTATTTTTTGTACCGAGAAATTAAAAATAGTGTTTTGGTTTTAAATGTGGACAGTCCAGTACTATCTGGGTAGATATTTTAGACCATTACGTGTGTGGAGACATGAGTTGAAACCATGATGCGAAATTGAAAAATGCCATTTCTCTCTATATGTTATTTGTCTGTTTCCCAGAGCTGATGAAGCCACTGTTTGTATGTTGAACAATGATTATAGAGCCCTTCCTTATTGAAACACTGTGGATCCTCCGGGGAGGCTGCACACACCGTAGCAGAAATGTATTTGCTCCGCTGACTGAAGTGTCCTCATCTCTTTATTTTGGACAATCTGCAATAGGACGCAAGAAGCCACATCTTCAGCAACGCCAGCCGACGATGCCGTTGGTTCTATTTTCGTTCATTCTCATCCGTTCCGTTCCCGTTGCTGTGGCAGGATGGGGAAGTTTGGCAGCGGGAAAAACCAGCTGAAATATTTCAGGTCATGCCTTTTTTTTTGTCCTGCCATCCGTCTTTAGAGCTGAAGTGTAATATGGCGTCTTATTTTGGTTCAATTGTACATCTTTATTTTGATCTTTTTTAAGTAAAAACAAATTTCAAATTGCAATGTACTGTCATTATTTGACGAGATAGGCGAGAAGTGTTTATGTCCTGCAAGCAAAATATGTTGAGTGTCATGAAACTTTGCATGTATATGTATGGTCCTCATAATGAATCCTACATTTTTTGGTGACCACTTGAACCATTACTTCCCTCCAAGAGACACCAAAAGCCTCAGATTTGCTGTGTCGGAATTGGTTTATAACAATTTGAATGACTAACTTTGTTTGGAAATATGTATCACTAAAGCACAATATCAACTGACATTATAAGGTTCTTAGAGGAATAGCTCATTTTTGGAAATGCCCTTACTCCTCCAGGAAGTCACTACTCACGGCCAAAATGTAGTCAGGCATCTAACCTCCCTGTGAAAGCATTATTGTCACTTTAACCGTCAGACAGAGCCGGACTAGCTGTTTCTAGTTTTAATGCTAAGATAAACAGATAAGAGTTGTAGCTATCTTCTCGTGTGTCTGTATGTATATTCTCATTAAGGTGGAGGGTATAATTACAGCAGCCTATATAGATATAGCCAGCCATATAGGCTTGAGGTGGTTTGAGGCATAGGCCATATAGACCTAGGGCGCCACCTTCTGGGGGGCGCTGGTTGACCTCAATAAATAAATTAAAATATATAAATATATATTTTTTTTAAATGCCGGTGAGGTTCCTCATTTTCTGTACTGACATAACAAATGAACAAATAAATAAAAAGATAAGCTAACAAATGTACAATGTCAGGGACCAATTGTTTATTTATATTATAATAAATACAGTTATATATATGAATATGTTTTATAAAAAAAACACCTTATTAAACACTGTTTAATATCAGAATCAGAAATACAGTTGTTCCATTTTAGAATAAAAATACATATAAACATAAAAAAAGTTATTAGAAAAATAGAAATTAGAATAGAGATGAAATGTAAATATGTGTGCATTATCAAAAATAAATGCAAATATATAATTAACTATTAAATAAATCACATAAATTTTAGTATAGGGGACTTCAGGTTACAGCAAATTATTATTTTTTTTTAATGAATGCATTTTATAATTATTTTTTTTTAATGTGTACTAGCCTGTGGTTTAATAAAAAAAAAAAAAAGAAAAAAAAAAATTGTGTCCCACTATCGCGTCAGGTGCGTCAGCTGCGTCAGGTGCGTCCTACGTCATCATTAGGCACCTGAGTGACTGACAGCAGCAAAAGTTTGTCGCCAGCTCAGGTAGGATGTGTTTACTGATTTATTTTAGTGATAAAACCATTAAAACGTTTGTTTGTGAAGCGCCAAAACACAGTTAGTCAAGAAGAGTCAGTGAGTTGACTCATTAACGTGAGTTAATGTTAAACAAGGCTTCACAGTGTCAGCTCAGGTGTTGCTAATTGGCTGCTAATTAGCAACACTGGAGCTACTGGTTAACTTCTCATTTAAGAGGATATTTCTTATCATGTCTTGCTTTAACTGACAGGTTCATATTTATTCAAGTCTGTCTTAAAACAACTCACATTATGTATATGTTGAGTATTCCTGTTTACTGAACTGTGGTGGAGGGATAGTACATGTCTTATGATCTGTTTGTATTGCTATCGACATTGACAGGAGGAATGATTACAGCAACCAAGAAATGGTTTTATACTATGAAATGTTAATGACATACTATAATATGATATTTTTATGGCATACTATTCTATGACTTTTTGTTAATGACATTTTGTTAATGACATACTATATTATGACATTTTTTTATGGCATATTATACTATGACTTTTTGTTAATGACATTTTGTTAATGACATACTATATTATGACATTTTTTTATGGCATATTATACTATGACTTTTTGTTAATGACATGCTTTACTATGATAAAGTGAATGGCATACTATTCTATGACTTTTTCTTAATGACATACTATATTATGACATTTCTTTATGGCATACTGTACTATGACATTTTAATAATGACATACTATACTATGATATTTTTTATGGCATACTATAAAATGCCATTTTTTATGACATTTTTAATGACATACTATATTATGACAGCCTCAAAAATGTGAGCTTTTCCCTCATACCATGACATTTTTCGACATACTACACTAGTACCTTTTTTTTTTTTACTTTTTTCAACACTATAATATGACCTTTTTCATGAAAATTTGACATACTATACTACGATATTTTTCAACATACTACAATATGACGTTTTTGTGACATTATTTTACATACTATACTACGATATCTTTCGACATACTATTCTATGACTTTTTTACACTTTTTTCGACACACTATGACTTTTTTCATGAATTTTTTCAAAATACAATACTATATCTTTCGACTTACTATACTCTGACTTTTTGCGACACACTACACTATGACTATTTTCGACATACTATACTATGATTTTTTCAACATACTATAATATTACTTTTTTCATGAAATTTTTTGACTTACTATACTCTGACTTTATGCGACATACTACACTATGACTTTTTTCATGAAATTTTTCGCCATACTATACTATGACTTTTTTCAACATACTATACTATGACTTTTTCAATATACTATAATATGACTTTTTTCATGAAATATTTCGACATACTATACTATGACGTTTTTTTATGAAATTTTTCGACATACTGTACTATGACTTTTTACATGAAATTTTTTGACTTACTATACTCTGACTTTTTGCGACACACTATAATGTGACTGTTTTCATGACCTTTTTTGACATACTATACTATGACGTTTTTTTTCATTAATTTATCAACATACTATACTATGACTTTTTTTCCGCATGAAATTTTTCGACATACTATACTATGACGTTTTTTTATGAAATTTTTCGACATACTATACTATGACTTTTTTTTCATTAATTTATCAACATACTATACTATGACGTTTTTTTTCATTAATTTATCAACATACTATACTATGACGTTTTTTTATGAAATTTTTCGACATACTATACTATGACGTTTTTTATGAAATTTTTCGACATACTATACTATGACGTTTTTTTATGAAATTTTTCGACATACTATACTATGACGTTTTTTTATGAAATTTTTCGACATACTATACTATGACGTTTTTTTATGAAATTTTTCGACATACTATACTATGACGTTTTTTTATGAAATTTTTCGACATACTATACTATGACTTTTTTTTCATTAATTTATCAACATACTATACTATGACTTTTTTTTCATTAATTTATCAACATACTATACTATGACGTTTTTTTATGAAATTTTTCGACATACTATACTATGACTTTTTTTTCATTAATTTATCAACATACTATACTATGACGTTTTTTTATGAAATTTTTCGACATACTATACTATGACTTTTTTTTCATTAATTTATCAACATACTATACTATGACTTTTTTTTCATTAATTTATCAACATACTATACTATGACGTTTTTTTCATTAATTTATCAACATACTATACTATGACGTTTTTTTTCATTAATTTATCAACATACTATACTATGACGTTTTTTTTCATTAATTTATCAACATACTATACTATGACTTTTTTTCCGCATGAAATTTTTCGACATACTATACTATGACGTTTTTTTATGAAATTTTTCGACATACTATACTAAGACTTTTTTTTCATTAATTTATCAACATACTATACTATGACGTTTTTTTTATGAAATTTTTCGACATACTATACTATGACTTTTTTTTCATTAATTTATCAACATACTATACTATGACGTTTTTTTCATTAATTTATCAACATACTATACTATGACTTTTTTTTCATTAATTTATCAACATACTATACTATGACGTTTTTTTCATTAATTTATCAACATACTATACTATGACGTTTTTTTCATTAATTTATCAACATACTATACTATGACGTTTTTTTTTCATTAATTTATCAACATACTATACTATGACTTTTTTTCCGCATGAAATTTTTCGACATACTATACTATGACGTTTTTTTATGAAATTTTTCGACATACTATACTATGACGTTTTTTTATGAAATTTTTCGACATACTATACTATGACTTTTTTTTCATTAATTTATCAACATACTATACTATGACGTTTTTTTATGAAATTTTTCGACATACTATACTATGACGTTTTTTTATGAAATTTTTCGACATACTATACTATGACTTTTTTTTCATTAATTTATCAACATACTATACTATGACGTTTTTTTCATTAATTTATCAACATACTATACTATGACGTTTTTTTCATTAATTTATCAACATACTATACTATGACGTTTTTTTTCATTAATTTATCAACATACTATACTATGACTTTTTTTCCGCATGAAATTTTTCGACATACTATACTATGACGTTTTTTTATGAAATTTTTCGACATACTATACTATGACGTTTTTTTATGAAATTTTTCGACATACTATACTATGACTTTTTTTTCATTAATTTATCAACATACTATACTATGACTTTTTTTTCATTAATTTATCAACATACTATACAATGACTTTTTTTCCGCATGAAATTTTTCGACATACTATACTATGACGTTTTTTTATGAAATTTTTCGACATACTATACTATGACGTTTTTTTATGAAATTTTTCGACATACTATACTATGACTTTTTTTTCATTAATTTATCAACATACTATACTATGACGTTTTTTTTCATTAATTTATCAACATACTATACTATGACGTTTTTTTATGAAATTTTTCGACATACTATACTATGACTTTTTTTTCATTAATTTATCAACATACTATACTATGACGTTTTTTTATGAAATTTTTCGACATACTATACTATGACGTTTTTTTATGAAATTTTTCGACATACTATACTATGACTTTTTTTTCATTAATTTATCAACATACTATACTATGACTTTTTTTTCATTAATTTATCAACATACTATACTATGACGTTTTTTTTCATTAATTTATCAACATACTATACTATGACTTTTTTTCCGCATGAAATTTTTCGACATACTATACTATGACGTTTTTTTATGAAATTTTTCGACATACTATACTATGACGTTTTTTTATGAAATTTTTCGACATACTATACTATGACTTTTTTTTCATTAATTTATCAACATACTATACTATGACTTTTTTTTATGAAATTTTTCGACATACTATACTATGACGTTTTTTTATGAAATTTTTCGACATACTATACTATGACGTTTTTTTATGAAATTTTTCGACATACTATACTATGACGTTTTTTTATGAAATTTTTCGACATACTATACTATGACGTTTTTTTATGAAATTTTTCGACATACTATACTATGACTTTTTTTTATGAAATTTTTCGACATACTATACTATGACGTTTTTTTATGAAATTTTTCGACATACTATACTATGACGTTTTTTTTTCATTAATTTATCAACATACTATACTATGACTTTTTTTCCGCATGAAATGTTTCGACATACTATACTATGACGTTTTTTTATGAAATTTTTCGACATACTATACTATGACGTTTTTTTATGAAATTTTTCGACATACTATACTATGACGTTTTTTTATGAAATTTTTCGACATACTATACTATGACTTTTTTTTCATTAATTTATCAACATACTATACTATGACGTTTTTTTATGAAATTTTTCGACATACTATACTATGACTTTTTTTTCATTAATTTATCAACATACTATACTATGACTTTTTTTTCATTAATTTATCAACATACTATACTATGACGTTTTTTTCATTAATTTATCAACATACTATACTATGACGTTTTTTTCATTAATTTATCAACATACTATACTATGACGTTTTTTTTCATTAATTTATCAACATACTATACTATGACTTTTTTTCCGCATGAAATTTTTCGACATACTATACTATGACGTTTTTTTATGAAATTTTTCGACATACTATACTATGACTTTTTTTTCATTAATTTATCAACATACTATACTATGACGTTTTTTTATGAAATTTTTCGACATACTATACTATGACTTTTTTTTCATTAATTTATCAACATACTATACTATGACGTTTTTTTTCATTAATTTATCAACATACTATACTATGACTTTTTTTTCATTAATTTATCAACATACTATACTATGACGTTTTTTTCATTAATTTATCAACATACTATACTATGACGTTTTTTTTCATTAATTTATCAACATACTATACTATGACGTTTTTTTTCATTAATTTATCAACGTACTATACTATGACTTTTTTTCCGCATGAAATTTTTCGACATACTATACTATGACGTTTTTTTATGAAATTTTTCGACATACTATACTATGACGTTTTTTTATGAAATTTTTCGACATACTATACTATGACTTTTTTTTCATTAATTTATCAACATACTATACTATGACTTTTTTTTTCATTAATTTATCAACATACTATACTATGACGTTTTTTTCATTAATTTATCAACATACTATACTATGACGTTTTTTTCATTAATTTATCAACATACTATACTATGACGTTTTTTTTCATTAATTTATCAACATACTATACTATGACTTTTTTTCCGCATGAAATTTTTCGACATACTATACTATGACGTTTTTTTATGAAATTTTTCGACATACTATACTATGACGTTTTTTTTATGAAATTTTTCGACATACTATACTATGACTTTTTTTTCATTAATTTATCAACATACTATACTATGACGTTTTTTTATGAAATTTTTCGACATACTATACTATGACGTTTTTTTATGAAATTTTTCGACATACTATACTATGACTTTTTTTTCATTAATTTATCAACATACTATACTATGACGTTTTTTTCATTAATTTATCAACATACTATACTATGACGTTTTTTTCATTAATTTATCAACATACTATACTACGACGTTTTTTTTCATTAATTTATCAACATACTATACTATGACTTTTTTTCCGCATGAAATTTTTCGACATACTATACTATGACGTTTTTTTATGAAATTTTTCGACATACTATACTATGACGTTTTTTTATGAAATTTTTCGACATACTATACTATGACTTTTGTTTCATTAATTTATCAACATACTATACTATGACTTTTTTTTCATTAATTTATCAACATACTATACAATGACTTTTTTTCCGCATGAAATTTTTCGACATACTATACTATGACGTTTTTTTATGAAATTTTTCGACATACTATACTATGACGTTTTTTTATGAAATTTTTCGACATACTATACTATGACTTTTTTTTCATTAATTTATCAACATACTATACTATGACGTTTTTTTTCATTAATTTATCAACATACTATACTATGACGTTTTTTTATGAAATTTTTCGACATACTATACTATGACTTTTTTTCATTAATTTATCAACATACTATACTATGACGTTTTTTTATGAAATTTTTCGACATACTATACTATGACGTTTTTTTATGAAATTTTTCGACATACTATACTATGACTTTTTTTTCATTAATTTATCAACATACTATACTATGACGTTTTTTTATGAAATTTTTCGACATACTATACTATGACTTTTTTTTCATTAATTTATCAACATACTATACTATGACGTTTTTTTCATTAATTTATCAACATACTATACTATGACTTTTTTTTCATTAATTTATCAACATACTATACTATGACGTTTTTTTCATTAATTTATCAACATACTATACTATGACGTTTTTTTCATTAATTTATCAACATACTATACTATGACGTTTTTTTTTCATTAATTTATCAACGTACTATACTATGACTTTTTTTCCGCATGAAATTTTTCGACATACTATACTATGACGTTTTTTTTATGAAATTTTTCGACATACTATACTATGACGTTTTTTTATGAAATTTTTCGACATACTATACTATGACTTTTTTTTCATTAATTTATCAACATACTATACTATGACGTTTTTTTCATTAATTTATCAACATACTATACTATGACGTTTTTTTCATTAATTTATCAACATACTATACTATGACGTTTTTTTCATTAATTTATCAACATACTATACTATGACGTTTTTTTTCATTAATTTATCAACATACTATACTATGACTTTTTTTCCGCATGAAATTTTTCGACATACTATACTATGACTTTTTTTTCATTAATTTATCAACATACTATACTATGACGTTTTTTTATGAAATTTTTCGACATACTATACTATGACGTTTTTTTTCATTAATTTATCAACATACTATACTATGACTTTTTTTCCGCATGAAATTTTTCGACATACTATACTATGACGTTTTTTTATGAAATTTTTCGACATACTATACTATGACTTTTTTTTCATTAATTTATCAACATACTATACTATGACGTTTTTTTATGAAATTTTTCGACATACTATACTATGACTTTTTTTTCATTAATTTATCAACATACTATACTATGACGTTTTTTTATGAAATTTTTCGACATACTATACTATGACGTTTTTTTATGAAATTTTTCGACATACTATACTATGACTTTTTTTTCATTAATTTATCAACATACTATACTATGACGTTTTTTTCATTAATTTATCAACATACTATACTATGACGTTTTTTTCATTAATTTATCAACATACTATGACGTTTTTTTTCATTAATTTATCAACATACTATACTATGACTTTTTTTCCGCATGAAATTTTTCGACATACTATACTATGACGTTTTTTTATGAAATTTTTCGACATACTATACTATGACGTTTTTTTATGAAATTTTTCGACATACTATACTATGACTTTTTTTTCATTAATTTATCAACATACTATACTATGACGTTTTTTTATGAAATTTTTCGACATACTATATTATAACTTTTTTTTCATTAATTTATCAACATACTATACTATGACGTTTTTTTATGAAATTTTTCGACATACTATACTATGACTTTTTTTTCATTAATTTATCAACATACTATACTATGACGTTTTTTTATGAAATTTTTCGACATACTATACTATGACTTTTTTTTCATTAATTTATCAACATACTATACTATGACGTTTTTTTATGAAATTGTTCGACATACTATACTATGACTTTTTTTTCATTAATTTATCAACATACTATACTATGACTTTTTTTTCATTAATTTATCAACATACTATACAATGACTTTTTTTCCGCATGAAATTTTTCGACATACTATACTATGACGTTTTTTTATGAAATTTTTCGACATACTATACTATGACGTTTTTTTATGAAATTTTTCGACATACTATACTATGACTTTTTTTTCATTAATTTATCAACATACTATACTATGACGTTTTTTTTCATTAATTTATCAACATACTATACTATGACGTTTTTTTATGAAATTTTTCGACATACTATACTATGACTTTTTTTTCATTAATTTATCAACATACTATACTATGACGTTTTTTTATGAAATTTTTCGACATACTATACTATGACGTTTTTTTATGAAATTTTTCGACATACTATACTATGACGTTTTTTTATGAAATTTTTCGACATACTATACTATGACTTTTTTTTCATTAATTTATCAACATACTATACTATGACGTTTTTTTATGAAATTTTTCGACATACTATACTATGACGTTTTTTTATGAAATTTTTCGACATACTATACTATGACTTTTTTTTCATTAATTTATCAACATACTATACTATGACTTTTTTTTCATTAATTTATCAACATACTATACTATGACTTTTTTTCCACATGAAATTTTTCGACATACTATACTATGACTTTTTTTTCATTAATTTATCAACATACTATACTATGACGTTTTTTTTCATTAATTTATCAACATACTATACTATGACGTTTTTTTATGAAATTTTTCGACATACTATACTATGACTTTTTTTTCATTAATTTATCAACATACTATACTATGACGTTTTTTTTATGAAATTTTTCGACATACTATACTATGACGTTTTTTTATGAAATTTTTCGACATACTATACTATGACTTTTTTTTCATTAATTTATCAACATACTATACTATGACTTTTTTTTCATTAATTTATCAACATACTATACTATGACGTTTTTTTTCATTAATTTATCAACATACTATACTATGACTTTTTTTCCGCATGAAATTTTTCGACATACTATACTATGACGTTTTTTTATGAAATTTTTCGACATACTATACTATGACGTTTTTTTATGAAATTTTTCGACATACTATACTATGACTTTTTTTTCATTAATTTATCAACATACTATACTATGACTTTTTTTTATGAAATTTTTCGACATACTATACTATGACGTTTTTTTATGAAATTTTTCGACATACTATACTATGACGTTTTTTTATGAAATTTTTCGACATACTATACTATGACGTTTTTTTATGAAATTTTTCGACATACTATACTATGACTTTTTTTTCATTAATTTATCAACATACTATACTATGACGTTTTTTTATGAAATTTTTCGACATACTATACTATGACGTTTTTTTATGAAATTTTTCGACATACTATACTATGACTTTTTTTTCATTAATTTATCAACATACTATACTATGACTTTTTTTCCGCATGAAATTTTTCGACATACTATACTATGACGTTTTTTTATGAAATTTTTCGACATACTATACTATGACGTTTTTTTCATTAATTTATCAACATACTATACTATGACTTTTTTTTCATTAATTTATCAACATACTATACTATGACGTTTTTTTATGAAATTTTTCGACATACTATACTATGACTTTTTTTTCATTAATTTATCAACATACTATACTATGACTTTTTTTTCATTAATTTATCAACATACTATACTATGACGTTTTTTTCATTAATTTATCAACATACTATACTATGACGTTTTTTTCATTAATTTATCAACATACTATACTATGACGTTTTTTTTTCATTAATTTATCAACATACTATACTATGACTTTTTTTCCGCATGAAATTTTTCGACATACTATACTATGACGTTTTTTTATGAAATTTTTCGACATACTATACTATGACTTTTTTTTCATTAATTTATCAACATACTATACTATGACGTTTTTTTATGAAATTTTTCGACATACTATACTATGACTTTTTTTTCATTAATTTATCAACATACTATACTATGACGTTTTTTTCATTAATTTATCAACATACTATACTATGACTTTTTTTTCATTAATTTATCAACATACTATACTATGACGTTTTTTTTCATTAATTTATCAACATACTATACTATGACTTTTTTTCCGCATGAAATTTTTCGACATACTATACTATGACGTTTTTTTATGAAATTTTTCGACATACTATACTATGACTTTTTTTTCATTAATTTATCAACATACTATACTATGACTTTTTTTTCATTAATTTATCAACATACTATACTATGACTTTTTTTTCATTAATTTATCAACATACTATACTATGACTTTTTTTCCGCATGAAATTTTTCGACATACTATACTATGACGTTTTTTTATGAAATTTTTCGACATACTATACTATGACGTTTTTTTATGAAATTTTTCGACATACTATACTATGACGTTTTTTTATGAAATTCTTCGACATACTATACTATGACTTTTTTTTCATTAATTTATCAACATACTATACTATGACGTTTTTTTATGAAATTTTTCGACATACTATACTATGACTTTTTTTTCATTAATTTATCAACATACTATACTATGACTTTTTTTCCGCATGAAATTTTTCGACATACTATACTATGACTTTTTTTTCATTAATTTATCAACATACTATACTATGACGTTTTTTTTCATTAATTTATCAACATACTATACTATGACTTTTTTTCCGCATGAAATTTTTCGACATACTATACTATGACGTTTTTTTATGAAATTTTTCGACATACTATACTATGACGTTTTTTTATGAAATTTTTCGACATACTATACTATGACTTTTTTTTCATTAATTTATCAACATACTATACTATGACGTTTTTTTATGAAATTTTTCGACATACTATACTATGACGTTTTTTTATGAAATTTTTCGACATACTATACTATGACTTTTTTTTCATTAATTTATCAACATACTATACTATGACGTTTTTTTATGAAATTTTTCGACATACTATACTATGACGTTTTTTTCATTAATTTATCAACATACTATACTATGACTTTTTTTCCGCATGAAATTTTTCGACATACTATACTATGACGTTTTTTTATGAAATTTTTCGACATACTATACTATGACTTTTTTTTCATTAATTTATCAACATACTATACTATGACGTTTTTTTATGAAATTTTTCGACATACTATACTATGACTTTTTTTTCATTAATTTATCAACATACTATACTATGACGTTTTTTTCATTAATTTATCAACATACTATACTATGACTTTTTTTCCGCATGAAATTTTTCGACATACTATATTATAACTTTTTTTTCATTAATTTATCAACATACTATACTATGACGTTTTTTTATGAAATTTTTCGACATACTATACTATGACTTTTTTTTCATTAATTTATCAACATACTATACTATGACTTTTTTCATGACCTTTTTCATGACCTTTTTCGACATACTATAGTATGATTTCTTTACTTTTTTTTCGACACTATACTATGACTTTTTTACACTTTTTTTGACATACTGTACTATGACTTTTTTCATGAAATTTTTTTTGAAGTACCTCATACAACCCCACTTCAAAACACCCAAACTATCCCTTTAAAATAGGCTTGTTGCGGTGGTCGATGTTACCGGTGTTACACGGTGGTCGGGCATACGCCTATTACATTACGTACCCACCGCCACAGTCATTTTTACAGAAACAAAACCCATTTAGTTTGGCGTATCAGCGGCATGTTATCGATAGATAGTCGGACGACGGATGCAACAAACTGACAGTGAATGCATCACTGTCAGTTTGTAGCGTCCGGTTCAAGGGAACCATAACATTAATGAGGTAATCGCCGTGAGGAGGACGGAGCGGTCACAGCTACTGGAGAGGCCAGACACACAACCACCCGACGTTAAAGATCAAAATAAGCACTCTATACATATTGTCTGTCATCTTTTCTTGTAAAATGTCTGATGTAATTGGTAACACTTAACCGGTGGGTCAATTTCTTCCCAGTCACATCCCTACTTTAAAACACACTAACCAGAAATGACAACATCTCACACATGTTAATTTAACATTTTTCAATTTGAAGTTTAATGTTAATTCCATGCTGTGTTTCAGTAAGAATACAGATGGTACTTGTGGCTCCGGTGAGAATATCCAGTAGTACAAATCAGATTCACGTTACACATACCGAACAGAAGGAAGAGAGGAAATGAGAAAAGTAGGAAAGAGACAGAGTTGAGACGAGGAAACCTGAAAGAGTCAGGAGAGTAAAGATACAGCAGGCCTCTAGTTCCCAAACTTTTTTTTTTTTTTTTTATGGTGCCAAATGCAAAACTGCATTACGTTACAATCAAGAGTGTTGAGCAATCCCCTCCCACGCACACACACATTTAGCCTGCTAAAAAGCCATTACCTAACTATCTGCCATTAGCAAAAGCGCTACAGCCTCGCAGCACAATACTTGGTCCAAGAGTGGACAAGAATAGAGGTCAGAGTGATGCTCGGAGAAGGGGGGACATTCTGCTGTTTGTCATAAAAAAAAAAAAAAAAACTATTGATGAGTTGAAGGTTTGGTAACCACAAAGTAAAGAGGGCACTTAGTTCTTCCTAAAAGCTTTCACACATCCCTTTTAAATCTCCCATCGCCGCCTTATTTCCTCAATTTGCACACTGAAATGTTTCAAAACGGACCGACTGAAAGAAGCATGGACATTATATTGTTCATAAACACACGTACAGGAACAAAAACAGCAAAGTATTGTCTTTAAATAAACCCTTGCATATGTGTGTAACAAATACAGGCAAGCGTACTTGGCAACAGATGAAGTAAAGCAAAATAAAAAAAGAGGAGACGAACCTTAAAGGGTACAGGCTTGCAAAATGAGTCATCAGAAATAAGGTATACCTCCTGGGAAGTTGAAATGGAGACCCGAGCGTGCCATGACATGCATATGAGGAGAAAGGGTGAGACAGACGGGTAGAAATGGGAGGGAAAGGAAGAGAAAGAGTGTGGGCTGCAGTATAAACCCAGTTGGAAACTGTGGCTGGGGACAGGAGCGAGTGCTGGGAGGAGAGAAACAAGGGAGGAGGAAGAGGAGGAGGAAGAGGGGATTGTGTTGTTCAGTCTCTCAGGGGGGTCTCTTCCTCCGCATCTTGCAGTGCTGCTTCTTTGTTCTGTTCTTCACCTGAGAGAACGACACAAACATGAAACAATGTTATCTCTGCTCACTCAATTAGACATTTTCAAAAGACGGATAAATGTGAAGCTCAGCCCTGCTGGGTGTGAAGTCGACCAGGAGAGAGGCTAGTTCCAGGTTTCAGATGAGTACGTTGCTCATAGAAATAGAATAGGAATAGAACGGAAGTTTCCATTCAAATCAACACGATGGTCAGAGCGGAGGATATTTTTATGTGTACCATCACAGGCTAACTTCTATATCAACAACACCAACTCTGTCTCCTAAAAGATTAAACATTATGTCCATTCCTACACAGCTCTCCAACCATGTATATGTAGCTACGACGTTCAGAAAACCTAAACTAAAACTTGCAAACACTCTGAAAACTGACTAAAACTAAATATATAAAAACTAAAACTAACTCTTGAAAAACTGAAACTAAACGAAAACTAGCAAATAGACTCTGAAAAACTAAAACTAAATGTATAAAAACTAAAACTAACCCTTTCTGAAAAACTGAAACTAGCAAACAGACTCTGAAAACTAACTAAAACTAAATATATAAAAACTAAAATTACCCTCTTTCTGAAAAAACAGAAAACTACAATAAAACCAGCAAACACACTCTGAAAACTAAACAAAGAATGACAACTAAGCCTTTCTGAAAAACTAAACTTAAACTTGCAAACACTCTGAAAACTAACCAAAACTAAATATATAAAAACTAAAACTAAAATAAAATTAAATCGAAAAGTCAAAACTAAAATGAAATAAAAACAAATTTAAAATTCAAAGCTATTATAACCTTGGTGCTGACGGAGTTACCATTCCAGACATTAATAAGCCGATAATTTTGTCCTCTCTCAAACACAAGATGTATATTTTGTTTTAGCACAAAGCCACCCTACGCAGTTCCTTTATTCTAGAGAGTATAGGAATGTATTGAGGTAAAGATCGGAGTTGTTATCTGATGATTTATGGTAATTTTAAAGAGTTAAAACTAAAAATTCTGCTCAGTTAACATCACTGTAAGACACTCTTTCTATTAGAAAGGATTGGGATTAGCGGATCAGTCAGTCAATCATGCAACAAACAACCCCAACATTTAGAAGTTGTGTCAACATGCAGTCCAGTGAGCAACAGTTAGTCCACAGTGCCTTCACAACAAGCCATGGTCAGAGACGTACTGAGGGGGTAAAATGCCTTGTGAACCTGTACAACTGGTTGCTTAGAAAGGTTACCATAGAGACAGCACAGCCATCCGTGTAATGAAGAATTAAGAGGCACAAATAACAAAAGGCTTGAGAATCCATCATGATTAAAATAGAAACCGTAACAGTGCTCATTAGCGCCGCAGCTAACTGGGATGTGAGAAAGCCACAGGAGATGGAGCGGCAGCCTCGCATGCTGTTACTGCAGTTTATCTGTTATATCACACTTCAATAAGCTGCGTTCACAGGTTTCCAAACTCTGCCGAGCACCGATAGGATCTGCTGTACCGCCCCGGTGGGCTGCGTTCAGTGATTCTGACGTGCACGGTGAAGGAGAAGGGTGTCCGCAAGTCAGTCTACATTTAAAAGGCTGGAATTACTTTATTTTTTGGTGGAAAAATGAACTGATGTGTCTGCTCACATTTCCCAATTAAGTGTGAATCATTTACCTTTTTTTTTTATTGAGAGCTGAAGTGAAACCTGAACTTCCGAGCACTGTTGCTGGAGTAAGAATGACTCATTCAAAAATCATACTTACATGGGGCGTTCTAGTGGCCTAGGGGTTAACAGTTAATACCTCAAAAACACCTCTAAAAACATACTGACATTTAACAACACAAAACAACTAAAACTAAAAATCCAGCCCTGGAACATTACTTCAATAAAACAACAGTATGTCGGGAGGGTCACTACATTTGTGCAGACAATGATTGTAAACGATGCAATATCATTATATAATATTTCTGTAGTTAACGGCCTTGAATTAACAAAGCCACGACCGTCGCTTGTCAACAGCATGGAGGACTGAGACCAGCGAAGTGGCAAACTATAGGACTGAAGTGGGAGAGATTAACAGTGTAGCAGGGCTGTCATTAAAAAATAAAACATGGCTCACTCACTATTTTCCATCGACACAAAGAATTAGGGACGTCACGAGAACTGATAGTTCTGTAACTTCGGAAAATGTGACGGTACTAGTTTTTCTACAGTACCACAGGTACCGTAGATGGATTAACAAATACTGCGCCACCTTTGATTAGAAAAATGCAGAAGGATATATTGCGATTTCGATACAATTTTGATTAATTGTACAGCCCTACTAGAAAGCAATAATGCTCATCTCCCAATAGCATATTTTTATTCATATCTGCCAAAAACGATCAGCGGCCAATCAATCGGGGCATTCCTAGTTTTAAGACAGGTTTGAAAAATTGTGAACTAAATGCTAAAAGCAAGTACTGTAGTAGATACTAATTTATCTTTGAATATGTAAAATGTTTCCCTTTAAAAAACGTGACACATAAAACCTTAATGAGATATGACTGCTCTCTATTGGACAGTATTTTTTAAACACAATCTTGTTTGTTTTAGACTTTTGCTGACTTGCGGACACCCTGAAGACACTAAAACAAACAGCACTCTCGTGCAGAAAAAAGTGGCAAACACGTGAAGATTGAAGAGAATAGATTATAAATAATTGCAGCTCTGTAATCCTTCAGAGCAAGAGAGGCTATCATCTCCTCTCACTACAAAACATTAAACAAAGTTGGACTTTGTGATGTGAGGAGGTTAGTGAGGGATGTCAGGGGGGTGAGACAGGAGAGAGGTGTAAAAACGCCAAAGACAGACAGGAGGAATGACTTACAAAATACACTTCTATAATGGAAGAGTGAAGGAAGAGGGCTGTCCTTAAGAATCTACAGAAGAACGAGGGAGAGATGAGAAGTTAGAGCAGTGAGTGAGTACTGAGGGCGAAACCACTGAGATATGAGGGGAAAGGTTAGAGAAAAAGATGCTTTTAGATGGTGTCAGCACTTAAAGACGAGTATCTCAGAAGCTGCAATCAAAGACGATCACAGGCAATTTGAAGAAAACAAATCAGCTTTAAAAAATACAAGAAAACATCTGTCAAAAAGCCAGTAATGATGGTGATAGTAGGGACGCACTCATCAGTCAGTATCACCACAGAGATAATACTAGTAGATGTTTATTCAAGGTCTCGCTCACCATCTCCCTGCACGTCTGAGGTCCATAGTGTCAAGTTGTCACGTAGCAACTGCATGATAAGTGTTGAGTCCTTATAGCTGTCCTCGCTCAGCGTATCCAGTTCTGCAATGGCATTGTCAAACGCGTCCTTCGCCAACCTGTCAGCAGAGAGGACGCAAAACAACAGAGTTAAACACAGATGGAAACTGGGACTGGTTTCAAGGTTTTTTAAATGCCGTTATATTTATATAATGATAACAGTTAAACAGACAACATAAAAAGATCACACTTACTTGCAAGCACGATCTGGCGAGTTGAGGATTTCATAATAGAAAACTGAAAAGTTAAGGGCCAATCCCAGACGAATGGGGTGCGTTGGAGGGAGTTCGATCATGGCGATGTCGCTAGCAGCTTTGTAGGCGACCAAACTGTTCTCTGCCGCCTCCTTCCTGTCGTTGCCTGTGGCGAACTCTGCCAGGTACCTGTGGTAATCTCCCTTCCTGAGCAGAGGGAACAACACAAATAAACACATGCATTAACAAACCGGCAGCGCTGAATCAAATGTCCGGTACATGAACTGGGGCACCCCTACAATAAAACACACCTGTGATGCTGAACAAGCCTTTTTAATATTTAAATGCTATTTATATTTATAATTCTTGGTTTGCAACTTTAACAAATATTCAAATGAAACACAAATATCTTCTTCTGACATTATCGTGTCACAGCGTATTTCATTAAATTATTATATTATATATATATATATGGTCTTTGCATTATTGTCTCTCATGCTGGTGTTTTAACTTTAATAACAACTGTGGCAAAAAAGGACATTTTTAAGGAAGTTGTATAATACAGGTTGGATAGATCCTTACAAAGCAAGTATTTTTCAACTGTAGCAGTACTGTATATATCAAGATAACAACTTAATGAGACATCACCTCAGTATCTACAGCCCAGCGCATACTGAGCCAAGTGAATAAAGAACCCTACTTTGGTTACTTAGTAGACGTACAGTCAAAAGACTACTGCAGCCTTAAAGTCCACATCTAATGAAAAATACATTTTTCCAGTTTTAATACTGTGTCCAGGGAATGAAATTAGCACCTGCCAAATACAGGGTAAACATTTCAGGTGGAAGAAAATATCATGTATTGCAATACATCGAAAACCAATTCTCAAAAACCTTGTATTGATTTCTAATTAATAGTTTATATACAAAGATTAACTCAGTCAATACTTTATTTTATTTGCAAATATATATGCGCTCTGTGATAAATGCAAATCCTACTGTTCTGATTGTATAAAAAAAGTAATGTTATGAAGATACATACATTTTGTAGTAGAAAACCTTAGACTCTCCCGTGGTTGCAGCTAAGATGAGGTGCTTGTCCAGTACATCCAGAATGTCGTTGCAGATTGATTTCAGCTCGTTCTCAACCTGCAGACCAAAACACACACACAAAAACACTGCCGTCAACGGTCTGTGTGGTCAAACAACACATTACAGGTGCTGGATCAAAGTTTCCTTTCAATAGTCAGTTGTGATTCAAAGCTGATTTGGTTCAACTCAACTCAGATTCAAATGTCAAATAAACTGTAAATTAATTGATGTTTATGAGTTGTGACTGGCAGTAACTCATTTAAAAATACCAATTATTTCCAAAATGTACCACACCAACAGCTTAAAGTGTGCAGAGACACACAGGGCAACTTTGTGGAAGCATTTGTCACAGAAAAGCCGACAGTGTGACTCAGTTCCAGGGTCAATGTCAGACATCTAAATATGACATGTTTAACTATATGGCAGCATGTCTTTGTGAATAACACAGCTCTTTGGATATAGTTTTGGACGTAGTGTTGACTCCAGCTTGTGTCACCTTTTTTTTTTACTTCAGGCACATACATACAGTACATTCAAGCACATTTAGTTTTAACAGCTTTTGACCTATTAAATCGGAAAATATCCGCACTAACATGCTTATATACACGGCCTTAATTACAGATCACTTCCTGAGCAGATTTCACAATCAGCAGATGGATTTATTAGTAGTTAATCTTTTGAAATCATGCTAAAATCACATATCTGCTATCATAAAATCCTGTGATTGGTTCGTTTGCTTTCACACCTCAAACAAACTGCACCAGATTCCGACCAACCGAATCTCGGTTCGGTGGTTTGGTCCGCACCACGGTTCGATTGACAGCTTTCAAACCAGCCCAAACGAACCGCACTAACCTGGCAAACGGACCGGAGTTCATTTTAACCGAACCAAATGGGTTCGGTGTGAAAGCAACGTAATGCTGAAAGTCTCTTATCAGACAAATCTTGAAAAAATAACCTACACATACAGATTCTGAGCTATGATGCCAATGTTTGGTGTAAGTAAAGTGACAAAAACAACTTTCACTCATTGGAGTGTGGGTGAAATCCATTATTATACATAAAGTCATGGACATGTTTCCTACACCTTTTCAACAGTAAAATTCAAGCACTCTTCAAGCATTTTCAAGATGCATTTTCAAGCTTTCCCAGTACCTTACAGCTGTGGTAAGTTACGTATTTATATACAGTACAAACTGTATATACAGTATACTGATTATTTAATTTCTGCATTACATTAAATCAGATGTTTTAGGGCTACAAATGACCAAAAAGACTGTGCTATGTTTCGTGACAGTGGAAATCAAACATTTTTACCGTATTAATTTAGATATTTTCCAAAGTAAAAGTCCACAGAAGTGTATGATTGAACTTTTTCCCCTGGTCTAGTGTTAAAAAAGGTTAACAAAAATCACAATAATCTTGACTTTGAATCACAATACATATTGAATCGGCCCCCAAGTATGGTGATAATATTGAATTAGGAGATAGATGAATCGTCCCAGCCCTAGCGGAGTCATCTTTATTTTGTGTGAAAAGCAAAAGCAATACTTTATTTCTTTATCTAAAAAGCAACCTATTCAGTCAGATGGTGATTATAACACTGTGGTGTTTTCAAGGATTCCCAGCATCCATAGGAACCCTGCATATAAATAATCCCCCCTCCCTTCACTAAATGATGCATTACACTCAGTGGTGCCGCCAGTGACTGGGAGTTGCTCTGCAGCAGAAATGTAGAAAAAGAGATTTACAGCTGATTCATGGTTGCTGCTGCCTCATTAGTTCACTCAGACAAGTGTTGGGCTGTGAAACCTCAACGTTCGCTCTCATGGTGGAGAGGTCAGTGGAGGAGAGCTTTAAGAGTCCTGCCAGAAAGGGTAAAGCATCTCTGGCGAGCTGCCGGCTAGATATGGAAATTAGATTATCTGAGAGAGCATCAGCTACACTTATCTCCATGAAACAACACAGTAAGTAGCAACCTGAAGTTCTACTTAGAGTGGCGATATTGCTTTAACTTATCTTTATGAAGTAAATGTTGATTGCACAATGTAATGGCTGTAGAATAATGACACCATCTGCTTTTAGATTGGCGCCCTGTAAGCCTCGCTTCCACTAGTTGTGCCTATACTACTGAATGTAATCATAAGTATAGGCACAATAAATCACAGTAAAAGCCCTACACACTGCAGCACAGCTTACCAGAGAGTCCAATTCAGGACTTTGAGAACATTAAAAGCCAGAGATATTTGCTCTATGAACTAGTGGAAGAGAATCTGTGACTGCAACGGGGTTAACAGTGACTACTTTTGCTCCAGTTTCTCATCTAACTGAAACCAAGTCGATGTGTTAAAGTACGATTCACAGAAGACTTAATTAGGGCTGGGACGATCCACCTATCGCTCGATTTGATAGTTACGATACGATAGACCATGGGAAAAAGTTGAATCATGCACTTCTAGGGACTTTTACTTTGGAAAATATCTAAATTAATACAGTAAAAATGTTTGATTTTCAGCATGTATGTAGTCAGAGATGACCTGATGTCAAATATATCAGTCATTGTTAGGAATTATGGAGGAATGTGTTTTTATAGCACCTCAAGCATTCGGATATGTAGCTATTTCAAGGTAAAAATGTGGGACTTTTACTTGGGAATATCTCTTAATTAATACAGTAAGAATGTTTGATTTTCAGCATGTAGGTAGTCAGAGATGTCCTGAAGTCAAATATATCAGTTATTGTCAGGAATTATTTATTTCCAGCAACCCAAAAATCAAAGAATAAAGACATTTCCCTCACAAATTAGTGTCATTTTCTTCAATCGGTGAAAGTAAGCAGTTGATAAGTGTGAGTTTATAACTGACCGTTTTCCTGTATTCCTTGATCATCTTTAGTTTGTCTTCTCCGCCTTTGTTTTCTTCTTTCTGTTCCAGGCTGCTGATTATCCTCCAGGAAGCTCTTCTGGCTCCGATCACGTTCTTATATGCTACCGACAGCAGGTTCCTCTCCTCCACCGTCAGCTCCACGTCCATACTGGCCACGGTCTTCATCGACTCCACCATTTCTGAAACACACAGGAAAGCAAAATGGCATCAGGCTCCTCAAGTCTCCCAGCACAAAAAGTTATGAACAACTTGAACACTGTGTGAAAACAGATATTGGTGATGTTGCAAAGCACCAGAGTACGGTGGCAAATGTGTCTCGTAAAAGTCATTCTGAAGGTTGAACTCATATTGAACTCTCAAATTCAGTCACAGAAAAACACAAGACTAAGTGAGAGTTGTCTTTTTCTACATTTTGTTTGGTTTTGACAGTTAAGAGGTATTCTCTGGACAGTATTGTTTATAGTCAGCTATCAATTATTTTAGTAATCGAGTATTCTACCGATTATTCCATTGATTTATCGGATGAGAAACACTTTTGCTTTATGAAAGAGTAGGGATGCACCGATACAGACATCGATATCGGGCCGTTACTGACTCAACTGTTGGATCGGGTATCGGTGACAATGGGGCCTATCTATAAAATCAAATTCTATGTTTATATACTATACACATTATATACTGGAAATTGAATTCCTGTTTAAGTTTTGACAAATTTGTTGCTGCATTAAAACGGGTTGTTAAGGTTATAGCAGGTTCAATGTTAATTTTGAAGATGTTTTACCAAGTTGCTGGTGTATGTACTTACTTATTATTTATTATATGTTTACTCTTTTATTATATTATATTACATTATCTACGTTCATCTTGGGCTTTGGGAAAAACGGATCCGACATTTTTCACCATTTTCTGACATTTTATAGACCAAACAACTAATCCAGGAATCGAGAAAATAATCGACAATGAAAATAACCGTTAGTTGCAGCCCTACATCACAGCTATATTGTATTGCGGTACACTTTTCAACACTCATGGTGAGAAGTTGACTGAGCATTCCTATGGCAGTGTTAAACGCTGTTGTGACCTATCATTGAAGCCCTGCAGAGGGTATCAGGCTGTGCTGTTATAAATCTACTAAGCCCTCTGACAGGTGACACCATTCTCTACCTCTGACCTAATGTACCTTAAACCACCTTTAAATCCTACCCTCGCCCACGCAAAGAGCACATACTCGACGGCTTCACATGGCTTTATATCAAAACTCTATCTGCCAAGGTTGAAATATATTGGTTGGTTCTATTTGATAAGCGTTGGTTATAATTTAATAATAATAAAATTTGTTTTGATCTTTAGTAGGGCTGTAGAGCAGTTTATTATGAGCGGCTCCCTGTTTATTTCTTGAACATTTTTTCTGGAGATGTTCCAATAGCATTTCTTCCTTCCCGATACAGAGTACTGAATTGTTAGACCTCAAGGATACACACAATTGATCGATTGCGTTAAAGAAATTAGTGGTGTTAAAACAAATTTGCGTTAACGTTGACAGCCCCAATTTCAACACAGCATGATAACCTTAGAATTTACTTTCGCCCAATACTCATTTACTGAATAGAGCCTGAACGCAAAATAATGTAATGGTACCTCCCGTGTTGAAATCATCATGACGAGAACTAGTTAACATTAGCTGTTAGCAGCAGGTAAGCGGCACAGAGCTAACAGCTAATGTTAACTATCTCTCGTCATGACGATTTCAACACTGATGCATTAGCCTCTAGCCCTGACGATATCTTCGGTACCTGTGGTACTATAGAAAAACAAATACCGTCACATTTTCAGAATTTTTGCATCAACTTGGTACCGAAGTATCTTTTCTCGTGACATCCCCAGTACATAAATCGATTTTCTTAATTGAAAATGAGCACATCCTCCTCCCATTAACCAAGAGTTTAAACCACAGTGCAGAGCCTTGAAAGGTTTCTGTCATCCTCAGTATTTTATTAATGGAGTGCCTGGGACACTGCCCACGTATAACCTCCTCTAATGCAGAAGATTCACCACCTATGATGGGAGACGGGGAACGGAGCCAGGACAATGAACCGGAGGGCTGAGAGCTGGATCAAATGTGATGTCTTTCTTTAACATCCTCAAGGTGATTCAGTAGGGTGTGGTGTGGAAAAATGAATGCAGAATCCACAATGAAAACAATTTGACACTCGGCTCTGAAGGAGCTACTAATTAGTACAACAAGCCGTTTCTCTGGGGATCAACAAAAAACAGACAACATGGGGCCTCTTCAACCGAATGAAAAGCAGCTCAAGGACGTACAGAGGGAACATAAACATCTAAATAAATTAAACTGGTTCAGCTATTGTCGGTAATATATTCTATATCATTTCAGGATAAACCTGAGTATATGAAACAATATTATTACACATTCGGTGGGGTGATATCTCATTTTCTAACACATAAGTAGCATCATGTGTCTAATGAAATTAAAAAAATTTAATTATTATCTTCAATATAAAACAAATCTGTGTCTCAAGCTGCAGATGAGTCACACCTTCCCATGCTACCCTGAAGGTAAGAGAGTGGTGTGTGCCAATCATTTGGCTTTTAGCTTCCCAGACAGGGTGTTATCTGTTGAGGCCAATAGCAGGGCGCTACGCAGTGTGTTGGAGAAACCTGAGACACGATGGTTTCCAGCCAGGAGGAGCACCATGCTGCCCAAACACACTCAATGACCTCTCTAGGCTTTTTAAAAAGCATTTATCAGCATTACAAGCTCTAGACAGATCTATTGAACTGATCACAGACACTAGCTGAAACAAACTGGGCTTCATTAACCCCTCTTTCGACACCAGCTCTTAGGGATGAAACTAAAACATTGAAGAAGTCAACCTGCAAAACTGTAAATTGTGCAGTCTATCAAAAAAAAGCAGTCTTCTTATACATAATTATTTAATTGCTGCAAAAAGCTAAGACGGCATTTGCATTATTTTAAAGATTGCATTTGTCCTAGGGCTGCATGATTATAGCCAAAAGGATAATCACGCTTATTTTTTATCAATATTCAGATCACAATTATTCATCACGATTATTCATTGATTTTAGCGACAACATTTTTATTGCCCTTTTCACATTTAAATAATGCTGTGCTACGTTCCTGCTAATGTACGATGTTGGAAAAAACTGACATTGCAATATTTTTTTCCCGCAATATGAAAAAAATACAGGAATATTCACACTACTCTTTTGTTAGCTACATTTTAAAGTTAAATGCTTCAATCTGGTGCACTTTGAGAGCAACTTTAAGATCCAGATAAACAATTGTATGCTCTCAATTTAATCATAAACACATTGGTTGCATAGATAATATCTATACCAAAAAGTGAAGCCAAAACATCTGGATCACCGGCTGGTGGCTGGATGTTAGTTTAGGAGTTTTCTATAAGCAGACCGAACATTTTAAACGTGAATATCGCAGACGATAATGTTCATTTAATTGTGGGAAGCCAAAATTACAATTAATATTCGATTGATTGTGCAGCCCTAAAACAACTAATGGAGAAAATAATCAACAGATAAATCGACAATGAAAATAATCGCTAGTTGCAGCCCTTGAAGCGAATACTGCAGTGTCATTGCTAATTGGAAAAAACAGTATCCATTAGTCTTTATACCATTTGCTCTTTATCAATGAGACCTCAAAAGCATCTCAGCTCGTCTGGATAGCTGACATTTAATTTTTTTTGGTGCAAAATGAAAATGCACATACACTCGTGGATGGCAATGTGCCTTTTGATAACTGAGTTACTCTCCAGCTGCATCACTGTCGTTCCAACAGTCAGTCTCTCTCTCGCTCTAAAAATAGCACCCAGTGGCTTGTTTTTATTTATACGGTCATTAACCCATAAAATGCATTCTAGTTTTTTTTTGTTTCTCATTGCAAACACATGGGTCTTTAAAGACATTTAAAAATAGACCAGATGAAACCAGAGCAAAGAAAAGAGTCGTGCCTGACACATCTGGTGGAAACAGCAGCTGCAGCACAGCTAAGACACAATGCAGACACATCCAGTTGACATCAGTTCATTCAATAACAATGACTTAACTAATAATTGGCCAGCTACTTTAAAGGATTTTGAAAATGCAACTGCATCATTCCCTCTACTATCGCAATATCAGTCAAAAATAATCACAATTCGATTTTTTTGTTTTTCAAAATTGTGCAGCCCTAGAGAGAAGTCTGAGATGGACAGGTTAACACACTGTTGACTATTCACACAAGAAATCTTTTCTATAAACTGCCAGTGTCGCTTTACATCAAAATGAACGGGGACAGGCTGTAACATAAATAGAAAACAGTCACTGTGGATAAGACTCATATGTTGGACTGACTCTCCAGGCAGAGTAGAGCCCTCTCCAAAGCTGACAAGTGTAATGTTTTCAGATAATAAGGGCAGGCAGGCTACCTACCTACCTACACTATCCAGGTAGTTTACCAACTGTCAGAAAAGAAATGATTTGACAATCAATAATTAGAGTTGTTCCAATACATACATACCAGTATTGGAAATACGTCCGATACTGCCCAAAATATGGTATTGCGTATCGGCAAGTACGCCAGTCTATGCACGAGGGATGGGGGGGGGGGTTGTAATAAATTGTAATATTGGATTGCAATACTTAAAAATCGTAATACATATCAAATTGGCACCCAAGTATCACGACAGTATTGAAATGAGAAATAGCTGCATCATCCCAGCCCTATCATATAATGGCTCCTCTATCACTAGAGATGCACTGATCCAACTTTTTCAGTCCTGATACGGATACAGATACCTGGGCTTTGTGTATCGGCCGATACTGAGTACCGATCCAATACCAGTGTTTAATTAATAAGCTGTATGCCTCACTGTGTGGAAGAGACTGGGACCATTCTTTTATGTGTAAGGCAACATCAGGCTTGACTTAAACATTACTTTCTTAACTTTGTAAAACAAAATGTAACAAATAAATACATTTTTTAATTTTATTTATACAAATCTAATTTTTATTTATTAATAAAATAATAAATCGTGCATCAGCAACTTGGTAACAAATCTTCAAAATGATCAGAATTTTTATTTATTATTAAAATTATAAATCGTACACCGGTAACTTGGTAAAAAAATCCTTTAAAATTAACAGAATTTGTATTTATTATTTAAATAATAAATTGTACACCAGCAATTTGGTAAAACAATCTTCAAAATTAACAAGAATTACAATTCAAGTGTTAACCTTCTTAATGCAGCAAAAGAAATGGTTAAAACTTAACAGGAATTACAATTTCAGTATATAATGTATATTGTATATGAACATAGAATAGAATTGAATAGATCGGATCCATCGTCACCGATACCCGATCCAGCTATTTGAGTCAGTATCGGCCCGATAACCAATCCGATATCGGTATATCCATACTAAAATTATTATTTTAATGCTGCAGTGGCTGAGTCACTCAACCTGCTATGGCAGTGTACTGTCCGTAGAAAAGATAATTCAACCAACAAACTATGGAGCGAAAGACATGTGCACCAGACTTGTATTGACTGAATAGCTACACCAACTACACTGTAAATTTACTAATAAACAGCTCAATTAACGTTGCTTAAAAGTTGGCTCAAGGCAAATTTATAGCCAAATCTGTTGTTCGGCCACCAATCACACAGTAACAATACTCTCTGCCCCGCCTACTCCTGTACACCATTGGTGCCACCCATCAATCAATTAACCCCACCATGCAGTCCCATGATACTGGCCTCATTAAAAGTATAGTTAGAAACCAATTTCATAGTTTTTAAGCTTTATCAAAAGTGTGCCGAATTGTTCCTGTTGCAACACAAAATCAGTTAAACGAGTTGTTGAAGAGTAATGTCACTCTTGAATTCGGCGTGCACCCAACAAGATCTTAATATAGTTGTCAATCTGCTATAAATTAACTGATTTGTCAGGCTGGAAGTGTCTTTTCTTACACTTTGTGTTGGCGGATTGTTAGCATTTAACTGTGGTACAATTTCCGGCTACGTTTTTTCGATTAAAACTGCTGTTTTGTTTGACTAAAACCTGTTGTTCGGCCACCAATCACAAAGTAACACTCTTTGCCCCGCCTACTCCTGTACACCATTGGTGCCACCCATCAATCAATTAACTACTCCTGTATACTGTTTTTCTGAATGGACTTTGGTGCCACCCATCAATCAATTAACTACTCCTGTATACTGTTTTTCTGAATGGACTTTGGTGCCACCCATCAATCAATCAATTAACCACTCCTGTATACTGTTTTTCTGAATGGACTTTGGTGCCACCCATCAATCAATCAATTAACCCCACCATGCAGTGGCACCATACTGGCCTCATTAAAAGTACAGTTGGCAACCAATTTCATAGTTTTTAAGCTTTATTAAAGTGTGCCGAATTGTTCCTGCTGTAACACAGATTCAGTTAAACGAGTTGTTGAAGAGTAATGTCACTCTTAAATTCGGCAAGATCTTAATGAAGTTGTAGTTGTCAATCAGCTATAAATTAACTGATTTGTCAGGCTATAAGTGTATTTTCTTACACTTTGAGTCTATTTTCTTATACTTTGAGTGGGCCGATTGTTAGCATTAACTATTGTGCAATGTTCTTGTATGTTTTTTTTATTAAAGCTGTCTATGTTTGATGAAATGTGGACGTTTTGCTTTAAATCTCAGTTTTTCTTAATGGAGTCTGGTGTGACGCGTGTCGGTGCTGCTGAAGAAAGGCTAGTTAGCAATGTAGCTTAATGTTAGCTTCACTTAGCTCACCAAGCTAATGCTAACCGTTTAAACCAGCAGGCCACGTGACACATACAAAAAAAAAAATTCGCCTAGCAACAGAATGCCCGTTGAAACGTTAACGGTTACATTTTAGAACGTTTAAACTGATTCAGTTTGGCTGTTGGAGAAATCTCCGCCATTTTGTGTCTCACCCCCAACAAGATCCATGTGAAGCTGCTTGTTACCTGCATCTCCTCAGCCTCTCTCCTGCAGCAGGGAGAGACTGAGGAGACGGTAATACTGCGGGTGTCTTACCGTCATATCTCTCCGCTTGTTCGGCGAGTTTCGCCTGGTAAACTAAGTTCTCTCTGTCCGCCATGGCGCTCCGGGTTTGCTCGTGTGGCGTCCCAGTGGAAAGGGGAAGGATTAACGGCTGGTTGTGGATCAGCAACAGCAAACCGTCGCTCCGCTGAACTCCAACTGAAGAGCCACCGGTAGTAACTAACTGGCGTAAAGATGGCGGCGCTGCTCCATCCGGGATACCCACGCATGCAGCAGGAGGCTCATCATCATCAACCGCCCACGCCCACCGAATACACCACTCTACCAGGTTACTGTGATAAACTACATTAAAACAAGGAGAAATCAAGTTTTAAGCGATTTCTGAATAGATTTGAACAATTTAATGACTTTATTTTTATTGAATTGGAGCATATCTTAAATTCGGCATACATAAAAAGCACAAATAAGCATTTGTTTTATCATTTTATTCACTTTAACTAACTAAATAACTGACTATTCTTCTATTAGGGCCACATTGAGGAAAAAAAAAATCTGAGATTTTCGAGAATAAAGTCATAACAATACAAAAAAAGGTGTAATATTACGATAATAAAGTTGTAATTTTACAAGAATAAAGTTGTAATATTACGAGAATAAAGTCGTATTTTACGAGAAAAAAAATTGTCATATAACGAGAATAAAGTTGTAATATTACAATAAAGTCGTAATTTTACAAGAAAAAAAGTCGTAATATTACGAGAATAAATCGTAATATTACAAGAAAAAAGTCATAATTTTACGCGAAAAAAAGTCGTAATATTACAAGAATAAATTCGTAATTTTACGAGAAAAAAAGTCGTAATATTACGAGAATAAAGTCGGAATTTTACAAGAAAAAGTCGTAAAATTACGAGAATAGTCATAAATTTACGAGAAAAAAAGTCGTAATATTACAAGAATTAAGTTGTAATTTTACGAGAAAGAAAAGTTGTAATATGAGAATAAAGTCGTAATATTACGAGAATAAAGTCGTAATTTTATAAGAAAAAAGTCGTAATGTTACGAGAATAAAGTCAATTGAGGGTGAAATGGTTGGAGGCTGTGGAGATAAGGTGCACGTTGTAGGATCATCAGTGGTATCTTCTGAAAAACATTTTCTTTTTAAGTATTCATTGGTCTTCAACTAACTTCCATGACAGCAGAGTTACAATAACATAACTATGTCTATAAAATGAGAATGTTTTCTCTAAAAGGCAACAATCATTGAGAGTTCAGTTCCATGCATCTTAATGCAATACCCGATGAGCACTTTGCATAAAGGCATTACAACAAATAGAAAAAAAAGGATTACAAAAACCTTTTAAAAAATAAGTGGTAACACTACACAGTGGACAGACCAGTCTGTGAAACACAATTATTTCTTCTTCTCGTTCAAATAAAGGATATGACTACAGGGAAATGTGGCATAAACAACCCCCATTTTTTTTTAAAATATCCAATTGTTGTAAAAATGAATTGATAAAAATGGAAGTGATGAAAATGCATGTGAATTGATAAATGGAGCCGTAAAAAAATGGGTGTAATGAAAAATTATCAAGTGATTCGATTAATTTAAAGCTGATTTGACTAAAACAGTTGTGATGTGATGAAGGAAAGAGCCATGTTTCAGCAATGTTTTCAGGTGATTATACACTATTGAAAACATACTTATGAATACTATATTCCATTTCTACTAATAGATTCCCCGAAATGTTACACACTGTTCCTTTAACAAAGAAAAGTGGAATATGGGGACTTATTGCAATTGTTTATTAATCCATACAGGGCTGTAAATGACCCACAGGTTAGGCTCAAAATTTGTAATAAACATGTCACGGTAATAAAAAAATATGGCGTTTTTAATGCAGTGTACAACAAAAATAATTTCCTTAAATTTGAGTCTCAAAAACAAGAAATGGAGGGGAAGTTCTTACATATATGGGTAAATACTGCTCTCTCCTTACATCCATTTTATAGAGCTCGTAATAGAAATTGTGCGCAGGTTCACAGGCCTCGTTTCAACTCCCACAGTCGGCTAAAACTGAACACAGACACACCTTCAAATGTTTGCAAATCAACACTTGTATTTTCTCCATCGGTCTGAAAACATGGCATCAAAAAGAACACAAAAATAGCACCAAATATCAGTTGATTTAAAAAAAAAGGTTTTCCAACAATATACAGCTGGGGCAACTTATGGCACATGGAGCACACTAAATTAAATTTGATTGCATATATATTATAGATAAAAGTCGATGTTTAGACTGCAAAAGTCACTCGCACTTTGTGAAATAGTCTTATAACCTAAATAGTCTTATGTTTCATTTCTGCTTTACTACGTCACACTCTTAAAGAAAACCATGCATTTTGTTCCGATGTTACCTGCTGGTGTGGAGAGTTATTTCATCTCACGCAGGCGCAGAACGTCGACGGCTCTTGTTGGCCAAGACAAAGGCGACGTGAGGCGACTCAAAGGTCGGCCTTCGTCGCCGCTAGTTCTTTGATATCGGGTTGGTGTGTCTGGGCCTTAACTAGCTTTTTTTGAGGGCGTGCCGAACTAGCCTCTAGGCAGGTATTATGCAAATGTGTTACTTGGTGACATCACCATGTTACGGAAGAAAAGGTGGGACTTCAATCACGGTGTTTCAGGCAGTTCAGGAGTTTCTGCGGGGGAGAGAAACTCCCTTCGGCATGGACCTTTTACATGCACAAACTCAATAACACACTAAAGGAAAGGAGAGAAACACAAAAGCATAACAGGTCCTCTTTAACATATTAAAAACAATACCGACTGACTGATCGAGCCAAGTAGATTCCTGCTCAAAACTCATCTTTTCCAACACAAAACATGAGGTAGAGAGGATGTAACTGCAGATCCTCCCTGATGACTGACAAAAAAACAACTTTTATGTGCAGCTGAGGTTCGTCACTCCTACTGTAGTTAACCATTGTATACAAGAAGCATCCATTGCATTTGTGCGTCATGGGAAAGTTGACACATACGAATATAAGGTACAACCCAATCTTAGTTTGCTATAAAACACAAGTAATAAGACCACAGGATGATTTTTTTTCTTTAAAAAACACAGTGTTATTGTCAGTCTCATTGCCATTTACCACATTTTACAACCATTTGCAAGCCACCTAGTTAGCATTCACCAGGTTACCCAGAGTAACAACAGGGATAATGTGAAGGAGGACATCCCAAGATACATCAGACCGGCACATACGGGTACTTCGCAAAAAGTCAAGGTGACACAAAACCAAAGATCCCATAGACTTCTATGCAATTTGACGTGTGTTAAGGTTGTAATTTTGACAAGTTTGTATGCATTCATCTCTTGTTAAACAAACAATAGTTTTATACACATGTCTAATAATTATTTTGCGTCCTTGCCTGAATCTGAGCGTTTGCGATACCTTAATAAATGAAGGTTGAACAGCGCCATGTCCCTTCAGTCTTCGCCCGGATATTACTTAACCAGATTTCAATACGTATTTGATTGAATCCCGATATATCAAGTGTCTATCTACAGTCTGATGCTGCTATAACGTTAATGTATGACTGTATTACTGCAGCAGTCTCCCGCTCAAGCTGACGTTAGCTTGCCATGCCGGTCACTGTCACCAGCTTCATTTAGCCATTTAACACACTGACAGTTAATATTCACGCATCGTATGAACCACAAATCTCAGTGTGAAAGCCTTGGTTAACCTGCTAAACAACAGCTTTTCATAATTTTCTCTCCTGTGACAGCAAGTTTCTTTCCCCCAAAAGGGAGCCATTACCGGTTTGTTTAAAGTAGAAGTTTGGAGACATGTTTCAACTTCTTCTGTTTACTCTGTTAGCGTCTATGAGGGATTGTTTTCCCACAAAAGGGGCGTGGTCATGAGAGCCTACTCTGGATCACATATTGCCGGTCTGATGTTTTGGTGATTGCTCTGCCTGCTTTTGAGGAAAAGGTCTAATCTGAAACAGGATTTTGTAAAATAACATTTAGCTAAGGAGAGCAGTAATACACCATTGCATGATTTATTTTCATATTGACATAATTCTCAGTGTTTAAAAAAGCTTTATGTGTAACTATAGTATGTGTAAAAAAAAAACTGATGAGAAACAATAAACCAAGAAATGACATGAAGTGATCTGTTTTACCGGTTATACATAAAAAAAAAAAAAAAAAAATGCAATACAATTTAGTGTTTTAAGGTGGATTTTATCTTAAAAAGCATCTCTGAATAACAAAGTCATAAAAACCCTGCTGGAAGACGAAAATAAAATCCCTCTCATCTTCTAAAACAGCCTCCTCTTCCTCCTTGAAAGGATGCTCATTTTGTTTTTTCACACCGCTGCATTTGAAGTCTGAATAGTGTTTTTAAAAAGAGGAACATAAAATAATAATAGGTGTACAGTCTCTGGTAACAAAAAGTTAAAGAAAATATAAGAAAGAATGTTTACAGTATTTAGCATGGAAAATGTGTGTATATATATATATAGTCAATTCTATCATAATATTTTCCACTTTTGGTACAAAAAAAGAGGACTTGGGTTTGTAGTGTTGGGATGTAAGAAGTCGTCTCCTCCACATCAGGAAAAGTTTTTGTTCGTTTCACTCCGAGGTTCACAGTCTACAAAAACTCACTGATTCATGATTCTGTGAGAGACGCCGAGTGTTTTGTCTCTCGTGTGCAATCGATGTATTTCCCTTCTGTATGAATCAAATGCAGCGGGTAACACAGGAAGGGAAAGAGTGGTCGACTCTGCTGTGAGTGTGACGTCAATACTGGGCTGGAGGTGTGTAAACTACGGTTCGACTGATATCGGTTCCTGGCGCCTAATACTGACCCGTTTGGATTGAAACTTTTGCCAATTTAAACCAAAGGGGAACACCACCTAAATTAAGAACTCCAATATGTTATCTCCATGGTCGAGGAAAGTTCAATCAATATGTGTGAACATGAGCTTCTCTCTCTCAAAGCCAGAAACCAGAGAAGTAGGACTGTGTATTGGCAAGAATCTGGTGATAAGATACGTATCATGATACTGGGGTAACGACTCAATATAGTGTAAGCAAGGCGATATATTGCGTTTTTTTTTTTTAGGAAAACTGTCCAAGTATGAAGAATAAACCATAAAAACATCATTTTAGAATAGGCAAATAAGCCACATTTATACTGCATGCAAAAAACAGCATGGGATTATCATAAAGTGGGCGAAATTTTGGCGAGGAAAAACCGTCGTGGTCATTTTCAAAGGGGTCCCTTGACCTCTGACCTCAAGATATGTGAATGAAAATGGGTTCTATGGGTACCCACGAGTCTCCCCTTTACAGACATGCCCACTTTATGATAATCACATGCAGTTTGGGGTAAGTCATAGTCAAGTCAGCACACTGACACACTGACAGCTGTTGTTGCCTGTTGGGCTGCAGTTTGCCATGTTATGATTTGAGCATATTTTTTATGCTAAATGCAGTACCTGTGAGGGTTTCTGGACAATATTTGTCATTGTTTTGTGTTATTAATTGATTTCCAATAATAAATATATACATACATTTGCATAAAGCAGCATATTTGCCCACTCCCGTGTTAATAACAGTATTAAATACTTGACAAATCTCCCTTTAAGGTACATTTTGAACAGATAAAAAAAGGGCGATTAAATACTGTAATCGACTGACAGCCCTAGTTTTTGGATTTGGGAGAGAGTTGTTCTTGTTTACTAATATTTTTGGACTGTCTTAGACCATAGGAATAATATGTATGAATTTTGAAAACTGGCGTAGTTCCCCTTTAATTCCTTTTCCACTGAATATCTCTTATTTAGCTTTTAATTTTGCCGTTTCCATACAGCTTTTCTGAAGCGATACTTCAAAATGCAAATAAAAACATGTGCATAGAAACATGGCTAGTGTCTTATTTCTACAATAAACATAAGCATATAAAAAGTAAATAAAACTGCTCTGGAGTTATTGTCCTATTCTTTTCTCTCGACTCAGCTGCTTTCAGTTGTGGTGCTAAACTAGGCTAAGGTGAAACTGATAATCAATAATCCCATGTAATTCTGGTTAAGACAACAAACACATGTTTCTTTAACATGTAACATTCATACAGCAATCAATAAATGCTGCTATCTATCTGAATGCAAGACATATTTAATTGCAGGTTTGGGAAGTAGTCAAAGAGGAAGCCGACAATGTTGACTTTAAGTTAATATAGGCGAACCGATATCAGTGTGACCTTAGTGTAAACTCTTCAAAATGACAGTAGGCAAGATCATCCAACACGTGTTGTGTTGCGACAGGGTCCGGTGGAGCTCATAGGTTCATAAACTTGTGTGCTTGTATAAATCTTTTCTTATTTCCGAGCATGAAAAAACGACCAAAAGAGAAGGGATGTGCTGGACGCCGTGGAGGTGATGGGAGTGTGTTTCTCAGCTCTCGTCGTCGGGTTGTTGTTGTTCCAACAGTCGAACGTGAGTGAAGGGGAAGTGGCCTCGTTTGCCCTTACACTCACCCTCCCATTGGCCGTTCACGTTGATCTTGGTCACTTTTACCGTGTCGCCCACCTGTGATATGACAGAAAATAGATAAATACAGGGGTACAATACACACGGAGACACTTTCTCTCTGTGTTAACTGGCAGCATCGGTTCATGCAAGTCAAACACATCAATACGAGGTCAATGTGCGACAGCCGACAGAAAGAACAGTATTGACATAAAATTGACTGACCCATCTTCATCTTTACAACTGCAGCAAACCCACAGACATCCTAGTTTCATTGATATACAAAAACACCAGTGTGACACCAGTTGTTTGATTACTTATTTCTTGTAGAACTGATTCATACTAAAGTGTCAATGGAAAATCTTTAATATAAATTCATGTTTGATTAAATTTTCAGTTCTACATGTTCATTTTTTTCACTTAATCATCAGCTGCTTTCGCCCAACTAGTGCAGTGCCCGTTCGGCTGAATGCTTGACTATTGGTTTTGCTGCTTGAAGCTTTCTCGAGAACCGTGTATCCGAACAACTCAACGCAGCACTTCCTTGGTTAAAAGAAATGTTAATAATTAACTCAAGTGCTGAGCGGCTCAGAGGAGCGGCTCGTCACTTTAAGGAGAAAAGCTGGTCCACCTTAACAGCCCACCTTAAGAGGCAAGGGCCGAAGTTGCAGGACACAGGAAGTTGGCTCCGGTCTCTGGCTCGCTTGAGCGGAGCGAAAGAGTTTGTAGTTTCGTAGCATTTATTCACCGACAAATAAACTGTTCACACACTGCTACACCTAAGTTCACAGCTATAACGCCAACAACAACCTCACACTCACCGCCAACATACACACGGTCTGTTGGAAACTCGCTAAAGTTACACAGACTACGTGTGCGGCAGCGAGCACGAAGCCTCCGACAATGCTAGAGCTGCTAACGTGGCACAAATACACACACTGTTGGACACTCGCTAAAGTTATGCCGGGCAGACAGAGTGTTGTTACGTCGGGCAGACACACATCTGACAACCTGCTAAACTAAACTAGATGTGCAGTGGAGACTTTTACTGGGAAAGTGGCTGCATGTCCGCGACACGACACGCGGCATCGTAGCTGCTAAGTTAACGCTCCGGGACGGGTGCACTGGGGACTCCCGTCAACGAATATCTGTTGTGCTCCTACAGCTGGTACACCGCTGCATGCAAGGCATAAATCTTGTCGGTTAATAATCGGTTAACGAGGGTCGGCTATCGGTTAAGAACATTTTCCAAATTGAGCATCCCTAGTCCTCAGCAATACACCCTCCAAGTGTGAAGTTGATCGGATGAGCGGTTGTAGAGAAACTCAAGGGACAGTCATACATGCGTACAGGCAGACACTGCTTCCATTTTTGGTAGATAATCAGACTGAATTGCAATTTCCTACTTTTTTCTTTTCTTAGATGTTCAAAAGAAGTAAATTAGAGCCAGGAGATGGAACTCACAGGATGTTGTAATTCCAGGTTATAAACTCGTTTGCAGACAACACACTTTAAATACTGTAGGATTTAATTTAAAATTAACACTGTAAATTACGGAATAATTGTTAGTCCTTGTCTACAGTGAGAGCGCCATGCACAGCTCTGGGAATCTGGACTTCTCTCAACAAATAGTCAACACTTCAGCAGGCTGCACGAATATACTGCGACCTATTTTAACAAGCGCCAGCAGAGGTTCGTAAACAGTGCAAAGTCTTCCGGTCTGCTCTATGTCACGCACAACGTCTGTGTTTCAGATAAACAGCAGAGGAATTTAAGAGCTGGCTGTGTTGAAAGTTGGTACCATGTGTGTAGATTGATTACATTCATTTCAGTTGTAAAATTATCTTATTGAATTCAGCTTTAGCTTCTGAATCTACTGCCTGAGTTTACTACAGATCCACTGGAAGTCTCACTGTGATGGAGATAAGCTGGGAGAAGGAAGGTTTGAGAGAAAACCCACAGACACAACGACCACCACCACCAAAATAAACCAAGTATCACAGGTCGCCGTAGCTCATAAACGGTGGGACGGCAGCAGGAATGTTTTCAAACACGCCGGAGGTGAACGACGGACGAGAACAACACGGATGTGTGGCGAGACATCGACGTCCGCGGTGAGAAAGAAAAAGGCGGTAGATGACGGGACAGTAAGAGACAACGTAGTGTAACATTATATAACATGAAAAAGCTGCTGAATGAGAGATACATCCACCATAATGTTACACGGAAACACACTGTGTAAGCCGACTAGCTCACGGTACCGCCAGCTGTGAGCGCATCTGTTTTTAAAGCGTCTTTGCACATGTTCAGTTTGTAACGTTAACTTTTTTAATTTTCCAAATAAACCTGCAAAAAGATCCATCTGTTTCTGTTATAAAGTAACAAACCCAGTCCTAGTTCATTACATTATCGAGCAATTGGCAAACTAAATGAAATATAAACTAAAGAGGAAGTATACACGTGTGATTACGTCCGGTTTTCAAAATAAGGTGTGTAACAAAGGGTATATACAAAATACATATATTGAAATAAGATTGATTGGATTATATTAACCAGAAGTATAAAACACTACATGTCCCTTATAAATTAAAAATAAAATGCCGCTAATTTGTGAGGGAAATGTTGTTGCTCGAAAGGATTTAATAAACAATGCCTAAGAATGACTGATATATTTTACTACGGGACATCTCTGACTACATACATGCTGAAAATCAAACATTTTTACTGTATTCATTTAGATATTTTCCAAAGGAAAAAGTCTCTAGAAGTGTATGGTTCAACTTTTTCCCATGGTCCAGTGTTAAAAAAGTTAACAAATCGCAATAAATTGTGATATCAAATCTCAATACATATCGAATCAGCACCCAAGTATCGTGATGGTATCGAATCGGGAGATAGGTGTATCGTCCCAGCCCGAGTGACAACACTAACCGTGAGTTTAGATCACCGTGGGATGGCCTCAGATGATGTCAAACAGTCTTCATTAACCTCCACTATTGTTTGCGTTTTGTTTACTAATCTGAGCAATCCTTGTTTATTTATCTAAACTAAAACCAACGTGGCTTGTCTCACTGACTGGGCTCCAGTATTAATGAATATACAATGTAACACTCACATTAACCCAATGGACCATGAAGAGATGCGTACATAAAGAGATGCCATTGTAAAGGATCTGTGTCCGGCTTTCTCTATAGCGCCATCTCCACTGCGAGTGTCTTCATGTGTGCCGTCAGCTCGCGTTTGTAAAGAAACTTTGTGTGTATGCTCGCATGCATGAGTAAACCATTAACAACAAGGACAATCTAGCCTCAGCTGAGACCCACAGACAGAAAACAGAGAGGAGAAAAAGACAGTGAATAGAAAGAGAAAATGAATGGTGGGTGCTACCTCCAGAGCGAGCGCCGTCTTGTCGTAGGCGTTGGGCACCCTCTTCTGAATGGCTCGCGCATAGACGGGCCCGTTCTGTAGGTTAGGGAGCTGGGCGTTGACTACAGGTTGAGCGTACTGGCCTGGGTCCCCCGGAGGAGCTCCTGTCCCGTCTGTGCTGCCCACTACCCCTCCAACTTGCCCCCCCTGTCCACTCCCAGCAACAGGGGGACCCGGGCCGGCAGCCGTGGGCGAGGCGGGCCGGTACTTCTCCACGTAGGGAACGGGGATCATCCCGGCTCGGCCCTCCTGGTTGGCGGCGTTCCACCACTGCTCCTCAGGCTTCTCCAGCACCCGCAGGATGTCACCCTTGCGGAAGGGGAGGTCCTCCTCGTCGTTGCCGGGGAAGTCAAATACCGCCCGTACAAACTCTGCCTCGTCGGTTGGCTGCGGGGCGCCAGCAGAAGCGCTGACGAATCCCGTGTGCTTGGCCTTGTTTACGGGCTCTATGAGCGTGGTGGTGTCCAGGTAGTGGATCTTATAAAACTCCAGCAGGGTCGGCAGCGCCTCAAATTCCTGATCCCCAATCCGAAACCGAGGAGGAGCCAAACCTGGCGAAGGAAAGAATCAGAATCAGTTTTTATACAAGGAATTTGACCCCGGTGTTTATGCATCTTTCTAAGCGTGCTTAAAAATGTCTATATACAAGTCAAGTGTTCTTTAAGTGTAAACAATACAAATAGTGCCAAGAAATAAATACTGAATGAATATACATGGACTGGATGATTATGTACATATGTCTATAAACTGTATGCATAGTGAGTAGGAAAGGTGACTATGTTAAAATAAAACATAATAGAAACAAACAATCAAATAAATACCGATGTCCTTGGGCACACAGCACGCAACAGGATTAATTATTCACTGAAAAGTCTAAGCAGCGCCGCTGTGTCTGGGGAGACTATTAGATCAAGAGGATGATCAGGCTCCAGAATAAAGTCTTAAATGGATCTAATGTAATGTTATATCGCCATACGGAAATTCAAATGAGAAACCCTTTATAAATAAAATAACCTGAATGTCTGCTTTGGGGGTAATTTAGTGGTTTAAGTGCATGACAATCAAGTTAATTCATCACATTAATGCAATAAAAAGCTCTTGTAAATCCAATACTGCCATGAAGCAATCTTCTTGATTTGCAATATTATATATCCACAATGTGACCTAATTAGAGCTGCAATGATTAGTCGACTAATTAATTAGTCGATCGACAGAAAAATAATCGTTATTAACTATTTTCTAAGTCATTTTTTTCCGCAAAAATGACAGAAAAATGCTGTTTTCAGCTTCTCAAATAAGGAGATTACGTAAAAGAAGGAAGGTCCAAGGCACTCTTCTAGCAAAAAGTTAAAAAGTAGGGATGCACCGATGCCACTTTTTTTCAGACAAAGTACAAGTACTTACATTTGAGTACTCGCCGATACCGAGTACCGATACGAGTACCGATACAAGTACTTCTCTGGGCCAAAACACCCTAATTAACAGCAAGCTGGAGGGTGTGAGCGACACATGGCAGGTTGGGGAGTCACGCATACAAGGCGGTGCGCCGCGACCGGCTCTAGGTCGGCTTGGAAAGGCTCGGTGCGATGGCGCTTCCGGGGGCCGTGGCCAAAGCGTCACCGGGGCGGACTGTCCTTAGTGCGCCCCAGCCGCGTCGTGCCCCCACTCGACGCGTCTTGAAACACGGACCAAGGAGTCTAACGCGCGTGCGATTCAGAGGGTACAAGCAAAACCCCGTGGCGCAATGAAAGTGAGGGCCGGCGCCCGCCGCCTGAGGTGGGATCCCAGCCCCGCGGGGTCGGGATCCCACCATCGGCCCATTTCGCCCGCACCGTCGGGGAGTTGGAGCGCATGCGATAGGACCCGAAAGATGGTGACGAGAGGTTAACATCACGCTGCCGTAAGGTGGTATCGGTGCCGTTGTATCGGAGCCGTTTCGGAATACGAGTACGAGTACATGAGCACAGTATCGGACCCGATACCCGATACTGGTATCGGTGCATCCCGATTAAAAAGCCTTAAATGAGATGGCTATTGCATTGTGAAATATTACAGACAGTGCTGGTGCATTATGACATGGGTTACAACTAGGGCTGCACAATTAATCGAATATTAATCACAATTTTGGCTTCCCACAATTAAATGAACATGATTGACTGCACAATTGATGTTTAAAATGCATGCTCCGCTCACAGAAAAGTCTTATTTTGATGCAAAGATATGTTACTTAGCAGGAATGTAGAACAGAGTGAAAGTGAAAGCAGTGCTCTATTGATTAAATTTTGGATTAAAAAAAACTGGGCACTGTTCCTACCCACAATGCCCCACACAACTGATACTATGGGGAAATAAAAAATGCTAAGGAAGCCCAGAAAGGACAAGAGTTAAGCACCAGCCATAAAGAGGTACAAGCACAACAGCAGACCTGCAAGCAGGGCTATGTATGTGCAACAGGGCAGGATCACAGACATTCCTGAAGTGCCAATCTGACCAGTCATCCTCCAGTTGTGACAGCCCAGTCTGCCCAGTCCCATTCAAACCAGTAGCAGCAGCAGCAGCAGCCCAGCCCACCTCACCAGCGCTCGGCTACACGAGGACAAAACACCGCCTCAATCCGAGCAGTGTAAACCACATGTAAAAGTTTTCATTTTTGTTCAAAACAGTGGATATTATTATACCACATATAGATTAGATTAACAAGATAATGTTAAATGGGTGAATTCATAATGGGAGTCTGGCGTGGCTTGACAGAGTGGGGCTAAATCAAAGCAATTCACTATTAAAATTAAAACAGTGGATATTATTATATCAAATATATATGCCGAAGTTGAGAGTATAGTCTGAAAACACAGAAAATACTTAAATATGTGTGATAAAGGGCGTAAAATATCTTCAGATTGACAAGATAATATTAAATTAGGAGAATTCATAATGGGAGTCTGGCATGGCTTGACAGAGTGGGGCTAAATCAAAGCAATTCACTATTCAAATTTAAATATTATTACATCACATATATGCCGAATTTAAGAGTATAGTCTGAAAACACAGAATATACTTAAATATGTGTGATAAAGAGAGTAAAATATCTTCAAATTAACAAGATAATGTTAAATTGGGAGAATTTATAATGGGAGTCCTGACAGTGGGGCTAAATCAAAGCAATTCACTATTCAAATTAAAACAGTGGATATTATTATATCACATATATGCCGAATTTAAGAGTATAGTCTGAAAACACAGAATATACTTAAATATGTTTGATAAAAGGAGTAAAATATCTTCAGATTGACAAGATAATGTTAAATTATGAGAATTAATAATGGGAGTCTGGCGTGTGGCTTGACAGAGTGGGGCTAAATCAAAGCAATTCACTATTAAAATTAAAATATTATTATATCACATATATGCCGAATTTAAGAGTATAGTCTGAAAACAAAGAAAACACTTAAATATGTGTGATAAAAGGAGTAAAATATCTTCAAATTAACAAGATAATGTTAAATTGGGAGAATTTATAATGGGAGTCCTGACAGTGGGGCTAAATCAAAGCAATTCACTATTAAAATTAAAACAGTGGATATTATGATATCACATATAAGCCGAATTTAAGAGTATAGTCTGAAAACACAGAAAACACTTAAATATGTGAGATAAAAGGAGTAAAATATCTTCAGATTGACAAGATAATGTTAAATTAGGAGAATTAATAATTGGAGTCTGGCGTGGGGCTAAATCAAAGCAATTCACTATTAAAATTAAAATATTATTATATCACATATATGCCGAATTTAAGAGTATAGTCTGAAAACAAAGAAAACACTTAAATATGTGTGATAAAAGGAGTAAAATACCTTCAAATAAACAAAATAATGTTAAATTGGGTGAATTCATAATTGGAGTCTGGAGTTACTTCACTATTAAAATTAAAACAGTGTATATTATTTTATCACATATATGCCGAATTTAAGAGTATAGTCTGAAAACACAGAATATACTTAAATATGTTTGATAAAAGGGTGAAATATCTTTAGATTAACAAAACAATCTTAAATTGGGAGATTTCATAATGGGAGTCTGGTGTGGCTTGGACAGAGTGTGGCTAAATCAAAGCAATTCACTATTAAAACACACATTTTTTAGTATCAAATGAACATATATGGAAAGATTAACTACACAGCTTAATAATTAAACATTTACCTGATCCAGATTGCCGGTTGTTAGTGATGCTGTTGATGATATAATGGGACACTTTGGAGTTCTCTGAGACGGACAGCACGTAGTCACCCGGGCTGGTTATCGAGTCTCTCACCAGGAAAACACCGTGTCTCTGACCCTGGAGGAGGGAGACAGCGTCCTGGCGGCTTAGCCGACCCCAGTACCAGCTAGAGCGGTCTTCGGCGTCAAAATTACCCGCCATGGAGGCTCTGAAACCCGGTCAGGAGGCTGGAGGCCCTTCACCCTTCGCCTCTCCCTCTTATCCAAAACTCATACAAAAAACTTTAGTTCACTAACCTCCTGGAAAACACACTAAAAACACTACAAAACCACACTTTTTTACAACTTTTACGACTTATATCAAACAATTAAAGTTGGCGGAACTTCTATTGCACAAAAAAAACCCAATATGAATTGTTTAAAAAGGTTAAAATGACTAATTTAAAACTTAATGTGCAACAAGAAAAAAGAAGTCCCCCGACTGGAAAATGGCGGATCTGAGGGGAAAAGTTGACCTCATCTACCGGAAGAGGGAAAAGTTGACCTCATATACCGGAAGTGATGCCTGGTGAATGGGAATGGTGCGTTCATGCTCCCCTGGAAAACACAGTTAGAAATGATTCAATGATTCTTCTATATCCTCCTGGAAACAGAGTTAAAAAAGTTACTTTTTTTTGTGATTTCCTTCCTATTTAGGGTTAAAACGAAAATCTTAACAATTCAAGCTTGTTAAACTTTTTAGAGTAATAGGGCCACATTGAGGAAAAAACATAAATCTGAGATTTTTGAGAATAAAGTCATAATATTATGAGAATAAAGTCGTTATATTATGAGAATAAAGTCGTAATATTATGAGAATAAAGTCATAATATTATGAGAATAAAGTCGTAATATTATGAGAATAAAGTCGTTATATTATGAGAATAAAGTCGAAATATTATGAGAAAAAGTCATAATATGAGAATAAAGTCGTAATATTATGAGAATAAAGTCATAATATTACAAGAATAAATTCATAATATTACAAGAATAAAGTCATAATATTATGAGAATAAAGTCATAATATTATGAGAATAAAGTCGTTATATTATGAGAATAAAGTCATTATATTATGAGAATAAAGTCGTAATATTATGAGAATAAAGTCGTTATATTATGAGAATAAAGTCGTTATATTATGAGAATAAAGTCATAATATTATGAGAATAAAGTCGTTATATTATGAGAATAAAGTTCTAATATTATGAGAATAAAGTCGTAATATTATGAAAATAAAGTCCTAAAATTATGAGAATAAAGTCGTAATATTATAAAGTAGTAATTTTATGTGTTATTTTCTTTTTTCTTGTAAACTTCTCGTAATATTATGACATTATTCTCATATTACGACGTTTTTTCTCATAAACTTCTGACTTTTTGCTCGTAATATTACGACTTTATTATCATAATATTACGACTTTTTCTCTCATGAAGTTATGACTTTATTCTCGTAATATTACAACTTTTTTTCTCATAATATTACGACTTTATTCTGGAAATCTCAGATGTTTTTTTCCCCTCAATGTGGCCCTAATACTCCGTAGTACACAATAATACATTTGCACTTTGGCCCTCACTGCATTAGACTTATATACTATATACTTAGACTATAAACTGTGTTACCTTCATCACAATGCTCAAATGTTTTGCGGCTCCAGACAGTTTATTATTATTATTTTTTTGCATAAAATGGTACTTTTGATAGTAAAGGTTGCTTTGTTTTACAGTAAACCAATGTCAAACACAAACCAAAAAAAATCAGTTTAAATTAAAGTTTTCAAACAAAACAAATTCACACCTTGAAGTTTTTTTTTTTTCCCTCAATATTTCATCTCTTTCTTGGACTGAATTATTGTTATCAACATTATTGACATTATTAAGAACACACATGGGGAGTATGGACAGTAATTATGAAGATTTAAGTAAAATAAATAATTAAAAATGGAATTTTATGTTAGTGGCCTTCTGTACTACATTTATTCTACCAGTAGATGGCATCAAACACTCTGTTATAAAGTATTTTTTCATTAATACTGAGTTGTTTAATAGTGTAAAAAGTACACTTACAATCCACCTCTTAACCTTATTTGTCTTTGCTCTGCACATTCACCACAATGATGTAAAAACTTCACACTAAAAATTAAAAAATATTATAAAATTGCTTTATTTCACCACGTTGCAAGACTCAGACAAGACTCCAATTCATTATTACTGGAGCATCTCTGCGCTGGTTCATAACTCTTGTAGCCAAACACTGATTGATCAACAGCAGCTATTACAAACTATTATTAATCTTCCCTTCTTTGATTTGAGAACTACATAAAAACCAACCTCCCTCTTGTAAACGCAGCTACATCAGAGCCACACACACACATCACCATACATGTCATAAGAATTTAAGAATCCGTGTCAGTCCTCTATAAACTCTAAAGGAAACTGGTGAATGCACACATACAGTATAAAACTGAAAACATTTGTCAAACACTAAAGTCTGTGATTCAAACAACAATGGTTTCCTATTAGAGGCCCGTTTTGGGCTCATTCAAAGTGTTCTGTGGTTAATAACATCTCTTTAGCTTTATAATCTACTCTGATACAGAGTTACTCAAACTTCTTCAGGTGGCTGTAGAGCGACTGGACGTACGTAAACACACACATGGGGTCTGGCTTGTCACCCATCTCCATCATGTCCTCCACCTCGATCAGACGGAGGCAGTCGGCCTGCTCCCTGAAACGTAGAAGCATAGTCCCGGGTGTGAAGATGAATAAACAGATTTATCTGTATAAAACTGAAAGACAACAGAAATGCTGACATGAAGTTATCATTCAAAGTGCAGAACTCTTTCTGTTTGGGTTTGAGAAGTCTTTCGGTTCATATATGGGCTGTCAAAGTTAACACAACAATAACAACAAGTTAGTTTTAACGCCACTATTTTCTTTAACACATTAACACAACTAGCGATTTTGAGGTTGTAGCGGGCTCAGTTTTAAAGCTAGAGTGAAGATACTGGTATCATATGAAACTAGAAAAACCTTAAGAATCCATTGGTACCAAACATGTCATGCTATAGCTTGTCAAGAAGGAAAATAAATAATGCTCCAAACAGACATTTTTCGTTCATTATTCTGACATTTTTGGGGATATTTTTCAGATATTTTTCTAACATTTTCCTGACTTTTTTTCGGTCTTTTTCTGGATATTTTTGTAATTTTTCAGAATTTTTTTTGACTTTTTTAAAAAATATTTTTCGAACATTTTTCAGAATTTTTGGGATATTTTTCTGACCTTTTTTTTAACTATTTTTCTGACATTTTTTTCAGACATTTTTTCAGACATTTTTTCAGACATTTTTCGGATATTCTTTAAAGAGTTAAGATACTTGTATCATATGAAACTAGAAAAACCCAAAGAATCCATTCATACCAACCATGTCGTACTATAGCTTGTCAAGAAGGAAGATAAATAATGCTCCAAAACAGACATTTTTCAAAAATTATTCTAACATTTTTGGGATATTTTTTGGAATTTCTTTCGGACATTTTTCCCGAAATTTTTCTGACATTTTCCTGACTTTTTTTCGGTCTTTTTTTGTATATTTTTTGTAATTTTTCGGTCATTTTTTTGACTTTTTTATTTTTAATTTTCAAATATTTGTCGACATTTTTCAGAATGTTTTTGATATTTTTCTGATATTTTTCTGACTTTCTTTCGGTCTTTTTCTGGATATTTTTTGTCATTTTTCAGATATTCGTTAAAGCGTGAAAGAGTGAAGATACTGGTATCATATGACACTACAAAACCCTAAGAAATTTTTCAGACATTATTCTGATATTTTTGGGGATATTTTTCTTACATTTATCTGACATTTTTTCTGACACTTTTCTGAAATTTTTCTGACTTTTTTTCTGACATTTTTTGGATATTCTTTAAAGCGTGAAAGAGTGAAGATACTGGTATCATATGAAGCTAGAAAAACTAAGGAATCCATTGGTACCAACCATGTCATGCTAGCTTGTCAGGAAGGAGGTTAAATAACGCTCCAAACTTACACTCAATTTTGGCGAGAAAAAACTGTCATGGCCATTTTCAAAGGGGTCCCGTGACCTCTGACCTCTAGATATGAAATGGGTTGCTTTCTTGGGAGAGAGTTAGATGAGAGATTTGATATCACTCATATATCTGTGCTTAGCTTAGCACAAAAACTGGGAACAGGTGGGAACAGCTAGCCCGGCTCTGTGCGAACGTAATAAAATCCTCCTACTAGCTCCTCTAAAGCTCACTACTTAACACGTTATATTTATCTACATATAGACTGTATTAAAAGACGTCTGAGGGATCGCCTAACCGAGCATAAATATGCTATTAGAATTAAGAATTGCCCCATCATGGCTAGACACTTCAGTGAGTGTCAAGCCCTAGCACCTTTTGAACTTATTTTAAAACATCACCGAGGTTAGAATACCTCTAATTTTAGTGCTTCAGTGTAATCAGACTACGCTCACTCACTCACAGCCTCACTCAGTCAGTGTTATCCAGCTTACTCTGCGGTGGTGAAGGCCAGCTGCAGGTTGTGTTTGCGCTTAGTCGCGTCCAGCGTGTTGTAATCAAAGTCCAGAGGGAAGAAGGAGTGAACCAGAGCACAGAAAGCCATCCCGTCACTCCAGCTGGACGAGAAGTTCTGGATATCGATGTTCTGAGAGAGAGATGGTGACGCGTTAAACACATTAAATCCTTCATGTCTCTTATTTTCATGCAGTTATTGAGCTGCACTTATTTTGTATTTCTCGATAAAATAGCAGTCCAGTGTGAGATAAGAGAGAAGCGTCTTAAAGCTAATATATATATCTATATTATTACAGTATATATACATAGCAACGGTCTGTTATACATAGCAACGGTCTGTTACACATAGCAACAGTCTGTTACACATAGCAACAGTCTGTATTACATAGCAACGGTCTGTTATACATAGCAACGGATAGCAACGGTCTGTTATACATAGCAACGGTCTGTTATACATAGCAACGGTCTGTTACACATAGCAACGGTCTGTTACACATAGCAACAGTCTGTATTACATAGCAACAGTCTGTATTACATAGCAACGGTCTGTTATACATAGCAACGGATAGCAACGGTCTGTTATACATAGCAACGGTCTGTTACACATAGCATCGGTCTGTTATACATACATAGCAAAGGTCTGTTACACATCGTAACGGTCTGTTACACATAGCAACTGTCTGTTACACATAGCAACGGTCTGTTTTACACTGTGTTAACGATCTGTTATAAAGAAATAACAGAATTAGAATCAAGTATTCAACAAAGCCGTGTAATAAAGAATATTAATTGGTGAATATGCGTACAGTATAATATCATTGATTGAAGAGCACATGATACCTGATAGCCAATGGTTTTTGAGCGGCACCACTCCAGCAGAATCTGTTTTATGCCGCTGGCGCTGGACGCCCCAAAACTCTGAGCGCGCTTCAGTTTAGGTTTGGAGTCTTTTGGTCTGCTCAGAAGAAATACAACTATGACGACACGGCATTGATAGATATGGATTAAGAGGAAATGGAGAGTATTTTAAATACACTTACTTTACAGGCTCAGAGTTCATCCTCTCAAAGAGAGCCCGCTTGGCCTGAGCCCCGTTGGAGCGTGAAAGCGTTTGTGATTTCATCAAATCCTCTTTAAACTCAACGCCCCCGACCTTGTTCGCTTTCCTGTGGAGAAACAGTGGATACATTTACATTTGGACTGTCAATAGGCTGTAAATGTACAAAACACCACATCCATCTAAAAGCAATCAACAGTGAGTTTTGCTTCACGTTACAAAACACGACTCACGGTCATGACTTACTTGTCCAAACTAGGTGAGAAACCAGATTTTATGATTGATTTGGAGGGAAGCAATTTTTCTGCAGAGACAGAAAGTCAGAGTGAACAAGAGAGATGGCATGACATATATTAAAAAGACACAAAAACAAACAAAAAAATAAATAAAACAACAACAACAAATGCGTACTGTTATAAACAGGACCAATGAGGGTTTCCTATGTTTTACCTGCAGGCTGAGGAAAGCTCACACTTCTCTTCAGACTGGGACTGGGAGTCTTGAGAATCGGCACTGAATAGATGAGGTGAGACAAAAACAACAAAATGTAGGAAAACAGAAAAGAAAGAAATCTTTATTTTAGAGACAGATCCCCGGTTGAACTCACCTCTCTTAAAGGGGTAGTCTCCAGGTTTTAATGTAGAGTCCTGTGATGCTGAAAGACTTGAGGACGAAGCTGTTACAGCAGAAGTCTCAGAGCTGCTTTTGGTCACCGCTGTCTGAGAATGACGGACCAAACCCTGAGATACAGAGACCGACTGCTCCTGGGATACCTGGGATACCTGGGAAACCTGGGATACCTTGGAAACCTGGGATACCTGGGATACCTGGGAAACCTGGGATACCTGGGACATCAGCTCCTTTGTTCCAGCCATACCTGCACAAGTGAAGATGGAATAGAAGAATCAGGAATAAATGGAGTGAAAATACAAACATGAAAGTAAAAATGTTGTAACTAAAGTAAAAACGATCACAAAGAGACACAAAATGACCACAAAGAGACACAAAACGACCACAAAGAGACAGAACGACTACAAAGAGACACAAAACGACCACAAAGAGACACAAAACAACCACAAAGAGACACAAAATGACCACAAAGAGGCACAAAACGACTACAAAGAGACACACAACGACTACAAAGAGACAAAGTGACCATTAACAGACACAAAACGACCCAAAAGAGACACAAAACAACCACAAAGAGCCACAAAACAATCACAAAGAGACTCAAAATGACCATAAAGAGGCACAAACGACTACAAAGATACACAGAACGACTACAAAGAGACAAAGTGACCATTAACAGACACAAAACGACCACAAAGAGACACAACAAGACCACTAAGTGACACAAAAAAAGACTACAAAGAGACACGAATGACCACAAAGAACTCAAAACAACTACAATGAGACACAAAATGACCACAAAGACCAAAAAAAAGACACAAAATGACCACAAAGAAACCCCAAACAACCACAAAGAGATACAGAACGACTACAAAGTGACCATTAACAGACACAAAACGACCACAAAGAAACACAAAACCACAGAGAGACGTGTAACGACTACACTTGAGTAAACGTACAACATTCTACCACTACTACATACTACCACAGGGGTTGCTATGGTGTTCTAAGTCGTTAAAAAATCCAAATCCCATAATTGCATCTCCATAGTCTGTAGTGTTATTATGAAAATGAGCCACTAACTGGCCTCTTATATTCACCTGTTGGAGCCTCCGCTGTAGGAAGACCGGCTGCTTTAGGCACCGATGCTGGAGACTGGGCAGGTTTGGTGGCGACCAGACCTTCTGGACTGGGTTTGGTTGTCATGGCAGTGACAGGGAGATGGGGCCGGGGTTCATTAGCGTCTGAAAAACAGAGAATCTGAATAGTTGAGATTTTGAGTAATGAGTTTGGTTACACTGACAGAACAGATTCAGACAGAGACAGATATAGGCTTCTCTCTCACCACATTTAGCAGCAGACTCTACTGGTTTTACTAGATTTTCTCTTGTTGCTCTGGCTGCTGAGGCAGCAGACAGAGGGATGGTTGGAGCTTCGGAGCTGGGCCTCATCACTGCAGTGAGGGGCTGATGGGGTTTGGTCAGAAGACCTGGTTCTTCATGGTCTGGAAGGAAAGAAGATCCACTGAATACATTCATTAAAACAGACCAAAAAGATCAGGTATGAACGCACCCTTAAACTCGTTCCGATAAAGTCGCCAAAAACTTGTAAAACATGCAGAGTAATCAACTGACCAGGCATGTTGGTGGTTTCCATGGTCAACTGAAGAGAGTTAGTTATGGAAGAAGACTCTGTGCTTGACTTCGTGATGGTGCTGAGAGTCAGGTGGCGGCTTTCTGAGGAGACAAACATAACCGAAGGTGAAGTCAGCTCGTCAGGTTACCTGTGTGGAACTCACTCAGATTATCAGCCTACCTGGGTTCCCGTTCTCTTGTGCTGTCGTGGCAACATTCTTCTCTCCTTTTGCATCAGCGCCCTGTTCAGTAAAGACAAGAAACATACAATTCTATTAGTTATCTTTTCAGGAATAAACTGTTACATCCACAAACTGGTAGAGGGCCCTCTATCTATCCATAGCCTGATGTGATAAAGCACCAGCATTATCCACTTATGAAGACTTATGAACACTTACTGTATGTCAATAACGCGTTAACCCAAATTTGTTTTAACACCACTAATTTCTTTAACGCATTAACACAACTTGTAATTTTTAAGTTTGTAATGGACTCAGTTTTAAAGCTACTAGCTTGTCGAGGAGGAGGATTAGAATATTGCTCCAAACTGGCCATTTTTCTAACATTTTTCATACTTTGTTTCTTTTTTAGATTTTTTTTACTTTTTTTCTGATATATTTTCTGATATTTTTTAGACTTTTTCCAGACTTGTTTTCTGATATTTGTTTTTAGATTTTTCGGATTTTTTTGCAGACTTTTTTCGGATATCTTTTAGAAATTTTTCGGACTTTTTTTTCAGACATTTTTGATATTTTTCTGACATTTTTCTGACATTGTTCAGACTTTTTTTCTGACATTTTTTCTGATATTTTTCAAACTTTTTTTCAGACATTTTTCTGATATTTTTCAGACATTTTTTGGACATTTTTCAGACTTTTTTTCTGACATTTTGTTGGTTTTTTTTGGACTTTTTTCTGATATTTTTTAGACTTTTTTCAGACTTTTTTTCAGACTTTTTTTCTGACATTTTTCTGATATTTTTCAGAATTATTTGACATTTCTCAGATTTTTTTCTGACATTTATTTTTTTTATTTTTTCAGAATTAATTTCTGATATTTTTCTGATATTTTTTAGACTTTTTTTCAGATATTTTTTTAGAAATCTTTTTCACTTTTTTTTCAGACTTTTTTCGGATATTTTTCAGACTTTTTTATGAAATTTTTTTGATATTTTTGAAACATTTTTCCTACATTGTTTGGACTTTTTTCCAGACATTTTTCTGACATTTTTTGACATTTCAGACACTTTACATGCTTTTATCGGACATTCTTTAAAGCTAGAGCTAAAAATCTTGACCAGAAAAAACTTACCATCAAAACTAGGGCTGTCAGTCGATTAAAATATTTAATCGCAATTAATCATAAAATAATCCCACATCTATCTGTTCAAAATGTACCGTAAAAGGGAGATTTGTCAAGTATTTAATACTCTTATCAACATGGGAGTGGGCTTTATTATTGGAAATCAATTAACAACACAAAACAATGATAAATATTGTTCAGAAATCCTCACAGGTACTGCATTTCACCTTTAAGAAGCTGAAATCAGAGAATTTTGACCCTTTTTTCCTAGGAAATGAGTCAAACCGTTTAATCAATTATCAAAATAGTTGGTGATTTATTAATCAATTAATCGTTGTAGCTGTAATTTCCTTTGCCAGCCGTGACCTCAGGAAGGTAAATAAGTTGTGTAAGACATGCCGCTAACTGTGTCTGTGTCTATTTATACATTTGTCTCAGCAACATCACTCACACTGATTGTTCTTTTGTCTGTCAGACTGCTGTGGAGCTAAAATTAATTTCAGGCCTTTATCCTCAGTGGTAAATCTGTGTGTGAGTGGGTGTGTGTGTGTGTGTGCTCACTTCTCTGAAAGTGTGATCTTCAGCTGTTAACAGCTGAAAGCTTCTCCTTTAATGACAGCTGTGTGGCCAACAAACCCATGTTCCCACCGAGAAGCTATTTTAGATTTTGCAATCAGTCTCTTTGCAAGAGTTTCCGCTGCACTCTTCTTACATCCCAATATAGCCCCAAATGGATGCTTTGGAAATCGGGGAGTTAAAGCCGGAGCAGTTTGAGTATATCAGCTTGGCCTGTGTTTGCCCCTTCTCTAACCCCCCCACCCCCACTGCCTTTTGCTTTCCAGAGACACTCAGTGGTCTGGCAGCCAAGCAATAGAGCCATATCAGCCCGCCCGTCAACTGGTCGTCAAGAGGGGGATTAGCACCACGGTGATCTGGGGGCTCCACAATAGCTCCTGTAGGATATCACAGTCCGACAGTCTGACCCCGTAAATCCTTTCAACCTCTGCTGGCCTGAGCTCCACATCACTTCTTAGAAACATGCAAACATTCTTTGGCTGGATACTGACGTACACACACCATTGACTGATAATCCTGACTGTTAAAGCCACAATGAAATGAAACTAGGACTGTCAATCGATTCAGATATTTAATCGTGATTAATCGCATGATTTAATGACAATTAATTGCAAATTAATCCCGTTTTTTATCTGTTAAAAATGTATCTTAAAGGGAGATTTGTAAAGTATTTAATACTCTTATCAACATGGGAGTGGGCAAATATGCTGCTTTATGTAAATGTATGTATATATTAATTACCGGAAATCAATTAACAACACAAAACAATGACAGATATTGTCCAGAAACCCTCACAGGTACTGTCTCTCCTCGAAGGCATTCATGGCGAGACTGGAGAAGATCCAGTCCTGCCTACTTTTTCGCTCGCGCTTGTCAGATTGTCGGCTTTGGAAAGTAACAAAAGTTGTTGGACACAACAATTGCAAACTGAAGCGATGTGGTTCTTCAACAAAACCCGCCCCCCACTATTTTTCAATACCACGATTTTGCACTCCACTATATTTCTGAGTTTTTTTCTTGTAAGTTTATGACTTAAAAATCTCGCAAATTTGTGATATTTTTCTTGTAAATTTGACACTTTAATCTCAGAGAACATGCACGTTTTTTTCCATGCAAATTTGTGATTTTATATTTTTGACTTTAGGCCCTGTCTGCACATATACAGATATTTTTAAAAACGTATATCCTCCACGTTTTGGCCTCTCGTCCACATGCAAACAGAGCTTTGAAAAAATGGATATTTTGGAAAACGCCTTCTAAAGTGCAGATTTGTAAAACGGAGCTTTTGGGAAACGATGACGTCCTCTCCTCATTTCCCTCATGCCTGTTGTTGCTTTGTGTAATGAGCATGCGCCAGAAACAATAACAAAGATCGCAGACTTTTTTACGTTTTGCTAGCGCTGCTCGGACTAATTACTACTATACATTTGAAAAACGTTACAGTCACAGGAGGCCAAAGCGAGGAAAGGGAGATAGAAGGGTGGTAACAAAATTCCTTGACCATTAACTTGTGATCTCACTGGTGGTGACATGTAAATATTACTGGAGCGTATTTGCGTTTGAGTGTGGACGGAGATATTTTGTAAAACAAAGGTCGTGAGGACAGATTTATTGTTTTAAACGTAGAGGAAAATATATTTTGAAAAACATCTGTATACATGTAGATAGAGCTTAAATCTCGGACGTTTATTTCTTGGAATATTACCCCCCTCTCTCGGCTCCGTAATTATAATTATTTTACCTACAATGGCCCTAATACGTCGTCGTACAAATTTGAACCGATAGAGCAGAGTATTGAGTGATGAATCAGAGGGCTATCTTGGTACTGGGGGGTTGAAGTGTGGTACGTCACGACGGGTCGGAGAGGACCAGGTGATTTCAGCGGAGAGGAATGCTCGCAGGGTGTTCGTTTTCGACAGGACAGCTGGTTCTTCCTCTCAGGGTGTCGGCGGGGGGTATTATTGACCGGGACGTAGACGCAATTCAACTTTCCGTCAGGAGATTTGAGACCTGGATTGGCTGGGAAGCAAAATTCCTGAGCGATAGGGGACGGGGATTTATTTTGTACCTGACTTCAGAGTGTGCATACGTCATAAGAACAGAATATGTGTAACTGCAAGCACTGGTAGAAGCACGACGTGTAATATACTGGTCCCTGACTGTGGATCTGAATTCACTTTCAACATTAACTAAGCCAATATGGGCTCCAAAGAGCTGCAGCTCAGTCCCAAATCCCAGACCCCAAAATACATGTGCCCTTTGGAGGACCTGCTGTTATATAAAAGCGGGTCATGAGCGTTAAAGTTGGGGGTGGGGGGTGTACATGTTAGTGTGTAAGCATGTGTGTGGTGGTGGGGTTGGGCCAATGTAAGGATAGCACCCTGTAATGGTAATGGTTATATTTGAATATTCAAGGTTTATAATGCTTATAATGGTTTATAATGCTAATTAATTGAAAATAATGATATGATATAATGATATATATTAGTGGCGTTAACACAAATTCGTTTTAACACCACTAATTTCTTTAATGCATTAACGCAACTGGCGATTTTTAAGGTTGTAACAGGCTTTTGGACATTTTTCGAACATTTTTCTGATATTTTTCTGACTTTTTTCAGACATTGTTTGGATATTTTTCTGACATTCTTTAAAGCTAGAATGAAGATACAGGCATCATATGAAACTAGAAAAACCTAAAGAATTCATTAAAAATAATCATGTCATACTAGCTTGTCACAAAGGAGGCTAAATAACGCTCCAAAGTTACACTAAATTTTGTCAAGGAAAAACTGTCATGGCTATTTTCAAAGGGGTCCCTTGACCTCTGACCTCCAGATATGTGAATGTAAATGGGTTCTATGGGTACCCACGAGTCTCCCCTTTACAGACATGCCCACTTTATGATAATCACATGCAGTTTGGGGCAAGTCATAGTCAAGTCAGCACACTGACACACTGACAGCTGTTGTTGCCTGTTGGGCTGCAGTTTGCCATGTTGTGATGTTTCTGGAAAATATTTGTCATTGTTTTGTGTTGTCAATTGATTTCCAATAATAAATATATACATACATTTGCATGAAGCAGCATATTTGTCCACTCCCATGTTGATAAGAGTATTAAATACTTGACAAATCTCCCTTTAAGGTACATTTTAAACAGATAAAAAATGTGCGATTAGATATTTTAATCAATTGACAGCCCTACTGTAATATTCTTTATTCTGTAAACTGTAAAAGTACTCACATTACTTTCAGCATGTCTTTTTGCTCTCCATGGAGGAGGAGCTGGGGTGTTGCAGGGAGCAGCAGCAGCAGCAGCAGCAGCAGCAGCAGCATGGCTCGATCCTCCAGTTGATCCTGATGTTTCACAGTACGTGGATGTAGACTGGCTGCTCTCTGAGTAAACCAGACCTCTCTGCTCTCCTTCTGCATGTCCATTCTCTACACTTTCCTTCACCTTCACTTCAGCAGCACTCCTCTCCAGCTTTACCCCGGCGAGACCCTCCACCAGGCGGCCGAGGGCCTCCAGCTTGGCCCTGAGCTGCAGGTTCTCCTCCTGCAGCCTGGTCACGGCCTCGGCCAGGGGTCCGTTGGAGATGCTCAGCACCTCGATCTTCTGCTCTATGCGCTGCTTGAAAGCACTTACGTCCACGTGCATCTCCCTCACGGCTGAATGCAACGTGGACCTAAACTCAACAAGAGCCTCACTCACCATTGCCTCCTGAGCACCATGTGCGACTTCATCCATGGTAGTGACCCTAACCACCCGAGATTCAAGTCTTTTGAGTACTGGGGTGGTCGGTACGGAGCTCAGGAGTCTTTCTTTAGTTCGTTCTCTGATTCCTTAAAATGAAATGGTCTGATGGGTGTTCCATGCCAATGTTTCAGCCAAGATGCAAAAGGGTTTTTTAAAGGATGACTTGTTGCAGCACGACCCCTCGGCGGCGACTCATTAAAGTCCCATCAAGCTCCATGGAGGACTTCTCTCAATGTGTGTATTCTCTTACTCCCTCCTCTCATCTGGTCAAAGCAAGAGCAGTTGTTATTTATAAGCAGTGGAAAACTCACGCACAATGTCATCTTGGGAATAGAGATTACGTACAGCTCAGGGAGATCGGGTTCTCGGTGCATGCAGGAGCTGAGGAATGATCGAACTAACCTTTCAGAGGGATCCAGTTGAAGTGGTGTTGGTGCGTCTACTAACTGTGTGTTTCCTAGATACTTACCCCTGCTGCCCCCAGTGTTGTCAAAGCTATCTATATGACTCCTACGCTGGGGAGCAACAGGTTTGTGTCTGTATTTTGGGACAAAAAGTGGGTGGGGAAAGGTCAGATGGGGAGGAGGGGCCGGGATTATTCAGATGTTTTTGTCTCTTTGCTGCTGGTTAAACTGTGGTGCTAAACAGCGTGGCTGCAGATTCCTGGAGGTCCATTTCAACACATATTATGGACACTTCATTTTACAAGTCCGCAAATTGCATGGTAATTAGGTGATAATTAGCAAGTAACCTATTTGAAATTTCTTTGGAATTACTGCCAAATTACCCCAATATTTACCTCAAAATGTATCGAAAATTACTATATTATACACTATTTAATAATTATATGCTAAAATAGAATATAATGGTTAAAATTGGGCCCTTAGGCTTGAGAAGCGGCTGCTCTTCATCGGAGGTGGAAAACCAAAACTAATAGAAATGGGAAATAGCGGAATATAATTATTAAATAATGTTTATAATAAATATAAAATAATAATAATAATAATAATAATAAAAGTCCAGAGTCAAGTCCCAAGTCAAGACAGACGAACAAAGTAATTTTTTATAAATTTTGAGGTAAATATTGGGGTAATTTGGCAGTAATTGAAAAGAAATTTCAAATAGGTTGCTAATTATCACTGAAATTTGCGGATTATATATATTTTATTTATATATAAATATAAAATATATATCTATAAATATATATTTTATAGATATATATTATATAAATATATTTTATTTATATATGTATATATATTTATATACATATATAAATATTTTTTATAAATTTTATATATATATATATATAAAAATATTTATATATATATATAAATATATATACATATATACATATATAAATAAAACATATTTATAATATATATATACAAAATGTGTATTTATGTATATATATATTTTATATTATATATAAATAAAATATATAAATATATATATTTTATATATATATATAAATAAAATATATTTATATAATATATATAATATATATATATATATATTAATATATATATATATATATATATATATAAATATATATATATAATATATATAATATATATTATATTATATATATTTTATATATATATATATATATATATAAAACCTTCAGGATCATAAACTGCCTCTTTTAACTTTTTAAAGATTTGTGTAAAACAGCTTGCACAGACGTTGCTGTATTGACTGATATAAATAAAGTTAAAAAAATAAAGTTATGGTAATTATTTCTATTTGAAAGTTACATTTGAAGAAATATGGTGCTCTAAAAGTGATTAAAAAAACTCTACTACTATCAATTAAATGTCAGATAAACAAATCAGAGAAGCAGGATGATCTTCACTACACACCACCGTCCACGTCTGTCAGCTTGAGCCGGCAGTGCCTCTGGGTGGCCACGACTCCACATTACAGCTCAAAGAAGCACCACGACCAGGCATAGACACTGTACACACTATAACAAAAAAGAGGAAGTGAGAAGAAAATGTAGATTATTTTTATTTAAAGCAGACACAGATGATGACAGTGGTTTCTTTCTCTATAAGTTTCTTGCTGCAAATTATTCTCAAATTCCTTTGTGATGGATTTCATTTCTAGTCTTATCATTTGCTATAAAAATATAGATTATAGCTTCTTTAAAATAAAATGAAACGCATGCTACTGATTGGGGCAAAACAAAACAAATTAACCCCTCCTCCACAAATCAATACAAAAACTCAATTCTTGATGGTGTGCAAATGCAGATTACAAGACAAGGCAAACAAAACAGAGACTTGTTCAAAACAGTCTATCAAATCAAATTTATTGAATCTTAAAGGGGTGCTCTGAATTCACAAGTTGCAGCTACAGTACATAACTCCTCTCACATCAATAGTTTTAAGCTATTTCGTAAAACAGTCCAGTCCTCTTTTCAGATTTCAGAAATTTCCTTCAAATAAGTTCACGCTAAAGAACAAAAAAAAAAAAAGACAGATGCATCAAATCTGATATATATATGTATGAAAAATTAGAATGCTATCAAAAATAATGTGGGGCAGGAAGTGTTAAAGGTTGTGAAGGTGCTGCGTTTAAGTCACACTCTGTGAGTGATATTACGGACAGCAGGTCAAATCTCCAAAACATACACATCCAGACAGATGAAAGGTCTAAAAACAACATAAAACACAGCAAACAAATTCACAATATGTCTATGCTTTAAAGGGGATCAACCTCAAATAGAAAAAAAAAACATTATGGGATTTGCTTGAAAATATCGATTAAATGTTATAAATCAAATGCTATAAAATATTAATATATAGGCCTTAAATTTAATCAGAATTAAAGGACAAGTTTTATTCTCATTCTAGCAGTAAATGCAGAGCAAACAGTTTCAACCAGTTAAAAAAATGAATGATTTTTTAAAACAAACAATGAGACTTTTCTTGATGATTGCAGTGAAAATGACTCCTTGGATGATGATGATAATAAACACGATAAATACAGCCACAACCTGTAAACACCGCCTGCCGACTTTCACACTGACTTACGTGGGTTATCACAAGTAGATTTTACACAAGGCACCACTGGAGACCAAAATCTGGTTCGCCGTCTCCACAGATCAAAATCAGTCCCAGCAACACAAGTTGGGTTTTCGCTTAAAATCAAAGCTCATCCGAAAATCTGTACGATAAAACGTCTATTTTTTGTGCAGTTCACCACCAGCCTAATGCCGCATTCACATCATATCAGAAGAAATCAAACAACTAAATATTGTTGCTACGTGTTTAAAGACACCACTTTAGATGATATAGCCAGGTTTTCTGCTGCAAACTCCGCAAACAACACATGTTCCACTTGTAGTTACTAACGCCGGGATCAAACTACACCATATTTATGCCTTTATGAGATGGTCAAGACTACACTCAATCACAGCTTGGCGATGGGAAAGGAGGCACCATTGACTGACTTCAATGTTCCACCTGACGGCACCAAAACAAAATCCTTCATATCAAAGTCACTTCTTTGTGCATGGACATGCATGGTCATAAACGGTGTCAACCTAGGTGAGAGATGGCCTAAAATAAATATATTTGTCAGTATATTGTGAGGCGTCCCAGATGCTATGACACACTACACGGGCGGTAAAGAACGATCGGCTCATTTTTGTTCCCGAGGCTTAGAGTGCTCCGGGGTTGACGTATTTTTGTACGCCAACCCGGAAGTTAGCATCGCCCTGGGTTCCCTCAACAAAAACCCAATGTCATTTTTCCATTGTGTTTGGGATTATTGCAGAAAATAAGATTTGTGGCGAACAATTGTTTATGACATGCTTTGTTCAGCAAGATAAATCTTCACAAATGAACTCTCTGAAAGTTAACAAGAGTCCAATTACTGCGCTAAAGTGTTAGCATCAAGGCAATAACTTAAAAGTGTGAGATGACTCGATATATAAAGTGCCAAGTATTGCTCAACATAGCATAGGCCTATGCTAAAGTAATAGCTCAGCATGCAGCCTGCTATCACTTAACAGTGTGTGATGGCTTGGATTCAACTAGCACTCAACATACATTAAGGGATAGCGTGGTGTTTGCCATCACTCAAAAGATTACATGTGGTCTGCAAACACTAGTTCAATGTGCTAAAGTGTTGGCGTGATATGTACTTTCACTCAAAATAATGTTAGCAAGAGACTTAAGTGTAAAGTAAAAAGCTAAGTTAGGCGATAAACGAACAACAACACCACGATCGCATGAGTAAACACAACGAGGTTGTAAAAGCAGACGAGTCGGCGTGATGGCGTTTAGTAGTCGTATTTAGCCACTTGTTAGCAACCACATTTTTAAATACACATAAAGGCTTCAAAATTCATGAGTGGGGTGTTTATTGACGTATTTTATATCATAAAACAAAACATGAACATCTCTGTGTTAACCACAGATGTTATTTCAGGCATCTAACTAACTTCCTGTAGCACTCTATTGTGTAGTCTGATCCCAGCGTAAGACCATGCAAAAGCTACTCTCCATCCATTAACTGGTATCTACATCCAACATGACATGAACGTGGCATTAGACCACAACTTTAAACCCGTTCTAGCTTTTAAAAACCTTTATTCAGCCTCGTCTGTGGGGATGCCTAATAGCCACCTCCAGTTCAAATCCTGCACGGCCCAGGAAAGATAGACCAACCCTGAATCCATGTGTGTGAATACAAAGCAGCAAAATTATGCAAAAAGTGTAATGGGGTTCCCAACTTAAATGTCTCCTAAACATTACGTTCCCATACGACTAAATTGCATTCTCAATTACGTTTGGAAGGAAACGTATTTTGTCGCTGGATTATGTTTGTCTTTTACGTATCACAAATGACTTAGTAAGTCGACGTAATATTACAAGCAGGTGACGTAGTATATTGAGCAACCGTGAATGAAAATACATTAAATAAAAACATTGAATAATAACAAGTACTTTCCCCAAAAGGCCGGTGTTCGCGTCCTGTGTGAAACGTAGTCATTTCTTACGTTTTTGTTTTGTTTTTAAGTAATTTTACTAAGCCTAACTCAGTAGTTTTGTTGCCTAAACTTGTTAACTAGGTAGTTTTGTTGCTTGTTTTTGTTTTCTTTCCATTTACAACATTAATCACATGTTTAAAAGTGCGACCGTAATCTGGGAGAAAAATGCCCACATAACGTATTTTGGTTTTTGCAGTTTAGGTGTATGGGAACGTCATTTTGTGGGAGACACGGTTGCTTGAATGACGGGAACATGGACACCAAAACCAGCCACGGTTTTGTGAATATTGTGCTATTTACAGCACCTCAAAATTGAAAATACATGTCATTTACCTTCAGATGATATAACCCTCACTCAAAATAAAGTTAGCAAGAGGCTGAATATTGCACTAAAGTGTAGTGTAAGTGTAAGATAAAGTGTTTGCATGGACTCTACTACATTGACACTAAAGCGTTAGCATGCAGTGAACTCTCAAGGCTTGTGATAAAGTTTGCGTGATATGGCTCGACAATGTCAGATAGTGTTAGCGTGAACTCTACAATCGTTCAACATTAAAAACGATGCTAAAGTGTTAGCATGCAGTGAACTCTCACTCAAAATAGTGTTTGCAAAGAAGTTGAATATTGCTCCGCATAGTGTAGGCCTATGCTAAATAGCGTTAGCATGGTGTGGCAAATGTTCGTTTTGGTGTCCATGTTTTTCATTCCCCATGTGTTTTTTTTTACTGTGTAATGTGAAACGTTTCAGTATGGTCATTATGTAGGACTAACATGTCACTTCCCCATACAGTTGACTTAAATATACTGGTAAGTCTCCACTAAACCAACAAGTTGGTGACTCTCTGGGACCCAAAGAAAGGTGGTGAGTCTGGAGGGTAGTTGTGTTTTTTAAAGTGAGAAGTGGTTCACTTTGCTATTAAGACAAATCATCTACAGCATGTTCTAAAACACTGAGAAGCAAATGGTTCTCTCTCTTCATATCACTACAGTTACTTTGATTAACTGACAGTCTTTGGTTTACCAACCCTAAGAAGTTGACGTCATGTCAGAAAGCATAAATACAAGAAATAAAAATCTACACGGAAAAACAAAAACGCTTCATTTAGAAAAGAATCAGCATACCATTCTAGATGTGATCATCTTGTCTCACAGTTTCATCATCTTAAAATAAACTTCTATTACACACACATGTTAACAACTTCATCAAACTTCATCAAACCCTGAGCAAAGAGGATGCACTTAAGACTTTCGATAATAAGAATCTAACAAGTGAAGATATGTGTACTCCGTGCATGCCTTGAACCTTTCATAACTCTTGACTTGAGGGATTCACAGATTTAGGATCAGATGCTGTTTATTTATGAGGCGGCGATCCAGATTCCTAGCGATGGAAATAATGTGGCTCGTCTTCCCTTCGCTATGAAAGTTACAAGATTTATGTCGTCAGGTCAGTGTGATCAGATCAGACCAATTAATCGTTGTTTTTAAAGTTGTTATTATTAAAAATCAGATATCAGCAAGTCAATATAGGTGTTATTTTGCAAGTTTAGAAATTACATTTGAATTTTGGACACTTACAAATATATAATTTAGCTTTCTTAATTACCAGAGGGACACAATGAGAAGAAATGGTTAAATAAAGAACAAACAAAACAAAAAAAATATGATCAAATTTATGAAAATGTTACTGAAAAACTGTGGAATGTTATATTTTTTTTCTATATGTGTATTCCATGATTTCCAAGCTAAGCCTAGAGATTTAAATCTTAATGAACCTCAAATTTAATTTGGTCCATTTAACAGTTCCCGTGACGCTCTGTTACATTTGACAGATGTCCGTAACTGTCTGTCAAATTTGGACCTACTAGTACTGTGCAAAGGGGAGTTTAAAATGACTTTCTGAAAATCTAAATAGTGATTCTAGTAAAAGTCAATAGGGGCATTTTCTGCCAAGTACAAACACGCTCAACTTTAGGGTGAGAGCTGCGACTATGCCTCAAATAGTTTTGTGTCATGATGTTATAAAAGCTGTTTCAATGGCTTTTCTACCTCGAGATAAAATAAGAATGAAATTCTGACAGAAATGTAATTGTTGAAAATTGTCATATTTAAATAATCCAGTAACACTTAACAATAAATGGTTAATTGTTTCAATAGGGAAATGCCCGCATAGGCCAACTAATCCTAACTGCTGAGTGGACAAGCAGATAATCCTGACGACAGATGGCAGCAGAGAGGAGGGAGGATGAGGGTTTGCTCAGCTCTCAGCAGCTTTCTATCACTGCAGATACATCACATCAGCCAACAGACTGAGGGATGGAAGGAGAGCAGCAGGAAGTAGGTGACACACAATTTAAAAAGGAATGACCTGCAGTTTTTAAATCTTAAATACAACAATACAAGTGGTCGACTTGAGTGACCACCATTGGTTTTGAATACAGTAAATGTTCTGAAAAGCTGTCAGATAAATTATAAACTGAAGTGTAAGGAATAAAATTGATGAACAAATTATGAATGTCTTTTTTTTGTGGCTCTGTTTTGCCTTGGAGGTCAGAGGTAACCACCATTTCAGTTACACCGCTACATGTCTGGAGACAAGTGGGTGTAAAGCTGGGCATACACTGTACAATTTTAGCCCGTTTCTGGCCCAAATTTTGAGCCGCACCACTAGCAAAAAAACGCAACCTTCCTCGGAGCTTTCAAACCAATCTTTATTGACAACTGTCAACAGCCTGAATGGGCCAAAGGAGCCGATCGGCCGTGTTTTTTTTCTCTATTTTACACGTACAGTGTGAGCTGACGTGGCTGACGATCGGACCGTACAGTGTGAACACATAAGTCGTGAGCTTTGGCTTTACATCGCAAACGATCTACTCGTACAGTAGGAGTAGGAAGTACACAACAACATCTATGAAATCGTACAGTGTGTGCCCAGCCAGTACAGTGGGAGAGTTGGGGCTGAAAGCAGCACACTGAACCTGGGATGTTTCCAGTTAAGAGTGGCCTGGTCAGCAACGGACAAAAGGAGGCCTGCACTCTGCTGGGCTCCAGCCAAACGAGACAAACAAGCCCATCATTCAGCAGCTCGGCTCCCCTTACTCCCTCGTCCTCATGCTGCTCGTCAGCAAACCGGCTGTCCGTCTACCAACAAGAAGACTCATCACCTTTTCCCAAACACTGCTGTTTCCCCACCAGACGACGTGGGATACAAGTGGGTTTAACCGTAGCGCAGTGCAGGACAATGAGATGCTCCACACAGGGCACAGCAACACTGCTGAACCCACAGGGGTGCAACAAATCATCTACTACGTCGATGTATTGATTTATACCCATTTACTTCCAGACGAGGGAACCGGAAAATGCTAATTCATTTCCAGGTTTTAGGACTCATTCCTGTAGAACTCTACTGTATATAAAGATGGACGATGCGTCTCCATTTCCTCCCGCTGTACCAGAGTGAAGCCAAAATATCCTGGATACGATTGCTGCCATCTTGAGATTCTGACGTAATTTGGAGCCAGAGTCTGCGCAGCAGTGATCGGGAGGCTGGAGCCGCAGTATTGAGGTGCCGCCTGAGCCAATCACGAGCCGAGCACGGCCACGGTATTTGACGTGTACTCTGACTTTGTATTTTGGCCCATCTGCTAACATGGAGGAGGCGGGCTTTACGACCTATACTGCAGCCAGCCACCAGGGGGCGATCAAGATGTTTTGGCTTCACTTTCGGGGAGCTGTCATTTCGTCCATCTTTATACACAGTCTAGATGTTTGAAAGACAAAACTTCTTTTAATTTGAAAATTGAAAGAGCCCTCAAGTCACGGGGCTGCCACTTTTTTTTTTTATTAGAAATTTGAACATGGGGAAAAACATTTTATCTGTAATGATTTGCCAGAATCAAAAATTCACAGTAAGCTCAACAGGCCATGCCATGCACACCAACAAGGGACTCTTTCTAAAATAAACTGTCTCTTCGTTAAAGCAACACTATGTAACTTATGAAAGAAGAACAAAGAAAAGTTGAATTCATATCGCACTTTGCTTCTACAGCTATAAGGCCTTTACACAGCAGGGGCATTTTGTTTTTTTTTGTTTGCATGTCAATATATTTTTTCAAACTGTTGTTTTTGTCATGTATACTTTCACACAGAACGCAAATATTGAGCAGTAAAAAAGCGTCATTTTTTAGGAACAAGGTTGATTTTTCTGAGTTTTCACACTGCGAATAAAGGTATCAACCAATCACGTTGTGCAGAATGGGTAGAGATGCGCCTATATTTATAAATCATCACCACAGAGGCTCCATAGTCCGAACCAAGACGGCAAACTTTATTCCTTTCAACCTTGACAAAGGCAGCGCAGACCACATCCACTCCTTCCGTTCTTACCTTTCACAATAAAAGCGTTAGGCATATGATATTTGCGGGTGAGTATTTCTCATTTTTGTTTATTCGTCACAGCCCCGATGTGTAAAGGAGTCTGGTATGACCAGTAGCTGCTAATAGCTTAATGTTACAAAACGTTAGTTAGATATTGTCGTATAACTGACATTTCTGAGTTCATTTTATATCTTTTCCCTACTTGTAATCATGTCGGACTACGTTTTAGCATTCACAATGATCCAAAACTTCACAGCAGCCGCTGTTCAGCAAGAGTTACAAAGGCTCGCTTTAACATGAAGTGGATGAAACTGGCGATCATGACACAAAACCAATCGAGGAAGTCATGCGTGGAAACAATTTTGGATTTCGAAACCAAAGATTACAAAAAATGTGGATAAAAGGTAAGGCTTTTGCTGCCTTACAGCCACGTTATCAAAACTTGTAAAGCTTGCTAGCCATGTCGGTTCTAATTCGAACTATTTTCGTATTCGTTGAAACTTGATTTTTTTTGTAAAAGTGACAGCCCTAACAAGTCAGTATCCAAACAGGAAAACTGAGCTGCAGTTGTAAACTTGTCGGTGTATGCTACAAAAACTGTTTCTTTTCAGCGTTACATGAATTTAAATTAATCAAAACACTACTGAGGTAAATTTAAGAGACAAGCAAAAAAAAACTGAAATGCAACACAAGACCATGAGTTGTAGTGTGGAGTCCCAGAAGAAATGTACAGCAGAAAGAAATGTATGGTCCCAAAGAAATAACAAACAGAGGCGTGGATCAATTTCGATATGACATTAGTGTTGTATACATGCACCGCAGCCTCTTTTTGCATAGATTGAACATTAAAAAAAGGCCATAAACGCACACTTAAAATCAGTTAGTTCACTATAAAGCTTGAATGACCAAGAATATTAAGAGTTAAATTAACCTCAGGGTTTAAACTGTGTATGAAACTAACCCTGCTGCATTCTTATGAAAATAATATCTTCTATTTATTCTTTGATATGCATGTGAAACATGTGATTTTTTCTCTCATAAATGCCTTTAAGATTAATGTCTTTATGCAACCGTGAATCCAGCAACAACAACGAAAAATTGCTTTGCATGATAAAAACAAAAAATGGTCCTCTCAGGTCTAATTACGAGATATAGGTTTAAAACTATTTTTGTGATGAAACTAAAATGTATATCTTTAAAAACATTTAGTATATACAACCTTGTGTGAAGTACACAAGTGCATATAAATCTGTGGAGCCTAAACAGTTACTGGATGTTAGAAATCAGGAACAATCAATCCTGATATCTTTCAATTTTGTGGCTGATTGCTCAGAAACTTATACATCTGTATAAGTTTGCCCTGGCGAGCCTCTGCTCACCTTATTGCTCTGACCTTGGCCCTGAGTTCGTCGCACATTAGGCATCACCACGTCTCCCCATCACCCTCCTTCTTACAGGAGAAAATATCCTTAACATTTGACCTTAAGTGAACCTCAAAGACTGCGTCGGCCCAAGCTGCCCTACATCAGCGTTTTTCTATGGCGGCTGCAAACGTTCCAGTGTCGTCTAAACGGGAGATCGTGGATTCAAAAGATGAATCTCTCAGTAGCAAGAAACCTAACACTGCTCTGTGATAAACCCTCAAACATGCAAATGATATACACCTAGAAGTTAAAATCCTATTTTGTAATCTTATCCCCATCATGGCTTTACATTATTATATTTAGACATTGAGAGCAGTCTGGTTGTAATTTTTTCAAAAGGTGAGGTCTTTGTATCAAGCTAAAATAAAATGGTTTTACGCCATGCATATCACGAAAAAAACTGAGAAAATGAAGAATGGTTTCCACAACTGAGGTAATCTCTTGTTGGTGCCACCATTCTCCAACTCCCACATTGGAGGATATTGCCAAACTGAATTCCTGAAAGCTTTCTAGAGCATGAGTGCAGCAGTAAATTAAAAGCATACCCTGTCGAAGGGGATGGCTTCTGGAAAACAAACGAGCCAGGGCCGTAAAAAGTGTTACAGCGAGGGAAATGGGATTGTTGCTGCAGATTTGCAACTGATGCCAAGATAAAAAGCTGTATGGGACACTACAAACAAAAAAGAACAGGGGTGAAAAGTCACATTAACGGGGGTGTTAACAAAATGTACCTCTAAAATGTGAATGAGGTGACATGTATTCCTCACAACTATTCCTGCTAATACTGCCTGAATTTGCCACACACGACTATTCCTAAACCTTCTCGTCGGTGTGATTAGTGAATGGATGGGAGAGGAAACGCAACTATCCCGACAGCAGCAAAAATCATGAAAATAAATACAACCTGTCGTAACAGCCACAAACACTGTAACAGACCTTCCAAGTCAGCAGAGGCTGTAAACACAGTAGGAGTAAAGAGATAAGATAATGTCTCTCCGTGGAAGCTCTTCTTCAGTTTCTGGTGCTTTTTACTCCACGTTTTACTCTCAAAGTGAAGCAAACATGAACCTTTCTTCAGTGTTGTAAATGTTGACAGACGCAGTGTAGCACTTCAATAAGATCCAGGCAAGAGCCAAAATCCCCAAAAAGAAAAAAAAAAAATCATCAGTAGTAGAGCTGGATCGGTGGAGTAGGTCCACCTAGGCAGCAGATTTTGTAACGGAGGATTTAAAGTGTGCGGAAAATGCCCAGGAGTTGTGGGACAAGAGCAGGCAGTCCTGGTGTACTACAGTACAATGGTGGGGTTTGAAATGTGTTAAAGTCAAACTAGTGCCTTTGCAGAAGTAGTTGCGTTAGTAGCTGAGTGTGCGGCTTGAGCGAGCAATCGTGAACCGGATATCAATCATCCTTAGAATTGTCAGTGACAGCGGCCGCAGGAACCGGGTCTGGCATACGGCTGCGTCGGTAAAGACGGTAGCCCTTTCGGCAGAGAAGGACGAACCAGTAGACCTGCGGCGCCAGGATGCAAATGTTGCCCAGGTTGGTGGACAGTGGCAGATGGAAGGGCACGCTGTAGAGCGGGACGCCGTAGTGGCGGCCGTACACCCAGTACATGTAAGGGAAGAGGGCGATGCGGCACATGAAGAAGGTGAGCAGCACCATGCCGCCATTGGCCTTGTGCAGCCAGCAGTCCTGGAGGCTGAGCTGGAGAGGAGACAAAAGCAGAGAGGGAGGGATAGAAAAAGGACGTGGATGGTGAGGACATTTTAAAGAAGCACTTAAAGACGTATAGCACTTTTCATACAGGTTAGTGCAGAACAAGTGTGGACCGCAAAAACAACAGAAAAGACAAAACAATCTAGCAATTTCACAATTTGAGAAGTTGAGACCGATGCATGCCAGACAATAAAATTATAAAAAAAAATAATAAAATAGAATAAAAGCTATAATAACAGTAATAGTAGTAAAACAGTGTGAAGTAAAAACTAGATTAATAAAATTATAAAATAGAATGAAATTGTACAACTCAAATACAATAAGTGGATAATAAAAAAAAATGAATACATTTTTACATACAAGAAAATAAGTAATCAATAAAATAACAATAAAATATAGTAAAATTATACAAATTAAATACAATAAAATAAATGATTACTAAAATAGAATAAAATTATAAAACTTAAAGACAATACAATAAGTGATTGATGAAATAAAATAGAATAAAAACATACATACAATAAAATAAGGGATTAATAAAAAAATAACAATAAAATAGAATAACATTATACAACTTACCTACAATAAATAAGTGACTAATAAAATAACAATAAAATAGGAATAAAATTATACAACTTAAATACAATAAAATAAGTGTTTAATAAAATAAAATTGAATAAAATTATACAACTTACATACAATTAAATAAGTGAATAAAATAATAAACATTGTTAATCAAAGGCCTGGCTGAATAGGTATATTGAAGTAAAACTTGAAGTCATGTATGTAAGACTCCAGACTGCTGAACTCTGAGGAACATTTCTATTATTTTCACTCAAATAGAAATTCTAAAACAACCAGGACTGAAATTTTAAAGATTGCATCTTTAACATTAGCATGCTTACTGTAGACATGCACGTAAATTCAAGCATGTTAGCATGCTCATGTCAAAATGTGCATGGTGATTAGCTAAAGCTAGGGCTGGGTATCAGTACTCGATAACTCAATACCAAATAAAAAAAAAATAAGTTGCTGAGGGGCGTGTACTAAGGAGTAAATTTATCGTTTTTGTCTTGAGAGCTGCTACTTCTATGCAGGGAATCGCAGGCTTTGATATATTGCTGTTTTTTTTCACTTTGGCTCGGCACTGATCTACTGTGCACACAAATCCCTCCTCCTTCAGTTCATCTGGAATGACTTTATAACCGTCATTATTTTTGTGGACTTCATTTAGCATATTCTGTATGTTCTCTTCGGCCCAGATGTCACGCAAACATCGACAAAGTCCAGGTCAGTCCTCTCCTACTCATGTCCTGACCTGTCATTTACCTGTGTCACCTCAACAAATGCCTGCGCAGGCAGCCTGCCTTTTGGTTCACTTGGAAACGGCCCGAGACCACCTCTCGCAAGCAGTTGGGGACCGGTTGTTCTGGTCCTTGTGAAAGCGCCTTAAGGGTACTGGTATTGGACAATACAGTAAAAACACTTATTTTTTGGAGACCTTAATTCCTGGGCTTCGACCGTTGTTGCTACCTCATCATCATTCTTTATAAAGTCACGCCAAACAACAACCAAACATATGTGATTCTATGATCTTCTTCTTATCTGTGATGTGAGAGACTGTGGGAGCCGCTGGTCTACACAACAGAGATCAATAGGAACCAACACTGCTGTTGAGAGCAGTAAAAACGTCTGTTAGTGCTGATCCAGTCCAAAGGACGGCAGCGTTTTTTTTTACAGACAGAGATGAGCAGTGGAGCTTTGCTTTGCTCTTTTTCTCTGCTGACACCAGATGTCAGCAGAGACCTGAAAGCCCGCGGTCCACTGACTTCACAAGGCTCTTCTATTCTTAGATTACTTCACTGAAACACTCAGTCAGAGGCTGACTGTAAAGAACACGTGTTCTGGTCAAAGTGCAGGATGTGATGCCCACTGTACTAATGAAGGCATAACTGCTGGTAATGGGTTAAGAGGCAGGAAGGGTGAACACTGACCCGGCTTCTCAGCTGAATGCCACTCACCGATTTTTTGTTTCTTTTGGGTGAGCCATGCATCTTAATTATTGATGGTACAGTGACAAGCTACATCCCAAAATGAAATGGAGATACTCAGGTGATGTGCAGTGCCTTGCATCATCAAAAACCTGAGTAGGAACTGCAGAAGAAAAAGGATGAATGACTTTGTTTTGCCCAGGCAGAGAGCTTGAAGGGACAGTGTGTACTGTAGCAGTAAGGTGGATCCATTAGCAAATATGGAATATAATATTAATAAGTATGTTTGTAAGGTTGGCCGAGTGGCTAAGGCTTAAAAACTGAGAAAAATTCCAGTTTCTTTAGTGTATAATCACCTGAAAATAAGAATCAATATGTTTTCGTTAGATTAGATTATGAGCCGTTTATATCTACATAGGGAGCGGGTCCTCTTCACGAAGCCGACCGCCATGTTTCTACAGTAGCCCAGAACGGACAAATCACACACTGGCACACACAAAATTTGCACTCGAACACACCACAAAGACTACAGCCGATGGCCAGTTAGCACGTACAGTACATTCTGTGCCTGCGTGAGATGAAATAACTCTCCACACCAGCAGGTGGCGTTAGTGGTGGTAGCATGACTATCAGGCGGCGTAAAACACGCGTGTGGCATGTTCAATAGCATAGATATAATAGCATCCAGGACCGGCTTCCACCGAGTGGGGAAAACTATAGAGTGGATGTGCTAGCAGCGAACAGGGCTTTTTTAGCGTAACCTATTCCTTGGCTTTAGAAGTACTGGTTGGTTCCTACTATAGGTAGGAAGCTAGTTAGCCGGACATGAGAATGTTTGCAGATTACGTTAAGAGCAGACAAACACCGTTAAATCTATTTCTTACACTTTTACTTGTGTTTTTGGAAAGGCTCACTCCCATGGGTATTATTTCTGCATGTGGAAAAATCCAAAGCTTGACCTATTACATTTGCTAAACTATGATTGGACAATCGCTGCTTGTTTAGCAAATGACTGCCTAACTTGGCTGTATGGTAGTTGACCTGTGCGCCAAATTAAGGTGGCCAATCTTGAAATGTTTACCAAAACCTTCGGCTGTGAGGAGATTTAGATATAAGCGACAGCAGACAGTAACATGACGGGTGTATGACTCCCCGGGTTTGCGCCTGGTGAATGCACATGTGTACGCGCCGTCTCACCTGAATAAGTATCTTCCCCAGGGAGACGAAGGGTGTGCTGAGCTCTGTTAGAAACAAGCAGCCGACGAAGAAATCCCCCTGGTCCCGTCTGAAGAACTGAGGAGGAGACAAACAGAGCACACACCGAGTGAGCAAACAAACATGAGCATGGAAAAACAACACAGCTGACATTCAAGGACAGTTTCTGGAACAGTCTCAGCGGAAACATGCTAAGAGACGCTTCAGAAGACATTACAGGGCAACATCAGGTTTTAAACACACAAATCTCTAAAGTTTGATTCTGGACTGAAGATACTTTTACCTTTAAATAGTTATATATAATATTCTGTATAGTGTTTTATAGCAGAAAGTCTTGGACAGGATTTGGACCGCCTCCGTTGAGTTATCAGTCGACAGCAGCTCTTTAGCGGCTTGGTGCACCTGAGAGATGTCACCGAAACAAAGCTAACACCAAAATGGTTCCCTTACTGTTGCATGCTGCCGTCTTTGATCAAAACTGCAAAAACAACTGAGCTGCGTTGTTAAGAGGTCGTGGTCATTTCACGCATTTCTGTGAGATCACGTTGGGTTAGACACAGCCCCAGGGATGTCTATGGCAAGCCGTTTTAACATTTAATAGCTAGACAGGATATTCATTAGAGATATCTGCAACGCCAACATATCCCTAATTCTATTTTGACTTATCTTAATACAAAGATAAATAAATAATTAAGCAAATTAAAACAAAAAATATCAATTTATGTCACATTTTATCAATTAATTAATGCATACATTTATTTTCAATATTATTTTGGCACATTTATTGGCGTATTTATTTATTTATTTATCGAGTCATTTATTGATTTATTTTTTGATTGTGGCATGTTCCGTCTTCCACATTAATGTATGTGGTCCAGAAGTACAGACTTTCTGTGACCGCGATCTTGATCGACACCAATCTCTACAAGCCGGTTGAGTTCCACGCTAGAAACTCTAAAATTAAATGTGAATATTTGACTTTATTTTCCAATAAATACTTCCTAAAGTCTCTTTAGCAAGGATACAAGTACTCTGCTGCACACGCAAAGTCGTACTGATCATGTTTCAATCCTAAAATTAGATTTAGGTGGATGAAATTTAAGACCGACACCCAGATTAAAATCCTTTACCGGATATTGGTATGACAATCTCTACGATTTTGTACAACGCCAGAAATCACGAAGGCAGATGTCTTATTCTACCACAACTTCAACATGGCAACGAAAAAAAGGGCGTGTGTTGAAGCGAGCCGGGGCAGAGGAGGGAGTGATGTCCTGTACATAAGTAATGAATGAAGCTTTCAAATATTGACCAGCAGCACAGTGCTGTGTGGTTAGAGAGGCCATCCTAAAATAGGTGAGATGGATAAAGAGACTCCAGACAAAAGACAAGCGCTGTCTGGTAGCCTAGCTCGCTGTGTGCTAGTGATGAATAAAGCATGAGTGGCTCCAGACGTGGCCTCGCCATCTGCCCATGAAAGAATGATTGAGACCACAGAGGGGAACTTTACACCACGACTAACAAACTACCTGGCTACCTCATCCCGCCCCACCTGCCATGGGCGTAGGTTACCTTTGTCCAACCTTTTTGAGACTACCTGAAAGGTATAGAGTAATATGGAGGGCTACTTGTTTGATATAATCTTCCCGAATAATATAAATTAGCTCGGTTTACCTTTAAATAATGAATGTAATATGGAAGACAGAACCTACCAAAATCAAAAATATATAAATGACTCAATGAATGAATAAATAAATATTTAAATAAATGTAGCAATAATATTAAAAATAAATGCAGCTATTAATTTACTGGAAAGATGTGACTATTATTTTTTGCAAATAAATTAATACAAATAAATACATAAATAAATGAAAGGGAAAATTAAACAGAAGAGTAAATAAATAATAATGCAATACAATAATACAAAGATAAATAAATAAAGAAGCAATTTTTTTACAAAAAAATGAATGGCTACATTTATTGTTAATATTATGTTTGCACGGTGGTTATAGGTTATATATGGTATGTCTTAATGTAAATATTTGTACATATTTCTTATATTCTCATTTTAAATTGTATTACTTACTTATATTACTTTACATATATTGTGTATATATTTTAGCATTATGTACATGTTACATACTATTTTTATTTCTATTTTCTTACATCATACATCTATTTTAGAGCAACTGTAACACCCAAATTTCCTCCCGGGGATCAATAAAGTATTTCTGATTCTGAGTATCTTATGAGAACAATCAGAGGCTTCTTAAGGGGCAGTTTACAGTGTACCAGAAGTACTCTAAATACATCAGTAAAACTATTCCAGTAAACTATTATATTGTATTATAATAAAACATATTGAATACTTTTACTTTTGATATTTTAAGTACATTTTGTTGATAATACTTCTATACTTTTATTCGAGTGCACTTTTGAATGCAGTAATTTTACCAGTAAATAAGTATTTTTACTTCACTAAAACAACCTGAATACTGCTGATGAAGGTTTTCTAAACACACTATTCTAATACAACGCTACTCTCAACTAGTTTGCCTGCAGCCACTGAGAACAATAGATGTATTTGTGGTTGCTAGCGTCTGATGTTTACCATCTGTACAAGGACATATTTGAGCGTTCTGCTACATACATTAGCCTGTGTGCATTTACAACATGTGAACCACAATTAGCCACGAGCTAAAAGGTTGACATGAACATTAAATCAATGTCATGTATCACTGCACACTGTAGTGCTTTACGCCAGTCAAATCCCAACTCTCCCACAGTTCCTTCTGGTTTGTTCTGTCCCGGGTCAGTGTGTTCCAGGTCCACCTACAGGTCTCCTCCTCCACACAAGGCAATCCTGATCCAAAAGCCCGACCCATCTCAACTGGCCCAGGAGCAGTGGTTCCACTCTGAGTTCATAATCTTATCTCAATCGATGCAACCGCAGACCAGCAACTCCCATGTTCTGAGAGGTAAAATTACTGTTTTTGTGAATTGAGTCTGGTGTGGTGGCTTTGAAAACCGCGATTGAGGCTTCAGTTCCCCATCGGAAAGGCTTGTCTAACGGCGAGGTAAAAATATTCTAAATATAGCGTACACTTAAACTTATATTGATTTAAGTGTACGCTATATTTAGAATATTTTTACCGCTTTACCTCACCATCAGACAGCCCTTTCTGACGGGGAACTGAAGCCGTTATATCGCTTTCTTCAAAGCCACCAGACTCCATTCACAAAAACAGTAAATTTACCTCTCAGAACGCGGGACGCCACTTAAAAAAAATCCAAACTAACCCTTTAAGTTATTTCCAAACTTATTGCAGCTAACTTTGACTCAGCTAGTGCTAGCGTTCACATTATTCATAACCTTATTGATTAGCTTTGTTTCCATTTGATCCAGAACGCAGATGGACCCGCCCTTTGTTTACAGCTGTGCTTTTCCTACTATGTCCAAATGTCTGCAGTAAAAAAGGCCTATTGTTAATTCAAAAGTTTTTAATATAATGTCTAACATTAGAGCTCAAGGTATTTCTGAAATTAGCCCCGCACAAGTTCTCCAAATATAATATTTATTCCATCCTTAATAATGCTAATGTTTAGTTTTTTTAACTGTCTTGTTGGATGGCTCCACCAGCTCATGTGTTACCCAGGCGAGCCAGAGTGGCATAAAGCTGATGAGCGAGGGAACAAGAGGAGAATGAGAGGGAGGGGTGGTGAGTTTAGAGAAAAGAGAGGATGACTGCAGCTGGAGCTGAATAATGTAGGGTAATGTGATCTCATATTGCCACTGCAAACAAAAGGGCCGGGTTTCTACTGCACCTGGCCTGCTAACCTGGGTACTACTCGGAGAGGAGACATGTTTCTGTAAACTCTGGGGCATATATACACTCTATTGGCCGGTAGAAGACAGTCTGGAGAAAGCTCCTGAATAAACGTGCTCAAGTGCGAGGTACGTTATCAACACTGAAATACCCCGAGTAAGGCATTAGTCAGAAAATGAACTTCCTCTCATGCTTTACTGCTCAAACTGTGTTCGCAGTGAACTCAGGTTTAACAGTTCAGTGGGTTTCCAATTTGCCGTTCATACCTGCACTAAAAGTCATCATGGTCCACAGTACCTCTCCTCTTTTGTCGCCTGCTTCCCTCGCTTAACAACGGACTGTGTATTCATCCATTCAAATCATTTTTTCCGGGCTTTCTTTCTCTACATTAAGATCTTTGCTGGCGTCCATTTTCCTCTCGACATTCCTCAAACGCTCAGCAGAAAACAACCAGCACCTTTCATTTTCTCTTCCTGTCCATTCTTATTGGATCTGTCCACTTACAATTCAAGGACGTGAAAGAAAATAATTATTATTTGTTGCTATTTGTTCAGAGAAAGTGATCAATAACTGATAGATTACTGTTCTCTTCCCTTTCCTGCCATTTAATACATTGAAGCCTGAACACTTGTTATTCCTTTGAACTGATGAAGCTGGACTGTAAATGGAGTACACAGTAAATCAGTGAAGTCTACTGCAAAGAAAAACCTGAGGACTTGATGGTTAGAGTTTGACCAATACTTCAGTATTTAAGTACTGGGATTTAATCATAAAATGTATACTGTCTCATTGGTGTAATCCACCTCTGATGCTTGAAAAGCATTACCCTAAAAAGCAGTTGAAAAGTCATAGTTAGGCACGATTAACTGTTCAAACAGGAATAATGGTGCATGTTCTCGAACAGTTATTCCTCCAAGGCATTCAAATTGTGTTGATGCAAAAATATAAAATGAAAATTAAGGTGTGAAAAAGAGAAAGAAGTTCAAACCCAGTAATTCTGCAGGTAGCACAGTGAGATAATAGATGTTTTGAGTACAGGTGGATGAGCATGTTTGCAAATTACTGTACTTTGTATTTACATTTTTTTTTTTAATTCAAACGTATTGCCTCCTCTCCACATTCCTCTAGGTCCATCTCTATCAGGTTGAAATCTGACTTGCAGAGACTTGAAAATTACTTGATTGGTAATCCATGACCGTGAGCAGCATCATGTTTATTTTATTGATGCCACTTAAGTAATCATTAGGAGATAATGCAGCTTAAAGCGAGGATTGATTTGAAAACCATGCACTACATTACAGCACACACTAATAACGCATTACTGGCAGCGGACAGCACTGAGAGAACTCATGACTTATCACGACTCTCTTTGAGGTAACGTATAATGTCAACACTATCAGTATAATCCTTTTTAGCTCACAAACGCTCACCTAAATTCAGTAGGACTGATTTTCTCCATTAATAAATTATTAACTTGGTCTATAAAATATCAGAAAAAAAGAGAATACCGGCCGTTATGATTTTCCAAAAGGAGAACGAATTAATTTTATTCATTTCTTTATTTTTATTTCTTTATATTTCTTTATGATTATTTATTTTAAATTTTTAAATTATTTTTATTTAAAAAGTAAATAAAAGTAAGTAAAACATTTTTTTAAATAAAAGCAAGAAAGTAAGTACATTTAAAAAAAAAAAAAAGAAATTATTATAATTTTTATTTTATTGTATTTTATTATTTTAACATTATCATCATCATTTTTTTTTTCTCCTCCCTTGTTTTTGAATACTTTGTTTTTCAATTTACAGGTACTATCTGTTATTATATGTACGAATTATTTTATTTGTTATGGTTTAGGTTGTTGTAGTCAATTTTCAGGATCCAAAGCGCAAGTTGACATATCAGAATTCCTTGTTTGGTCCGACCAATAGTCCAAAACCTAAATAATATATTCAGTTTACTATCATGGAAAACAAAACAAAAAAATAGCAAAAAAAATCATATTTGATTTCCTAATTTGGCTTGAAAAATTACTTATTTCTGTTGATCGACTAATTGATTAAACAACTAATCATTTCAGCTCCAAAACCCTCTGAAATAAGTCAAATGTTTTGTTTACTATAAACAAAGAATAGTAGCTTTAGACAGAAAAATCCAACTGAAATATATTTACTTTTCAGCGGCAATAACAACCACAAACTGGTGTCAATATCACACAGTGAACAACCCCATGAGATCCATGAGAGTTGTAGTAAACAGCCGGTAATCCCTCAGTGTAGATGAAGATCTGTGGTGCTAATCGTTTTAGCATCAGCGCTGCACAACAGTGATTCCAGGAAGCTAGTGATCCATCACTACCAGTACTGCCTGCATTACATTCAATTTTGATCTTAATTATTGGCCTCGGCTACCGACAACAACACCTCATCAATGCTGCCTCATTTTTCTCACCACCCTCCCTCCCTCTCTCCCTCCTCACCAGTGTGACAGGCAGCAGGATGGTGAGCAGCGCGATGTGATGCAACACCAGCAGGAACTCTCTGCGGACGAAGGAGTTCACGGTCCTCAGCGAATGCCGTTTGTAGTCCTCGTGCCCTTTGACGCGGAAGCGGTGGTAGTGACTGAGGTACATGGCGAAGATGTCGTATGTCATGTAGGGTACGCCGTACCAGATGACAAAGTAGGTGGCCAGCCAGTGCCTGAGAAAGAAAAAACAAAATACATGTAAATACTCAACATTAGATGAATCATATTAAGAATTCTGATTCTGATCTCAACTCGTGCTTCTGTCTCATTTTTTTCATTTGACAATGATTTCGCCATGTTTGCATTAGAGGGGAGGTCAGTTGCATCAGACCAAAGTACTACCAAAGTGTGAGTTACTCCACGGGACAAACTGTGTGCAAGAGGAGGGGGGCAGGACATGGATGTAAATAAATTAGGGCTGTCAAAGTCAACGCGATAATAACGCGTTAAGGCAAATTCGTTTTAACGCCACTGATTTGTTTAACGTTTCAACGCAACTTGAAATTTTTTGGTGGTAGCGGGCTCAGTTTTAAAGCTAGATTGAAGATACTGGTATGATTTTGAGGTCAGGGGTCAAAGGACCTCTGACCTCAAGATATGTGAATGAAAGAGGGGTTCTATGGGTACCCACGAGTCTCCCCTTTACAGACATGCCCACTTTATGATAATCACATGCAGCTTTTTCTTTATATTTACATTACTTACTTTATATTCTTCTTATTATATTTTGTTTTATTTTGTTGCATAAAAGCCTATAACATTTTTTTTAAAAAGAAGCGTGTCCTTTGCCAGTAATGATCATATTGTTGTACATAAAGACAATATGGATATTTATTCTAAAAAATGGTCTCCTCAAGAATCATGTAAAAAAAAAAAAAATCTTTGAGTGGGAACATTTTGGCCTTACTCAACATTTATCAGTCTTACATAAGATGAGCATGCCAAACAGACCATCTCTCAGTCAATGATTAAGTAGTATTAGAGCAGAGATGGCCCACTAGATGACCTTTAGTTTCAGTAAAAGTTAACACACACACAAACTCATTTAACCTATACGTCTTGCCTCTCTCATATAAGCATGTGCAGGCTTATGTAAGTACAGTATAATAAACAGCTTGGATGGCAGCAGCACTCTAATGAGCACCGATTACCGTGATGGTTAATTATGTGGACAGCACAGAGTAAAGCTGCAGGGCAGAGCTGAGCTACTGACCTCTGACCTCTGACTGGGCTCTTCAGCTCTTAAGGTCAGTGAATGGAGATTAAGAGCAGCAAGGCAACAACAAACAGCTCAGGGTAGAAACATCAGTATATATTTTCAGTTTTAAGGGCAATGGAAAATACGGAAGAACTGTTTTTGTGAGCACATACAGAAGAACAGTCTTCTCCATGTAAATACATGTACATACCAACTAGGGACGTCAACGGTTAACCATTAATCGGTTAACCACCGAGAACATGACCAATTACGCATGTCGGTCTATATGTTAATTTAACATGGGTGCCGAAAGGACACTTCAGCACCCATGTTAACCAACTGAGCTGTTCAGACAGGAAGGATGCACCGTGGCAAGCTCTGCTGCGCCGGGCCCGGTGTGTGCGAAACAGCTGGACACACACACGCTCTGCTCCGCGGCACCAGGCCCAGTGTGTGTGTGTGTGTCCAGCTGTGTCGCTCTCAGAGCGAATTAAAGAGCAGGCGAGAAAGCAGACAAATGAGTATTGTAAACGTTTCAACTCAGAATCGGTGCGTCATCTGATCGCCTTTATAGAGACCAACGATCAAATCAAGCGTCCGTGACCTGATCAAAATGCGGCAATACACTTCAACAAAGCCAACAAATGACAAAATAAAAAGGCATTTACAACAAAAAACATTCAATTTGTGGGATATAGCGCTTCGAAATGCGTCGCCAAAGCAAACTGAGTCAGAGTAAAAGGAAAGCTCCTCTTGTATTTTATGTCATTTTGCTCTTAAAAATCAACCGGTTAATGGGTGTCGGGCCATCGAAACACATATTCTATACACTTCCTCTGTGCTGCATCTTTCAACTGATCGGACGACTGCTTTAGGTTCAGGTAGTTTAGAGGAGGGACTGACCAAAACAGGAATAATATTAAAGCTACCTGTTTATTTGTATATATACAGTAGCTCTGCAGCTTTACAGCATATGTATTGTTAGTACTGTAAAGTCTTTTTTGAGGTTTCACTATTTAAGGTATAACTCCAGTTTATTACAACTTTGGCCTTGTTTTTGTAGCTTTAGACATTTCGATTGGTTAAAATGACAACCGTTCAATGACTGTACAAACCGAACCAGGGACTTGTTGGACCGTTGCACAACTATTACATACAGGCCTGCTAATTATTTGATGAGGTGCCAGAGACATAGAGGAATGTCCTGCTTAGTACATATATTAGTCACAATTAATAATAATAATAATAATAATAATTAATTATTAATAATTATTAATAATAATAATAATAATAATAATTTAAACAATTTATATATAAAAAAAATAAAATGAATATCAGACAAAAACTCTTAAATAACGATATCAGTAACAACCTAAAAAAATCAGTTGGGCTCTAGTGAGTGCACCCAAAATGTTGACAGCAATCCCTTATTGCCTACGTAAAGCAGGGTGGGTCAAATTTGAACCAGGAAGTCGTATGTTTTTAAAAATCCATCTGGTCATGTTTCGTGTCCCATCTGATTTTTTTGTTGTGATGTTGTTGTATAAAAATCCAACGTCAGTATTTTTTCCCCCACTGTAAAAGTCAGCGCAACAGAGGCAATGAGGTCTAAATAAAGTGACAGATTGTGATGGAGTATTAAGAGTATTCATGGGTCTGACTCTGGAGCATGTGTCTCATAAGCTCCGGGCCGTGTGCACGTCACAGGACAGCAGAACTGAGCAGCGCTGTGGAGGACTTAAGCCCTGTGGGTGAAGGGGAGGGGCGGCGGAGATTAGCAGCCTGAAACTGGGCCTGCCCGGGTCTGGCCGCTGACTCAGTAGGATTAATACGCTAGCATTAGCTTAGCGGCACACTTCACTAAACGGCACGCTGAGGCTAATGCTTTGCTAACGCTTACTTAGCTTTTTTTGTTAACCAGACTGTACATGACGTAACAATCGCTTAAGCATTGAGGAACCACTGTGCTGCACCTTTCAACCCTGTGACGTGTCTATGACATAATGCAGTAAAGTCTGAAGATCATCAAGATGAAAACAGTGTTGTGGCAAACTCTCTAGTACAGATATAGCACAGCGGTAAAACTGCTTTAACTCAATTAAACACAGAGTTTCTTTAAAGTTTCTAAATATTTATCATTTGCTTTTCCAAATACCTATTAACTTTTCAAAATCCACCTGAACCACTCTTCACATCGGCATCAATTAGATAAAATAGATTTAAAAGAAAATCCGTCCCTTTTAAAGCTGGCTCGTCTGTTACTCCCGTTGTTTCCCTCTTCCAAAACACTGATGAAGAACACCAGGAGCAAATGCCAGGAGCTGAGTTTTCATTAAAACTAAATTATGACTGGTGTTTTAACTGCATGCCAAATTAATCACAGCCTGCCATATGACCAGTTGCTGACAAGCAATGTATCATTTAAAAGGCTATTTTTTTAAACTGAGTCTGGCATGTGACAACAGGGGTGGAGGGGAAACCTGGGGGAGGGGGTCGCCTGTAACAATAGGAACTTTACTGTATGTGCTGCATTTGCACGGTCAAGTTGTTGTTCGACCTTTAAATAGCAAAGACGTGTGGAAACAGGCTATTTTTTGAACATGTGCGCCAATGACAACATCAACAAGAATAACTAAAAGGAAAGTTCTGCGGATTGCTTGAACAACTGTCTCGTGCATGGTATTGCGTCATTTATCGTGTCACTTTCCCCTCATCGGGGATTCCTCCCGGTGAAAGATCTTGTAGTGTGTGACTGCCTCTGTTGACGGTCAGTCATGTAGTGTGAAAACAACAACGACTTAAAGACTCCTGATTACAAGACAGCAAGTTGTGTAGTGTGAACTTGGCTTAAACTCAAACCTCTGACATGACACTGATGGGTACCGGTAAGACAGTGGAATGATTGAGTGGGGAAATCAGTATGGGTGACCACATATTTAATTTAGGGATTAATGACATGAAGTCTAACCTGTCGTTAATGACACTGTCCCGGCATGATGCCACAACGATGACTCCTGCTGTGGTTGCCATGACAGCATGGATGGAGGACACCACTCTGAGAAAGAAACACATAGAGAGAAAGGGTCATATAAAGTGAGCCAATACATTCAAGAACATTCATTATTCACACAGCTTCTAATATAACATTAGGGTATTTAGGTTTTTAGCCATGCCAGTCAATGTGGGTCTGTCAGTCCAAAGTTAGCATGCTAACATGCTAAGCTAAGATGGTGAACATGGTAAACACTATGCCTGCTAAACATCAACATATTAGCATTAGGTGTTTTCAGACAAGAGGCTAAACCAGTGGCAAAAAGGCTAACCCAGTACCACAAAGGTTAACCGAGTGGCACAAAGGCTAACTCAGTAGGCCAAAGGCTAACTCAGTAGAACAAAGGCTAACTCAGTAGAACAAAGGCTAACTCAGTAGAACAAAGGCTTACTCAGTGGCACAAAGGCTAACCCAGTGGCACAAAGGCTAACCCAGTAGCACAAAGGTTAACCCAGTAGCACAAAGGCTAACCTAGTAGCACAAAGGCTAACCCAGCAGCACAAATGCTAACCTAGTACAGTAGCCCTCTTCCAACTGGCAATGTGTGCAAGCAGCGCTGGCCGGCTTGCGTCACTTCAGCGCTCCTATTGGCGGTGCGAATGCAAACAAACGGACCTCAAAGTACTGCTGTGCCTACATACAACCTCACAAAGCCAATATGTCCTATAAAATCATATTTGATTTGTTGGCCTAGCCATGTGATTGATAGCTCAATGAACAGGGTAAATCCTGACAAATCTGGGTCAAGTTTGGAAGAAGTGTCCCTTCAGGTGAACAACTCAAGCAGTCAGTGTACCATCATGGGATTAGCAGTGCTTGGCCTCAACTTCCCTCATCTATAAACAGACCTGTGACATAGGAGAACTTGGTACATCTCTATTTGAAGTGTCACTGTGTGAGGTGGCGTAAGGCACACATAACATTCATAGGTGTCGCACCCCTCTGAAGAGTATACTCACAAGGCCTGAACTTGTCGTGTGAAATAGTAACTTGTACATTAAAAAAATGTACTGACTGTGATGTTCTGTGGCAAAAAAAACATCAGAGATGCTGATTTGTTTTCCTAATGGTTCAACAGAGTTAATTTCTGGCCATTTTAAACAGGACGTTGGATTATATCACCAATTTGTTCAAACTATGAATGGCCGCTTTTGCTCAGACAAGCTCTCTCGCTGGCTGCTCTCCAACTTGGCAGCGCTGACAGTAAGCTGCTTTGAAATCAGAAAACATGTAATTTATTCCCCAACACTCACTGCAGCCATAATAGACAGTCGGCCCTTTAACACACCACTGTTTCAGCTTTTAGCTGCACCTTGTGGGTCTGGTTTACATTCACCACCTACTCATCACCACCTACAGCCATGAATGGAGACAAACACAGGTTACCTTGTGAAATTGCACCGACAATTACTCAGCCCTGGCTCGTTATAGATAGCTTGTGTGGGCGAGAAAGAAAACTAATTTTGAATTTAAACATTTTCTTGTGGTTTGTAGGCCTTGTTTAGGGTTAATACTGGATTAGGACAGTATTTTCAATTCATATTACCGCCAGAAATTAATCATATTTGCATTAGGGCTGCAACAAACAGTTATTTTCAATGTCGATTAATCTGTTGATCATTTTCTTGATTAATCGATTAGTTGTTTGGTCTATAAAATGTCAGAAAATGGTCAATCAGTGTTTCCCAAAGCCCAAGATGATGTCCTCAAATGTCGTTTTGTCCACAACTCAAAGATATTCAGTTCACTATCATAGAGTAATTATTCTACGTGAGTCAAGTAACTTCCGTACTTAAGTAACGCTACTTCCACAATCTTTTCCTAAACCTTACTAAGTAGTTTTGTCGCCTAATCCTAACCAAGTCGATCTTTTATTTTGAAGAGACTATATGTATGTATTTTGAAGTTTATTTTGAAAAGACCGTATGCATGTAACCAATGAGACCCAGACCAAGGCTGGAGCGCAAGCCGTGACAACGGCGTGACGTTGGGACCCTGTGACCGAGTCATGTGACCGAGCGGACGCTACTGCGCATGTTCCATGTGCCCAAGATCTGGGTACTTTTCCAGGCGGAAGTCAAGCCATTTTGTCTTCGTGCGCCACTGAGTAACTTTCATAGGTATGAACGGGGCCCCGCCTCCAACGCTGTATCCAGTTCTCTTTATACATCTATGGTGTTGCTAGACATTCGAAGGAAAACGCACAGAAAATGAGGAATAACTTCATATATTATATGAAATGTATGAGGATAAACTGGGACTGTACTCCTGGAGCTAATCTTTCCGAAAAGAAAAAATGGAAGGAATCATGGGGTTTGAAGGTCTACATTGAGTCAAAAGTCAGAAATATAATCATTTACTAAGATTCTGCTGTGCTAGTAAGATGTTGTCAGTCTGGGTCACTCTGTTCATCCAGCTGGTTGATAAGATATCTCAAAAACTAGGGGTTGGACTGACATGAAATTTGGGTTAGAGATTAACTCTCCTCAGTGGATGATTCCTAATACGACCTTTCCTCTACATCCATCATCAGACCATAAAATGCCTTGTCCCTGACTGGTATCTTATAGATAACTCCTCATTTCAACTCTACAAATCAGCCGTTCCTCGTCTATTGCGGCGCTTTCAAAGCGAGCAACAGGAATGAATAGAAACAGCACATCCAACAAACGTTCAACTCAAAACGGCGCATCGTACTGTCATGGATATAATGCGGAGAAATTAGGGCTGTCAATTGATTAAAATAGTTAATCAAGATTAATCGCAAATTAATCACATTTTTTTTTATCTGTTCAAAATGTACCTTAGAGGGAGATTTGTCAAATATTTAATACTCTTATCAACATGGGAGTGGGCAAACATGCTGCTTTATGCAAATATATGTATATATTTATTATTGGAAATCAATTAACAACACAAAACAATGACAAATATTGTCCAGAAACCCTCACAGGTACTGCATTTAGCATAAAAAATATGCTCAAATCATAACATGGCAAACTGCAGCCCAACAGGCAACAACAGCTGTCAGTGTGTCAGTGTGCTGACTTGACTATGACTTGCCCCAAAACTGCATTTGATTATCATAAAGTGGGCATGTCTGTAAAGGGGAGACTCGTGGGTACCCATAGAACCCATTTACATTCACATATCTTGAGGTCAGAGGTCAAGGGACCTTTTGAAAATGGTCATGACAGTTTTTCCTCGCCTCCTTCCTGACAAGCTAGCATGACATGGTTGGTACCAATGGATTCTTTAGGTTTTCTAGTTTCATATGATGCCAGTATCTACTAGCTTTAAAAAGAGCCCGCTACAACATCTGAAAGATCGATATTGCAAGTTGCGTCAATGAGTTATACCATCAGCTATTAATGGTGTTAAAACAAATTTGGTTTAACGCGTTACTAAGGCACTAACTTTGATTAGCCTCACAAAAATATATATCTGAATAATTCGAAGCTATGTGTTTTTTTTTTTTAGAATGAATCATAATTTTTGGCCAATTTTTGACAGACCTAATCCACTCGGGTACTGGACATATTGTCAAAGCCAACAGAACTGCGACGCAAATCTGATTAGAGTGATTATCATTTGGACCCAGCCAGACTCAGGTCCCGGGTCAGGCCTTAATTAGTAGGAACCTGGAGGACCTGTGAATTCCCCTAGAGCAACAAAAGCTTAAGACTTTTAGTCCTGCTTTAAATAATGACCAGTTTTACAAGGCCAATAAAGGCTGCTTTCTTTCTCCTAGTAAATCGTGTGTTGCAAATGGCAAGATTGAGAAACAAAGAGTGTATTTGTGCCGTTTCCTGCTTGAACCTGCTGTCACCTCGCACCAATCTCCATGGGAATGCGGCCATGACACCGGCATCGGCAAGGCAACGAAGGCCACGTGACCGGCGTCTACAAAACCACAGGCCCGAGCTGGAAAAGACTAACTGGCCTCTCTCTCCATCCCCAGAAGCACACACACATTTTACCCCCACGCCTCGCTGCCTTCTAGGGCTGTACGGTCGCATACTCTATCACAAGACCCAGATTTTACACAGCCCATTCATTGTGTGTCCGCCAATAACCCCCGCTCTCTCTGCTGATGAAAGGTTGAGGTTGGCGGGGTGAGTAGCGTGCAGAGGGGAAAAAGGGAAGAATGCTCTGCTGCCTTGTTCGGCAATGTTGTCTTTTCTTTCCTGCTGTGTCAGGCCGGTGAGCAACCTCGGCTTCCCTTTCACTACAACCAAGTCTTCCTACTGACTGCTCCGTTATACACGAACGACTAGCTCTTTCATGTTCTGTCACACGCTTAGTGTCTGACAGTCAGGAGTGGCGTTTTTTTTTTCTGCTCCTCCAGTAAATGGGCTACGTAATCTGTAGTTGCATTGGCGCTGCAGCAGAGCGAAAGAAAAAGTGACAGCAGAGGCAAAAAAAAGAAAACGGGGTAAAGTGCATTTCATGGCAAGAAGGAAGGAACCCTCCCTCTGAATGCAGCTACATCTCTAACTGCATTGTTCCTTAACCACTTAGGTAGGAGTAAATAAACACTTAATCAATTAGACAATCAACAGAAAATTATCTTGATACTTTTGCTAATTGAATTTGTTTGAATACCAGCTGGATCCAGCTAATGTGACACCCCTCTAAATTTGTTTTACGAACCAAGAAATTTGGGCTCTGGGAATTTCCGATGGTCATTTTTCCAGGGCTGCCTCCTCGATTAGTCGACTAATTGGTCGTTTTTGGTCTTAGTCGACTAAGATTTCTTTAGTCGATTAGTCATTTATTATGCTATTAGGACTTATTTCCAAGAGACTTATGAGCCCATCTCTGGTAAACACAAGATTTAAAGCGGTGCTTTTGTGAGACCCTTTGTGAAGAAACTCTCCGTTTAAAATCGACTAATCGATTACTCGACAAATTCCTATGCCGACTAAGAATTTCTTTAGCTCTACATTTTACACAATTTTCTGTCAATTTATGGACTACGGTTAATCAAAATCAATAGATTTAACAATCATTAGTTGCAGCCTTAGAGGTGAATGAACTATGGCCTCTAGTCAGTGGTCATCATTAGGCAAACAACCAGCAATATAAGGAAAAAAATCTCCAGATTTTTAGCAAAGGTATAAATTCTTTTAAATCTATTAAAAGACACTTCACTCACGTGACTTACAACTAGGGCTGCAACGAACGATTATTTTCATTGTCGATTAATCTGTCGATTATTTTCTCAATTACTCGATTAGTTGTTTGGTCTATAAAATGTCAGAAAATGGTGAAAAATGTTGATCAGTGTTTCCCAAAGCCCAAGATGACGTCCTCAGATGTCTTGTTTTGTCCACAAAGATATTCAGTTTACTGTCATAGAGGAGTAAAGAAACCAGAAAATATTCACATTTAAGAAGCTGAAATCAGAGAATTTTTACTTTTTTTCTTACTCAAACCGATAAATTATCAAAATAGTTGGAGATTAATTTAATAGTTGACAACTAATAGATTAATTGATTAATCGTTGCAGCTGTTGTCGAAATCAATAGTTTAAACAATCACTAGTAGCTGGCCTAAAGTTGAGTGAACTACAGCCTCTAGTCAGTGGTTATCATAAGGCAAACAACAACCATCAATGTAAGGGACAAAATCAACACAATTTCAGAATGGCATCAATTCTTTTAAATCAATTAAAAGACACTTCCCTCATGTGACTTACAACACCATTATATAATCAAATTAAATTTCCCTATGGTAAATATTAGCTCTGAGAAACGCACTATTTTCAGAAGCGTTTATTCAACTATGTGGTAAGTTTAGGTTGCTTTCACAAGCCAACATTTAGTCCGTTTTAATCGAACTCCGGTGCGGTTCGTTTGGGAGGTTATGAACGCAGTAATCATACTATGGTGCGGACCAAACAACCGGTCCAAGACCGCTTGCGAGAGGTGGTCTCAGACCATTTCCAAGTGAACCAAAACACAGGCTGCCTGCGCTGGCATTTGTTGAGATGGACACAGGTAAATTACGATTGCGGTGAAGGTTAACATGAGTGGGAGAGGACTGACATCTGGGCCAAAGAGAAGATACAGAATATGCTAAATAAAGTCCACAAAAATAGTGACATTTATAAAGTCATTCAAGATAAACTGGAGGAGAAGGGATTCGAGTCTGCAACTCCCTGCATAGAAGTGGCAGTTCTCGAGATGAAAAAAGATAAATACGCTCCTTTGTAAACGCCCCTAAGCAAATAGTTGTTGAAAATTTGGTTCGCTTTAATTTGTATACTGTGAAACCGAAGCAGACTTAACAGAAAACAAACCAAAAGTATAAATTTCACTTTGATCTGGACTAGCCAAATGGACTATGGCTTGTGAAAGCACCCTTAGGGTGTTTGGCTGGTGGTCATTTGAGGCCCGGTGAACGATTAAACTGTGTACTATAGAGGCAGAAAGCATTATTAACCATCTATAAGTCCTTATAAAGAGCACTGCTGCTGTATGAAACTTACATTCGTTAACTGTGACCATGAGACTCTTAAACTGAGAATGTGCCGGGTGATTATAATCCCTGGTGAAGTCAAGTGTTGTTCTTTAAAGTAGGCTAAAGAAGTTGCACCCGGTACTACATGAGATCCTATTAGCTGTTAAGCAGTCATCACTGCAGGTTTTCATTTTTGGTGCTAAGCTCCGAATGCTGTATTGTTTCAGAGATCACCCGTCAGTCAATTAATGTGGTCTGTACTATTACATCTTTTTGTCAGCTCAGACATTATCATTGCTGACACTCTTTACCCACTTCTCTCTTTTCCAGACACATTGGACTCCTAAAGGGAAGTTCCCCCTGTGTGGCAGGCGTGGAAAATACAGCTGAAATGTCCTAAGATGGCCACTAGATTGACTAGATTGACTAGATGCGTTGCATTGTGTGAATTGTAGGACCCATTGTTTTAGGGACTTGACCCATTCTAGGGATTAAAAATAAATATCTCTGCTTCTTCTGATTTTCTTCTGATTTGATTTTGAACATTATTCTTTAAATCTGTCTCTCACAAGTCCCCCAGCATTGTTTTTACTACCTCACTAACTACAGTAACCTAATTTATTACTTAGAACACTATAAATTATATTATATTACATATATAAGCTCCTAGCTACAGTTAACTGACATGTGCTGCCTGTTATGGTTCACAACATGTATTTAATTGGAGGCAGAACAAAACTAATCATCATCGTCGTCAGCCAATCAGGGATTTGCGTTATTAATATAATATTAAATGGACAACACACATCTATTTAACAAAATTAGATTTGTACAGGGTACAGGAACCACACAGGGAATTTAGATAACGTGAAATCTGCTACAACACTAGCCTGATCCATGCTTGAGACCTGTGTGGCAGAGTAGATACAGTAGACTTTAGAGACTGGTTAAGTTGTGAACAAGTAGTGCAATATCCCCTGAGGCGTGTAAGAACATTTTCCGTTAGATGAGCATTAGTAAATTAGTAGAAGCGTTATTCGGGAGTAAGGTTCAGTGTTTTCCAGGGCATAGCTAACTCAGCAGTCGACCCTGACCGGAGCTCAGAAGAGGATTAGCAAGAGTGACAGCGTACAAATGAGCATTGAACTGAGCTGTGCACATGTGAGCAAGTCACACTGACCCACACACGCATATACACTAACTATATCAATTATTACTACTTTGCAATGCCCATGAGCACCCCATAAAGTATTTCTGATGTAAAAGTTACTGAAGAGGCTGCAGATGTAATTACTTTAGTTCACAGAATTTATAACACATGGATCGAGCTCAACGTTTGCCACTTACTGACAAGTTACAAGGCCCACAAGGTTTTAATGATGTGCCAGACTACTTATTATTGCATGAACCACCATGAAAACATGCAACTTTTGAATGTAAAAGACAGCATACACATGCACAAATAAAACTTCTAATAACATGTTTATCAAGGCTCAGGGTGCCATGAAAACATGCATGTTAGTACAACTTTAGAGATGCATAATGTTCATTGTAAAAGACAGCATACATACACAAATAAATCTTCTAAATGACATGTCTATCAAGGCTCAGGGTGTACTTATACTTTTGGTACTTTTCAGTCTTTTATAGTATGACTATAGCATTTATATATACCTACAGGGACCCATAGTTTTGCTGTGATATTTGTATGAACCACCATGAAAACATGCAACTTTTGAATCCTTATAGATGCATGATGTTACACATGCACAGATAAATCTTCTAATAACATGTCTATCAAGGCTCAGGGTGCTATGAAAACATGCAACATTTGAATCCTTATAGATGCATGATGTTACACATGCACAAATAAAACTTCTAATAACATGTTTATCAAAGCACAGGGTGCCATGAAAACATGCAACTTTTGAATACTTATAGATGCATGATGTTACACGTGCACAAATAAATCTTCTAATAACATGTCTATCAAGGCTCAGGGTGCCATATAAACATGCATGTTAGTACAACTTTAGAGATGCATAATGTTCACTGTAAAAGACATCACACATACACAAATACATCTTCTAAATAACATGTCTATCAAGGCTCAGGGTGCCATGAAAACATGCATGTTAGTACAACTTTAGAGATGCATAATGTTCATTGTAAAAGACAGCACACATACACAAATACATCTTCTAAATAACATGTTTATCAAGGCTCAGGGTGCCATGAAAACATGCAACTTTTGAATACTTATAGATAAACATGTTATTAGATGTTTTATTTGTGTATGCTATCTTTTAAAATGAACATCATGCATCTTTAAGTATTCAAAATTTGCATGTTTTCATGGCACCCTGAGCCTTGGTAAACATGTCATTAGAAGATGTATTTGTGTATGTGTTTGAATACTTAAAGATGCATAATGTTCATTATAAAAGACAGCATACACATATACAACTTCTAATAACATGTTTATCAAGGCTCAGGGTGTACTTATACTGCAGGTAGTCCTTTATAGTATGAACATGGCATCCCCATATATACCTACAGGGACCCATAGTTTTGCTGTGATATTTGCAAATCATCCTTGTATAAAGACTCTTTAGGGATGCACATTTTACACAACAATAAACACCAATTCAAATGGGGTAAATTACACATAAAATGCTGGTAATTCAGCATTGATAGATAGCAGTAAGCTACATGACAACATTAGCTAGCTAACTGAATGATGGTGGTGGAGGAGGAGGAGGGGGGGGAACCATTACTAGCTTACAAGCCACCAAACACTTTTTTGTCTGATGGGTCTTACTTATCTTTCTGTCTATGGTAACAGTATGTCTATTGTATGTGTACTTTCTCTCAAACTGAGCTGCCTATCGATGCAAAATTAATTTCAGTGCAAACTGACAATAAAGTTGTATCATATCGTATCGTATGATGTTCATTGTAAAAGACAGCATACACATGCACAAATAAAACTCTTAATAACATGTTTATCAAGGCTCAGGGTGCCATGAAAACATGCAACTTTTGAATACTTATATATGCATAATGTTCATTGTAAAATGCATAATGTTCATTGTAAAAGACAGCAAATAAATCTTCTAATAAAAGACAGCAAATAAAACTTCTAATAACATGTTTATCAAGGCTCAGGTTGCCATGAAAACATGCATGTTAGTACAACTTTTGAATACTTAAAGATGCATAATGTTCATTATAAAAGCATACACATATAATTATTCTAATAACATGTCTATCAAGGCTCAGGGTGTACTTATACTTTTGGTACTTCTCAGTCCTTTATAGTATGACTATAGCACTTACATATATACCTACAGGGACCCATAGTTTTGCTGTGATATTTGCATGAACCCACATGAAAACATGCAACTTTTGAATCCTTATAGATCCATGATGTTCATTGTAAGACAGCACACATACACAAATACATCTTGTAATAACATGGCACCCTGAGCCTTGATAAACATGTTATTAGAAGATTTATTTGTGTATGTGTGCTGTCTTTTACAATGAACATCATGCATATATAAGTATTCAAAAGTTACATGTTTTCATGGCACCCTGAGCCTTGATAGATTAGATAGATTGATTTGTGCATGTGTATGCTGTCTTTTACAAAAAACATCATGCATCAAGGCTCAGGGTGCCATGAAAACATGCATCTTTTGAATACTTAAAGATGCATAATATGCATTGTAAAAGACAGCAAATCAAACATCTAATAACATGTTTATCTATAAGTATTCAAAAGTTGCATGTTTTCCTGTCACCCTGTGCTTTGATGCATGATGTTCTTTGTACAAGACAGCATACACATACACAAATACATCTTGTAATAACATGGCACCCTGAGCCTTGATAAACATGTTATTAGAAGATTTATTTGTGTATGTGTGCTGTCTTTTACAATGAACATTATGCATCTTTAAGTATTCAAAAGTTGCATGTTTTCATGGCACCCTGAGCCTTGATAAACATGTTATTAGATGTTTTATTTGTGCATGTGTATGCTGTCTTTTACAAAAAACATCATGCATCAAGGCTCAGGGTGCCATGAAAACATGCATCTTTTGAATACTTAAAGATGCATTGTAAAAGACAGCATACACAAATCAAACATCTAATAACATGTTTATCTATAAGTATTCAAAAGTTGCATGTTTTCCTGGCACCCTGTGCTTTGATGCATTATGTTCTTTGTACAAGACAGCATACACAAATAAATCTTCTAATAACATGTCTATCAAGGCTCAGGGTGCCATTAAAACATGCATGTTAGTACAACTTTACAGATGCATATTGTTCATTTTAAAAGACACATATAAACCTTCTAATAACATGTCTATCAAAGCTCAGGATGTACTTATACGTTTCAGTGATCCTACAGGGACCCATAGTGTTGCCGTGGTATTTGCAAATCATCCTTGTATAAAGACCCATTTTACACAACGATAAACAACAATTAAAATGGGGTAAATTACACATAAAATGCTGTTAATTCAGCATATAGATAGCAGTAAGCTACATGACAACATGAGCTAGCTAACTGAATGATGGTGGAGGAGGAGGAGAACCATTACTAGCTTACAAGCCAGCAAACAAGGTCAAATGCTGCTAACACACATTAGCTCCACAGTGTTATAGATGTGATGACCGTTAGTCGTTACCTCTCGCTGACCAGCACCACGTCGGCATCGCTCCAGTGTCTGAACACACACGGTAGGATCCTCCTGAAGGCGAAGAAGAGACCGGGGAAAACTACGGCGCCACAAGCTAGAACTTGCAACATCCTGCCCGTTATTTTTCCCGTTAAAATCTGCCCGGAGACTCTGCTGGACCTCTCTACCTCTACCGCTGTCCCCTCTGGGCCACGCGGAGTTACCGGCCGTTGGTTTACACGCGGCGGCGACGGTTAGGCATTTTTAAAATGCGCTGCGCTGCGGGGGCCGTTGGTTTTTCACCGGGAACAGTCCACCATCCACACACACACACACACACACACACACATATACGCTCTGCTGAGGCTCAGCAGCAGCACCACTAACTGACTGTCGAGCTACAGACGAGGAGACACACGGAACTTTCTAGGGCGCCTATCAAAATAAAAGTCTTGATTGACCCCGGCGCCGGAATAAAGGGGGTACTTCCGGTGAGAAGGTTCACGAGGCTTTTATTTTGAAGGTCAGCTACTTTACTGACTGTAATTAACTTGAACATTAATTATTTTTAGGGCTGTCAACTGATTAAAATAGTTTTTTTTTATCTGTTCAAAATGTACCTTAAAAGGGAGATTTGTCAAGTATTTAATACCATACCATACTTGTCAACCTTGAGACCTCAAAAATGGGGATCAAAGCGGGATCTGGGGGGATACGACGGAGTAATGTTATGACTTTTTTTTCGTAAAGTTATGACTTTTTTCTCGTAATATTATGACTTTTTTCTCGTAACGTTATGACTTTATTCTAGTAATATTACGACTTTTTTCTCGTAAAGTCATGACTTTATTCTAGTAATATTACGACTTTTTTTCTCGTAAAGTTATGACTTTTTTCTCGTAAAGTTATTACTTTATTCTCGTAATATTATGACATTTTCCTCGTAAAATTATGACAATTTTCTCGTAATATGACGACTTTATTCGAGTAATATTACGACTTTTTTTCTCGTAAAGTTATGACTTTTCTTCTCGTAAAGTTATGACTTTTTTCTCGTAATATTATGACTTTTTTCTCGTAAAATTATGACTTTTTTCTCGTAAAGTTATGACTTTATCCTCGTAATATTATGATTTTAATCTAGTAATATTACGACTTTTTTCTTGTAAAGTTATTACTTTATTCTCGTAATATTTTGACTTTATTTTAGTAATATTACGACTTTTTTTCTCGTAAAGTTATTACTTTATTCTCGTAAAATTATGACTTTTTTCTCGTAAAGATATGACTTTTTTCTGGTAATGACTTATTACTTTAATGTTTAAAAAGAAACCGTTATTTTCCTCTCAAATCTGCCCGGAGACTCTGCTGGACCTCTCTACCTCTACCGCTGTCCCCTCTGGGCCACGCGGAGTTACCGGCCGTTGGTTTACACGCGGCGGCGACGGTTAGGATTTTTTTAAATGCGGTGCGCACCCGGGGCCGTTGGTTTTTCACCGGGAACAGTCCAGCATCCACACACACACACATATACGCTCTGCTGAGGCTCAGCAGCAGCACCACTAACTGACTGTCGCGCTACAGACGAGGAGACACACGGAACTTTCTAGGGCGCCTGTCAAAATAAAAGTCTTGATTGACCCCGGCACCGGAATAAAGGGGGTACTTCCGGTGAGAAGAATCATATTACACAATCTAGGCTTTTATTTTGAAGGTTTAGCTACTTTACTGACTGTAATTAACTTGAAAATTAAAGGTTTGTGTTATTTTTTAGGACTGTCAATTGATTAAAATAGTTAATCACAATTTTTTTTATGCGTTCAAAATGTACATGTAAAAATTGTATAAAAAAATATATTAAGATTAATATTAAGAAAATAAAGTCATGATATTACGAGAAAAAAGTCGTAATTTAATGAAAATAAAGTCATACTATTTCAAGAATTTTTTTTTAATATTACGAGAATAAAGTCATAACTTTACGAGAAAAAAGTCGTAATATTACAAGAATAAAGTCATGATATTAAGAGAAAAAAGTTGTAATTTTACGAGAACAAAGTTGTAATATTACTAGAATGAAGTCATGATATTACGAGAAAACAAATTGTAATATTACAAGAATAAAGTCATAACTTAACAAGAATAAAGTCAGAACTTTACGAGAAAAAAAGTTGTAATATTACGAGAATAAAGTCGTAATATCATGAGAATAAAGTCATAACTTTACGAGAAAAAAGTCGTAATTTAATGAGAATAAAGTCATAACTTTACGAGAAAAAAGTCGTAATTTAATGAGAATAAAGTCATACTATTTCAAGATTATTTTTTTTTAATATTACGAGAATAAAGTCAGAACTTTACGAGAAAAAAGTCATAATATTACAGTCCAACATCCACACACACACACACACACACATACACCTATACGCTCTGCTGAGGCTCAGCAGCAGCACCACTAACTGACTGTCGAGCTACAGACGAGGAGACACAGAGAACTTTCTAGGGCGCCTGTCAAAATAAAAGTCTGGATTGGCCCCGGTGCCGGAATAAAGGGGGTACTTCCGGTGAGAAGGTTCACGAGGCTTTTATTTTGAAGGGCAGCTACTGTACTGACTGTAATTAACTTGAACATCAATTATTTTTAGGCTGTAAGTGATAAAATCGCATTTTTTTTTATCTGTTCAATATGTATCTTTAAAGGGAGATTTGTCAAGTATTTAATACCATACTTGCCAACTTTGAGACCTCAAAAATGGGGACCAAAGCGGGATCTGGGGGGGGTACGACGGAGTAATATTACGACTTTTTTCTCGTAAAGTTATGACTTTATTCTTTTAATATTATGATTTTTTTCTCGTAAAGTTATTACTTTATTCTAGTTATATTACAACCTTTTTCTCGTAAAGTTATGACTTTATTCTCGTAATATTATGAATGTTTTCTCTTAAAAGGGGGAAATAAAGTCATAATATTACAAGAAAAAGTCGAAAATACTACGAGAATAAAGTCATAACTTTAAGAGAAAAAAAGTCTTAATATTACAAGAATAAAGTAATAACTTTACAAAAAAAAATTGTAATACTGCCTTTCTACACATCCAACAGACACATTATCAGTTATTTGTCTCCCTTTACCTATGGTTTGGTCCCCGCCAACTCCTGAGAAAAAAATATCTGTCTCTTTAGCTGCCAAAAACAAGAGGCTAAATTGTGCTACAAATTTGAAAGAAATACCACAGTTGAATCAACACCTCTCTGTATCTGCACTGCATGCTAAACTGAGGCTATCAGCGATCTGATGCTGCTATCAGCTGTCACGTAAACGCTCCCTTTAAAGTCAATTGACCCGGCTTCACTGGTCTTGTTGGGTAGTGTCTGATAGCCGCTGGTTAAAGAGTGTCTGGCATCAAGATAATCACCGTAATCTAAGTAAGCTTCCATATTGTAGCTGTGACAAAGGTTACACTAATATACTACTGCTCTGATCATTGGATTTTAAATGTGTGAATCAGGTCGATGAGGACAGAGAAATTAAGTTTACAGTTTTTGAAATTTTCAGCAGAACATAGTTTACTACACCTCTGGATGGCTCCTACTTCACGTGCACAACTCAATATTAATCACAGCATGAATACTTGGTTGCAATCTGCAACCACACCACTAGATACCGCCAAAGCTACACACTGTCCCTTTAGTCTATAAAATGTCAATAAATACCTGTCACAATCTCCTAAAGCATAAAAGTCTATCAAATCACTTGCTTTGTCTGACCAATAGTCCAAAACGTCACACCCTTATCTCATACAGTAAAGTCACAATGCAAATTAAATTGTAAAGTCAAATGGATTCCCAATAACCAAATTGTGCAATTTTAAAATACAACTGCCAAATCTTTATAGTGGCCTGCAACACATATTTTTCCATGATGAATAGTGGTGTGACCAAAGTTAAGTCAGTCAGAATGAAACTTTCACACCAGAGAAGTCTTCGTTTCTCGTGTCTGGAATTTTCCATGACTCACAGCTTACAATAACTTTAAGGACCAGTGCATCCGTGGCTTCAGATAAGCTGCAATTACCTGGATATTCCTTGAGTTTCCTTATTGCCACTGTGATCACCACGAGAGCACAGTTAAGTTTTGATTCCTCACTGTGAACGCTGACTTTGTGAACCCAGGGTCATCAGAGACGTAGTTTTATTGTTTCAGGGTGTGCTACAGAGGCCAGATAAAGTCTTCTCTGACAATCTCAAAGACTGATTAAAAGTGTAAAGGCTTGACTTTAGCTCATCAAACATGTACGCGTTCTTTTGTTCTCGCAGTGAGCACTTCAGCCGCCACTCAACGGTGATAGGAGTAAGGAACACAATCCTCTGTCGTAAGCATGTCATGTATCTGCTAGATCACCAAGGCAAAAAGATAAGTGAAAAGCCATTTAAAGAGTAACGAAACTTGGAATCACACAGTTTTACGCCCTTTGTGAGCCAGAGGTCAGTTTGCTTTACGTCATGTTTTATCTAGTAAATTGTCCTCGGTGCTTTTATGGGTTAAGGTGTGGTAACTGCTCAAATCAAATTATAACTCGTTCATATGATCTTGGGTCGTCACGCTTTCAGATGGATGTTAAAAAACGAATTTATTCACAAAAAGGAAATCATAGTCTACATGTGTCATTCATTCAGAGTTGTCGGACTGTACGAATACTACACTAAATCCATTTTAGAGAACCATTTTAAGCCATTTCACCAAACTGACCCAGGTACAAACATACACGTACTCTAGAGACCAAAGCGTAATCTAATAATAAACCATATTACCATAAAAGAAGGCACGGTCAACCAAAATAAAACCCTAATGCCCTGTTATAACCATAAATAAACCCATAAAAATCCAGTGTGATATCAGTTCTTAGCCACACAAATCTCAATGTCAAACCACTTAACCATTGCTGCTTTGATTAAAGAGTCAGATACACACAATATTGACTAATAAATAGCCATATTGCATACTTAAAGTTGGACAGTTAAAGTACAACTTGTCCCACAAGTGCTGAAAGTCCAACACGTTCTCATCCCAACTCGTCACATACTGACGCTTTGTCAGACCCCTTGGCGTCACTTTTTCCGTCACAATTAACACGTGGGTAACAACTGCTCGGCGTCATTTTACAGTCGAAGTAAACACGTGCTTTATGTTGTGAATCAAACAAAAGCACTTGCTTAGTTTTAGGTAACAAAACCACTTAGTTAGGTTTAGGAAAAAAAACAACATGGTTGGGCTTGAAATTACTATGTTTAACAGTACAAATGTGACTTGGCATTATCATCACCGGACACGAACAGCGGACTACTGGATGAAAGCCTTGTGTTTGTTGTGTTCCACACCAGAAGTATAGCACAAATATCAAGTTATATCAGTTATATTAGATTGGTCTCACCAAATGGCGTATGAATGCCACAATAATGTGTAAGTAAACTTTAAACTTTTGGCGCCCTAGGCGGCGTAAGTGGTTAGGGTTCAACCCCCCAGAACCCTGGTTCCATAATAGTTTATAAATAACTGTATTTGTTATAATATAAATAAACAATTGGTCCCTGACATTGTTGGCTTAACATTTTTTAGTCAGTTTTACTACAATTTACGATGATTTATGATGAATTTAAGATGAAAAAGTGGTGAGAAAAGTGTATTTATTTATTTATTTGTCACCTCAATACAGAAAATGAGGAAGGGCGCCCACAAGTATTGTTTTATTTATTTGTCTCTTTTTTTTTAGAAGGTGGCGTCTTAGGCGAACGCCTATATGGCCTATGCCTTAAACCGGCCCTGTACGCTCAGAGCTAGTGACGTAGAATAAAAAATGAGAAAGACTGTGTATGGTGGAGTTATTTCAAAGTCAAGTTTCCGTAATTATGTTACGCTGTTTACGTATGTATTTAGCGTAGGTTACGTAGTTAATCCCATCCCATAATTTAATCCCAACCATGATGTTTTTCCAAAACCTGACTAAATTGTTTTGTTGCTTAAAACTAACTGCGACCATTATCAGAGTTTTGTTGCCTAAACATGTCCACGTTTATTTCACGGCAACGTCGGGGTGTGTGTGTTTAAATGACACACAAAAAGCTGTTTCATAACGTTAACCCCGTGGCATGAAATGACTCATGAAAAGCTTAAAATGTGTTATCATGAGACGCGGAATGTCTTTGAAATTGCATACTATTTATAGACCTTCCCATAAGATACGGTTGATTATACAGTATATACAGTAAATAAAGATAATACAGTTTATCACTTATATTCTGATATAATCTCTTCCTCATGGGGCTATCTCAATCCAGTAAACAAGCTTGTAAACTCTGCTGATTTGAATTGAACAACTAGGACGTGATTTTATCACTTGAAAAGTACAATCCAAAGAAGATTCTTATATCAAAGTGATTCTGGAGAAAAAGCTGTGCATCTATGTTAAACAGGTAAGACGACTGTAATGCTCTTCTGCTTTACCAGTCAAATATACTGTATTACTCCAGGACTTAAACCACTTCACTGGCTCCCAGTGCAATACAGAAACAATTTAAAAACTCTAATAGTCTAAGTAGCACTTAATGGTTTGGCTCAAGTACATCTCTGACCTGCTCACTGATTACAACCCAGTCCAGTCATCACGGATCATCATGCAGTGGTTTCTCCAACTCAACCTAAAAGATCGTTTTGGTACTTTGGTCCCGTCTCTGGAACTGACGTCGATCACCACTGTGTCCTTTAAAACAATGGTGTATTTATATTGTTTTCTTGCATTTATTTTTCTGAATGCATTTTAATGTAAGTATTTAGGGCTGTCAAAGTTGCAAATTTGTTTTAACGCCACTAATTTCTTTAACGCATTAACGCAACTTGCATTTTTTAGTTTGTAGCGGAGCGGGCTAAATAACGCTCTGTCATGGCCATTTTCAATCGGGTCCCTCAACCTCTGACCTCCAGATATGTGAACGTAAATGGGTTCTATGGGTACCCACGAGTCTCCCCTTTACAGACATGCCCACTTTATGATAATCACATGCAGTTTGGGGTCAAGTCATAGTCAAGTCAGCACACTGACACACTGACAGCTGTTGTTGCCTGTTGGGCTGCAGTTTGCCATGTTATGATTTGAGCATATTTTGTATGCTAAATGCAGTACCTGTGAGGGTTTCTGGACAATATTAGTCATTGTTTTGTGTTATTAATTGATTTCCAATAATAAATATATACATACATTTGCAAAAGCAGCATATTTGCCCACTCCAATGTTGATAAGTGTATTAAATACTTAACAAATCTCCCTTTAAGGTGCATTTTGAACAGATTAAATATGAGCGAATAATGTGTGATTAATGACAAAACAAAGTAAAATTTTTACTTTTTTCATGTCTGTGACATTGAAACTGTAGTAATGTAGCTGGTATGATGTCAATATACTGTGAAAAGATCATTTTCATTGTCTGTTGTTGCTGTGAACCGCGCGCATCTCGTGGTAAAAATAGGTGACACTTCAGAAGAAACGCAAATGACACGCAGCCCAGCCGCGTCTGAGCCACACTGCTCAAACGAGCAAATATCCCCGTATAAAATATGTTGTAATAAAATATATATTTTTAATTTCCATTGCAGTTAAACAACAGAAAAAGCAGGGGTTGCTGCAGCACCCTCAGCAACCCCCACTTCGCACGCCAACGACTTTTATACTGGCCATCAATGTGGAAAAAGCTCTCTGGGCTGCAGGGGACTGTTTTTGTTGCAGGTTGGTTGTTACTGGGAAAAACTGGCAGCTGTGACTCTTCCACACCGTCTCCATGTAAATGACATGCTGCTGTGGTGACTGTGTGTTTTCAGCTACAGTCTGCTGCGCAGCTCACCAAGCAGAGCAAACTGAAGGACGTTCTGACAGTAACCTTGTTCTGTTGGATCAATCTTTATTGCTCCAGCTACCGATGTTAGCTGGCTAGTTTAACTACTGCTGCTGACTCAAGGACAAGCTAAAGAAAACCACTGCAAACAGCTGCAAGAGAAGATCAATTCAATCTGTAAGTGTTTCCATAACCTAAGGCCTTGTATCTAATGTAGAGAGCACAATTGTTTTCTGATCTGTTGGTAAAGGTTTGGTTCGGTTTAGGCACAAAAACGATTTGGTGAAGGCTGGACAAAGATTGTTGAATGAAACCAATGTTGACTGTTGATAGGAAACAGGAGGCGAACAGCAATCACAATCTTTGCTGACCCATACATATAACAGTGGGCCTCATGCAAGAACCACTCGTAGGAACAGATTTGTTTCTTAAGTGGCTTGTACGAGTGAACTTTTCTCTTAGGTACGAACACAATTTTTGTTTGTTCTGTGTTGTTAATTGATTTCCAATAATAAGTATATTAGGACTGTCAATCGATTAAAATATTTAATTGCGATTAATTGCATGATTGTCCATAGTTAATTGTGATTAATCACAAATTAATCACACATTTTTTATTTGTTCAAAATGTACCTTAAAGGGAGATTTGTCAACTATTTAATACTGTTATCAACACGGGAGTGGACAAATACGCTGCTTCATACAAATGTATGTATATATTTATTATTGGAAATCAATTAACAACACAAAACAATGACAAATATTGTCCAGAAACCCTCACAGGTACTGCATTTAGCATACAACAATATGCTCAAATCCTAACATGGGAAACTGCAGCCCAACAGGCAACAACAGCTGTCAGGGTGTCAGTGTGCTGACTTGACTATGACTTGCCCTCAAACTGCATGTGATTATCATAAAGTGGGCATGTCTGTAAAGGGGAGACTCGTGGGTACCCATAGAACCCATTTTCATTCACATATCTGGAGGTCAGAGGTCAAGGGACCCCTTTGAAAATGGCCACGCCAGTTTTTCCTCCTGGGGCAGGATGTGTAGCCTTATTATGGTATCATTGGGGCGTTAATTAAGCTAATTTACAGATCATTTACGTACTGGTGGCATTCATGATTTACACAGTTATCAAAAGTTAGGAGTGTTTGCTGAATCTGATGTGGCACACTCGTACAGGCCCACGGTACGATAAAAAGGAAAGTTAAGTTAAGAACACGAAAATGTTCTTTCATGAGACCCATTGTATCTGTAGCTTATAAGACAACAAAGTCATAATTCACATGGCCTGTTAGGTAAACACCGATCATTTTGGGGCAAGTCGCGACCAATGCTGTCCTTTTTCTTTTTGGTGTTTGCGTGCTCTACATCGCCTTAATATCCGACATGTTCTCGATTGGCTGCCACCAAGATACAGAGCGCTTTGACAGACTTTTCACTACAGTATTGATTATTTCTCTTCCTATTAAAGACGTTAAAGTTGAAAAATTGGATTAGCCAAATCCTCCACCTTCACTTAGCTTGCAATCAGGCTTTGTCCACCCACACACTCCCAGCTCCTCTTCTTGCTTTTATGCATTACAGTGAGATGATAAGTACTTCCTGACCAGCGACTCCTGCAGCGAGTGAGCCATAAAAAAACAAATATAGCCCTGTGGTAAGCATTAATAAACCTATTAAATCAATACATGCCTTGTCCTTATGGCTGTGGTGATGTATTACAGCACACACACACACATAAAGATGGGAGGGTTAGGGATGATGGGGGGTGTGATAAAGGGGTCATAAAAGCAGAATATCCTCTGGTCTTACGGGAAACGAAGAAAGTCATCATTGACAGCCTCTCAGGTGAGTAACACAGCTCTCCTCAAAGTTATCTTAGATCTGTTTTAGAAGTTCAACATAGAAATTTACATGCAGCACAGACAACTCTAGCTTACAAAGACAGGTATCTCTGTACCAGTTTTTAGTAATCCTGCAAGGTAAGAATATTTCACGTGAAAAAACTAATGTAAGTCCAGGTAATTAGAGGCTTGAGACTTATTTACGTTTTTGTTATTGGTTTGTATTATTTGTTAGGAACTATGATATGGTGGTAAATTACAGGGTCATTAAACAGCAACTGATATGAACAAAATTTGCATTTTATTTCAGAATAGCATTCATTCTTTGCTTAAAGGATTATTCCCACATTTCATTTATGTTAATTCGATGTTTACGGTACATTTCACATAAATGATAAATTTGGGTCAGCATAAAATGGGGTCGTAAACTCTAATCGGCGAGTAAAAAGATGGACAAAGTGAATTTAGGTTGATTTTATTTGCTAACCAGAACATGTTAGATGTGTGCTTGCACAGAAGTTTAACTGTATGTTTGTGCTTTTTTGTTTCCAGCAGCTCACAATCCAAAAAACATCTGCCAAGACAGATTTATTCCCTGTTTTTGTGGCCCTGAATCTCTGAGACGATGCAGCTGAATATTCCTGTCCTGGCTCTTTGCCTTCTTGGCACAGGTAATAAGGTTTAAGGTTCACTTTACAAAGAGGTTTCAAGTTGTGACTAAATGTTAAATAAATGGTGCGAGGGTTGGGTTGAGGAACATTGGACATGTGTAGCTTCACCTTCATCAACTCAGTTTTAATTCCTATTTTATGACCTAGAACTTTCCATGTTGAGTATGAAATTGTAGCAGTTTATATCAAAAGTTTAACCTTATCTTTTTATAAATAACTTGAGGAATGTAATGAAAATGCCATTTTGTGAGCATGTACTACTGTTTATTGTTAAAATAAATGTATTATTTTACAACTTTATATTACGAGCAGCCAGAGAAGGTAGAAATGTTGTATATTTCCAAAGGTTGGTGACAGGCGGTTGATGGATAGAGGTCATAGCTTCAGGCTCATAAATGTTGATGGTGTTTGTCAAAAGGGTTAGTCATAGTCATTATGAAGCTGTTTTAATGGCGCTATTGGGTCAAAGATTACGTTTATTATCTTTTCCATTGTCCACGTTATTAATATTAACACATGAAGTTCTGACACAAACTAAATTGCACCATAAATACTGTTGATTATGATTAAAGGTCTTATTGATAACATTTTTATGCAGAGCTTTTAGAAAGGTGCCGAATAAAAGTATGGCTTGTCCTGAAAAAAAATATTATGATTGTGAATTAATCATTTTAAAAATGTTGGCGGGTCCAAAATTAATGTTTTGTTATAATAATATGTTAAATAATAGTTAAACCTAAGCATTTTTGTTTAATTCACAACGTTAAGCACGTGGTACCTCAACACGTTCTCATCCCAACTTGTCACATACCGCCACTTTGTTACGCCCCTTGGCGTTGGCGTCACGCTCCTTGGCGTCACTTTAGGATTAGGCAACAAAACCACTATAGTTAGATTTAGATACATGGTTGGGCTTAAAACTACTACGTTTGTACAGTGAAAATGACACTGAACGTTGTGAATGCGGGACACGAACGAACAGCTGAATGTAATGTGACGCACGGGATACAAACAGTGATTTCCTGGACGAAAGCCCTGTGTTTGTTGGACCCATCCACCTCTCCTCCCACCCACCCGGTGCGTCTCTTTTTGCTCTTTAAACTACGTTATCACACTCCCGCCGCACTTTCTCAGAGCGTTTACTGTTGCTGAGGATGAGTTTACATTGTAGTTAGTGGAACGCCCGGTGCGTTTCACACAGGCGAAGAGTTTAGAAGCAAAGAGACGAAACTCTGGTGTTTTTTTGACACCATGTTGGACTGAAAAAGCTAATTATATTTATAGTGTTTTATAGTTCAATACAGGCCATTTCAGTAGAATATGACAACAGAATAGAAATTATTTTGTATGGCTCTTTTTAAGCGAACGTTTTACTGGCGTCTGGTAGTCGCTTTCAGTCCAAAATGGAGGAAGTGTAGCTCTGCTGCTGGGCGCTGTTGTTGCAATGGAACCAACAATTGACTTTCAGTTCTTGACAATATACAATACGTTCTTTGATACCGGCGCTAAGGGGTGCCTTGTGCGGTGATATTGAACGCCGATGGCCGTGACAAATCCTCGGTATTTGACGCCCTGGGAATGAGACCGGGCTGGTTTACTGCGACCATAAAGTGACGCCATGGGTTCTGACAAACCATGAGTATGTGGCGAGGTGGGATGAGAACGTGTTGATAGATGCTACCTGCATTTGTGGAAATATTTTAAAAGTTTTATATACATTTTTAATGAGGTAACATTTTAATGATCAAGCCTTTTTGTGTTTACACAGCAATCCTGTGTTCAGCGCAGATCTCAACTGATAGCCCAACTTCAGCGACCATCATCAACCCAGATGCAACAGACGCTCAGAGCATCTCAACAAGCCATTCACCAGAAACCGGTGCGTCAACGTCATCTGGGCCGTCCACCACACCTGGGCCGTCCACCACACCTGGGCCGTCCACCACACCTGGGCCGTCCACCACACCTGGGCCAGCCACCACACCTGGGCCGTCCACCACACCTGGGCCGTCCACCGCGACTGTGCCGTCCACCGCAACTACACAAACCGCACCTACTACAGAAACGCCTGTGAGCGCCACCACCGAGTCTATGGGGGGTGGTGGAAGTGATGAGCTTTCATCTGGCGCTATCGCCGGTATTGCCATCGGCTCCATCGCCGGGGTGGCTGCTCTTGGTGAGTTCAATACAAGCACACCTTTTATATAACACCCACTTTCTGCTTCCTCAATAACACATCATCCTGTTATCCATTAACAAAGACACACTGGAGATTTGATTGATTGAACAATGCAGGGACAAGAAAGGTTTCCTCGCCACTGCTACTGATCGCGAGCATCTGAATTAATGCAAATCTCACCATTCAAATCAACAAGAAATTCACAGTAACTGGGGTTGTAGTAATATGTACTGTAAGCTGTGGAAGCCCATTCTCACCAAGAATATATATATATATATATATATATTTTACAAATGATATAAAAATTAAAGTCAGAGTTATGATTCTAAATCAAAATTTTGACATTTGAAGTCAAAACGATGAGATCATAAATGATTTTATCGGATAAAAAATACTTTTGCTTTATTATTAAAGAGCAACAGTAAATATACAAGAGAGATAATAAGATGAAACAATTAATTAGTGTTAGGAAGTTAAACAGGTCATAAGTCTCTCTCTAATCAATTTTTTTACGATGATTTTTAGTGATCAAGTTACTCAAGAGATTGTTTCAGCCCTACACTAAACCATAATTTAGAGAAATTAAGTTTACTTATTATCTCGTATTGTATTTTATATATATATATATATATATATATATATATATCGTATTTTTATTTTTAGCAGTCCTAACTTTTCATCCCTTTTTTTTTTATTTTCCTGGCAATGATGGGCTTCCATATAAATCCACTGCCCACCTGAACAAAGGACATTGCTGTCAAATTGCAAGCAAACACATGAAAACTCATATTCATAAATCATTGCCGTTATATACTAAATTCAATCATATTATGAGTAAGCAGCACATCCACACAGAGGAATAATTAAAAAGAAAGCAAGCAGGATTAAAGTGTTAGTTGTAATTTAAAACTTATTTAAAAACTTCAAATTAAAACTTGTGATTGTTATATACACGTCTTAATGCAAATATTTGTACATATTTCTTATGTTCTCATTTTTAATTTGAGTACTTACTTATATTTCTTAACATATACTGTGTTTATATTGTAGCATTATGTACATCATTTATTTATATTTTCTTACATTTCTTTTTTGTTTATGTTTATACAAGAGCAACTATTACGCTCCAATTTCCCCTAATAAAGTATTTCTGATTTTGATTGAACATTAAAAAGTACCTTTTTTTTTATTTTCAGGTGGTGGTATCTTTGGTGCGCTGAAGTTCACTGGGAAGATCTGAGACCAGTTATTGCTAAACAAGGATGGTTATGGATCGTATAAGCTAAAACATTTGCCATCCTGAAGTCAAACAGATTAAATCCTGACCCTTTAACTGGACGATGAAAAATGTCTGAGAGGCTCAAATCAGAATAAAACAATATAACATGATCATAATGACGTGGGCCATGAGGAAGACATTAAAGTAAATTTGACTACTTTGCTATTTTGATTGTCAGGAAATAATCTTTAGTTGATCAAATGTAACTTTTTGCTGTGATGGAAAATGTATTTTATAATATTTTCATGTTATTTTTTTTTTGGCAGCTATGTTCAATTTAACTGCCAGGAGGGTTTGATTTAGAAAAATAATTTCTCTTAATGTCCTTTACATCGGATAACTCTGGCCTTTTGGATTTTAAGTGTGTTGGGAAGCTAAATAATGAGCCAGATTTTATAATAATTTACTTTTTTCTAGTGTGTGGAACGCCTCAGTGCCACTGTGCCTATAAAAATACAGAAAAATACTCAGCTTTCTTGTCCTTTTTTAAAAACTATGTAATTATTACAGACATTTTAAGCTGAGTATTTTTTTTGTTGAATTTTTGTTAATTATTGTTTTCATATAATTAACTGGGCTTTCTGTATATTCTGTATTTTCTTATAGAGAAAAAGACTTTGAAATCACTTTATACATTTAATAAATAACTGTTTCCCATCGTGTTCTTAATTGACTTCTGTGACAGGATATTACAAGCTGTCTGGGTAAAGTCCAGGTGTCGATTTTGCAATTACTTCCTTGTAAACCTGAGTTGTTTGTTCATTTTATGAGTGTATGTAGTGGGGTTATGGTAAATAATATCAGTGTCGTCTTAAATTAGTGTTCGCAGCTTATGATAAAGAAACTTTCCATCTTATTTTAGACAAACTGGTTTAAGCTCGGTGCTTCAATTCAAAAGTGAAATAAAATGTGCTAAATGTGATGAAGGTAACAACGTTTATAGTCTAAGTATATAGTTTATACTGTAAGTCTAATGCAGTGAGGGCCCAAGTGCAAATGTATTACGGAGTATTAGGGCCATATTGAGGGAAAAAATCTGAGATTTCCAGAATAAGGTCATAACTTTAGGAGATAAAAAGTTGTAATATTACGAGAATAAAGTCATAACTTTACGAGAAAAAAGTCATAAATTTACGAGAAAAAAGTCGTAACATTACGAGAAAAAAGTCATACATTTACGAGAAAAAAGTCGTAATATTACGAGAATAAAGTCATAACTTTAAGAGAAAAAAAAGTCGTTATATTACGAGAATAAAGTCATAACTTTACGAGAAAAAAGTTGTAATATTACGAGAATAAAGTCATAACTTTACGAGAAAAAAAGTTGTAATATTACGATGATAAAGTCATAAATTTACGAGAAAAAAAGTCGTAATATTACGAGAATAAAATCATAACTTTACGAGAAAAAAAAGTCGTAATATTACGAGAATAAAATCATAACTTTACGAGAAAAAAAGTCGTAATATTACGAGAATAAAGTCATAACTTTACAAGAAAAAAAGTAATAATATTACGAATAAAGTCATAACTTTATGAGAAAAAAAGAATATCTCACGTAAAATTAATACTTTATAATATCTTTTAAACCTATGACTTTATTCTTGTAATATTATTACTTTTTTCTCTTAAACTTCTGACTTTATTCTCGAAATCTCATATTTATTTATTTTTTCCTCAATGTGGCCCTAATATTTAATCACACCATAGACCTACAACAATGATAAATAAAAATGAAATTGTAAACAAAAAACAGTTATTCATTTCCATGTTTATAAATCCACAGAGAGCCACTGGAGAGGAGCTAAAGAGCTCAGATTCAACATTAAAAGGTAACTATTAGCAAGTCAAATATGATCTAGACTTTACACAGAGAGAGTAACAGAATATTTGAGTAGAAGAGTGAAGAGATAAACACAGAAAACCAAGGAAGGAGAGTTATTGATCTCACAGGAAGCAGCAGAGTTCTTCTTCGACGTTTCCAGTAGTTGGTTGTTTCCTCCCTCTGCTGCCTCCATCTGGATATATATAACTCCATTTAACGCCACACTCTATTAAAGTGTTAGTTGTAATTAAAAACTTATTTAAAAACTTCTAATTAAAACTTGTGATTGAAATTTACTTATTTATAAATAAATAAATATATAATATTGTTATATATTATAATATTTAATATATAATATAAATATATATAAATAAATAAATAAAAATAAATCAAAAATAAATCCTGTTTGGATAACGCAACAACAAAAGGACGATATCTACACTTAATCCAAAATAAAGTAGGTAAGTATGGAGGACCACAAGAGTCACGTAAATAGTAATAAAGCATTTAATTGATTAATAGCTAATTGTACAATAAAAATAGGCATTCATAATTTTGTTAGCAAATTAATATGATTTATTAATCTATGAGTAAATAGACTAAATTAAAAAGTATTTCATTATTTTACATTTTATTTGACTTTTTAATTTGAACTATTTATTGCTGGATTAATATTTCACTTGTACATTTTTTTTTGTATAATGTGTCTTTTAATTCCCCATTATCATAATCTAAGAATAAATGGACTAAATTAAAAAGTAATTAATTATTTGACATTTTAATGGGCAATAAAAAGAAAAATTATAAAAATAATTTAAAAATGAAATAATAATCCAGCAATAAATAAAAAAAAAAAAGTCAGATAAAATGTCAAATAATTAATTGCTTTTTATTTTACTCCATTTATTCATAGATTAATAAATCGATTTGTAAACAAATTTATTTATTCATATTTTTATTGTAAAATTTGTTATTAATCAATTAAATGCTTTATTACTATTTACGTGACTCTTGTGGTCCTCCATACTTACCTACATTATTTTGGATTAAGTGTAGATATTGTCCTTTTGTTGTTGCGTTATCAAAACAGGCTTTTCCTCTATGATCTTGAAAGTCTAATATTAATTAGATAAACTTCTACAACTCTAATGTTGATATTGGTGGTTGTTCTGTGGCCAGTAGATACATAATGTCTTACAAAAAAAAATACTATTTTATTACATAACATATACTAACATGATTTTGGCGCCCGTGATTTCACGGCTGCACTTTAAAGTGGACTTTAGCCCTGGTGAGGCGTTCAGGGTTTTATGGTAGGTCATTAGCTGTGGAAGTGTCAACACAGGGAGCGTTGGGTTACAACACTGAACTCAGCTCCGCTGCTCCCATGCAGGCAAATTACTGTTAATACCCTGAGCTGTGTGATCAGCCCATATGGTGTGTGCATGGGAGCCAGAGGGACTGTGTGCATGTGTGTGTGTGTGTGTGCATGTTGGGGGAGGGTATTTGTGTGCAAGGATAACATGAAATGAAAATCAAACATAAGAGTTTATGGGTGAGGGTATATTTCTAATTGGGTGTATATCTGCAATTGTAATATTTGTTGAGGCATTTCACTAAAAAACAAAAATGACAGAGGTAGAGGAAAAGTCAGTAGGCGTCCTCCTCTGGGAACCATAAATGTTTGCACATGATTTCATGGCAATCCATCCAATACATCATTATGAGATATGAAGTCTCAGTATACCAGCAAACGTTTCCACAATAAATAAATCAATCAAACGGCATCATATTTTTAAATCAATGTTAATCAAATGGACAATGTCTGATTTATTTATTTATTCTTACTTTATATTTATTGACTCAATTAAACCATTTATGTACTTTTTTTCTCCAATCATCATAATCATCATCAGCAATATTTGTATGTGAAGGAAAATAAATAAATAATAATAAATAAATAAAAAGAAAAAGGAGAAACAGCCAGGCAAAATAACGATAATAATAATAATAATAATAATAATAATAATAATAATAATAATAATAATAATAATAAATGATAATAATAAATACAATTTAAAAAAGAGAAGAAAAACTGAAAAATAATAATAATAATGATAATAATAATAATAATAATAATAATAATAACAACAACAACAACAACAACAACAATAAGTAAATAAGTGAGTGGAAAATAAATATAAATGAGTTAAAAAAATAAAAATAATCATGATCATATAGAAATAAAACATATTATTATAATAAAATAAGTACTAACAAATTAATTAGGTAGATGAATGCTGATTATGAGACAGTAATAGAGAGAAGGGACTATAGAGTATGTCACCATAATAGTTCCCCATGTCTGATTAATAATAATAAGTTGATAAATACCTACAACCCTTTGTAAACAGCAGATTAACATTGATCTCACTGACTGAGTTTGTCCAAACGGTCCCAGTGTGTTGTTGGAGAGACACAGTTAGAGTTACAGCCGCAACAACACTCGGCCTCCTCCGATAACTCTACTTATTCTCCTCACTAGCAGATCATCTGTCTAAACCACAGAAACCCAATATCACACACACACACACACACACACACACACACACACACACACACACACACACACACACACACACACATTTCTTTCACTCTGGCTTTAACAAGCTCAGTGGCTCAAGGATGTAAGAGGAACTCAAATTGTTGTGACTACGTCCATTAAATAATAAAAAAAAGAATATATACATACAATGGATTACGTTACTAATTACAAAATTGCCATGTAATTTGTTTTCAGTAACTGATTACATTTCAAAGTAATCTGACCCAGTTCATCACCACAGCTCCCTCTAGTGTGCGTCTACTGAGAATCACCTCTGTAACATTTATTTAATTATTTAATAATGAATGATTCCACAGCATTTTCTGTATTATATTATCCAATGTCAGGTTGTATCACTTCATAAAAAAGTCAATGCAGTTAAATAAATAAATAAATAAATAAATAATTATGTGGCGGTACTGAGTCAGAAGACTGAAAAACAGTTCCCATCCACATAATAATATAAAATAAAATGCCTTCTTAATAATAATAATGAACAAATGCCTCTTCAATAATGAACAAATGCCTCTATATTAACAAACAATTAAGGAAACTGAAATATTGGTTTGTGTTTTTCCTTTTACCCTCCTTTAAAGTTTTCCCAAATAAAATACACTAAAAGAAATGGGTATAAAGGGTTTCATTGAAAATCAACAAATGAATAGAATACAAAAATACAGCCTACAGGCGTTAGGCTATTGTAAGGCAAGCCAGCTGTTGCACAAATAGCACCTAATTGTCCCAGTGCAGGTAACCCAATTGGTTGGCACTTAACTTGTTTCCCCAACTAGGAGAGTCAACACTCTCAACAAACAAAACACAAAGATCACAGAATCCCAAAAGGGCCCAAAACAGACCAGAGTTTCTGGTAAAGCTGATAACACATGTTGCATTGAGTGAAGGAGAGATCAGAATGACACTGGGTGTGCAGTTTCCCTCCTCTTTTAAGCCCTACAGAAAGGGCGTCGTTACACCCTGATTGGCCAAGAGGGGAATGCACCAAGCTGCTCTCAACTATCATTTAAGAGCCAGTCCCCACACCCTGCGCAACAGGTGAACTGAATAACCCTCTAATCACTCAGCAACTCAACCAAAAAAAACACCAGGGAAAAGGGAAACAACAGCAAGCACCAGAGAATTGGCAGCTGCCACAATTAAAACAAATTTCTTTTTTACTTCAGGGGACTCATTTATATATGTATATTTACATTTATTTATATATTTATTGCCTCATTTATTTCAGAATTTATTTCATAGCCATATTTATTTATTTCATCGGCATATGTATTTATTTATTTATGTATAAATTTGTTTATTTAATATTGAATGTTTACATAGCAATGTCTGTATTATATTATCCAATGTCAGGTTGCATCACTTTATAAAAAAAAGTCAATGTAGTTAAATAAATAAATACATTATTAAATAAATAAATACATACATATATAAATAAATAAATAAATAAATAAATGTTTTTTTTAATTTTATTTTTTAAATGTTTTTCAAAGGACTACTTTTATTTATTTCAGGGGACTCATTTATATATTTATATTTACATTTATTTATATATTTATTGCCTCCTTCCTTTATTTCAGAATTTATTTCATAGCCATATTTATTTATTTCATTGGCATATGTATTTATTTATGTATATATTTATTTATTTGATATTGAATGATTCCATAGCAATGTCTGTATTATAATATCCAATGTCAGGTTGCATCACTTTATAAAAAAAAGTCAATGCAGTTAAATAAATGAATAAACAAATAAATAAACAAATAAATAAATAGCTTTTTATTAATTACTACTTTTATTCATTTATTTATTGCCTCATTTATTTCAGAATTTATTTCATAGCCATATTTATTTATTTCATCGGCATATGCATGTTTTTATTTATTTAATATTGAATGATTTGATAGCAAAGTCTTTATTATATAAGCCAATGTCAAGTTGCATCACTTTATAAAAAAATAGTCAATAAATACATAAAAAAATATAATTATAGATATATAAATGAGTCAATATAGTTAAATAAATAAAAAAATAAATGGGTATCTTTTTTTAAAAATGTTTTTCAAATGACTACTTTTATATATTTCAGAATTAAATTTCATAGCCATATTTACTTATTTCCATATGCACATTTATTTATTTATGTATTTATTTATTTACTATTGAATGTTTTTATTATTTTGATCTTAAAGCTGCACACAGACAAAGTTAGAGACGACCTGATGAACACAATGGAGCGTTTAGCCAATAAAGAGCCAGATATTTACCTCAGGAGGTGGTTGATACCAAAAACAGAGCTAAAAAGAGAGCAAATATAGGTATAAAGTCTATCATGAGGCCAGAAACACAACTTTAAACAAATGCTGTTGTTGCTTTGTGTCTGCTGGACATATAAAACGGCAACCATACATCTTTATAATATGTAAAATAATAAAACAATATATAAAATCTACATTTTTACCCTCATAAGCTCTTCCTCAAATGGCTGGCTGAATAAACAAGGGTTAAATAAAAAAAAAATACACATGATGCAGTGTAAATTAACATTGAATTTTATTCATTTATCGAGTTTGAACTGACTTGGACGTAAAGTCAGCAACATTATTGCTGGAAGAAGAATTATTGATGCATTTTTCATACAGCTGCTTTGGTATGTTTTGGGCTCTCCCACAGTACAGTTACATTCACTGCGCCGTCCATAAATAATACTGTACAAAAATAATATGTGCTTCGACATAAGACATACTCTAGATCTAGATTTCCACTGTTTTTAAGAGGAAACAATAAGGCTTTGATCAATCAATGACATATACAGTTACTGGCATTATGTTAAATAGAATAAATTAGATTTTGCAGTTGCTGTAATGTCGTCCGTGTTCAAAGTGCATGAAAAAAGAAGGGAAATCCACTGGAGTGGGTGTAGATTCAGGTCCAGGCACAGCTGTAAAATGTCTTATTTTTTAAGTGAGTCCACTGTTGCATGTGCACCCTGAAGAGGGTCCATTTTAAGTTGTGCCTTGAGCTGAATTTCTACACCTTTTTTTGACAATGTAAGTAGTGTTTTCTCTGTTACATCCAACGTATGAGCTCAGGTCGACATCCTCAAGTTCAAATGTGCCGTCACAGCCCTCAAAAACACGCCGAGAGGAAGGTCAGAGGGCGTTTTTTTTTCCTCTCAGCAACACATCTTTGTGCTCCATATTCACAGTCTGTAATGGCAGGACTCTCTCCACTAGGCGGAGCTGTCTCCTAGCAGGCAGCGGTATCTTGACTCCACCAGTTTAGTTCAGCTTGTCAGCTCCTCCACGGCGCCTACAGCCGACACATCTGATGTTTGCTGTGTGAGGACGGGGCCAGCTCGTAGAAGAGGACGTAGGCGTTGCTGCTGCGAACCTGGCTTGAGGACACGGGGCTCACCCTGTACAGAACACACTGGAGTTATTACCCCGAGTACCACAGATCAAGGTGTCTTTAAGAACAAACCCAACCCAACACACATGTACACACCCAGTCTTCACTTTTAAATTGCTTACAAGTTGACACAGCTTTCAGAGTAATTTGACAGCAGTTGCGTACAGTGTAATTACTGTAGACAGCACAGCTGTCTGTCAATCTGATAAGATGCCATGTGAGGTAATGTGATAGGGAGTTACTGTTGGGTCTTTATTATACAATCAAACAGGAACAGGTGTGAGATCAAAGCTATCGACACTGCAATCAAAATAAAATAAATTTGTGATTAAAAAGCTTTGTTTGCAAATTGCAATTGTCTTTGCAAGTAACATTTTTGGATTCACAAGCAAAACTTTTGTATTTGCAAACTAAACAATTAGATTTGCAAGCAACATTTTTGGATTTGAAAACAAACTTTTGGATTCGCAGCAAAAATTTTTAATTCTTAAGCAAAACTTTTGGATTCACATAAATACATTTTTTGATTGCAGTGTTGACAGTTTTGCTTTTAAATCTATTTTTTGATTGCCCGTAAAGTTTGGTACTCAAACCTCGTCTGTTTTCTTACATAATAAAGACACAAAACTAACTCCATAATATGATGACATGCGAGTAGATTTGAGAGTAGTTACCTGGCGTCGTTGTAGCTGTACCACTCTCCCAGCGCCTGGTTTTTGCAGTAGGCCGTGTAATGGCCTCCCAGAGCGTTTCCAGAGTGGTTGGATACGGCATACAGGTTATACACGGGGCGCTCTGCAGGGAGACACAACACACTGTCAGTCAACACTGTCCTTATCCATCAAATCCAGCTGACCTTGGAAAGTGCACGAATTATCCTCCTCTGGTGACAAGCACCTTCGGGAAAATACTCACCGCCGCTCTCTGAGGCGAACTCCCGCAGGTCCAGCTCTTTGAGAGCGAAGTTGACGTAAGTGGAGAGTTTGCTGGTTCGGATGCTAGAGTCTGAGAAACGCTTCAGGTCTGAGAGGAACGCTGAGTCAAGGAACAGACACTGGTTCACAATGACATTATTGTGCTTTAAGTGCAATTTTGAGTACTTCTACTCCAACTTAAACTTTGATTTAGAGGAAATATATAAATTAGTTTTATACCACAATATCTATTTGACAGTTTTACTTCTCAGCTACTTTACAGGAAAAGATTCTTACAGATGAAGCATATGATCAACTTCTACTGCTACAGATTGACCTCATTTTCTCATAGACTTCTATACAATCAGACTTCTTTTTGCAAAAAGAGGAGTAGCCCCCTGCTGGCTATTAGAAATGATGCACGTTTAAGGCACTTCGTACTGGGAAGTTGATTTACAGATATCTTTTTCTCATTGTAAGTCTTTGGGAAAAAGTCTTTTTGAGCCAAAAGACATCACTTGACGAACCCGGAAGTTTTAATTCCACCGTTTGGGATTTACAAAATTTGCCTTGAAGCCCGATGCTGTTCATGGGGGCTTACTCTGAACCATAAAATTAGTCAATCATTGGCTGAGTGTAGGCTAACATGTTAGCAGGAAAACTGCCGTCATTTAAATGCATTAAACAAACCAAGATGTGAGGAAAGGATACGAAGCACGAGGATCTGAGGGAACTTCTGGATGCTGAATCTTTTGGTGCATTTCCTTCTGGTTTTGCATCTGTTGCAGGTCTGAGAGAGAGAAACAAAGACAGAGAGGACAGTGAGATACTGCTGCTGTATGATAATCCATCATATCATCTTTAGAAAAAGGAAGGTGGAGTCCTTACCGGCCTCTCATCCCCATCCAACACATCCTCTTTTGTAAAGAGCCTTAGGCAGTCTTTGAGAGACACTTCGCTTGAGCCCTTCTGTGGAGACAAAATCCAGTCAGCAAACTACATTATATTTATGGTATATATGATACAGCATGACAAGACTACGCTTTTATCATCAGAATTTGACAATTACGGACTTGTTTTCCACTGCAAGATAAAATCCTTTATTAAAGGCTGTTTAAGGTGTTCTGACCTGTGCAACAGGTATGGATAAATCCCAGAACGGGTCAAACACGGTAGAGCAGAAGCCACAGACGGAGCAGGTCACCGAGCTCTTCAGCTGTCCAACAAACAGATCTAAAGGCAGAAACAAGAGATGGAGAATTACGTTTAATATGCGTCTAAATCAAGGATGGTTTTAAGGTGTTTATGCAGCCCCCATTCAGGTAAATCTCTTACCCACTACTTTGCTGTCCTCTCTCTCCAGGTACATGTTCCACATCCGCTTACCCTTTTCCTCATCCCTGTAAATGAAACCAGACAGCTCAGGTCAAAATGGTGCATTTCTAAGACTTTGTGTGTTTATTTTGTGTTTTAATTTGTATTTAAGTCACTTTAAGACATTTTAAAGGTCCTTTCTCAGGTCTGTAATTCCAGTATATAAGTATAATATATATGACTATTGTCATTTGAAAGGGTGGGTCCGTTATTTTGAGGTTTTTATATCATTCATACATCAGTACGTAAGTTTTAGCGTCAAAATGCTATTTTCCTTCAAGCTCTTCTAAAAACCTTTTCCCTCTTCTGAAGAATAATGTGAAGTTCATAAATGGCCATATAACTGTAAAACCTTGAAGGAATTTAAATGCATTGTATTTCTAAATAATTACACAGTTTATTTCCATGTTTCAGGCGTGCAGCAGTGTTTTTTGGCAGTGAGAGGTGTCAGCCATCAGGGAGGTTATGAGTGACTTATTAGGAGCGGTGGTGAGAGGTGTGCTGACTTACGACAGGTGGTCAAAGTCCTCGATGGACACCTTGGGGCGGACGGTCACTCTGTTCACCTCATTATGGAGGCCATCCAATAAGAAACGCAGGAACTCCTGGGCGTCCTGCTGACTGCAGAGACACAAAATCATTACTTTCTTTCCTCTGGACTGAATGAAAAGGTTTCAAAGCAGCAGGAGGAGGAGGAGGAGGAGGGAAGACTTACCTGCAACCCATGAATTTGGGAGCGTATCTCTGGATCTGGCTCCTTAAGTCAGAGGGACTGACGGCCTCGTTGTTCACAGACGTCCACAGGCTCTGAGTCAGCTTTGCGAACTCTGAAGGAAAGACAAATAAAGACAGAAAATGAGACCATAATCATGAAAAAAAACACCATCCTTTACTAAATTCAACATACTTTTATTAATAAAATGACGACTGGATCCACTTTGGGTTGTATTTCTTTTCCCAAAATCTGCATTTTGCTCCAAAGTCACCAGAGAAATTGGTATTCTTTAGCTTAAGATGCAGAGTTTTGACCTTGAGTAAGACATTTCTGTAAATCCAGACTGTACTAAAGGGAGATTTCTACTTATTTGTATGAAAATAAACATTATGTTTTGAGCTTGATGTGTATGAAAACAAGCAGACAGCATGGACTCAACCAGGGCGGATTTTTTTTTTTAATGGTAAAGTAAAATAATAATTATTTTTGGGCATCGAAGGTTGTTCTTGACCTCAGCTGACTGTCCGCTTACTATGAACTGCACTCAACTGGTCGTCATCAGTGAATGGCAGTGGCTCAGGTGTCGCGGTGACGTGGAAGTGGGTCACGTGACGACACCTGAGCCACTTCCATGCACTGAGGAAGAGTCATCTCACTAGTGTTGTAGTTCAGACCACCTAAACCGAGGCCAAGTCATGACTACTAATTACAGAGGCAAAGATATGGCCTTTTATACTGAGTGTTAATACCTGTTTTTATTAGGATATATTCACACGCTGTAGTGAGTGACACATGAGAACACCCTAAAGGAGTTTCATTTTGACCAGTATTATGTAAAGTATTACATGTCTGATTGCAGTTTGGTCTGGTCACAGCACAAAGGTCATATAAACTGACAGTATGAGACCTTACTGCTGAGTCATAAAGTGTCATAACATTAACAAGGAGCTACACAGGTCTACAGTGTTCCTCGTTATGCTGCTAACTTGTGTTGTTTTAACAGCTCGGCGTCTCGTCCTACCTTCCATGAGAGCAGCGTTGGTCGTGCAGTTGTTGTTGAGGTCGGACCGATGGACGTTTCTCAGGCAGTAATCTCTCAGCTCGGGGGTGTTACTCAGACATTGAAGGATGGAGTTCATGAAACACTGGAAATCAGCAAAAAACACAAACATTAATTCAACGAGGTTCCAGGTCAAAGTGCAGCGTGTTGTTCATTAGACCGAAGTAAAAATCACTCACTGTGTTGCCCAGATTCTTCAGTCCCACCAGGCCTTGAGGACTCTTGTTCTATTAGAATAGAAAAGCAAAGAGATTTTAGTGTATGCACGCATTTATTGGAGAATTGTAAATTGAACACATAGAGGTATAACACAGCAGCAGAAAGACTCATTCAGTATAAAGAATCCACCTATCATAGTGTCAGTATGATGTCACCACAGCATGATATCAACCCTGTTACACTCCTCAAGTGTGAATAAGCCTCAGATGACAGTCTGGCATTTATTCAGTGCACACCATCTGATGGTCACATGCTTGGATGAAACACCACAGTGTGTTCCTGCACTGATGAGCCTACCGGCCGGCCTTCACTCACACCGCAGTGGCGTCACGCCAGCATGTGACGCAGGCCGAAGAGAAACGCTCCACTGAGACTCTGCAGAAACACAACGTGGTGTCGAGTTATTTCTGTGAAGAGTCTCAAATTGCTGCCCGAGTTTAAGGATCAAGGAGTTTATACGACATATCTGGTGGCACTGGTGGCGTTAATCATCTGCAGGGCAGACTGATGCAAGGACTCGGAAAGCCAACGCAATGCTGATGTATGTATGACTTTAGCAAGCACAATCTTGTTCTTGTCAGTATGGAAACGCTGTGAAACAAACATTTAGATCAACTAAATCACATATATCAAGCCTCTATAGGCTGACTAGGCATTGGGTTTGCAGCGGACGAAAGAAAAGTTGGCCAAAGAATCACTTTTTGTAATGCGTTTGAGTATCAACAGGTGACATATTAGCTTGTGACCTGTAGCTCATCCTGAATGAGGGAACATAGTGACAGTGTAACGTGATGACTTGGGAGCCAGTAAGTGGCGTCACGCGTCAACACTTTCGCTGACGGCAGAGGAGCTGCATGTGGAAACAACAGCAACGCACTGACGGAAGCACACGCGAGGGAACAGACGCACATGTGTACGCACACAAATAAACTATTAACTGCCTCTATTTAGTGTAAATATACCGTAGTTTATTCTGAATTGTACAGTAAGTTCTGCTGTCTGTTTGTGGTGGGTGTTTGCCTACAGTGTTATCATAGCAAATGATATGTGAGGTCAGACGTGTGAGATATGAGGTGTGTGTACAGTATTTGCTTGCATTTCACACAAGGCCTTTTTTTTTAAGCAAATAGGAACAGGTTCCTAACGTGCAGAGAGGTTTAGTGCCCAGTGATGGTCGTTAAAAGCTGAAAATAGAACGTGACAATATAAACTATCAACAGCCCTCTTGGCTGAAATCTAGTGTCTCTTCTTCTCTGCAGTATTTGAAGGTGACCATATGGTGTTGAGTCCCAATCTGCTGCTCTGCTGTGGTGAATACTGACCAGCGGGGCTCGGCACGCTCAGCAGGCAAGCTAGAGATCTAAAAATCCTTAAAAAAACCTGAGGAAGTGATGCGTTCAGGTAATCTCTCTGAGCCCTCCACTGGTTGGCTTGACTTCAGAGAGAAAGAGAGAGGGAGGTAGAGGAGGCAGCGATATGCATGCCTGCTCAAGGCCGTATACTGTAACACGTGACGAAGACGGACGGTGCCAGCTATGCCACTCCCTTGGAGAAAGTATGAGTCTCCTGTTATATAATAGCAGGACTGGGAGAGCTACCAAATACCACAAGTAGAAGTACTGGCGCGCTCCTGACACTCTACTAAAATGATCCTGATGAAAAATACCTGCTAGTTTGAAAAGACACAGACATTTTATGTTCTCAGCTGAGGAGCGATGACAAAAGTTGTGCCCTGATGTATGTGATAAACTCCACTAGGGCTGCAACCAACGATTATTTTCATTGTCGAAGATTTTCTCAATTAATTCTAATAGTTGTTTGGTCTATAACACGTCAGAAAATGGTGAAAAATGTTGATCAGTTATCACTTATTTTCTTAAAAAATTACTCAAACCGATTATCAAAATAGATGGCGATTAATCTAATAATTGACAACTCATCGATTAATCGTTGCAGCTCTAAACTCGACTAAGAGTCTACAGTCTACTGTCAGCCCAATTAATGGATAATGAAAACCTGATGATGGTGCTGGAGTCATTAGGTTTAATCCTCTGGACATCATTAATATCTTTACCAAATTTCATGGCAATCCATCCAACAGTTGTGGGGATATTTCAGTCCAGAGCAAAGTGGCGTTACCAACCGCCCAATCGCCATAAAAACTACATTAAACTACTAAATTACACCAAGACAAGTCAGAGCAATAAGCTCCTCTGTGTGTGTCCAGTGTAAACACGAGCATGCATACCAGCGAGAGCACACAATATCCCCTACAGTATTATCAAGGACAAAGGCTTGAAGTGCAGCCCGAGCTGTAAACACGTCAGGCCATGTGTTAACAAAATGTACTCTGCAGATGATAAGGTGACAGTCTGGACGCATTCCTTATCGGCAGCGCTGCTTTCCTATTACGCAACAAGCGTTACACTCGAATTGTTGCTTTGATGCGGGCGGCCGCTGTGCTCGACGACCTCCTGCATTGTGTTAATGCCATGTGTGCTTATACAGCCTCGTCCTTCTCCACTTAAAGGGCAGATAAGGGCCTTAAGGTCAGAGCTGGACGTCCACAAAGCTCTCTGTGGCGTCCCATGTGGTCTCACAGTTAAATAAGATGAGAACTGATTTAAAGATGGCTGTGATTTTACTATTTCTGCTTTTAAAAGCTGCACAAGCTGACGTTTTTGTGCAAAAGGGTCACTTGTCTGCCTCAAAGACAAAATTCTCTCTCAATTTAATGACCTTACTACACCGTACCGACTCTAACACTAATTCATGGTGTCTATTTTAGCTTTGCCATGATATATTGTTACTGGATATGAGTAGTTTTACTGCGATATTAGCATAGAAATACAGTGAAATGTTAATGTCAGCATACTTGATCTACTTTATACAACATAAACTAAAAACACATCAATTCAGCCAAGCCTTTGATCACGAATGGTTATTATTTTATTCATATATTTTATTGTATTTAAGTTGTAAAATGATATTCTATTTTATTGTTATTTTATTAATAACTTATTTTATTGTATTTAAGTTGTATACGTTTATTCTATTTTATTGTTATTTTATTAATCACTTATTTTATTGTATTTAAGTTGTATAATTTTATTCTATTTTATTTTTTATTTTATTAATCTAGTTATTACTTCACACTATTCACACACTTTGGTCTTATTTTATAAACTTATTTTATTGTATTTAAGTTGTAAAATTGTATTGGATTTTATTATTTTATTAATCACTTTTTTTATTGCATTTAAGTTGTATAATTTTATTACATTACGTATTTTCTGTTGTTTTCATAGTCAACACATGTTCTGTCTTATTATCTGCATGTCAGTCATCTGTGAAGCACTTTGAACTCACCTGTATGAAAGGTGCTAAAATTGGATTAATTTATGATCTATAGGCTTATAACTAAACTTGTTCACATGCCTTCACCCAGGTTTAAAAATGCATCAGAGTTAAATTTGCAATCACATTTGAAACAAATTGAAGAAGTTGTTTCCCCCTTTTTTGCAAGTAAAACAACTCAATTATAATATAACATTATTTTTTCTATGATTTTTTTCATCTAAATGCACCTTTTCTACACTTATCAGTCCTTACTGCCACACTGAACAAATACCATAATAAAAGTTTTATTAAAAGCCAAACAAATCTAGTTTCCATGGAAACAGAAGTTAGCAGGTGAGCACATGGATGACACACAGGTGACCCTCAAGATGAAGGAAAACAAGGTTAATCACCTTTTCTTCTCTAGTATTTAGTGCGTGTCCTCACCATACAGCTTAGTAATTGTGTATTTTGAATTACATTTAAAAAAATAACTTAAACATGTCCTTAAAAAGATATTAGAATTTTTAATATCTGTCATAAAAAACAACATATTTTACTACTATTATTTATTTATTTATAGAAAAAAATATGAAAATATAATAGAAATTTTAAAAAGCAAAATGTATAAAATGAACATTATTGTAATGTTGCCTTAAGGACATGTAGTATAAGAACAAGTGATAAAAAATGTAAAAAAATAAACATGTTACAGATTAAAATCTCAACCACTATATGTAATGTTGTGTACCTGTTTACATGTGTATGTTTTTTTAAATTTGGGAGTCAAAAGTGACCAAAGTTGCAGAAACGCCCATATATATGTTCTATATAGTAGTACTCCTTAGAACATACTAGAACAACTTTAACAAGTCTGATGTTGATGTTTTTCTTTCTAAAAAACAATAACATGTATATGAGGAAGAGGCAGACAGGTGAGATAGAAGCAGTGGTGGAGTGGTTTTATTTAAAAATTAAATTAAAATTAATGTTGAATTCATGTATATTGGATCCTAAGAGTCAAAGCTAACGTAGCACACCTTGTTAACTGCCATTTACCTGCAATACTAGCAAAAATGTCCTTATATAGATATTAGAAGATATTAGAATTGCAATATCTGTCATAAAAAAACAATTTTTTTATATATATGTGTGTGTGTGGTTACTGTCTATATTTTTTAGGATGTAGAGAAAGATCATGATTTAAAAAAAAAAAAAAAAAAAGTAAAATATTTATATCAATATTTACAATGATGCACTGAGGAAAATTAATTGAAAAAAATTTAAATGTTATAGAAATTAAAAAAGCAAAATGTATAAAATATTATATTATTGTAATGTTGCATTAAGGACATTTAATAAAAGAACCAGTGATAAAAAATCTCAACCACTCTATGTAATTGTGTGTACCTGTTTATATTGGGAAATATTAAAATATAAATTGGGAGTCAAAAGTATTCCTTAGAATATACTAGTACACAACAACTTTAAAAAGTCTGTAAAGGCAGAAACAATTTAGTTTTTCTATAATAATAATAAAACAATACAATGTATATTCTGAAGAGGCAGACAGGTGAGCTGGAAGCAGCAGAGGTGCAGTGGAGGAGGAGGAGGAGGACTCACCTTGGCCTGGTTGATGATCAAACCCATGAATGTGGACACCAGCTTGGACCGAGACAACGAGGGACTCTTCCTCCGCAGCTCGGGCTTCTCAAACGGGAGAGCAGCCGGCAGCTCCTCCGGTACAGTCACCGTGTAGGAGTGTCGCAGAGACGGCATGTTTATGGCTGGTAGGCGCTGTTGAATGTTGTCTTTTAGTCTGGTAGTCAGTCCAACAGCAGCCAGTGAAACCTCCACTGACAGACTGGTTATTAATCAGGTAATAATTAATAGATATACGGTCAGGTCCTGCAGGTTTCTGTGCCTCTTCAGTCCTGCTTCTTGTTCACAAACCTGCCCTAGAATAACACAGAGGTGGTATGTACTGGAGTTTCAACTGCGTCCTATAATAAACATCTCCTCCCACAACACTGAGGCGCTGCCTTCAGGTGCTGTAGGAAATAGCAAAACTGCTCTTGGCGCATTGGTTATTTACAATGATGCACTGATGAAGATTAATTGAAAATAAAAGAAAATATTATAGAAATTAAAAAAGCAAAATGTATAAAATGAACATTATTGTAACATTTAGTGATAAAAAACACAATATATATATATATATATATATATATATATATATATATATACACACACATATATACATATATACATATATATGTGTATATATATAAATACATGTATATACACATATATACATATATACATATATATGTGTATATATATAAATACATATATATATATATACATATATACATATATACATATATATAACATTTTTTTTATTTTTTTTCTCTTCTTATTATTTAGAAGTCACCTGTCACCATGGCAGACAGGTTTTCCTTATATAAAGAAATATCTTTTTATATACATACATACACATATACATATATATCAAAATAGAAGAAAAAAATAATAATTATACAAATAATAATGATAATAATGAATATGTGTGTATGTGTATGTGTATGTATGTATGTGTATGTATGTATATATATATATAAATATTATATATATTATATTTTATTGTTATTTTATCAATCACTTATTTGGTTGTATTCAAGTTGTATAATTTATTCTATTTTATAATTTTATTAATTTATTTTATAGTATTTAAGGTGTATTAAATTCCTGCATTCAAAATCGTACCAAGTATGTACCCGCAAAATAGTAGTAAAGACACTCAGTTGGCAGTAAAAATCCTATTATTTTATATGACATTATAGAGTCCTACAGAAATGAGCGGGAATGAGTCATTAAACCCGGAAATGAGTTTAGCTCTTCCATTCTTTTAAAGGTCTTCTTTATTAATTACTTATTCTATTGTATTTAAGTTGTATAAGTTTATTCTATTTTATTGTTATTTTATCAATCACTTATTTTGTTGAATTCAAGTTGTATCATTTTATTCTATTTTATTTGTATTTTATTAATCACTTATTTTATTGTAGTTGCGTTGCTAGGCAACAGCTTGGGTCCATGTTTACTTCCTGTCAGCTGGTGTTATTTACATCCAATGCAACGGGAAATAAACTGGGACACATTTAGTATGTTTACGTTTAAAACCGTGTAATGGTCTAAATATTGAAGATTTGTGACATCACAAATGGACAGAAATCCTAACGGCTTGTTTCAAACGCACAATTTCTGAATACAGGCTGTGTGAGTTTCTCCGTATATTGAGCATTTTGATAGTTTAACAGTATTTATATAGCACTTAAACCTGTTTTATAATATAAAAGACATGAAAATCTCACTTTTTACAATATGGGACCTTTAATTCATCCATGAGCTCTTCCGGTTCTCTCGTCCCTATCATTGACAAGATTATAAATCAGCCTTAGTTTATGCTGTTGGAGCAAAAAAACTGTTTAAACAGTAGATATTTTTACTGTTTTTTCTGAAATTCAATCTATTGTGTAGCTAAAACTGAATATGTGTGTGTTAGCGTAAAATAAAAACTCTCATCAGCCCAAAAACTTGAGACTTGCTGACTTTGACTTCGATCTTTAGACTTGATACAGAAACAGCTCTGAGTCTGATAAGAGGCTTGATAGCTGGCCTTGTAAACCTTTGCAAGTCCTTACAAATCACTGAGTCCAGTGCTGTCAGAGCCACGTAACAAGCCATACTTAGCTGATGAATCAGGTTTTATACCTATTTATATTATTGTATATGGGGAGGGGTGAAACCACACAATATGGACTGAATGACGGAAGGGTTTACTCCCTAAAGCTGGGGACACACCAAGCCGACATCAGGGAACGTACATGAAAACAAATCTGACTAGAGGTAGGACAAAACATTAAAACCCTATTCACTCCCATCTGCCACACCATGAAAGCAATTACATCGTACACACAGTCCGTCATGGAGGGAACACCTTAAACTGTTCCGGACCCAACAGGAACACTTTGAGAAGAATGTGGACGGCTTACTTTGGCACATTCCAGTCCTGTCAGATTCTCACTGTATGTTTGACAGCTTTAATAAGATCAAATTCCTGGTTCATTACATCAGGAAGGAGTTGCAAAAGAGCAGACAGTGATTGCAACAAGGTGGGGAGCTGATGACAAAACTCAACTCTTAATTTGGTCAATCATACAAGCTCCACCAATCCACAGACCCGGCAATACGTCATTTGGAAAACAATCCTGTGTCCCTCGTAGACGGTAACAGAGTAAACAGAAGAAGGTGAAACATGTCTCCAAACTTCTACTATTAAACAAATCGCTAATAGTAATAACGCTGTCGAAGAGTTGCTGTGTAGTTGGTTGCACCAACAATAAATCCCAAAACACTGATGTCTGATATGTTCCCTTGCCATGTCCTAAAAAATATCTAATAGAGGGGCTTTATGGCTCCAAGCTATAGACCAGACCATCATGACTTTATGGCTCCAAGCTATAGACCAGACCATCATGACTTTATGGCTCCAAGCTATAGACCAGACCAGCATGGCTTTATGGCTCCAAGCTATAGACCAGACCAGCATGGCTTTATGGCTCCAAGCTATAGACCAGACCAGTATGGCTTTATGGCTCCAAGCTATAGACCAGACCATTATGGCTTTATGGCTCCAAGCTATAGACCAGACCAGTATGGCAAGTCTAGATAAGCAACATCCGTCCACTGTGTTTGACGAGGGAAGACTGAAGGGACATGGTGGCCATCAACCTTCATTTATTAAGGTATTGCCAACGCTCAGGTTCAGGCAAGGTCGCAAAATAATTATTAAACGTCTGTATAACAAGAGATGAATGCATACTTGGCAAAATTACAATCCAAACATACGTCAAATTGCATTGAAGTCTATGAGATCTTCGGTTTTCTATCCCCCAAAAGGGGGCGCAGCGTTGAATTTTTGCGAAGTACCCGTATGTGCTCTGACGTAAAGCAGCGAGTCTGTCAGATTATCATGAAAGTTGCTGAGCACATTCATATTTGACAAATCCACTTGCCTTTTTTTAAAAAGACCCCCGTGGCCTTTTGTTTTCACACCTCTCTGAAAACAAACGTTACTGAATCATTAATGTGTGATATCAATAAAATGTGGCTAAGCTGTCATGTAGTTTAGATTAAACTTGATGAGAGAGATATGATCAAGATAACAGCCATGTGCTTTGAACTATTGTTAATAATCATCTCTGAATGCCATGTTACGTAACAAGACAAGAGCACATGCACGCAATAAATATTATCTGACAGACATACCGGTTTGACGTTGCTACTCTACGACAGAGAAAATGGCTGTGAAAGTACTCACTAATTACAACACTTACAACTTTAAACACAGCTTTTACAGCTTAACAAAGGCGATCATTCCTTTCAAATAAGTACTTGAACTTTGCTCCTCCACCCTCAGGCGAGGCCTGCATCCTGCACACACGCACGCACGTCAGCGAGGGAATACCTCAGGGTGTTACTCACGTTTGGTGCAATATTTACCACAGTCACCACTTTTGTTTAGTGTGGTAGCATGATAACTAGGGCTGTCAATCAATTAAAATATTTAAACACGATTAATCGCAAATGAATCGCATTTTTTATCTGTTCAAAATGTACCTTAAAGGGAGATTTGTCAAGTATTTAATACTCTTATCAACATGGGAGTGGGCAAAAATGCTGCTTTATACAAATGTATGTATATATTTATTATTGGAAATCAATTAACAACACAAAACAATGACAGTTATTGTCCAGAAACCCTCACAGGTACTGCATTTAGCATCCTCAAATCATAACATGGCAAACTGCAGCCCAACAGGCAACAACAGCTGTCAGTGTGTCAGTGTGTTGACTTGACTATGACTTGCCCCAAACCGCATGTGATTATCATAAAGTGGGCATGTCTGTAAAGGGGAGACTCGTGGGTACCCAGAGAACCCATTTTCATTCACATGTCTTGAGGTCAGAGGTCAAGGGACCCCTTTGAAAATGGCCATGACAGTTTTTCCTCGTCTGGAGCATTATTTAACCTCCTTCGCGACAAGCTTTAACACTGAGTCCGCTACAACCTCCGAAAGATCGATTGCGTTAATGTGTTAAAGAAATGAATGGCGTTGAAACAAATTTGCGTTAACGTGTTATTATCGAGTTAACTTTGACAGCGCTAATGTTAACATTAAAGGTCCCATATTGTAAAAAGTCTTTTATATTATAAAGCAGATTTAAGTGCTGTACAAATACAGTTAAACTATCAAAACGCTCAATATAAGGAGAAACACACACAGCCCGTATTTAGAAATTGCGCATTTGAAACAAGCCGTTAGGATTTCTGTCCATTTGTGATGTCACAAATCTACAAGATTTTGACCATTTCACAGTTTTAAACATAAACATTCCAAATGTGTCCCAGTTTATTTCCTATTGTAGTGGATGTGAATGACACCAGCTGACAGGAAGTAAACATGGACCCAAGCTGTTGCCTAGCAACGCAACTACAATAAAATAAGTGATTAATAAAATACAAATAAAATAGAATAAAATGATACAACTTGAATTCAACAAAATAAGTGATTGATAAAATAACAATAAAATAGAATAAACTTATACAACTTAAATACAATAGAATAAGTAATTAATAAAGAAGATCTTTAAAAGAATGGAAGAGAAAGTAAACATGGACCCAAGCTGTTGCCTAGCAACGCAATTCCGTTGAAATTCCGTTGAAATGCACTAAAACGGAGCGTTCAGACAGAGGGTGAATACAGGTATATTCAGGCAGACAGTATGAGAAAAATTAAGTTTTTTTTTTTAACATTACAGCATGTAAACATGTTCTAATAGAAACATAAAATACAAGTATGAACCTGAAAATGAGCACGATATGGGACCTTTAATACCACTATCATCACAGCAGTCACAAAGTGTACAGCTGATGCTGATAGGGATGTGGATGTGGTCAGTGCTGTAGGTGTTTGGCCATAGCCTTGGACAAATAAAAATCTTTACCTGCAGGCTTTTGGTACTTTAAGTGTATTTTGATACTAGTAATTTTGTACTTTTAATTAAACCAGCAGTAGGCAGAATGTTTTTGGCATCGCTGGGCTAAAATTTCACAATTCAACATGTTGTAACTCAAGTGCTCTTTCAGCCGACGGCGGCGGATATACAAGCTGTTGTTATGATACGTACATGAAAACAAATCTGACTAGAGGTAGGACAAAACATTAAAACCCCATTCACTCCCAGCTGCCACACCATGAAAGCAATTACAGCGTACACGCAGTCCGTCATGGAGGGAACACCTTAAACTGTACACATGTACAAGCAAACCCAACAGGAACGCTGATGTGAAGAAATCCCTTTTTCTAATTAACCTCCCAAATGCATCAAAGTGATGAACACATTAAAGCATTTCTTACTGTAATCCAATAATATAATATACATTTTTCTGATACGGGTCATTCTGGATAATCAGTATTTTTACTTTTGGTACTTTAAGTGTATTTTGATGCTAGTACTTTTGCACTTTTAACTAAACCTGCAGTGGGCAGAACGTTTTTGGCATCATTGGGCAACAATTACATAATAATCTTTCAGCATATTGTAGTTCAAGTGGTCTTTCAGCGTGAAAGCACTCAACTTCAAACACACCTTTTCCATCTTAACAAAGCCGCTTCCGTGATTCAGACATGTAAATATGGACATACACTTTGTTCCTCCACCCTCAGGCAAGGCCTGCATCCTGTACACATGCACGTCAGCGAGGGAATACCTCAGGCAGTTACTCATGGTTGACCAAACCCAGGGAACCCTTTTCTATCAGTGTCATCTTACCTAAACTTTACATGCTTTACATAGAGCAGTGAATCACGCACAAATACCAGCAACATGACGGACTAAAAGAAAAAAAATTGAAGCTTCCGTTTGCAGTATGGTCCAAGTAGAGCAGCTAATTAAAGTAATCATTTATCTGAGATAATAATAGGGATGAACCGATCCGACCTGGGCTTTGGCTCCTGGCCGATGCAGAGTAGAGATCTGATACCGGTGTTTAATTAATCAGCTGCATTCCTCGCTGTGTGGAAGTGACTGGGATCTTTATTTTATGCGTAAGGTGACATCAGGCTTGACTTAAAGGGACTGTAAGTAAGTTTTTATATGTATAAAGAGTTTTTTTATTGACAATGTGTGAACAAGTTGTAACCTAATCTAAAAAATGAGACCTTCCGTGACTTTTTGGGTTTCCTTTATCAGCATGTAGACTGCTTTTAATGTTAAAAATGCAGGATGTTTTTCAGTCATAGGCGCTCCGCTTACAGGGCTAACAGTGTGCAACGAAAGCTAACGGTCGGTTTGAAATGGAGTCCGCTAACGCCAACGAATGACCAGCCGCCACCACAACTCAGACTCCCAACACAAACTCCACGGAAGCACAAAAAAACACAGGTATCACTGTTAAGCAATTTTGTATTCTTACGTATAGCCCCTTTAAACATTGCTTTCCTTTGTAAAACAAAATGTGACCAATAAATACATCGATATTAATTTAATTAATTAATTTTTAATATTTAAATAATAAATCGTACACTAGCAAAGTGGTAAAAAGTCTTCAAAATTAAATTTTATTTAATTTGAATTTTCAATTTAAATTAAAATTACAGTATATGTGTGTGTATGGTATATAAACATAGAATTGAATTGAATAGATCAGCCCCATTGTCACCGCTATCCGATCCAGTATCGGTATATTCCTAACTAATAATACCTAATTGCTTTAGTTTTATTCAGTATTTTTAAGAGGAGATTATTAGTATTTAGCACTAACTGTACTGCAGGTGACTACAAGATATGAAGCACAATGTTTGACAGCTTTACATTTGTGAATCCAGTTTCGTTGTAACTCTTGTTAAATTAATATTGTTTTCACGGTTCTGTTGCTTCGAGTATAAAGGTCATCTCCGGTCTTCAACTGCATAGTGAGGACAGCAGAAGACGTATAAAGGAAGCCTGAAACCTACAATATAACAAAGGTAATAAATTGCATAGCAATTATGTAATTTCATTTAGCCTTGTTTGAACCAATGTGAACGTACTTCCTTTCATTCCAACATTAAGCTACCATTGAATGTGACTGATAGCTGATGGATGACTACAGCTTGAAGGCATGTTTCATCGTGGAAAGAATTTATTTGAAAATGATGTGTAACGTCCCAGCGATTGAAAACAATCACAAGGTGTGGACTGAATGTGACAGATCATTTCGTTGGAACTACATTGCTAGGAGACAGTTTACTTCCTGTCAGCTACTGACTACTATAGGACAAACGTTTGGGCCTATTTTGAATGCTCATACTGTATAATAAAAGAGCTTTTTTTTGGTGTAATTTTATATAACTGAACATGTAGCCTTTATCGTTACCGCAGTCTTGGAAAGGGAGGAGTGAGCGGAGGGTTACTCAGTTGGTTGCAATCTGCAACCGCACCACTAGATGCCACCAAATCCTACACACTGCACCTTTAAGTAACATTTTGAAAGCGGGACATCTTTCATCGCTGACTGTCTTTGCTGCTACGCATCAAATAAACTTGACTCACACTGACTTTGAGAACTTCTTCATTTATTAAAGGTCGGGTGGTTCTGCTCTCAAAGAATAAAACATGTTTTGGTCGTTTTTAAACATCAAAAACAAAGTCATGACATAAACCACCAAACTGACAGACAAGGACTGTACATTTGTACATAGAAGGTAGCAAGACATGCCTACCTATGAAAAACTGCTCTATGACTAATCCAAAACTGAGAATTTGAGTTGGCTTCAGTAAAGAACACTGAAGGGTTACATAAGACGTGTGGTGACACATGCTTTTACACATTTATAACTCGTAAGGTGCCACATTGACCAGGGAGCACACTGGGACAACCTTACTCTATTGACAGTATTACAAACAAGTCCTCACATGTCCATCCTAAAAGAATTAACAAGTCAGAGTCAACGTTTATGGCAGGAGTGTTACAACAAACTGATTAAGACAGAAAAATGACATATTTTAATGGCACAGCTGATTGCATATCTTACAATCTGGGCACTAATCTGTGACACCAACCAATTTGAGTTAAAAATATGAGATAATTTTACAAGGCCCTCTCCTCACACATAAATACTCACGTTTTACTGTTTACATTAAGAAACACACCATCCTTTCATAGAGTTTTCTTCTTACGTGATGCGCCGCTGCCACAAGCTGATGCAGATTTTACCCTATAGGTAATTACAGTAGTTCAAATAGGAAGTTAATAGATCAGCTCTGCTCTGGTTAAAGCTAGCCAGTCATCTACTACTGTTTTTTATTCCAAGTATTGAGTGTAAGACAACTGTGTCTGTCTAAAATGAACCAAAGAAACAAAGATTTTTGGTAGAATTTTGGTTATTATAGCTCCAAGAGAACAAGTCCTGCTTTCAATCATGAAGCTAGTCTCATAATTGTGCATCTATAATGCAGACAATTATTATATTTTTCCAATTTTGCCTGAACTTAATACACTGTCTTTGGTATTCTGAATGGCTACTACATTAAGCAGTATCTTTTATCCTAAATAGATTCAGTATTATAGCCTATAGGCAGGCAATTACAACCGGCGTGGGGTTTGTTTTGATGCTGGGAGGAGAGGTTGGCGAGCCTTGGCGAGTTGTTTTAAGTTGATAAAGTACATTTTCTTTGTCTGGAAATCTGACTTACTTTTCTTGTTTAGTTACCTTCAGTCGCATCAATAACATTTGTGAATGCGGGGTGTACTCTGTCTAGATTTTCTGACTGGAACACAGCTGAGCTACTGGCTAATCAACGCTGATGAAACTTTGTGCATCTTCAAGTCTTTTCTGTGTTTTATTCTTTTTCATTTTCCGCCTTCCTTTGCTCGCAGGGTGTTAGGAGAGGAGAGTGTGAATACGAGCCGGGAACATGGAGATCACAGCGCTGATGCTCAGCAGAGAAACCACAGGTGTGAGGTTACAGCTCGAGCTCACAGCTGAGAAAAGAAGAAAACATTAATTATAGAGGATGTGCTCGGTGGCACATTTTCTCATGTTAGTTCTCATTTGTTTACTGTTTTTAAATTGAAGTTATTTTATTTTGTATAAATGTATTATTGTTATTGCTATTGTATTGCTATTGTATTGTTAATGGTTATTATTTCATAAATATTCATAAATATTTTGTATTATTATATTTGTATTGTTCAATTGTAATTTGTGTTACTTATTCTGTTACGGATACACTTATATATATTTTCCTTTTATCTTGCTGAATACAGTATATACAAACACACACACTCTATATGTATCTTATGTTTGTAAATTGAACCTGGGAAAGACAAAAATAATAAATTCGAAATCCAAAATCCACTTGGTAATGTTTGGCATAAAATCTAGGCAAAGCAAAAAAGTGCAGAATTATTGTATACATTTATGACTATCAAATTAGGATAGAAAGACGTTTTATTTTATTATTTGATTACTATTTATTTATTTATTCATCTATTTTGTATTATTATTCTTATTATTATTCTTATTCTTCTTCTTCTTATTATTATTACGCTTTATATTTTTAAATACATTGCTTTCTTTGGGTTTCACCTCTTTATCAGCCTTTGTCAAATGTATGCAAATTAAGTTGTGGATTAATTTGTTTAATTGGAAATAGTAATTCATATAGACAAATAGGCTGCCCTTATTAGAAAGAAGTACAAATGTCAAAGCAATATATATTTTTTTGTCCTTTATATTACTTAATTAATCACTTGTTCCGTAATCACTTTACCACACAATCAAAAATAAAAAATAAAAAATTGGCTTGAGACTAGACGAAATATCGATAATGTAGTAGGGGATAAAAATGCAAATAAAACAGTACATTACACCATAAATGGTGACACTTTTTTATTTTCATTTATCTCAATTTAATTTTGTATGTATTTATTGATTTATGAATATATTTTGTGTACGTATCTGCTCTGTATTTACATTTATAAGTATTCATTTTCAGTATTTATTTTTTAATTTAATTTAATTTATTCATGTATTCACGTTTGTCAGTGTGGCTTTGATATTTAGTCACAATAATAAACCACAGCCTACATATGTGCAGGCAGGTAATGCCACTTGACCTCCAGAAGAGGTCAATTACTGGAACTTTTTCATTGTGTTAAACCTATAATAATAAGATCGGTCTAATTATTTATTCAGGCCGATATGTTCTTATGTCGTTGTTCAAAGGACATTAGCAGCAAAAATAATGATATTCACATACATATGCATGAAAATGACATGTGCAAAAAGGGACTATTTAGCATCTAGCAGCGTCACTGGCTCATTCTTGATTAAAGAGTTTAACCATAAAAAGTAAAACAACTCTCCCTAAAGCAACCAAACCCAAACTGAACAGTAGCTGACAAAAAGCCAGCACAAGAGGCCACGTACATAATGGAAAGCACTGAGGTAAATCATATAATTTCTTAATCACAACTCTATCAAAGTAGTATTAAGTTAACTATCCAGGTAAAGTGCAGTGACGCAGGTAGCAGGTTCTTAATGCCACCTTTTCTGCATCAATTGTCCAGCTTGTTTACTTATTAATCAACACACGTCATGCAGTTGGAGTCGTACAGTCTGCTCCTGTGAAATATCCACAGCTGCGTGTCTCATGAAGAGGTTGAAAATAAAGAGGTATTCTTCTAAATATGAGTTAGTTATAAAGAACAGTTAGAACACAAGTAGAGATGAATCCAGTATTTCTGAACAGTCATCCTAACTCAGATTGTTGCAGCAATCACGTCATCTTGGGTTCAAGTCCAGGGGTCAGTTGCATAAAAACAGACCTAGTCTTTGTCCTAAATATAACTTTAAGTCAGACATTTAAATGTACCTGTTGCATAAAGCTTTCCAATGAGTGACTAATGTAAGACTGACTTATAGCCTATTGCGCAATGCATTATGGAAGAGAAAACATTATGGTTGCAATAGAAACAGCAAGACCTCGAGACGCTTTATATAGAGAGCAGGTCTTAGACCGTACACTATAGTAAATGGATAAACAGTTGAAATAGTTAGCGAACAAACCGGACAGACAGAAACAGATTGTTGCATTAAAGCTCTCACCTCAGCCTCTGGATAAAAATGTCCTACCTCAAATTGGGTCAGTCTTAATATGTATGTTAATTAGTCTAACCATACAATCTAAGAACGGTTTAAGGTCAAGACTATTCTTAAACTAAGTTTGTGCAACTGGCTCCAGTATGAACTCATGTGTGCCAGAATGCAACATGACATGAAACAGCTTTGAAGTGTGTTTTGTGAGTGCGTGTGTGTGTCTGGTACTTACTCCGGCAGCTTTTCCCGTCTCGTTGCAGCATCCCAGTCACACAGCTGCAGACCGATCCAGTGATCTTACTGGTGCAGATCTGCTCACAGCCTCCGTTTTTCTCCTCACACCAGTCTGATTCTAAAGGGAGACGTCATATAATTTATATATAATAACACAGCATTGTTTCTGTCTTTAAAGTATGAGTTGTTTTGCTTTGAATCCTGTGCAGATTTCCTGGACTGGACGTTACTCACCTCTCCTTCTTATGGGCCCCACAGTCAATATGTGCTCTTTATGGTCACTGTCCTCCGAGTACATCCGTCTCTTGTGTGGACAGTTCTGGATGCACAGTGCACGTACATTAATACAGCAGGCGTTGTTTCATCACCACCTTCACTTTAAAGAATTTTTATAGATTTTCTCACCACTTTGCAGGCGCTTGTTTCCGAGTCACACAGGGTGACGTCGCAGTGGAGGTGGACCTCGTCGTAATCCCCGATGAACTTGAAGACGGTGACGTGGAAGCGGCAGGTGAGTGATACGCCGTTCTCTGCCATGCCGATGGTGTTGTCCTTAATGTTTGGACACCTAGAGGGAGACGGATGGACTGCGTTGAGACAGATATTAAAGGAATGGATTGTGTTGAGTGTTTTGTTTTGACTTTTCGATTTAAGTTTAGTTTAGTTTTAGTTAGTTTTCAGAGTGTGTTTGCTTTGAGGTTTTAGTTTGTGTTTGTTAGGGCCGGGTATAATGTCTCAGAAGTATATAGCTACAAAAACATGGTCAGAGAACTGTGTAGGAGTTGCCATGATGTTTAATGTAAAATGTTTGCGTTACTTAAGTTTCTCATGTGAAGCGATTGCAGCATAACGCCATCTCCTGGAAGGTCAAGTCCGTTCAATATCTGTGGTTCGATGTCACGAGAGCTGACGGAAATTCACTCTGTCTCCTTTTTTAGTGATAGTGTACTGATAATATTATAGCTAAAAAAAATAGAACTGAAATTAATTTAATAATTAAAAATTTAGTTAATCTTACAGGATATATTTTTTTTATTTAGTTTCAGTTTACTAACAATATTTTTCACTGCTCCATTTTCGTTTTAGTTTCAGTTTTAGTTTACTACAATAACCCTGCATCATACTGCAATAAGTAGGTGCTGCTACCGAAAGATATGGCTGTATATCCTACCAAACTAATAACCAGAAAGTAAAAATTCATTTTACCACGTTTTGTGTGCCGTTTCATAGATTTATTGATATTTTAATAACTTATAATCACATTATAATGCATTATAAAAATATTATCATGTGTTACAACCATGAGAAATACAATACACTATGATCCTTGCAGAAAAAAAAATCAGAGTGACCAGAGTATTATGAAGTTTTATGATAATTGACCTTATAAATCATGATCAAATACTTTAGAATGTGTTATTATTATCGTTATAAAGCATTATGAATATTTATGGGTGCTTAAAACTATAATTATGCAGTTCTATAAGCAGATTATAAGTATGTTTATAATGAATTATAGACAAGGGGTGTTGTAGAGAATATAAAATATCTAAAATATAAAGAGACCTGATTTAAATATTTCACCAACTTTCAACGATGAGTTGATTAACTGATCGTCTCATTTATCGACCACATATCTGATAATAGATTAATGGTTTTGGTCATTTATCAAGCAAAAAATCAAAGATTTACTGGTTCTAGTGTTTGGATGTGCTGCTTTGTATCATTGTAAATCAAATATATTTTGGCTTTTTAACTAAACAACCTATTTTGAAGATGCCATCTTTGGGTCTTGGACATTTTGGAAGGCAATCTTCACTATTTTCTGACATTTTATAGGCTAAAGAATTCCTTTTAAAACATCACCAAATGAATCAACAATGAGAATAATCCTCAGTTGTGTGTGTTGGGGTCTGGGCCTACCCTCTCTCTATGATGATGTAACGGAGCCGGTCACTGCTGTAGCGGGACGGTGTTGCCCAGCACATATTTACTATGAGGATCAGCTGGTTCTCGTCTGCCCCCTCCACAAAGACCCCAACGAAGAGGATGTCTCGCGTGCTCAGCACAACCTCCCCCTCCCTGTACGGGTTTCGATACGAGGAGTTCTTATACAGAGCCATCTTGGTGATAAAGTTTCCCTCCTGGGTCGGTAATGTGAGGTTTATCACGCTGGAGGGTGGAGGAGAGACGTAGCAGGAAGTTATGTCTAGTCACAGTGTTTTGTTTTAATTGAAGTTAATGTCTAAATCTGTCTGACCTTAGCATGGGCTTGAGGACAGTCTCCAGAGAGATCTTCAGGTCAAGTTCGTACGCACAGGAGAACTCCACGTTGATGGTCTTATCTCTGGTGATGACGTTCCCGGTGTTGTTCACACTCTCTATCCACACCGTGTTCTTATACATGATGTGTGTGCCATTCGACTGTCAGAGAGATGAGGGTATATTTAGAGCATTCACCATCATCAAACAGAGAAGCAAAGATGCTTGAAAACAGTTGATGCATGACATATTTCACTGCTAATAGTTAAAGAGATAGTTTGGGTGTCAAAACAATTTTTTTTAAGCAAAGCAATCTTAGCCACCTAAAAGAAAGGCTCGCCTAAAAAAGTCAATATCAGTTGAAGTGTACGCTAAATTTAGAATATTTTCAAGGCTTTACCTCGCCGTCACACAGCCCTCTATGACGGGGAACTGAAGCCGTTATCTATGCTCTCTTCAAAGCCACCAGACTCAGAACATGCAGCTTGCTGGTCGACCGCTGCCTCGATCGGTTAGTTAGTTTGTGTTATTGTGTGACTTTGATTAGTTCGGATTCACCAAAGTCACACAATAACACAAACAAACTAACTGATAACACTAACAAAGTAATCCGAACAGCCACCAGTCATGAAGCGGGTAAGAATAGGAATGAATGTGAGCTGACCTGTACGATGGAGCCGCAGTGTCCCTTAGTGTTGTTGATGTGGAAGGAGATGAAGTCCTCCCCCTCGATGCCGGCGCAGTGCTCGTCGTTGACCCTGACGTCCTCTCGTTCAAAGCCCAGCTGGAAGAGCTTACACTTGGAGATGGAGACCTCCATCTGAGCATGCTTACAGTTCACCTCCGCCTGGATGATGTCATCATCACCTGCCAGACACGCGATTATTAACGTTATGACACACACACACAAAATGTGTACTGGGACAGGATTAAAAGTGGGGATGGATGGATGATGTGATGACCTTGTTGCCCTGTGAAGCGCTCACCTCCAGTGCTGGTGGGCAGCTCTGGACAGCCACACAGGTCGCCTCCGTTCTCCAGCTCACATGTGAAGTTTGTGCAGATCTCTCCTGCACAGGGGTCGTAGATCCATTCTGCTAAAGACAGGTCCACACACAATGTTAGCTGTCACACACACTGATGACTCAACCAGCCAAACTACAGTAAGGCTGATGGGTGAAATTTCTGCCAAGTGCCTGATATCCCCTGTATCCACAATATCCCAACTTTCACAGTTTCATCTTAATCTACTCTCTAAAACTAAAAAGAGAGACATGCAGTGTGAGGCTGGTGCCTCGCGGTGCCCTTACAGCAGTTCTCCTGGGTGATCCACTTGGTGGTGAGGGTGCCCATGGAGCGGCAGGCCTCAGCGTAGGCCGCCAGCGAGCCGCAGACCTGAGCCTTGCGGTGGTTGTAGCAGCCGTCCAGGTAGCAGGACTGGTAGAAGGGCCGGGGGTCCAGCAGGCCGTGACACGGCTGGAAGAAACCCTTAAGCTGGGTGAGCTTCTGACAGGCGTCTTCACTCTGCAGCGCCAGCACTGCCGTGTTGTCACAGGACTGAGCCAGAGCCACGAACTGGGTTTCATCACAGCTGGAGGAGAAAGACCAACGTCCAACTGTCAGAGTTGTTATTTTATTATTATTCTAGGGCTGTCAATCGATTCAAATATTTAATCGCCTGATTGTCCATAGTTAATCGGGATTAATCGCAAATTAATCACACATTTTTTCACCACCATGTCTGTATATGAGCCTCACCCACCTGTTCTGCATACCGTTGGTCTTCCAGCTCTGGGCCAGCTCCAGGGCGCTGACGGCCGGCTTGCCCCTGGAGGTGATGTAGTCGTCGCTGGCGTCTCCGTTGAAGTTCCCACAGAGGCCACACACCTTGTTCTGAAGCCTCTGGCCCATCGTGATGCTGAGGGTGTTGAAGCTGTTGTATCTAATCTGGATGTCCTGAGGCGTGTCGATGACGATGAAACCTTCGGACGTAGACAGACGCGTCGACAGCCCAGTTAGGAACGGTACTGATACCGGGGTACCGTTGACCTGTGAAGACACAGGAGATGGACATCTTTACATATCTGAGATAAAACACACAGACACTTCTACAGATTCACAGATTTTTTAAAGCCTGAAAACAGAGCCATGAGGAGGAGCAGAAGTCTAGTTATCTATCAGAACACTTGAATTACAATATGCTGAAAGGTTATTATGGAATTTTTGCCCAATGATGCCAAAAATACACAGTCTACTGAAGCTTTAACCTTGTTTTAAAGCTGGGTCAGACATCTGAGACATATTATCAGGTCAAAAATCATGTTTAGCCAGTCTCATAAAATTAGGAAAAGTCATAATTTTAGTGATGTCCTTAATGGATGAAAGTGTGGAGGGAGTCAAAGATGAAACCTAAGCATGAGTGCGAGCTTTTGCATTCAATAAATCAAAGTGAAAGTTGCTATTCGACAATACAGAGACAACTAAGATTGCAGATTTTTTTCTCCTAGCAGACAGATTTAAAAACAGAGACGTGGTGTTTGAGCTTAAACATGTGGGGGAGGAATGTAGATTTGTGTGTCATCTGCATAAATTGACTTTATTTAAGATTTATTTATTTATTTATTAAAAGAAAAGAGAAGACGGCAGACCAAAGCAAAAATTGAGATAATCTGTCCTGGTGCTGTAATTACTGTTCTGGAGAATACAATCTGATCCCATTATCACTAATACCAACATCTTGTTCTTAAGGCACTTCAGAAAAAATGTTGTCAAGCAGGATTAAGACTCCTTGAGAAAGTGAGAAGCAATCAGAAAGTCATCATCGACCTCTGTGAGTATACTTTCAGAGGATTGATATGGCCTAGAGTCTGACCTGGACGAGCTCTACCGGGCTATTAGTGGTAATTGGTAAAATGGACAGCAAGTACTCTGGCAAGAAAAGAGAGATCTGACTGTTCTAGTTTCTGAAGGAGAGGTTTAATAAAGGCATCTTTGACGGCAGATGGCACACAGCCAGAAGAAACGTACGATGATAATATAAACAAATCATCTCCTAATAGAGATAATAGTTGTATTAACGCAAGACTATGTCACATTTTAAAGAAGAAATAACACAAACTTCCCCTAACAATGGAAATTCATTAGCAATGAAACGCACCCTTGCTCACTTGTAGAGTTTATACACTTCGGGGTGAATCACAAAGAATGGATTGCGGCCGCTCGTAGCTCCATGAATTGTGCATCACTTGCTATCTGCCTCGTCTTAACGTCCAATTCACAAAAGATATTGTGCTGATGATATCGCAGCGCAAACACAGCTATAAAGTTTTACAACTGAGCGTAGTTTGCCTTTTTTTGTGGAGAGAAAGGGAAGAAATAATTTAATTTGTTTATATAATAACATTATTTTTCATTCATTTTTTTTATCATGTATTCTCAAAAACTGTCATTGCATCCTAAAATAAATGAGTTTGAGCGGAGTATGATGATGCCTTCGCCTGGCTACAACCACTGCTGCCATGATCGCTGGAAAGTGTGCGTGAAACCCATTATAAATGCGCTTCAGTTACCACCAACTCTCTGAAGACGCCAATAATTTCATTTGCAGAGAAAGGGGCCACTTTTGGGGCCACAAATGTATTCATATTACCCAATTTAAATAAGTGCAAAAGATACGCAATCCTCTGTGTGAATTCAACCCTCAGGTTTTGCAGTTATGGCCTTTCTTGGTCTAGTATGTCCAGATGAAAATGAGTGAACTTGTATAAGGGAAAGGTATGATATTCCAGGTGGGAGGTGATAGACAGTTGTTGTTAATGTGAGTTAAAGTTTGTTGTTTGTAAAGTCAGATTATGTTTAACATCTAAGTCAATGTAATGTAACCACACTGCCGAGTGGAAATCGTAGTAATATAATAATAAAGTTCAATCAGTAATCTCACCTTGACGGTGTTCCCAGAGATGAGTATATTCTCCTCGTTGATGTAAAGGTATACGTGAGAGATGGTGGTGAGGTTGGGCGTGGTCCATTTATCAAAGTTGGCGATGAGCTGGAAGGAGAGGTCGGGCAGCTTGTGGCAGTTCGTGGACAAGACGAAGGAGCAGGAGGCCGGGAGCCGCAGCGACGCCCCGTCGAAGGTCCTGAAAACCCCGCCGCCGGACGCCACGCAGTGCTGGGAGCGCCGAGCAAAGCAGCCCCGCACGCCGAACCGCAGGGTGCACTCTTCCTCGGCCTTACAGCGCCTCGGGTCGCACTGGATCAGGTTTCGTCCGATGCACTGGCAGCGTTTGGTACAGTCGCTGTTCCAAAACAGCTGTTTGGGCTGAAATAAAGAAAGAGGTCTGTTAAAATCAGAGCTGAAAAAATTCATTGATTCACTGATTAGTTGATCGACAGAAAAGTATTGTATACAATTTTGATAATGGGCTTTTTAAAGCTAAGACTTCCAGTGTTTTCCTTATGAGGATTTGATGCTTTTCTTTGTCTGTTTTTGTTATCAAATTGTACTGTTTTTAATGATATGCATTGGAAATTATTACCAAAATGTGCTATTGATAACATTGATAACATTCACCCACTAGATGTCTCATTCTCCCTCCCCCATTCCATTGCATTTACTTCACAACAAGTCGTAGCCAGACACTTATCGTCAATCTCAGTCATTTATCCGTTTTTTCCACACTAACTGACGACAGAGATACCACGTGATACCAACGTCGTTTTACTATTGGCTCACAAGCCTTGTTAGAAGTGGGAACCAAATGTTAGATATCATCCATAGAGATAAACAAAACATTCATTTTGGACCCGTCAAAATTTTTAAAATGATAAATTTACAATCATAATATTTTTTTTTCAGGAAGAGACATACTTTTATTCAGCACCTTTCTAAAAGCTCTGTGGATGTATTGTTTAAAAAAAATAATAATAATAATAATATTCGTCTACATAAAAATGTTATCAATAAGACTTTTAATTGAAAAAAATAATATTTATATTTTTATTAATTTTTTTAAATAATTTATTTTATTATTTTGTACCATTTTTAAGTATTTTTTTTACTATTGTTTAATTGTTTAAATTATATTAATTGTTGTTGTTGTTATTATTATTATTATTATTATTTATTTGCTTTTCTTTGTGAATTCAATAGCAATAGTTGGTTTTGGAGTACGGGGCGAGGAAAACAAACAATTAAATGACATCATCTTTGCCTTTTTCTATATTTTCCGACATTCTATAGCCTCAATAATGAATCCATAAATCGAAAATATAATCAACGGACAAATTCCGAAGCAACTTTACAAAATACAATCTTGGTGTGAAGGTTTATAGATTAAATCAGAAAACTTTCTTTTTGTTGTTTTGTCCTTCCATACATACATATTTCTGTACTTCACTGGTATTACATGGCACTAAAGGAGCCAGAGAGGTTTGTTAAAACTGATTTAAAAATATTTCCAGTCATGACAATTTCATACAAATTGCATCCCAGAGACAATTAGCAACAAAAACCTAACCTCTAGTTCAGGGTGGGATATGTTTAATTGTTTGTAATACCCGCCTGATTTAGGACTAAAAAGCCAGTTTTGGCTGCATGTGTCATTGAGTTTATTCCATGTACAGTAAGTGCTGGATGTGAGACTGACCTCATAGTACTTGCCATCAGTGTAGCAGCCACAGTTTTGAGGCAGGATGCAGCTCTTGCCGTTGAGCACGAAGCCCTGGTCACACTGGCAGCCCTCCACGCAGTCCTGGCTGCAGTCCCTCTGGCCGCGGGCGGGGGCGCACTGGGGCGGGCAGACCGACACACAGCTGGAGTAATGGCTGTTAGGCAGACAGCTCTGGACTGGGAGCAGGCAGGTTGGCAAAGACATTAGAGAGTGATTGCACTGACTACATTGACTGCACATTGACTGCACATAAGACATTTTCCATTTGATTTTTCAAGGGGTAAATATTTGTGGACAGGTGTTGATTGGAGAGTCCACTTTTAGAGCTTATGTGGCTCTACGGCAGCTAGTTAAAGTATATACAAGTTTATAGTTCAACATTTTAATGATGAGAAGATCAATATCAATCTAATACTTGCCTGTTTTCAGCATTATTATTTGCACTGTTGTTATACATATTTCCTTATAATTTCTTTCTATATATATATATATATATATATATATATTTCTATTCTAGATTGGGTGCAAAATGTAACTCAATTTCATATCAATCAATAAAGTATTTCTGATTCTGATATTTATTTCTAGTTTCCTTGCTGGAGAGAGGGAAGTTTGTCCCAAAGTGGCCGCTGTATTGATACCTTTCACCTTAAATAAGGTGCTTCATTGAGCTGTGAGTGTGACTACAAACAGAGTTCACTCCACCACGGAGTGGGAGGGTGTAGGGGCCGGATTGGAATAGTACAAGGGGAGACATTTGCACCACTGCACACATAAAGGTGAAATTAAGGTGAGCCCAGACTTGCACTCACCACACGGCGTGTCGCTCCTCCAGCCGGTAACAGGCACCCCTTGTGTCTGACAGGTGCCTGCATATATCTGCAGCCAGTTACAGATTGTATCCTGAGCTCCCTGGTCCATACAGGTGTCCTGCAGGCAGCTCTGATAAAAGAACACTGGCGCCACCTTGCTGTGACAACGTGCAAACAAGCCACCTCGATCCACAATCAGCCCACACAGCCTCACCGCCTCGGGCTCCACAAACACATACAGTCCGTCTCCAACGTGGAAACGTATGCCGGTGCCGACTCCATTCTCCCCGTTGTCTGTGTCGACGTCCATGTTGCCGTCTGCCACCATGAGAGGGGCGTCGTTCAGCGAGCTGGTCTCTCCCAGGCCGCAGCGTGGGCAGGAGTCTCCACAGCCCACCTGGCAGAAGGTGTCCCGCTCTGCCCAGGTCATGCCCCAGTCAGTGGTGGTGAGGGTGGGTGGTGATGGAGGCATGCCGTGACAGAGGCCGCAGGAGGTGTTGTAGAGGTCGCGGGGCAAAGTCAACAAGAGGAGAGTGTTCCAGTCAAAGGCCACCTTCAGGCCAAAGTCTGTCTCCAGGATGAGCTGCATGCCCCAGGTGTAGATGTTGACCTTCGCTGAGCCCAGCTTCAGAGGGAGGTACAAACGCTCCTTATTCACCTGAGTGAAGAGAGATTCAATAAAAACTGGTTTTAACAGGTTTAACTCTTATTCTAGGATCCGCATCACATTCCTACACAAGCAAGTCATAGTGTCTAATCCAACCGGCCTGAATGTTTTCAAAGTATGTGGGGAAACCCAGGATATCATTAAGACTCACTGAAAGAGCTTCTATGCGTTTCTCATATAATCTAATTGTATAAAAGAGAAAGAGACGAAATGTCTGGTGTGTGTGTGTGTGTGTGTGTGTGTGTGTGTGTGTGGGCGTTGGGTTATGTGTGCCATTTCTATTCCTCCTCAGATCTTTCAGTCGGTTTGTGAACCCAGTCCAAATGTCGCTCAGGGTCGGGATTTTGTCTGAGCCAAATCCAGCCTGATAAAAGATGCCTATTGAAATTAGATCCACCTTAAGCCAATCAAAGAGGAATTCACCCTCTGCCTGGTTATTCAATCGGCTTGATTAGAAATAACGTGTCCTCACAAATACAACAACTATGACCTTCAGGGGTCATGCATAAAAGTGGATGGAGGCATTCCCTAATATGAACACAATATATAATCGTGGCTCTTGTTTCATTTACTCACCGTGACAGTGTTTTTGTAGCTTCGAGACACTTCAATCTCGTAGTCGTAGACCTCCAGCACAAAGCCCCTCACCCATATTGCCTGGCCTGTGTCCCTTTCCTCGTTACGAGCCGCCAATTTAAACTGAGGAAAACTTCCACTGATGGTTGCGGGGTCCCTGATCCCTCTCCCACAGCTGCTGGTGGCCATCCGAAGAGTACAAGAGCTCTGCAGCTCAAACGGGACGCCGCCAAACGGCAGAAAATGTCCATAACCGGCCGCCACACACAGGGCCTCGGTGCGCGGCTGGCAGAAATACAGGCCGTCGTGCTCCTGGCAGTACTCCTCAGGGTGACAGGGCGCCAGCTGACAGTACACACTGTTGTCAGAGCCGTTGCAGTAGCAGCGCTCCTGGCACTCCCAGTCAGTCCAGAAAGTCTGATTGGTGGCCAGCTGGCGCCCGTGGCTCATGCAGCCACAGTCACTGCGTGCCACACACAGGCCATCGCGAAGCGCAAAGCCTTCCTCGCACTGACAGCCCTCCTGGCACGGCAGAGGGCACGGCTCTTCAGGTTCATCCAAGTTGGCGCAGGTCAGAGGGCAGGCGCCGGTGCACTCATCGAAATGACTGTTCGGTGGACAGGGAAGAGCTGAAAGAGAAGGACAAAGTAAGAGAGAGCAAGAGAGAAGCAAAGATCCATATTACAAGAATACTCCACCAAAAACCTTTGTTTTGAGTCACTCACTGTAGGACTGAATGTTGGCTTTGAGGAGTTTTAAAGGGTAACTTCAGTATTTTTGAGCCTGGACCCTCTTTTCCCATGTTATTTTGTCTAACTGATTAATTGGGACATTTCTGAAACTGGTCGAGTATTGAGGGAGAGCGCTGTAGACGGCAGCTGCTCACAGGCTGCAATATGGCGCTATTGGGGCAAGCTGGCACCGTCATTAGCGTTCACTATAATTGTGGTTTGTGCCATGACAGACTGATTGTTATTATAAGTGTCTGACATTGTGGAAAGAGTCTCGCTCAAGGAGAAGTCTCGCTCTGAAATCTGGCGAGGAGACGTGTTGCCGGATGAACAACAGTGGGATGGTGGAAACGGGAGTGTTTGTTGTGTTGGAGTACAGAAAGCGTAGCTTAGTGTTATCTAGAAAATTTTCTCTGTCATGGCTGAATATTTAGTTGATTTCCACATTTCCATGTGGATGAGGTCTTTGAATTTGATGGCGACCCGTATTTATTTGAGCCAGAGTATACGGATATTCACATTTCTCAACGATACTTGTCCTTGAGTGGGACTTGGACACAACAACAAACAGACCAGATCAAGAGAAAGGTAAGAATAACTAGAGCTGTCCCGAAATCAGGCTTCGTAGCCTTGGTTAGAAATATTCAAAGGTATTCGAAGCTTCGCTGTGCAGCAAGCTGACATGTTCTTCTGTCTGTCTTTCGCTGCGGGTCCACAGGTTTCCACTTGGCGCCGCTGCACCGCGCACACCGGCTTTGACCGCTCCGTCCTCCTTGCGGCGATTATCTCATTAACATTATGGTTCCCTTATAGCATTGGGTTTAAATCTGAAATATTGACAAATAGGCGCGTTTGCTTTTTGCTTTGACACCAAATCTTGCACCATCATCTCGTCTGTTAACTCTCTCTCATCACGTGTGTGTGAAATCTGACTGTCTTGTACTGTTAGACACTTTCCCAACGTATGTCTTTACCAACTTTCAAGACTTTTTTGAACAATCAGAACAAATGTGTAATTTTCCTTATCATACTAAATATAGTGTTTGGGCACAAATGGGTTAAAGGAGAGGTAAATATTAGTGCAACACTATAGAGCAGCGGTGGAGTGGAACTAAAGAGGAATACTGGTACACCTTTTTCCCTTTCACTTGTCAAACACAGGTGTGACTAATGAATAAATTAATTGCTACATCGCATTTCAATAATTGCTGGAACAGAGCCATCGTCATCGTTATTAGTTCCACCTGTTCTTCTCCTGCTTTGACAAGTCAAAGTGCTGCTGTGAAACAGGCTTATGAATCTGATTTGGGAACATTAAAGAAACAAGAGGGCTCTGATGTTAACAAAGCTTTCAAGATTCAGGTTATTCAGGAAGCAAAATGACATGTAACGTTCAATATGGTCTTTTTACAGGGGAAATATATATATATATATATTTTTTAGGAAGCTATAGAGAAAATTAAATATGAAAATACTGATATATATTTTTGCATTTACCACAGTGACGTAAAAGGAAGTAAAAGGAAACTGCTAACCAAGATTTTTTGAAAAGATATGCCTCCTACCAAATTCAAAGTCTTGTTACATGTTGTAACACCTATATTTTACTTGTTTATTTGCAGTTTCTGATGTGTTGTAGACACGCTTTCTCGCTAACAAGTTAGAACGTAGTAAGACAAAGTGTTTGAAGGCAGATGCCAGACAACCAAAACACCAGCCCGTTCCTTTGAAGTAAAGATATATAAACTCACGGCAGTTGGTGGCGCTCCTCCAGGAAGCGAGGCCTACTTGAGCATCCTGACAGGCGGTGGCGTAAGCCTGCAGTGAAGAACACAGCGCCGAGCGATTCCCTGCCCTCACGCACATGTTATACAAGCAGTTCCTGAAGAACGGCGAGGGGTTGACCACCGAATGACACGCCAGAAATGAACTATTCCCCGGGTCATTGATGTTGCCACACATCCACGGATTCTGGTAGAGACGCAAGTCTGTGCACATTCGATACAGGTCATCGCAGTCACCGTTACAGGTGAGGTCGTCAGCGATGGACCGCCAGCTCTCTGTGAACTGTTCAGTAGACTCCGCCAGGCGTCCGTTTGGAAGACGAAGGTCATCTGTGGAGTTGCTGTTGAAGACGCCACATAGACCACAGGTGACATTGTAGTAGAGGGTGGAGAGGGAGATGTTGAGGAACCCCTGGCGAGTGTACTGGACGCGAAGCAGACCGCGGGACTCCACCACTGTAGCGTTGCCTGGTGCTCTGTAGATCATCATCGTCTCCATCGGGTGGACATACGGGAGCACCACTGGTTCACCGTTCACCTGGAACACAAAGAGGTGTCACAGTCATACTGTAGGTATGCAACAGCTGAAAATAGATGTCAAAAAGGGTTTTTGGTCTGTGGAGAATAGGGCTGGGTAGAGAAAATACTAACCTTTACTGTATCAAAGTCTGTCCCTCCCATCTGAGCTTCCATGTTAGCCACTGTAACTATCACAGGTCTTTTCCAAGTGGGGCCTTTGTTCACCAGCCGCCTGCCCATCTTCACCTCCACCATCGAGCCATTAGCTGGCACCCTACCACACAGCTTCAGCAGGTAGTAGGAGCTGTCGTCTGGGAACAGCAGGAAGGTGCCATCAAAGGTGGCCGTCACTGAGGTCTGGGTGATTGAGCACACTCCCTCCCTCCGAGGGTAGCAACCCAGCAAGCCCACCTCCGCCGCACACACCTCGCCCTCCTTGCAGGACTCGTTGAAGCAGGAGACTTCACCAGGAGGCTCGCAAGTGCAGCGGAGGGTACATTCACCTTCCACACCAGTGGGGCCAGCCCAGAAAGTGTGATTAAGGGGGTAATAGAGTCCGTTATGCTCGCAGCCACAGTCGTCACGCTGAACACAACGGCTGCCGCTGAGAACGTAGCCCGGGTCACACTGGCAGCCCTCGGTGCAAGGGTGAGCACAATACAGCGGAGCGGTGAGGTCCGAGCAGGAGGCCGGGCAGGCACTGGTGCACACTTGGTAAAGGCTGAACTCCTGACATGTTAAAGCTGAGAACATTAAAGAGAAGAAGAAGAAATTATGTCAGATGACACAAGTAAATTAATGTAAGAATCTGTGAATCAAGCTGAATCTCACCGCAGAAAGTGCGAGACCTCCAGGGTCGTATCGTGACACCGAGGGCCTGACAGGCCAGAGCGTAGGCCTGGATGGCCTGGCAGAGTGTGGTGATATTATCCCTGTTGCTGCACATGTCATACACGCAGCTATACACAAAGGCTGTAGGGTCCACTACAGCTCTGCAGTCCCTAAAAGGTCCGTCGGTTTTGTTGATGAGCCCGCAGTAGTCTGAGCGAAAGTAGAAGGCTTCGGTAAGAGCGTCGCACACACTGCAGTTCTGGGCGCAGCCATCTGTGCACCTCCAGTCCGTGTCCTCCGCTCGCCAGCTGCCTCCTAACTCCACCACGCTTTCTGCTAGCGAGCCGTCGGGAAGCACGGGATCATCAGCGGGGTCGTCGTTATAGTTGCCGCAAAGACCACAAGTGTTGTTGAAGTAGGAGCTTGGTAGGGAGATGGATGCATAGTGTTGGCCGTCATAGGTCACCAAGAGTCCAAAGTCTGTTTCTAAAGCGATGGAAACCCCAGACTGGTACACCCTGATGGCACCGAGCTGGAGTTTGACCGGTAGAGTCTTCATCAAGCTGTCAACCTAAAGAGAGGAACAGAGGAAAAATCAGAAAAGGAACAAAGGTTGATGGTAGAAAACTTGCCAATTCACTTTCTTCCTCTCCCTTTATGATGACAAAACTTGTATCCTGGATCATCAGCTTGTACTTGGATATTATGAGAGGTAATTAGAGATCTGTTTACTCCCCAAACCTCTCTTCCAATGAGGTCTAAGAAGGACTTCAAAAGCAAAGCAAATGCAGCCACATAACCCGAATCAACCCTCCAACACATCCAACCAAGAAGCACACACAAGGCACATACTGTGATAGTTCCCGATATAAAGGGGTCCACACAGATTCTCACCTGGACTGTTCCAAAGCTGCCTTTGGGTAACGTGACTCTGTGCCCATACACCTCCACCGTGACATCTCTAAGCCAAGAAACTGAGGCGACCCCACGGTTCTCATTTTTGGCCTCCACGCTGAAGAAAGGCAGCCCCGCCACCTCCCAGCAGGGCCGAGCCAGCAGGTAGGAGCAGGTTCCCTGGAAGTGATAGAGGAAGCCGTCGAAGGTGTGGTAATGGGGGTCGCCAAATACCACGCAAGTGCTGGTGCGGGTTGGCTGGCAGTAAAAGGCGCCTTCCTGCACCTCACAGGTCTCCAGCTGCCCGCACGGCATCTCTTGGCACTGCACCTCGTTGTTAATGTCGAGGCAGCGGCATCGTTGTGAGCACTGGTCGGACAGCCAGAAGATTTCCCCTTGTCTGTAAAAACGCCCTGGACAGGATGTAGGAAACACAGAAGAGATATTTACAAGTACAGCTCTGCATAAGAGAAACCTGTGTGGACATATTTATCAGTGTTTGAACTTGCCATTGTAGCTGCAGCCATTGGCCGGATCTATGAGTTCAGTGTCTACGCGGAAGAGCCAGCGCCCAGGGGTGTTTACGTTGGTTGTCTGTTCAATGTTCACCACCTCGTTTGACCGTGATCCCGGCAGGTTGAAGAAGTGACCAATGTCTCCGCCATTAAAACCTGACTGAAAAGGGGAAAGGTGTGAGGGACGTGAGGTGATTTAATCATATCATTTCTACAGTAGAAAAAGGATTTTCAAACGTATATGAAACGATCTTGGCGACACGGTGAGAATACCTGAGCTGTCGTCCCTCCCAGTCCTGTTAAAGGATCTCCGCCGCTGGCTGTTCCCGTGCTCCATGTGATTTCTCCGTAGTTGAACATGGTGAAGGACGCCACGGTATCTGAGATTAGTACAGTTTGGAATGTGTTCACCTTTTAATCAAACAAGAGGATGAAAATAGTTTTACAAAGACAAAAAGAAAACAGACATAACATACAAAAAAGAAGAATACCGTAACAGTGACGAATCCTTTCAACATTTAATAAATGTCTCACTTGCAGAAATAAAATTCGCTAAATTGCATTTGAGAATCCAGTTCTGCAGAAACTTACATTGAACACAAATGAGTGGAATTTCAAAATGTTGCTGGGCAAATGTCTGACTAGTCTTGGCCTAAGACTGGTCTTAAATTGTCAGGTTAGACTAGTTAAACTAAGCTAAGATAAACAGTGTTGCTGTGTGGAAATGTGTGACCAAGATAATTTAAGCGAGGTTAGGACTTTACCGGGGTTGTCTGACTTCCTCCATAGAAGGTGACTTGGTGCCATGTTGCAATGAAGACCCAGGTGGCTGTGAAGGTGGGCATGCTTTTGAAGTACTTCCGGACATCTTGCGTTGCCCTTTCCAGTATTTCCGGTTCGATGGACTCTCGGTAGAACACATCTCCGCGGATGCCGTTGTGCACATCTGCCCAAAGTGGAGCGATGAACGATCTGCTGTCGCTGAGGGGAAAAGCCTCTGGGGTGAACTGGCTGACCTGCACGTTGAAGGAGATCACACCGTTGTTGTTGACCTGTGGACAGAACAGACAGGGTTGTGTTTCAGCATCATAAACTACAATATATGTTTTATACATTGCGATAAATTATTTTAAAACCCAATCACCAGAAAAAATGTTGCCATTGTACGAATCTGCAAACCACGGAAACGTTGATGTGGACGTTTCTGAACCAAAAATATGTTTCATATCAGCCCCATGACACGCTTGCAGGAACGCGCAATGCCATGTGATGATTGGCTAGGTTCAGGCAACAAAACTACTTGGTTAAGGTTTGAAAAAGAGATCATCGTTTGTGTTTCGTAACACGCGTAAATAAATAACGACCCTTAGCGGACTTTCTTAGGTAACGTAGCCTAAAGTCAATGTTTACTTTCACACGGGACAAAGTGGCGTCTTCTGGGTGAAAGTCCTGTGGTTGTTTGACCCATGCACCACTCTTAGCACCCGCCATATGTGGACTTTCTCGCTTGCTATACTCGTTATTATATCAGGTAACACTCAACAATGTCATTATAGCATAAAACTTCATGTTTAACGTAATAATGGTCACTCGACATACTGCGTCACCTGCTGTTACGTTCTACATTTGATAAGATGACTTTTACCATGTCTACAAAAAACAAAATAAAGATTTGAAAAGGTGTGCATAAACTACAGGATATGAACTTTTAAAGGACAAAAATGTGAATTTATCGGTTATCTTATCAGTATCAGACATGATTAGCAGGTAATTATCGGTTATCGGCTGAAAAAAATCCATATCGTCCATCCCTACATTCAACATATCCGTGGTTTGAAGAAACGTATATTGCCGACATTTTTTTCCTGCCGACTGGGCTGTGCAATATTAAGAGTTTGATAGAGGCTTACATAGATGGTACGGTAGGGGACATTGAAGAAAATGAATTGAATGAGCAAAGTAATTTCAGCAGAACTCCCATCATCCATCTTTGGGGTCTCTAGATCCCTATGGCCGGGTCCATACGGATACAGGATATCCTGAGTACTAGCTAAAGAGGAGAATAAAGCACAAGAGCTCATTAAATGGACTTTTTCTCAGATGGAGGAATCAATGCGGAGGATGACTCGTACCTCCCGTCTGAACAAAGATGCTGAAGAGGTGGAGCAGAATGACTGGACAGCCTGGCCTGACCATTCTGAAAACAAAGAGAGAAACAGACCTGTCACACTATCTGTCTTGCATTTTCCTTAAAGCTAATGGTAATGCAGACAGACATGAGTCATAGGACAACTTCTCATACACAAGACAAAAGTGGAGAGGAGGGAGAACCATCAAACCAACGTCACGTTACTTCTTTAAGATCAGGCTCCCAGGTCTCCCCTGAGGAGCCCTGAAAAGGCCCTATTATGCATGCCAGAACAATGTGTCAGGATCACATTTGCCTTACGGTCCCATGTGAGCCGGCAACAGTGGACTACGGGCCTCTCTGTGCCTCGGTTCCCTGCAGCTGACCGAACTGGCCCGATCTGCTCCAGTGTCTCTGTGTCTGAAGCCGCGAGGCTGCTTAGGACCTCATTACCACTTCTGTTTGGGATCCATCCATGCCTTGTTGGCTAAAGGGAGGGGAGCGTAAACACTGGGGCACTAATGGCTTTAAGTGAGTAGATTTGAATTGCCGAGGTCCTCGTCGTGGCCCTTTGGGGGCTGTTCAGTGCTTGGTTTGGCAACCGTCCCATTGGCAAAGTAGAGCGTACAGCCAAGTTGGCAGATTTTCCAATCACCATATAGCATTTAAACTTAATTGTTTAATGAAAAAGAATGAAACTTTAAAAGGTATACATAAGGTGAATATAAACATTAACGAGCCGATACATCACTGCCAACTTTACCTACAAGTTAAAACGGGTCCCGTTTGGATATCATAGACCTTGTGAGACATTCTGCCTTTCTCAATCTGCCTTCTCCTCCATTAAGCTGGGCATACACTGTACGACTTTAGTTGTTGTGTACTTCCTACTGTACGAGTAGTTTGTTTGCGATGTAAAGCCAAAGCTCACGATTTATGTGCTCACACTGTAGGCTACAGTCCGATCGTCAGCCATGACCTGAATGATCACACTGTACGTGTAAAATATAAACACGTAAAAAAAACATGGCCTGTGGCTCCTGCTCCTCCTACAGTTGTCAATGAAGATTGGTTGGAAAGCTCCGAGGCAGGTAGAGCTTGTTTGCTAGCAGAGATATACGGGTCACAATGCTAACAAGGTAGGAATGTGCTGCCTTGATCATCTGTGCAATCCTGTCTGCTGAAACGTCTAAAAAAAGAGGCAGCAGCGTAACGTTATATGGACTCGCAGGTGGCTAGGAAGACGTGGACAGTATGGCCAGTATTGTGGACGGCCGACCAAAATTTTTGACATGTCAGATGTCATCCGTCCATCCAACGGCCAGTTGAGAGGAGTTAATCGGTCCTCGGTCCTCACTGTACACTGCACGCCAAACGACGCCTGATGAACCTAAAATTCGGTCCGACTCTAAAATGAGTCGTGGGGCTCAAAATTCGGGCCAGAAACGGACTGAAATCGTATAGTGTATGCCCGGCTTTATTGTGTTATTTTGGACTTGTGAATGTGTCACAATGTGAAGTCACCACCAGTATCCCAGCATGCATCTCGTATCAGCCGGTGGTAATAGAGAGCTGCAGGGATGACGTATTTTTGTAGGCCAACCCGGAAGTCAGCATCGCACTGGTTCCCTAGATGCTGAGGTTTTGGACCCAAAAGAGGGTCTCAAGGTACATTTGAGGGGTCCCAAGATGTGGGGAAAGAAACAGACTAAAATATTTTTCTTACACAAATAACACATAACTTTTATTTTTTTGACTTTTCTAATTGATTAACTGATTTAGGATTAGCTTATTGCAGTATATTAGTGCTGTGGCAAACAAACGCTTATGATGCTTACACGTTTGGTTCAACAAGATAATCTTCAAAAATGCACAGCACTTTTATGATTTTTGAAGCGTGAATGCAATCGCCAGAAGTTAACATTAGGCTACAAACAAACTACACCACGGTCACACCTGTAAACTAAAGGGGGACTAGTGTTCAGCGTTATGACGTCTTGTAGTCTCATTTAGCCACTTGTTAGAAACTGCCTTTTTTTAAAAGACATGCAAAAGCTTCAAATATTCACAAGTTGGAATATTTACGTATTTTACTTATTAGAACAAAACATGAAAAGCTTGTGTTAACCACAGACCTGGTTTCAGGCATCTAACCAAAACCATTAAAAAAAACATTGACATCCAGATGAGGGAAATGTAAGTGCTAAAATGCTAACTCATCTCCTGGTTTAAGGACTAATTTTAAGATTTTTAGGAGAGAAAGCAACTGTTAAGGTTTCTTACATGTGATTGATTTATCAAAAATAATGCCAATCTGACATTTCGGGAGATGTGATGATGACCGGCTAGCTGGCCTGCTAGCTATAGCCAGTCAGCGCTATCTAAGCATAGTAATACTGGTAATTTACCGGTTGCACTGATGTCTATGTAGTGTTTCAAACATAAGATATAACTGATTTTGGAAGATACATTTTAGTTTAAGGGTCAAAATCTAACATTTGTTGCTGGTTAAACAGGTTTCACTGAAGGTAAAGTTAAGGTTCATGCTTTTATTGGGCGGTTTACGTTGTACTGTTTTTGTGTAATTTTGGCTTCTTATATGTACATATAAAGCCACACACGTATATAATCTTAAATGAAAATGAAGAAATGCTGTGTGGTGCATGATGTTAACTGTTGGCTTCAAGTTACAGTCGATGCCATTGAAAACAAATCTAGGAAATTTGAGTTGTTTTAAAAACTGATCAATGAATTTCAGTAATTTTATAATTTGAAAACTGGACTTTTATGGTATGATTTATGAATCTGTGTAAATACCCACAGCCTAAACTTTCACTGTCCCGAATACAATACTGTTGTTCTGTGAGGTCAATTGGATGCTTCTCTGAAGTCATCTCTCTAATGTGTGAATTCTATTCAGCTTGATGGTAAATTGTGTTCAGGTGTGCCAAGGTTAGTGGGCACTGCTGAGAGAGGTCTGCTCTAATGTCACCAGCCTCTCATCACTCATTGTCAACAGAAAGATTAACACAATTGACTCTTTTGACTCCCACAGCTCACCATCTTATCTGACTGGCATTAACTCGGTGCCTTTTAGCGGGACAATTAAGATAAAGCTCCTGGGACTTAAAAGACGAACAAGCCACTTCAACGTGTTTATCTCTGAGGGTCAAAGAGGAATAACTATTAGAGTATCAGGTAAGCCACATGCTTTATCTAAAGTTAATTCACTCTCTGAAGCACATTCATTTAATTTAGGTACTTTTCTCTTTTTTTTGCACGCTTGAAATTGTGAATTTGTTCTGTTATATGTTAAAAGCTAATAAGTGACATACATTTTGCATACAAATTGTCTATTTTATAGTCTTAATACTAACATTAGTGGAAATATACCTGCAAGAGGAGACTAATGGTCTCTAACGTGGGGTTTGGGACCCAAAAGGGAGTCCCAAGATACATTTGAGGGGTCACAAGATGATTAATGTTGAAAGAAACAAACACATTTTTTCATTTTTATGACTTTTCTAATTATTTATTTTGCTTTTTTTGGGTGAAATACTGGGTACCGTTACCTCTTCAGGTTTCTAACAATCCTTAAAATTAAATAATGTGAGAAGAGGAACAATCATTATTTGGTTGAGATGCTCATGAGGGGTTGGAAATTGACTTTTACCAAGTTTTAAGGGGTTTGTGTTAGATATCAACAATCTCATTAGACCATGAAACAATAGTGACATAACCAACAGCAACCTTTAGCAGGTAATGTTCTCTAAACAGATAATAAATGACCCCAAATATCAGGCAAAAGTCCACGTTTGCAGCATCAAAAAGTGACAAGCCTAGGTTCCTTTTGCCACAGTCAGGTAATAAATCTAGAGAAACTACTGATGAGTAGAAGAGGAAATGATGAACTCACCTGCCTTCAGAAGATGGACATCTAGCACCTCAATAGTCTAACCTGGCAACCTCCTTACAGCAGTGTCCCATCCAGCAGAGGACCATCCACAGAGTGATGGAGGTGATGGAGGGAGTAAAACGAGGCAGTGGAGGTGCTGAAGTGATGAAAAGAGAGGAGGGTATATAGATGAGCTGGATGTCCAGATAGAAGTGTCCAAATCCAGCTCCACGGGGTAACCAGCAGAAGCAACAACAATCCAAAAAGGTTTGTATTTAAATGGTGATGTCCTTACAGAGGAAAAAACAGTGGAGATTGAAAAACACCTGTTGAAGCTGCGGAAGAAGCTTTGCCTAAAAGAAGCAGGTGCAAACTTTACCTGGGATACTGTTCAACTTAATCTGAGATCAGTGTTTGGGGAAGGGGGCAGGTGGGGAGGAGAGGGAAGTTGAGGGGAGGGACGGCGTAGGAATCTGAGGAAGAGAGGGAGTGGAAACGGAGCAATATGTAAGAAGGGGAGGTCAGAGATGTGGAAATGATGGAGGGAAAAGTGGAAAAAGAGAATCACGGCTCGTTTTAAATGCAGGAGAAGAGGAATGTTTTGTACAAAGAGAGGCTCTCATGCAGGATGAATGTCAAGCCGTTTGAGCAGGATCTGTCTTTAACACCTGCAAAGTGCCAAATGATGATAAAATATGTCTTTGGTGGAGAAATTTGGAGGAAACACTGCGGCCTTTATCTTTGTGGAACAATGAATACCAAGGTCTTATTAAAGTTTCAATCAGCATTTAAAAGTATTTGGGGATAATTTCTGCACAGTGTTATTGGGTTATTTGTTTGATAAGTCCAGGTATAAAATAGATACGTTACATTGGGATTCAATTGTGGTAAAGACCTTGCCAGAGTTCACTCGGTACAGTTAGGGCAGCTTCAGGGCATCGGAGTACAAAAACTCGCCAAAGTAGTACAGTCTCACTCTGGGGCATTTATGGACAAAAACCAGAAACGCACACACAGTCTGAAACCTTGCTTTTCAAGCTCGCTGCTAGGTAGAGTTACAGAATTAACATGAGACACTTTGGAGACTCTGTGTACCCCCTTTTTTTTTTAATTAGGAACAGCCTCATTTACAACGTTATACAAGACACTTTATTTCCATAGATGCTGGGGAGATAGCGAAGGGGAAATCTCAGGTGGATCCACGCTGATAGAGTCTGGGAAGGAGAGGGCAGTCAGTTGGGTCTTTGTTGCAGGAGGACAGTGGAAGTAATTGGAGAGGCAGGGAGCAAGATGTGTGAAAGGCTCCAAGACTGAGGGCAAGACCCGGGCTCCCATTAAGCAGCACCGAGGCTCTCTGCGGAGGCTTCTTTTATACCTCCCACGTCTTGTTGTGTAAATGCACACATACTCTGAACCAACCTGTGAAAGAGAACATCGCACAAAGAGGGACAAAAAACAAAAATTCAACAGGTACAAGTGACCTACTGGGCCGGGGGAGCTTCCTGATGTAGGGTTTGTGTTTTTGGAAATGTCGAGGATGGAGAAGCGGGAAAGATCGAGATGGGCTGATACACCTGATTTCTCGCACTAGCACTCTTGCTTTTCCATTCACTGACACTCAAACCAACTCATTATGAACAGAAAACATGATAGGAAATGATAAGGCTCCTTTTTTCCTCTAAATACTAAAGGGACTTGCTCGTAGTGACGAATCGTCCCCCGACTCTTCGGCGTAACGTTTTAGTGTCTTTGTTTTGGTTTTACTGCCTGTAAACTCTCGGCTAGAATGGCAGATTACTCACCCCACCTTTGTGTGTGGCCATTCTGAACAGGTACAAACACCTTTGCCTTTGGACGTAGTCGGATGACTCGTTGTAAGACTTGATTTCATTTAAAGCATACACTCATATTCGATCCTTTCTGCAATACTGCTGAACTTTGAAAGCATCTTCAACCTCGATGACACAGAGTCTGAGATCTTTGTCTGGTTGTTGGATGGGATGATGCAAACAGCTCTTAACGAAGGCATTAATGGTCAGCTTTGATGCTGAAAGATTGACCAAAGTGGAGATAAGAGCATTCGCTCTTGAGAGTGGGAAGGACATAAGACCTTGCACTCAGCTTATATAAATGAAATGTCTAATGCTGGGTACACACTACACAAGAATCAAGCTGATTTTGACAGATTCCCCCTCCCGACAATCGTCAGCAAAGTCCCGATTTGTTTGATGCTTCTAAAGATTATCTTTCCAGATGTTCCTGTGGTGTGAGGTATGTTAAGAGTGTTTTTTACGTCCACTGATCGGCTCGGAAGTCTGTCCTGGCCGCACCGATCTTAAATCGTAAATATTAAACATGTTCAATAATTCCGGTTAACCGGGTATCATGTTGTGTGTGAGGAACCCCGAGGACAGCTGATGACGTGGGAACGAACGATAGCCAATTGAAAACCAAGCTGACTGAAGAAGGAAGGACAACCACCGCCGTCACGGCTGCCGCTGCTAATGCATGAGCTAATGCAAAACCCAAAGCATAAAGTAGTAGTAACATGGAGCTCAGAAAGGACCAACTTGTTGTTTTGCAGCAACAACACAATGGTTTATTTAACGTGTCTCCATGACTTCATCCATCCATCCTTCGTGAATTTTCAGTACAAAGTAAAAACTAACATCGCTAATTCTTCCTGCCCGTCGTCCGCTCTCAGTCATATTTGATCACAAGAGATTTTTTTTTTTTAGTGGGGACTCTTGTTGTTCATGAATGAATCTGTTAGTGTGTGTAGTAATGTTGTTGCTGTTTTGGCCTAATTGTTGCTCTCCATGAACTATAGGAACAAAAACTGTTCAATTTAACATCACATGTTAAGTGTGGGCTCTCTCACATTTTCAAAATCTGTTAAGATTTGAAAAATCTTTTAGTGTGGGCCAGGCTTAAGCAAAAAGTTCGACAGCAAGGAACTCCCCTAAATGAAGATCCAGAGGGAAGTTAACGAGGCTAAAGTGTTCAAGAATAGTTGGCCCAAGGGCTATGATCCCAGGAGAAGAGGCAGCAGCAGGGACGGTAGGAAAAAGTGTGTCTTTGTGGATAAGTAAAGTGTTGCAGTACTGATTTCTAATAGCACTATCCTTAGAAATGGGAGTGGCTGAGAGCTATCAGTGTGACTTGAAATGCCAGTGGGGGGTGCAGCTCATACCTCCTTTAAAATAGTTTGCAAGAGACAAGAGACAGAAATGACATCAAAGGTTTCCATGCAGCAGGAGGGCACCGTGTGGGAACAGGGTCAAAGTATCCAGCATCACACGTTCTGGAGAATCCATCAAGCCTGACCTTCACAAAGAAGGTCCTGGACTGGATACCCGCTGAGCTCTGTTCGGCAGTCACCTAATCCGTGGAGTGGGCCACTCTAATTCAACCCTTATGCCCAGCGGTTGGCTCTGCCCTGCCCTCCTCTCCTTCCTTTCCATTCACAATGGTGAACCTCCTTCCAGTAACCCAAACCTTCTTACCCCGATGACTCCTTCACCTCGGCACACAATAGGCCCCGTTCAGCCCTCCTGCCCCCAATCCCACTTCATAATGCAATGGGGCAGATCAAGGGGCAGATCGGGATACCAACCATGCAGCCAGGTCCTGTTTACGCAGCAAGGTGTGATCCATACAATGCAACCGCATCCATCTTCCAATTTTAGTCGGACCTTGAACCTCGTGAACATCCCTGAGAGACTGTACTCTGGCACAACGGTGCTTTGAGCTAAATGCTAACGTTAACAATAGCTGTGTTTCCATTCACATGTTTTTATTCGCATTTAGAAGTATTGAGTATGTGACAAAACTTCTTCAATTGAGACGGAAAGTTTGTACGCTCGCTTGAGGTGGTTTTTGACTTTGTCAAAAAAGAGTTGATGCGCTAAACGGATTACGGAAACACCTTTGCCAAATAAAATCTGACGTAGCGAACATTTAACTAACACGACTGACCAGCTGTTTGCGCTGTCGGAGTCTTCTCGGATATTCCCATAACCTGCAAATGCTCGTCTTCATCTACGGACAACATGAAACATGGCCAATACTAGCTGACATGAAAGAGCAAGTAAAACCTGCCCAATTCAACCAAATACCTCTATTTTACTCTTGTATATGGTTAGACGGCTCAGACGACTTGTTTTGTTTCTGGTTTGCAACCTCTACTACTTCTTCTACTCCGTTTACTGGCAGATTAAAGCCATGCGTAGCCTATAGTGCCAACTTCTGACCAAACTACACTGTAGCCGAGTTTATTCACTCCAAACTTGTTGATGGAAACACGCTTGATTCGCATTTCTTTTCAAAAGTACGCTTAAAATTCGCTTAACAATTGAATGGAAACACGGCTATTGACAATTCTAACATGCTGATGCTAAGCAGGTATGTTCATCATCTTAGTTTTAGCATGCTAACACTTGATAATTAGCACTAAACACAGAGTAGAGCTGAGGCTGATGGGAATGTCATTAGTTTTGCAGGAATTTGGTCACAAACCAAACCACCATTCATTCTGTGGGAAACATAAACCAAATGTCTTGACAATCCATCCAATAGTTGTCAAGATATTTCATCCTGAATAAACAAAGCCAACCTGCTGGCAGCCAGGGGATCACCAAAGATATGATGATACGTTGTCTGGGACACTCTAAATAACCTAGAATTATCACCTTGTGGTTGTATGCCTCTGCCAAAAAGTCAAGTTTCAGTGTCTGTCCAAAATGTCATCACGTCATCATTTTATCCTGTTAGACATGTGTGTGGAATTGTCATAATTAGCATATGAATTCTTGAGTTATGACCAAAAACGTGCTTTGTGAGGACACAGTGACCTTTAACCACCCAATTATAATCAGTTCGTCCTTGAGTCCAAGTGGATGTTTGTGCCTGATGTAATGAAATTCCCTTCAGGCATCCCTGAGATGCCGCTTGCACACGACTGGGACGGACATAAGGTCACAGTGACCTTGACCTTTGGTCAAGTTCATCTTTGAGTCCAAATGGATGGAAATTTGAAGAAATCCGATCAAGGCGTTCCCAAGATATCACGAGAATAGCGCGGACGTAAGGTCACAGTGACCTTGACCACGAAGATCTAATCAGCTCATCCTCGAGTCCAAGTGCCAAATTTGAAGAAATTCCTTCCGGGTTTTCCTGAGATATCTCGTTCAGGAGAATGTGATGGAGGCGCTAGATGCCCGGGAATCTGAGGATCACCAAAGATGCCAAGAAAGTGGAGATTCATTCATTGTATCATTGACAGTCAAGAAATTCACAAATATGGAGATTGAAAGCAGTTACTTGAAGGGGATTTTTTTTAATTTTCATTATTCCAAACCAGGGATGTCACCAAGGTAAAACAACATATCTGTATTTCTGAATAGTGTATCAACGTCTATGTTCAGGAGCTTGTCCTTGATACAATTCAATAAAATGTGAAGAACACCTTTGTGCCTCCTTCGCTCCCAAACTCTGAGAAGGGGGTCCTGCTGGTGACGGTGTGTTGAGGGTTGGGTGGCATAGATATCCCACACAGGATTAGAGCCATGCTGCTGGAAGAGGCGGAGGGGGAAAATAGAGGGAATGCCCCAGAAACACAACACCGCCTGACACGTATGGAATGGACTCTTTGCAGCTCGACTAAAACACGACTGCCAGAAAGAGAGAAGATCTGCAGAATCCCATCTTCTCCACGGCCAAGCATTCAGCCGGTGAAACGGAGCCGAGCACGAGTACGTTCTGCCCGTAACGTGAGTAATGTCTCACTCCATACCTTGTCTTTCAGTCGAGGCTCTGAAATGCTCTACAGTAGTTAACGAGCCAATTCTTTAACACAAGGTGCTTTATTGGATAAAGATGTTGGTCGATTCATTAGTCTGGCTAACGCTTTGATCCAGAGCGAGATACAATCTTGACAAGTACTGGCCACAAGGCCATGAACTCTGGCATGGATATCCCTGATTCCCCAGAGACCGGTATTTCAAAATGATCTCACAGGATTATAGTGGTTGGATTGGATTGAATTCAGATCTGACAACTGGGTATTTCAAAGCAGATGCAAAGATTTCTCATCCTGACGATTTGGATTCAGATTTGGTGATCCAATCCGACCTTTAATCCGGACAAATTGCTGATAAAATTTAAGACAAAATTCTGGATCATTTGAATCCCACCTCAGAGGTAACCTGACCCGACAGATCATTTGTTACACAGAACCATCTGAGGCCCTGTTCAGACCTGGTATTAACATGAGTCCTCAGTGATTGGATCACAAGTGGACAGCTCTAAGTACAGGTGTGAATGCACTCAAGACGTATTGAGATCCGATCACTCAGACCACATTCAGAGGTGGTCTAGGCCACATATGGACCACATTCTTTCAGCAATATGTACGTGAATGTGTCCTGGACCACATAAAGGACCGCCTACTCAACTGACGCCCTGCTGGGATCCGTGGGGTCTCTGCGCTCCATATGTTAATAGACAGACAGACGTGAGCGCTTGTCTGCCTCGTAGCATGGAAACGGCCTCGGTGCTCTACTTTATCCTGTCTGTACAACTGTATTTTAATAAAATATATCTTGTTTACAGGCTTCATATCTACAGACTATCAGACTAGGCACAGGAAGTGCATTATTATCATTCTGTCAGAGATGTGTCGGTGTTTTTGTTCCGGTGCTGATTTATTGATTGCTGTCAGGATGTAAAGAGAATTTCAACAAATAAAACTAATGTTTTTGAAGAAGATTACTAGGGATGCACCGATACCAGTATCGGGTATCAGGTCCGATACTGTGCTCATGTAACCGTACTTGCAAAAGGACTGCGATACAACGGCACTGATACCACTTTACGGCAGCGTGACGTTAACCTCACGTCACCATCTTTCGGGTCCTATCGCACGCGCTCACGCTCCACCTCCCCGACTGTGCGGGTGAGACGGGCCGGGACCCCAGAAAAGTCATTATTAAATGTCATCATCCGGATCGTTCCGATTCAGATAATAATAATAAAACCGGCCCGAGAGGATTAATTATTATGACTTTAGTGAATCCGATCCCTCATCTAGCACCGACTTCTGGTCAAAACTTCCCCTTAGTTCATGACAACGTACAGTACAAATGTTGGCAACCACTTTGGACTTTTTCAAGTTTTTTATTTGTATTTATTTTTTGAACCACACGGAATCCCAATAGATGCAAATGTTTGTTGATATTAACTGAAAAACATACTCAATATCTACAAATTGATTAAGACAATGCTATTAATGCTGCCGTTAATTGTACTCCTATGTATGTAAAAATCTGAAATGTATTGTTTCTTCCTATCAAATGCAATGTAGCCTCATTAACAACTGACCAGTACAAGCACATGGTTTATACACGTGAGAAGTGACAGAAGTAGATGTGTGAAGAATGAAAATACTCTTAAAATACAAATTAATTAGACCCCAAAAAATGCACGTCATGTGAGTTTAACCGACTGTAGTTGTCTGCCGGAACTATAGCTATGTTGCAAATTTCCCCACTGTGGGACTAATAAAGGAATATCTTATCTTATCTTAGCTCACAGGTTTCACTCTTTTTCTGTTTTTTTTTTTGTTATAAAAAATGGAATAAGCTGAAATAATTATAATTTATTTCTTAAAGAGAAGTGAAAGCACAATTACACAGTACAGGTGAAGAAATGGCAATATGATCTCAAGATAGAAAACGAGAATTTACCATTAAAAGTATCAAGATACACATTTTGAGAAACGACAGATGTGATATAAATTAAACACCATATACTCAACAGCACGAGGCAAACTCTATTGCTTTTTTAGCAACTCTCCATTAAAAGATCTTTTAAATCTGTAGATAATCTTTGTATTTGGTATTACTGAAGGATTAAAGTGAGGGTGACCGGAGAACATTATATGTTAAAAGTGTCAAAATTACAAATGCCCACATAAACAACACTGTTTCCCTGAAATGACACGTCTCTCACACACATTTTAAATCAAACATATCAAGAAATATCAGAACATGCAAACCACAATATCACTTTAGAAACAAATCACTCATCCCATTACTTCCCATGTAAGCACTCAATCATAATATAGTCTAATGCATATGAGTCAGCACAGAAAAAAAACCCCCAGATGAGATCTCCAGTTATCTACTACACACTACGTTTGTGTCAGAGGAGCGATCCGGACGGCGCTGTAAGGACGCCTCAACACATTTTCACACACTTTTGGTAACACAAGGCGAACCTTCGCTTATAATTGGTATAAATTTCAAACAAATCCCTTTGCACTTAAAAGAAATGGCTTGTGCAAGACCTTCCTGACTCCTAGTAATACGTTTTCATCAACAAATGCACTTGACATTGGGCCCTATTTACAGTCAGGTAGGCTGGAGCATATCCCAGCATGCATTGAGCAAAAGGCAGGGAAACATGGACAACACGTGTTTCATTTAGAGTCTCCCATCAGCCTGATATGCACGTCTTTGGACTACAAGAGGAAACCCAAGTGATTCTATAGCCGGGTTTCCACCAAGAGGTTCCTCGTAATTTTAGTCCAGGAACTACTTTTCAAGGAACTAAAAGGTTCCTTCAGCCCATTGTTGACTACGTTTCCATAGCGGTCTAAGAGTTATTAAGATTTCCTCTCACGCAGGTGCAGAACGTACGTGGTAGTTGGCTGTAAGCTGCAGACATGGTGTGTTTGAGTACAACTTTTTGGCCAAGAGAAAGGCGACTCAGATGGTGGACTTTGTCACCGCTAGTTCTTTGATGTTGGGTTGGTGTGTCTGGGCCTTAAAAGGTAAGTTCCAGGTACTTGCAGCGGTTGTTGACCGCTCACTATTCCCATGTGGCAGTTTAGCTAAACCTCACGAGGTTCTTAGAAGTTTCAGGTTATGGTGGAAAAGGCTACCAATGTGTTTTTCTATCTATTCTTTGATTCTAAAAACAATCGATGCCAATGTGAGCCGACAGAAGAGTTTGCGACCCGGCGTCCTGTGAAACAGCGGACACTGGAAGTGTCAGGTTTGTTAGACGGATGTGAAGGACAGATTGAGGTGAACGGGTGAGGGGCCGAGAGCCTGCCGGTTGAACCTAAATGCAGCGGAAGTGTCCGTGACACAGCGGCCGGTGTGTGGTTACCATACAGACTGGGCCTCAACGTTTCTCAGCTGCCTCTGCAGGGACAGAGAGCTGCTCCATTCATGGGCTGGACAGCCAGAAGACCTGCAGTAACTTGAGCATCAACACTCCTTCTTTTCTCTGTCCCAGACCCAAGCTCACCTCAGGCTTGTCTTGCCTTTCTGCCAGGGCGTCTTGACTGCGCAGCAGCAGCAGTCATGTGCTCGGTGTTACGCTGCATTTGTGATTTCACCTCAGGGGGGGTTATCCCAGGGCATTTCACTGCTATCAAGAGTCATGTGGACAGAGAGTGATCTGAGCGACGGGAAGAAGCAGGGAAAAGATTTACGTTACTTATGCACATGAATGCAACATTCTCACGAGCAAATCTAGTCTGTTTAGATAAAGGTTGGAAGAAATGAAGTCTCTTTGAGCCTGTCATGATCATGTAGACTAAATGCAGTTCACGAACCCTTGGCGATACCAACACACAGATATTGAAAGGTCAAGTCAGCTTGGCTGCAATCACTGCTGCCTGATTAAGGTTCATTGTTTGCCATTGTGTTGGCTTTTAAGGAGTCGACTGAATGATTTTCATCCAATCTTTTTTCTCCTAGGCATAAAAAAGTTGCATTGTTCACAGTTTGCAGTAAACAGGTCTCAGAGTCATCTTCAACTCGCAGAAAATGAACGAAAAAATGGAGAGAAAACATCGACATACTCTAAAAAAAAACAGTACCTAACCCCAACAGCGAAGTTCTCATTCTCTCCATTGGCTTAAATAACCAGGACCAGGACCCCAAGCAGACTTCCTGCAAACAATTAAAAGCCCCGTTTAAACAGGAAACAGTCACCTTTCCGAATTCAGACATATTCTTCCCCATCATGAATTTCTCAACAAACCTCACCCTCAAACAAAAAAGCAACCTCACACTGATCAATAACATCATGGCCACCCACTTTCCATTTCTCACTGAAATCCCACACGATGACTTCACAACAGAACCAGACAATATCCATTGGAAACCTATCACAGACAAACTGATCTTTGACCACTGGTGCAATCAACTACATCTCTAACCCCTAACCCTCCCTTCCCGATGCATCGATGTCAACTTGTGGCAGGTGCAGAAAAGCGAGCCACAATGAGCAGTGAAACTACAGAACATATGTACGCACACATCAGCTGGTATTTCTAAAAGCCAATTTCCATCTGAACTTTTTTGTCACCCAATTTCAATATTTTGTTACACTCAAATAAATACTAATAAATCCCATGCATGGTGCAAGCAAAGGGGAATTTTTTCATCCTAAAAATCGCAAATCTAATCTGACAAAACACTCCGATTGTAAAATGGTTTCACTTTTTAAATCACTGTGCAATTTCTGCATTTAATTGTTAATTACGGCAGCTGGGTTTTCTTTCAGAGGACTATTTGCACCATGTCCGGATTTGCATAATATTTTTCATAAATGAGATGTAAATTGCAGTTTTAAGGCCTGTACACACCGGGGGAGTGACGAAATACTACAAATATTACATGTCTCGGGCTGTGACCATGCCGTTAATCTTTCATTTACCTCAGATGTGCTCATATATTTCTTGGATATAAGACATTCGGCATGAAAAAAACATTAAACCTGACTAATCGACTAAAGAAATCGGCGACTAATCGACTAAAGAGATCGTTGACTAAGACCAAAGCGACCGACTACGAGCGGGCAGCCCTAGCTGACGTGGGAATTTATCACATAAAAAAAAGAACAACGCCCCCGAGGTGTAAAGGCCTTTACCTCAAGCAACAGAAATGTGCGACTCAAGATACAAGCTTTGTGAATGTGTATGTGCAAATATATTATTGTATAGATTTGTTCAATATGGTGGACAGCAAACATCTTTACATTCAAGGCTGAAAGATATCGCCTTTTTATTTTAATCTAAAAAAAAAGGCTCAAGTCAGAGTAAGTGTTCATCCAACGTTCCTGAAGTCCCAGAGAGCCTCCGGACTCAATCTGAGGAGCTGCAGCGGCTTTTCACTTTTGGCACAACTAGAATCTCATCCCCGTCTCGGATGCTGTAGGAATGGAGCGCCCGGTTGCCGCACCTCAACTCCTCGGGTCCGAAGACCGAACACATATCCCGGTTGATGTAGAAGAGCCGGATCGCCCTGGTGGGCAGATGCAGCAGAGCTCGAAGGTGTTTCCTCAGGTCGCCCACCGTCTGCTCCAGACAGAGGCCGACGGCCTCCACCCTGTCACCGATACGAACATTCACCATGGTGTCGCGGGGGGTTAGGTCCACCTCCGCCAGCGGGGCCAACTCACCGTACTTGGATACGAGGATGTGGTACCTGGGAGGAAGCATGTCAGGTCACTGAAGGGTTCTGCTTTTATATTGTTGTAAAGACTGAATATCAAGTAGGTGAGATGACGATGTTAAAGACCGGGGGGTCTTAGCGGGGGGGTTTTGGGGTTTCAGAGACTTTGTTTTCTGCATTCTGGTGACTTTAAAACAATGGTGGACTCAACCCAGGGTCGCTGCGGTTATGCGCCCTCTTATTATTTCTGGTGGAGTGGAGGCCGCCTGTAACGGTGAGTGGTAGAACGACGTGTTTTGTCTACCACAGAAGAAGCAGAGGCAACGTCAATTAAAAAAATAAAATCTCTTTCCATCAGCCATTATTGCATCGTGCCAACTTCTCCACCTCAGCCAAAAATGTTCTGTGTGCTATATTTCAGATTTGTCCTTGAATTTCCCCTCAGGTTGTTTTATGAGCGGATTAAAAAACGAGCATAAAAAAACAGGTAAATGGAAACGTATGTTGTGTAAGAGGCAGAGAAACACTGAGTTCTCTGCCTCTTGCTTGCCGTGAGAAAGCTCTCAGCCACCTCAGGGGAACGCGTTTTCGAGATAAGGACCCAGGAACGATTAAATAAAATCCAGGAGAAAAGGCCTGTGCTTTCAAAGCTACTGTAACAGCTGGGCCAATCAAAGCAATTTCCCTTCCCTCCCCAAAAGTCCCCGACAAAGCCAGTCCCCTGGCCCGGGGTTTCTGGCCAAGACTTGTGGTCCACCCTGGGAATTCTCCTCTAAGGCCACAGTGCACAAAGTGCCATTCTGAGAGGAGCCATTTAGCTAAAAGGCTTCATTTAAAGGTGGTAAGCACGGTATAATGGTGATAACGAGTCAGCATTCCAGTTGTCTTTTCCAGCATTCTTCCATAATGGACAGTAAAGTAGCCGAATAACAGGTTTTGGAGCCGATACAGACGCTATCTAGCCCAGATCTCTTTTGGCGTTACCTCATTCTCTCATTTCTCCAGTCCTCTAGTTGAAAGATGACCTGCTTAACAAATTAAAATGTTGATCTCCCCTTTTACCTCCCATACTGGCCCTCAATATCCACTGTTCCAGGTCCAGTCCCCTTTCAGTCGCTTTCTACTTATTCTACTGGATACTCAGACTCAGATTTCTTTTTCAATTCGGTCCTCTCTTTCACTCTTTCAGCACATTTATTTCCTTACTGTTTCCCAGATTATCCATAATTCTCTTTAGAGATTACGGAGGTATATCAGTCTGTATCGGTCTGATTTATGGTTTGTGAGCTGCGTTTATAGTTACTCAAAGCCAGGCTGTGTCAGATGTGTACACCCGAGAGGCTGTGACCCGCCCTGCAGCGCTCTGATCTCTCGGGGGTGGCGAGGCCACCGCCCCATCCGAGAAGGAAAGGGGATAGCGGTGTGTTCACTGCTTACCGAGTGTGTCCGACACCCCCATGAGCACCCACATGCAGTCATGGTGATCCCTAACCTCGGGGACCTACACCGAAAGCCTGGCTCCGAGCCAAGACCACGAATAGTTTAGAAGGTTTTCCTCATCCGATGAGGGGGTCGTACTGTAAAGGACGGAGGGGGTCGTATCCTGTACAGATTGTAAAGACGCCTGAGGCAAATTTGTGATATTGGGCTATACGTAGAAGATGTTTCCAAACAGGTTCCAAACCGTATTAACCGATAGTGTTAATCGGTGAAAATGCTTAATGTCGGTTAACGGTTAACTATTAACATCCCTACACCTTATACTAAACGATGGAGATCACAGGAGCGTGCCGTGACTCGAGCGAAACTCTCGTGATTTTATTCCAACATTGGAAATATGTCTACGACAGTGACATCGCTTCAAAAGTAATTCGGTGTTAAGGTCGGCATAAATATGATGGACATGAATAGTACGTGTGACATGGTTTAAAATATGCACAGCATAATTACCAAATACATCTCGGAGCTTCACATGCAAAAAAAAAAGCGCTTTTTCTTCACCATAATCCGTTAAACGATTCATAGCCAGGAGATCTATTCCAGCTCCAGTGACATCAGAAAACAAATCAATCCCTCAACTTAAGGTTTGAGGTTGACAGAGTAGGTGTATACATAAAAAAAGAAAAAGAAAAATCAACCTGCTACCTTGTGTATCACTTTTCCAATCAGAGAATTCGCAGCACAAAGGCCTCATTGAGCAGCGAGAGACTGGTGGCATTGTCTCCCAAAGGTTAGTTTCCCCCCAGTCAGAGACTACACCTTCCTTCACAAATCCCTCTCCAACATTCTGCTGAGGTTAAGTGGAATGCAGTCGCTGAAGAGCACGGGAGATTATTTGACCGCTGTCAGTCCCCCGAGGACGGCTTCCCAAATATTATATCACATATTGTAAATGTACTGAGGACAAAGGGCGGGTTGTTGCTATTGTTACAGGTGTTCACAGTGTTACGAGTCATCGAAGTGGAAGCAAGTGTGGACTGATACGAGCTAAGAAAACAACTCAATGTTACATGTTTCATAGCGTTAAAATACCTGGTTAGATACAAATATACATAAAGCTCGACCTCTCAGGGTTGATGAATGTATAAAAGGTCAAATTACATCTTTGTTTTCTTTTTTTTTTATCTTGCTTTTAAGTAGTCCTTATCCTTTTATTGAATCTTACTACACGTTTATTTTGATTTTATTTAATATTTAAAAGTGTATTCCTATTCTTCTACCACGTTTTATTATATTTTAATGTTTTGTTTGCCACCTTTACATTTTTTTTTTTAAGTTGGTCTGATGTAAATCACTTTGAACTGGATTGTATGTCTGAAAGGTGCAATACAAGTACAGTGGAAACCTCTTAGAGTGATTACGGTTAAAATGATCAACAGTTTATATCTTCCTGTACAAACGCTGTTTAAATAATTTGCTCATAGCAATAAAGTAGTCCGCTTATAGTGTTCATTTGGGGTCTTTTCATACATGACAACATATGGAAAAACATTTAAAAACTATGTTAGACTAACGTTAGTTGAATAATCCGGTCCGTTTCATTACTTTGTATTCATGTCATAAATATACAAATGTTAATTAGACGGTAATCTGCACGAGAAATGATACACAACAACAAAAATTCGGTTATAATAATCATCTGCTTAGAGTGATCAATTTGACTCAAACAGACGTGACCACTATAAGCGGTTTCCACTGTAGTTTATTATTATTAACTATGTCACCGTGTCAGACGGACACTCATGAAAAACACATCAGTGTCCTTTAACATTAGGAGTACAGGCATAAACGTGTGAGCGTATAATACAAGGTTACTGTGTGTCTGAGTACCTCTGAGGAAGTTCATGTTCTGGGTTGTCCTGGTAGTACCGGATGAAAAGCCTCTCAGCATCCTCCCTCTCTCCATTCGACACCGCACTCCCGTTCAACAACACGACAGATGGCAGCCTGCAGTATGAAGTAAGCGTGAAGATTAGATTAGTAAATCAGAAACAATGCATGTGTATGGCAATAAGGATTTGATGTGCTCACACTCACTGTGCTAAGAGGAGGCTGTGTCTCTCGAAGGGGGTGTACGGCTGCAATAGAGGAATCCCCTTTGCTTTGACTTCCTCCAGCTTAGGAAAGCAACTCAGCCTCTCAATGTCCTCCCATCTACTAAGCCCTGAATAAGGAGAAAATGTTTAGCTCCCACCATGCACCGCATATTCAACATGAACAGATGAGCCTTCATCATCATCTCTCGGACCGGAGTTGTTGAGGTTGATGCTGCGCAGGTTGGGGAAGAGCCGCCGCAGTGTTTCCTGAGTGTCGCCCACAGCGTCCACGCTGTTGTTGGCCAGAATCAGTGTTCTCAGACTCGGGTACATCTGCCCAAACTTCCTCACTTCGGCCCATTCCTGCAGCTGGTTTTCTGTGATCTGCAGCAGGCGTAGCGACGGACAGGACGTCTGGGATTCGGACACAGTGTTGTAGCCGTTCAGGCACAGGAAGAGCTCCTCCAGCCTGGAGGTTTAAGTTTGAGAGATAAAAAAACATTTATCAGGCAAGATCTGCACCTGCAGTTTAAAACCAGTATACAGTCATTCCATTAACAGTTCAACGACAGGCAACATTCACACGTTTCATCACTTACTCTGGTGTGTGTCCTGTGAGTGTGTGCACCGTGTCCCAGCTGATGTGCGTGTTGATGAGGACCAGTTTTCGGACCCCGGAGAACACCTCAGCCATGCTGGGCTCCAGCTCTACGCCCCTCAGAGGGTTCCTGCTCAGGTTGAGGAGGTCCAGGTGGGGGATGTTGGAAACAATGGCGGAGATCTGGCAACCCACAAGCATTAACAGAAAAAAAAAAAAAAAAAAAAGAAACTTCAGAGATACATATAACTTCGATTTTGTTAATCATTTTGGGCTATTTTGCTTCCATAACATGTCTTCTTTCAGACTAGTGTAAAGGAAACATCCAAAATACACTTTTAGGTGTTTATTTTACTACTTTGTCTCTTTGCATCTGTAGATTTCTCCTAAATTCACAATAAGTTAGCATTAGATAAAGCCTCATTTGCATATTTAAACATAACATTTCAGAAAATTTGTAATACAGAAAATAATTTTCTTAATTTAAGTAATCAACTGGGAACCGCTGATATGTATTAGTTAAAATATTTACCCTATTCATCTGGGCTGTCTCACCTTAACATTAAGCTGACATAGACCTGCAGGTGATGACTCGTCTACAGGTGTAACTACTAACATTAATAATGTTAAAGCACGACACTGCCCCAAACATGTCCGATATAGATAATGGCGTCTTCAATTACAACTAGGCCTTTTGTGGCCAGCACAAACAAACACACGAGATGCACGGCTTTTAATGCGTTTGAGAAATATTACCATGAATAAAACTCAAGTCTCTGAAGGAGACCCACCTCTGTCCAGTCGTTGAGTTGATTGTGGGACAGGTCCAGCTCGACCACATGGGGACAGAAAGCAGCGATGTCTGTCTGGTCACCAGCTTTACGGATTCCAGTTCCACTCAGAACCAGCATGCTGGGCAAGAACAGGCAATCTGCGAACACAAAACTTAGTTCAGTTTTACAAAAACTCAGTTTTCAGTGACCTAAAACGCCGTTTGGTTGTGGACGAAAGGCCAAAACGCATAGAAAAAGCTACGTTTACAAAAATACCGGTATACGTGTGGACATTCAGGAGCATATAACCCTGACATAAATCCCTGCATCATTCATCATCTCTCACCTTTGACGGGAGATCCTGGCGGGCTGGGCATCACCATGACTCCTTTGCCGTAGGGGAAATTATCTGGGTTGTATTTCTCACTGAGGACTTGGACGAAGGTGCGCACCTCCTCTTCATCAGAGGATGACTCCATGGTCCCAGCCCTAAGACACAGAGGGGGGCAAACGACACAGTCAGTTCATTTCTTTTTAGTTAAGTCACTACAACAGTTACACTGAGCTCGCGGTCCGTTCAGTGTTTAAAGGATACGCCAGGGGATATTATAAACTGGATATCCACACATTTCATGAAATGATGAAAACTTACTTTTTGACTTCTTACCCACTACTCAGTAACACTCTAGTTTTTAACACACACATTACTCAAACAGTAAATACTCTATTTATTGGGGTCTATTTTTAGTTGCGGATTTGGTGCACTAGCTATTATTTACAGTACGTAATCGACTAAAGTGGCTGTGTTCAACGTTGTTAACAATATTCATTTTCTTTGTCAACCCAGACAATACATATAAAGAAGTGACCTTGTGTTTCCAGTTGAGAATGATTAATACTGTTTGCTTCTAACAAGATGACATCAGTAGATTAAATGTGTCTCTTTTAGCAGAGTGAGGATTTACTGATAAAAACAACGTGACCGTCTTGATGTTTTAATCACAGCTACATCTATTTCACTAGCTCGTATCGGTCAAACAAATGTCAGAGCGATGTTTGCTGAGGAAGAAAACAGTCATTTTTATTTTGTTTATCAACCCAGGCGAGAAATATGAACTAGTGACTAGAACTGCAATGATTAATCGATTAGTTGTTAACTATTAAATTAATCGCCAAGTAATTTGATAATCGACTAATCGGTTTGAGTAATTTTTAAAGAAAAAAATAGTCTAAATTTCTGTGATTTCAGCTTGTTAAATGTGAATATTTTCTGGTTTCTTTACTCCTCTATGAGAGTTAACTGAATATCTTTGAGTTGTGGACAAAACAAAACTAGTAGGTATGCAACTGTCGATTATTTTCTCAATTAATTGATTAGTTGTTTGGCCTCTAAAATGTCAGAAAATTGTGAAAAATGTTCATCAGTGTTTCCCAAAAGCCCAATATGACGTCCTCAATTGTCTTGTTTTATCCACAACTCAAAGATAATCAGTTTACTGTCATAGAGGAGGAAAGAAACCAGAAAATATTCACATTTAAGAAGCTGGAATCAGAGAATTTTGAATTTATTTCTTAAAAATGTACTCAAATCGATTATCAAAATATCCATCCATCCATCCATCTGCAACCGCTTATCCCGTTAGGGGTCGCGGGGGGGCTGGAGCCGATCCCAGCCGACATTGGGCGAAGGCAGGGTACACCCTGGACAGGTCGCCAGTCCATCGCAGGGCTGACACATAGAGACAGACAACCATTCACGCTCACATTCACACCTACGGGCAATTTTAGAGTCCACAATTAACCTAACCTGCATGTCTTTGGACTGTGGGAGGAAACCGGAGTACCCGGAGAAAACCCACGCTAACACGGGGAGAACATGCAAACTCCACACAGAAGGGTCCCAAGCCAGATTCCAACCTGCAACCCTCTAGCTGTGAGGCGCCAGTGCTAACCACTGAAAATAGTTAGCAATTAATTTAATAATTGATTCAGGTTAAAAACAACAGAGCAGACTGTGTCAGTTTAAGTGTCTCTGTATGTTTGTACTTTACAGGATTTGACATGTCTGCCCCGGTCAACCAGATTTACACTTCTCGTTAACCACTTCCAACTATTCCACTTGGTCTTGTTGCTCCTGTTGGCAGACATTCTTCTTCTGTGTAAAGTACATGTTGGATAAAAAGCTCTAAAAATAACCCATCGACATCACAGACTAACCTACAAGTCACAGAAGCAGAAACGTGAGAGGCAAAGTGGCACTGACAAGAGCAGGTGCACAGCTACCACCAAGGCTCTTCTCAGTGACGCTGAACCACCTGTTACTGCTCAAAGTCATTTGGTGTAGCGCTGAAACAATTAGCTCGCCGACTAACCGATTAGCGACTATCAGAAAATGAATCAACAATTGATAATGTTTTAAGCTAAAAGGTGTAAATGTAGCTTTTCCAACACGTGGATTTGCAGCTTTTCTCCATTTCATATCATTGTGGCATGAATATGGCTTCAATTCCCTCGTTGGAAAGGGCTGTCTGACGGCGAGGTAAAGCGGCTGTGGACGGGAGCAGCAGAAAAATGTATTTCAGCCACCTTAAAAAAATTCAATATCAGTTTAAGAGAACGCTGAATTCTTTTTAGCCGCTATATCGCTGTCTTCAAAGCCACCAGACTCCATTCACAAAAACAATAATTTTACCTCTCAGGTCACAGGAGATGTTGGTCTACCGCTGCATCGATCAGTTAGTTAGTTTGTGTTATTGTGTGACTTTCAGATCTGAACTAATGTGGCGTCCACGGCAGTACATTGCTTAGCTTCGTACTCCTGTCTGCTTCTCCAAACTGGGAGCGGGCCGACTGCCATCTAAGTTACTGTATGTAATACACTGGCTGTGGATAATAAAGATATATGTGTGGAAGCATCATGCAGAAACCTACGTCAGGTCACGTGGAAAAACATTTTTAAAAGGGCTTGAAGGGAGATTAGCATTTTGACATTAAAACATACGTACAAAATTTAAATGTTCGGATCTGAATACATAAGGAACACCACTGGGAAGCTACACAATGATATAAAAACCTCAGAAAAAACAAACAAAATATTGGTATGGGGCATAAAAAAAACATAGGCCTACTATCATTCCAACTATAAATAATTAAAAAACCATCCTGTCAACTTTGGCATCAACTAACAGCTGATGGCTGGCAGCCAACCTGGCAACCATTTCTAAAAAAGTACTGCTGTCCTGCAGTAGAGATAGTAGTAGAAAAGTAGAATAAAGAAATAGCATAAAAAGTAGTAGAATAGCAACAGTATCATAAGTAGTAGGAGCAGTATTTCCTGATTTAATGCATGATGCATTAATCAATTAGTACACAAAGATGTTAGATGACATCATTCATAACCTCGACCTTGTGAGCACCCAGATGCCCTGGACTCAACCCTGATCAGCACTATCAGTTTCAGATCATCTTAAAAACCCACCTGAGGAGGTGCCTTTTTGCAAAAAATGGCTGAGCGTTGCGTCCGGACTCTGTCTGATGTTTCTGTCATAGATAGTTTCTTGTTTCACAGATCCCTTGATTCATACCTCTGATGTAGCAGAGACCAAAGGAAAAGCCTGTTTTCAACTAGATCACAGCTCGTCTGCCGCTGAGAGAAAATGTTGATGAGAACTTTGATGAACCAAGAAAAAAAATGGGTTTGGAAACCAGAGAAAAACTCATTTTACATTGATGCAAATATTAAACGTCTTCAACAGCTTTATGGTATATGCATGGAAGAAAAACAAGACAGACTTTGCTCCTTGATAAAAAGTTGCACTCGCCCCCCAGTCACAATCAACGGCACAGCGGTGGAGAGGGTGGACACCTTTAAATACCTGGGTGTCAACATCCATAAGGACTTGACATGGGCCACCCACAACACCGCTGTAGTCAGGAAGTCCCAGCAGAGAGACTGTACGCTGAGAAAGTCCCTGAGGGTCATTAAGGACAACACACACGACAACAACAGCCTGTTCTCCCCCCTGCCCTCTGGTAGAAGATACAGGACGACCAGGACTCTCACCAGCAGACTGAGGAACAGTTTTTTCCCCCAGGCCATCAGACTTTTAAATAGATAATTCATTCGACACCTTCTCACACAAAAATATATCTTATACTGTATATAATATAATACTTTATATGGCCCGAGCCATCAAACTGTACAACACCTCTCTAGGGAGTGGGGGGACAAAGGAGGACGGTCTACAGCACAGATATTAATGCACTATACTCACTTTTAACAGTCTCTTCGGCACTATATTCACTTTTTTAATAGTCGTGTATCACAGCTGTTACCCTGCACTATATTCAGTTTTAACAGTTTTCTTCATCTCCTTGTATTTTTATATCTGGTATGTTTTTTTGTACTTTGTACTTTGCATTACTAACCTTTTTACTGCCTTTTTACTAACATGTTTTGCACTATGGAACTGTGATGGTGGAACTGATTGGTGTATGAATGGAAGAAAAACAAGACAGACTTTGCTCCTTGCTAAAAAGGAGTGAATCTTGCATTATAATGCTGACAAAAGACAGGTAGAGTGACAGCTGGGTTACCTGGCAGGGCCAAAAAAAAGAACATATGCCAGACTAGGCTGATATTCTCCATTATATAAAAGAAACCATCAATTTAAAAGCTGTCCATATAATGTTACATTACCTGGGTATTTTACACAGAAAAGTGTCATATGAGAAGTTTCTTCTTCAGCCTTTCTTCAATTTGGCACATCTCACAAGCAGCATGTTTTTTCCCCTCATAAAAGTGCGCAATAATTGTTAAAAGGTGAAATGTGTGTCAAAATACCATTTCAAATCAAATATTGTGGTGCTGCAGAGATGTCCTGGCCTACACATCATATTCTACAGACTTAAGAAAACATATTTGTTTGGTGCAGTTCCCTGCATTAATTCATTGATCAAATGTGACAAATTGATATTTCTGTTTTAATTTGATTCTTTATTTATTTATTTATTTATCTATCTTTGTTTTAATTCCCCCATGTATCTACTCTGCTATCTAATTTTCCCTTTTAGTTTTTTATTTATTCATATATTTATTTATTCATTCATATATTTATTAATCATTTGTATTAACTTTTAAACTATTTATTTTTCTTTGCAGTTATTTTTATTTTTTTAAATCACACCATAATCATTTTAATATGTTTTTCCAATGAAAATGAGAATAATTATGTAAAAAATATCGTTTAAACAATGAAATATTTTCTTTAAATTTAACAAAATTAAAATAAAAGTTCTGCAATACAAATCTGTATTAATTTCTGCACTGCCAAAAAAAGGTTTGAGGAACATATGCCAGACTAGGCTAAAGAAACCATCAATTTAAAAGCTGTCCATATAATGTTACATTACCTGGGTATTTTACACAGGAAATTGTTATATGAGAAGTTTCTTCTACAGCTTGTCTTCAATTCGGCACACCTAACAAGCAGCATGTTTTCCCACCTGATAAGTAGTGCGACTTTTAAAACTACTCCCTACTGCCCTCCACGGTGCAGTTTAGTGGCAACAATGCTGAACTAAATTCAAGATTCAGAGATTTACATGAAGAATAAATTGCGTTTTATTAAAGCCGAATTGAAGGGCGACACAAAACGATTCAATATATGTCGAAACTATTCATGTACCTCTTGTATACACTTAATAGTAAGCAATGCAATGTTTAATTAGCAGGTTTTTCAACGGGGTTTGGTGAAACATTCTTCAAGTACAGATAAGAAGGGCAAGTTTTGGTGGTTGCTGAGGCCTGGTTGCACAATGTTGCTCGTACAAAACACAAATGGACAAAATAACATATTAAACGTCGACATTTTGACAGTATCAGAAGGTTTTTGTAGCTGATAACAGTGTATTTAAAGAGTATTAACACTCACCGTCTCCAGAACCTCCTCGCTCGGTGTTGTGTTTGTTTTTGTTGTTCTTCGGTTGGTTGACAGTTTAAGACACGCCCACTTCCGGCTGGCGGAAGTGACGTTGTTTAAACTGCTTGTTTTTTTTCCGTCTTCCTTACTTCCTGTACTTTTTTTTATTTTATTATTTTTAAAAACTATACACAGAACATAATTCACTTATTAACGAGCCACATATAACATTTTTGTGATTTGAAAAAAAAAAAAAAAAAAAAAAAATAAAAAAAATTGACCTAACAGTTAAGACATCAATCAATACTTGTATTGCCATGTCAACCCACAGTTGATTGGAATTTGTTTCGGTGCAGTGCTAATTAAAAACAGACAAAAGACAAAAGCACACACATATAAAAAACATAGAAGACAACCACCTACATTTATACAATCATTCAGACCAATAAAATCCTAAAATGCTAAAATACTGTGAAGAGCCTTGTGCTATTGCAACTTCCCCTAAAGTGTCTAGTGCAAAACATTCCTAAGTGCATGTTGGCTGGAGCTCAATTTCCTCCTGCAAAGAGCCTATGCATTAGAGTTGAGGTGCCTTATAGCATCAGGGTACATGAAGACAAGACATGACAAGACATGATATGAAGACAAGACATGAAAAGAAGCTGGATGAACAATTTATTTCACTGTTTTCATAATTTCACCAAGTTTAATTTGTATTCATCTATATGACTTGAATGATTCACAGCTCAAATACTGTGTATATGACAGTAACTTTAATGGAGTGGGTCTAACACAACACTGCCACCAGATGGCAGTGTTGTGTGCAGAGCAAAGGTTCAGTTGATCCTCCTCATTTAACCACAACAGGGTAAAAAAGTAAGAGACTACCATGTATTGAGTGTCCTTCACCAAAAAAGCAGTGGTGGAAGAAGTACATAGATCCTTTACTTATGTAAAAGTACCAATACAACACATTTTTAATACTTAATTATAAGTTAAAGTTCTGCATTTAAAACCCTACCTAAGAAAAAGGACAGGTTAAAGTATTAAATGTAGGAGTAAAAATTGTCCCTTTGACTGACATATTATTATATATTATTACATTTAGATTGTTAATACTGATGCATCAATGCATAAGTAGCATTTTAGTGTTGTTGCTGCTCGAGGTAGTTTTAACTACTTTAGTCCCGTGGTTCCCAACCTGTAGGGGGTCGGGCACCTCCAAAGGGTCGCCAGATAAATCTGAGGGGTTGTGATGATGATTAATGGGGTAGAAAATAGGGCTGCACAATTAATCAATATTTTTTTAAAGAAATTGCAATATGACCTACTGCAATTTACAATTTTTTTCTGCAATAATCCTAAAGAAAAATCCCATTGTTTTTTTGTGGAAAGAACCAGTGCGATGCCAACTTCCACTTTTGTCCCCCTCCATCTGTCAATCCCACCCCACCCCAGTGTGGCAGCTGGGAGCGGTGCTGGATGGGATGCTGGACGGACAAACACCATCTGATACCCTGAAGTTAACTACGCAACAAACTTCCCATCAACAGTCGGCTCACCCAGTGCACCCACAGTGATCCATTATGTGTCTATATGGTTATTAACGGCCTTTATTTGACGTCCTGAAGGGTTTATGCCTCGCCAGACTCCATTAGATTTCCATCTGTTTTAAGAAATTGGACTGTTTCTGGATAGTTAGCGGTGTCGTAGTTCATTTACACAGTTAATAGACATCGGGGGAGCTCCAAAGTTTGTTTTTGGAGAAAACATCCAACAAAACGAAGCTACAGTGAATATATTATTGTACTGTATTATGTATACCACCATGCACACGTTCCAAACCAAGTCTACGAACAGACACAAATCTATTCCTCAGAAAGTCAAACTTTCTAATGGATCACAGTTAGTGCCTCTGTCCACTCAGAGCGGCTCTGCAGTCCATTGTGTGAACCTCTGAACCACACAACCATCCGGCGGGCTTGAAAGGCATGTTTTCCTTCAAAAAAGGAATAAAAAAGCAAAAATAAAACCATTTATTATAGTAACAAATGGTCAGATGGAAAAACAACCAGATCTCACCTTAAAATTGTGACATTTCATAAAAATCACTTTATTCTAAAATGTTGCCAAAATTATCTATTTGTACAAAAAAAATCCTGTAAAAAACATTAAATTCTGCACTCCTCATCGCAACTGGGAAGCCATGAATGACTCAGCTAACACCAACAGTCAGGTGACAAAAAATCTGCAAAACTTCGACTGAACTGCATGCTGTTAACACAGAGCAGAGAGGACAAGAGAGGTTTTATAGTTCAATATATATAGCATGTGGACCCACCATTGTTTTTCCCAATATTGGTAACACTTGCGGGCACTTGAAAAAATATTCTATATATAGATAGATCTAATTTTCCCATTTATTTATTTATTCATATATTTATTTATTTATTATTTTGTATTAACTTTTAAATTATTTATTTTTCTTTGCATTTATTTTTATGTATTTTAATTAGATTTATTCATTATTACATGTATGTATTTATGTAAGTATTTATTTCTGCATTATTTATTTATTTTAAATATAGTTTTGGCACATATAATCAGACGGCCTCTTAAACTCTCTTAGTTTGAAAAAAAAATTTCACCGCAGACAATGACCATTAATAGAAGAAAACACAGGTTCTGAATTTACTTAATTAATTAACAATTAATTAAATGTAAATACATAATCAGGTGAATCAGCTGATTCAGAGGAAAACAGTGTTTCCTCTGAGCTATAAAAGGAAATGATGTCACCAGCGTGTCACAGGGTGTCCTGAAGACATCTTGGAAAGACTCTCATAACTGACCGGCTGACAATTAGGCTAATCCTCATGTTGTTATTTGGGTGCAGGGATTAACTTGTAAAAGCATGCTATATATATATATATGTGAACATAGATTAATGGGACAGGACTCACGTGAGTTTAGTTTATGAGTATATAACATGAGTATTCAACAATATAAACAAGGTATGGCACACAGTGTGAGAGTCAAATCAGTCCAGAAAGAGCGAGGAAGATGAGACAGGGCGAGAGGGAGTGGCCAAACACTCCTAATCCAGAATGATCCAGTGACTCAGCCTTAGTCCACATTAATCTACCAGTAACTCACTGTCTGTAGGACGGAGGAAATATAAACACATAGCTACTGGTTCTTTTAGTTTTGTAAACACCAAAATTTAAACTTCTCCTTTTGTTTCTATTGGATTATCACTATTATCATCATAAGAACTGGTACAACAGGCGAGACGCATGGCGCTGCTGAGGTCAGGCTGGCTGTGGAGACAGAGTGAGTACATACAGGATTTCTTTAACAGCTATCAAGGGGGGATGATGGCTTTGATTGTTACGATAAAGAGCACAATTCAAATCTCTTAATTGTGCTCAAATATTTGCTACTATTTTTGTGATTTTCAGGATTTTTCCACATGCAGTACAGCTTATTTTATAACACAAAATCCTCACCTGAAGTTCATCATTCAATATAAATTCAGAGCTGTTTTTAGGGGGACTAACATGACTGGACTTCAAACAGGTTTAATCATAGACTGTATATAAGAAGTTGACGCAGTCACCGTGACGTCACCCATTGGTTTATGGACTACAGTTTTAAAGCCTCGAGTTCTGCATTTTGGTCGTTGCCATCTTGTATTTTTGCAACCAGAAGTGACATGAGAGGTTGGAGCTAAGTACAACCGAACACTGAATAAGACATTTTTAGGCGATCAAAATGTTATAATTAAAGGGTTAAAGTTGTAAGACGATAACACGGACAACTCCCAGACCGGACAACGCCGTGGTAGTGACTTGTCAATCACAAGGTAGCCACGTTCCTAAAGCATCCCCTGCTTTATGGTCTATCTGACTCTGAATGGGACCATCATTTACTAAATGAACATCATGCTGTATTTAAGAAGACTTGAAACTAGTGATTGAGACCATAAACTCATGTTTACAATGTTTACTGAGGTAATAAATCAAGTGAGAAGTAGACTTCTATACAATCAGACTTCTGTTTGCAACCAGAGGAGTCGCCCCCTGCTGGCTATTAGAGAGAATGCAAGTTTAAGGCACTTCAGCATTGGCTTCACTTTTCAGAACCAGAGGTTACCCACTGGGTTTACGGAGTATTTTCTAGAAAGCGAAAACTGTACCTGTTATGATACTCCAACTTTTGTAACTTCTAATCCCATTAATTGTTCCTGGCCACGTCCTTAAGTGGCTTACCGAGGACAGTCAGCGGGGATGTACAGCATCTGCTGGGAAACAACAACAAAACAAACACACAGAGCTTGAGATTGAACATACAAAGCATGAGGGTGTTTAACCAGTGAACACTAAGCAACTAAGCAATGTAACTTAACTCATTCCCTTTCCTCGTAGCTTAAATCAAGAGAGGAGGAAGTAGAAAGTAAAGTTGCTTACATACCTAGTCGGGTTATTGATCACAGTACTGACTCAACATCTACTTTACCTCAATTTGATCTCAAGGAAATTTACTTATCTTACTCCTTCCTCGACAAACACTAATGGTACGCTCCCTGTGACGTGTCTCTTCTCTAGCTTCTGTCCTAAAGCGCTGGAAGTTAAACTGGTGTGACCTCTGGATAGACGGGAGTCTTTGCTTTTACCAGACTGACAGCAGGCGAGAGCTGGAGTACCGCGTCAGCCTCAAGACAACATGTGTAGATGTGAGATCTGGCCTGGAATGTGGAGGTAAAGCACGCCACCGTTTAACCTTTTCAGCTGGTCCATCATTTACATTTTTTTTTTTTGAGCAAATAGATCACCCAAAATGCTACACACCGGCCCTTTAAGTATACGTTTATTTCTTGCATGCCAACTGCAAAAACAGTATGAAATAAAGATTAGTATGTCGTATATACTGCCTACAATTAGTATTTAGTATGGAACTGGGACACTGCTTTAGTTTGATGATTACTCTGCAGGAGCATTCAGCAGCCAAGGAGTACGAGACCATTTTACAGAACCAGGTCCTCCTAAAACACAAACAGTTCTTTCACTGATACGTCTTCATGCAAGGATAACAATACACGCAGCTTATGAAAAATCAAAAGTGGTTTCACATAAATAAGAATCGTTATTACAATTCAGAATCATAGAAGATAAGAATCCAGATTTTTACATGAAACGATTTTTCCCCTAGTGAGCATCCACGTGTTTGACTCTCTAAGTGACTGTTTAATAGTAGATATATAGTAGTTAATATCATCCAAAATGTACTATTTAAATCGTGCACACCTACACTTAAAGGGATAGTTTGGGTGTTTTTGGTGTCCACAGCAGTATGTTGCTTTGCTCCCATGCTTGTACTCCTGTCTGCTTCTCCAAACTCCATCTACTGTAGGTAAAACACTGACTATGGAGGAGTAGCTCCTACAACCTCACTTCAAAACACCTGAACTATCCCTTTAATGTATGATCTTCCATCTTTCTTTGAGGCTTTGACTTACTGATGACATCGTGCTCATTTGTGGGTGAATTACTTCTTTAACTTGTGTTTGGTGCTGTGCTGTAGGTGTGACTCCACCAGAGAGTAATCCCAGGGAGAATCTCATTACAGTTCAGCTCACAAGCGGCTCTACAGTCAACTTGTGTGCTAACAGCGAAGATGAATCCTTGTACGTACCCTCTATACTTCTCTGCTTCCCTTTACAACCCTCAATCAGAGCTTCATTCATGTTCACGTCTTTTTCAGAGCGTGGAAACTGACTCTGCTGGACACCAGGAGAAACCCGGTGAGTGATCCGTTGTTCTCTCTGTAAGAGCTGAGACATGATGATCTGTTCACTCGCAGTGGTGTTTACTAAACGTTATATTTCTGCAGGTGTTCACATACGACCCATATGATGACACCTACCAGGCTATCCCCATCAACGGCCACCACACTGTCTACATCACACCTGGAGCAGGACCAGGTATGTAACCATGGTGACACAGGACACAAAAGCTAACCCTAACCTAAGCTATGTTCTACTTAGCAACCATAGAAGCTTTATGCCACAAATGTAGTGCTGGAGACATATTTCAACTGGAAAACTGGAAAAAAAACAACCAAAGCCAGCAGGGAAAAACGGACGTCTGACAGTGACAACAGTGTTTTCCGTAAAGGTCACCGTAAAACAGCTAGTGTGTACTCGTTGTCACTGAAAATGTATCATACTTTGTCTACTCTTTATCTTGTTTTTGTATGCCTAAACCTAGTAAATTATTAGAATACGCTGTGTAAATAGGTATAATAAGCTTAAGCCTACAGCTTTTAGATCAACATTATTTTTTTTTTATCTATTTACTTTAATAGTTTATTGTTATTTATTCTTTATTATGGGAATTCCTTTTGGAAAATTGTTAATAAGGACTAAAATGAATAAATTATTACATTACTCAGTGGCAGCAATGAGCCTCAGCCCAGTGCATTGTGGTTGTTGTAGGTTTTCTACCTTTTGAGCAAAGTCTTGGGGCACCAATTTCAGCAAATATTTGCACCTTTCTACTTCATAGACAGTCTAGTTTTATAAAAATACAATGTTTCCAGTGGTAAAATACTTATTTAACTGCAAAACATGTTAGAGTATGTTTCTGTTTTGATGCATTAGGGGAACTTGGGACTCATGACCTCAGTAGGCCTATATAAACACCTGGCTACTGCGCCTGGTAATCAGTAATCTCAATGCAACAACAGTCTAAACACACACAGGCCATTCAACAAGGAGCACCACAGCGGGTTGTATGCATTAACACATTAATCAACTACAATCAGCAGAGGAACCCAGACAGCATGTACTGTAGCAGGACTATTAGCAATGTAAACCCAACCACAGGTGCAGCTAACAAACCCATGCATGCACTGACCTCTTGCTGTAGTTTCACCTCCACACACACCTGCTGGACGTGGAGCCTAATTAAACTAGGAAACGTTTGATTTGAGACACTGAGCGGCTGGCAGGGGCGGTGCATGCTTAAAGTAGAATAAAGCAGCCTTTTTACTAATACTAACAACAATATGAGAAATGTTCATCTGTAGCAGGCAGTGATTTAATGTAAATAGATTAAGTACATTTACTCAATTAGTGTACTAAAGTCAAAGAGTGTAGAAGCAAAGAGACGAAACTGATCTTTTTTTTAACAACAGCTACTGCCGCCATTTTGGACTGAAAACGCTTATTGTATTTATAATATTTTATTGTTCGATACAGGCCATTTCGGTGGAATATGACAATAGAAAATAAATAATTTTATAAAAAGTAAAGCAAAATTATTTTTTAAAATTAAAATAGTAAAGAATTACTAAAAAAAATAATAATACATAAAATAAAATAAAATACATAATTAATAGAATGACATTAATTATAAGCCAAATTAAATAAATAGGTTTTCAGCTGTCATTTAAAATGTTCACAGAGGTAGGGTATTCCTTCATTTTGGGGCATAGTTAATCTATTTTCTTGTGTGTTTAATAGTGTGTATTTAAAAACCCAGCAGTAGAAGATGTAAGAGCTTGTGAAGGATTATAAAACAACAGAGAGTCTGCAATAGAGGCCGGTTCAAAACCATCAAGAGTTTTAAAAACAAGTAAAAGAACCTTAAGATATATTCTAAAAACGATACTGGGAGCTATATGTTGTGTTTATATTCATATTATTGTGTACTTTTATATTTTGATGCTTTGGCTCTTACTCTAATATGTCCCTCTCTCTCAGGAACCCACCAGGTGATTGTTCAGAGGGACCCGTTTGATGGAGTGTTGTCGAATCTGGCGATGGGATTACTGGCAGGCATGGCAGCAGGGACGGTCATGAGATCCCTCCTCTGGACGCCCGTCTTCTTCTGCTGAGATCACCTCCATTACTGACATGACCACACTGCACACGGCCCGGGAGCCAGACATCAGCATGTGTAGAAAGCCCCAATCATGTCTGCTGTAACAAACTGCTTTTCTGGGTTTTTTTTTTCTTTTCTTACGTACACTTTTGCATGTAAGAAAAGGATGCTATGTAATTCTACGTTCTTCCTGCTTGTTAAACACACTGAAGCTACACATGAGCAAACGCCAGGAAGTCGATCTTGTAACTGAATATTCTTCAATCTGCTGCCTGAATTTTACACTTCATAGCTTGATAAAAGTGTAGTCTGTACAATACTAGGAAATAAATTGAAATATAATTAAGGATGGTTATCGGGAATCATTGTTTGGTTGCATACAACTAACTAGGGCTGTTACACTTATACAATTTTTTCGACTAATCTATTAGTTGATTTAATAGTCAGATCTGAAAAACTGAGTTTCTCCACAAAGAATCACACAAAAGCACCACTTTAAATCTGGTGTTTACCAGAGATATGCTCAGAAGTTTCTTGGAAATAAGTCATTCAGCATGAAAAACGCATAAAAAATGACAAATGGACTAAAAGGGGGCAGCCCTACAACTAACAAAACATAAATAAAATTTTTTTAAACTCTATTATTCTAGTTTGATAAAACAATCCCAGACTGTGTGATAAGGTTGAAAGCTCAGGAAAAAAGAAATAACTAGACCTTGAGTTGGGATTGTTTGTCCAGGTCAAGAATGAATATTGCTGGTTTTCAAGTCGCAAAAATGTTTCTGAGCCTCCTCCATCTGCTGATTCGTTACTAAAATTGGCCTTGAAAGCTCCAGAAAAAGGGAGTTCAGATTTTTCCAAGGTCAAGAGTGAACTTTCACACTCGATACATTGATCTAGTTTTCACTGTATGAATAAAGAACCAAACCACAGAGACATTTCAAAATAAAAGTTGAGTAAGCTGCATTTTTGTATTTATCATTAATGTTCGTAATCAAGAAGTATTTCTACTCTGTTTGTGCCAACAGTACTCAGAGGAAAGGTGTTTTATTCTCACACTAATGATGATGCAATCACCTCAACAAACAGACAGAGACATGAACTGTGTAATAAATATAAACCTTGAAATTTATCTCCACAATTTTGAAAATTGTTGAAAAATACTGGACTTTCCTGTTAAAGCAATTGTTGTTTTGCAACGGTTTTCTGATTCAGTCTGAACTCACAACGATGAACTAGTTGTTAAATGTAAAAATGTAGTGAAAATCCATCCTCGTGACACCACGGTCTCAGGTCTTCATCATAAAGTGAAACTCCCATTCAGTGTCATTCACTGAGCTCCAGCAGCGCCAGCCTTTTGATGTTCCTCAAGTCTCTTGTCTCCGTTGTTTCTTGGTTTGTAAAAAGCAAAAACTATTATGTGTCACTTTTTCACCTTGTTTCAATTACAAGCACTGCAAGACAATAACGCCAACTCCAGATGTCAGTCTGCTCCTCGTCTATTGATTGATACGTCAAAGATCGCAGCGATCCCAATGAAACTGCATTATCAATTGCATTTCGAGGGAACGTATTTTCTCCCAGATAATGTTGGTGTTTGACGTATCATAGATATGTTTAATCAAAGTCTTAGCAAGTTCACGTAGGGAGGAGGTCGGGGTGGGTCGTTCGGTCAAACATCGGACTTTCATCCAGGAGACTGGCGTGTGAAACCAAATGTAACTATTTTAACACAAAACACAATCTTTTACTAAACCTAACCAAGTAGTTTTGTTGCCTAAACTTGAGAATGCAGTTTTGAAACGCCAAAAGCGCCAGGAGTAAAATCGTTGATATACACGTGTCTAGAAATGTTGATGTGAAACGAATTTTGGTTCAGAAACGTCGAGATTCAACGTATCCGTGCTTTGCAGAAACTTACGCCAACGTTTTATTGTGGCGACAGGGTTGACCCGAGGGGAAACCATCTTACATTCGTCTTATCAAGTAGTATTTAAAATCTCACAGCAGCTTATTTGGCAAATACAGGAACTCAAATTACGCTCTGATATGTTTCCCAGCTGAGTGCAGCACATTGTCTTTAGAAAAATAGTGATCACTTTGAGGGTTTAATCGTTACTTCCCCTCCTGTTACTCCTCCTTACTTGTGACCTGTCCATTCACTTGCCCTTTAGCCTTCACTCCTAACTTTCCCTCAGCTTGAAGCTTTCGGATGAGGTCGTGTGGACCCTTCCCCATCATAGCCGACGGGTGCTTGTAGGAGCCTCCCAGGCGGTCCCACAGGGTGAAGTACTGGCCGTAGTTGTAGTCGAAGAAGAGGTGGTGGTCGGTGTGGTGGGCCGAGCCGTTGATGGCACCCGTCAGAGTGCCGGGGACGCGGTAGTCGCCGTCATGGATAGAGATGGTCCAGATGTTGACGAAAACGTACAGGGCCAAGTAGAGCACCTTGTGGAGGGGGAAGAAGAAGGGGTAGATGTGGTACGGGAGTCCCTGCATGAAGCCGTCCACCGGGTGGAAGGCGTGGCTGGCGAAGGGAGACGGGATCTTCCACAAGTGGTGGGGTTTGTGAAACAGCTGTTGGGGAGAAAAGAGATTACAATTGTTATTTTAACACATACAGCAGTGGGGTCTGTGGGACCCAAAATAGGTAGAAAGGTGAACCTAACAAGTTCAAAGAAAAAAAACTACAGCTGTACTAACCTTGTAAATGAGCTTATGATGTAGGAACCGATGAATCCAGTAGATACACATGTCAGTGAAGAGCAGGAAGGAGATCATACTGAGGAAGAGTCCAGGCCAACCTGAAAGCACACAGACGTTATGTCACCATCAAGAACTGGTACATTCAGGGTTTCAAATGCATGGAAACAACAACATATTAGAACAAGTGAAAGCTGCATTCTTCAACTCACCCAGCGGAGATTCATGGACGTTGTCGTACAGTTTGCTGTATCCTCTAACTTCAGCGAAAAACAAAGCCACTGTGGGGATGCTGATCCAGGGAAGAGACGTCATCGCATATTTGATCTCCCTCTGAACCTGATTCTAAGTAGGAAATTAAAAAAATATATATTGATTAAATAAATAAGAAAGGGGGGAAAAGAAAGGAAAGAGGGAATGTATAAATATAAAAAGATACCCGCCCTCGTAGAAGCAATTCATTTCTCAGGGTTTAGCAGTGCAAACACACAGTTTACTACAACACCGATCATAAAATGAGGGACAAGCTTCATACCTCTAGGAAGTGTGGGTGTTTCATCAGATTGTGGTCGAAGACGAAGAAGTAACTGACGGCTCCCAGGCCCAGGTACAGGACTGCAGCGCCGAGGTTGGTCAGCACCAACAGGCTGATGATCTGCCGTAGGGCCCCGTCCTCGGCCCACGACGTAGGGTACACGTACGGGCTGAGGACGTAGTAGTCGGCAACATTCAGCACGAGATCCATGGTTGAATCTGTAAAGTATGGAGAGAGCACACATTAGAAAAACACACTGCATTTCCCAGAAGCCCTGTTGTCGGCTGTATTCTCTTGTATGAATCCTTTGAGACATGTTTATGGTAACACTTTGTGTTGAATTATGCATTTATATGCTGTATTAACAATTAATAAAAGGTTTAAAACACAGTATATTATGTTACAAGCAGTGTTTGAGAAGCGTTAAAGGTCTTACTGATAACATTTTTATGTAGACGAATATTTAAAAAAACAAAACAACCTGTAAAGTATTCATTAACAGGTATGAAACTGTTAATGAATGATTGACAGTATAATTTAAAATCTCATGTCCTCATAGGTCTCCAACTGAGCAAACTCCATCTGCTGACGATGAAAGCAATAATATGAAACCTATTTAGTAAGGATTCTTTTTTATTATTATTTATTTATTTATTATATTATCAATATTATTATTTTTTGCAAATTATATATATGTCATGAAGATGATAAATAATTAACACTGAACACTGATTTTATTTCTAAAGTATGTCCTCATAGGTCTACAACTGAGCGAACTCCATCTGCTGATGATGAAAGCAATAATATGAGACTGAAAGCTCTAGAGGAAATCTAATAAGTGGACTTTGAGTTAAGACTTAAAATTATTTTTTATATATGAACATATTTATAAATAGTTTCAAACCTATTTAGTAAGGATTTTTCTGGATTTTTTAATTATTATTTGTATTATTTATTTATTATATTATCAATATTATTATTGTTTTGCAAATTATAGAAATTATATGTCATGAAGATAATAAATCATTAACACTGAATTTTTATTTTATTTTATGTGAAAGTATAAATGAAAATTTAACTGAATAATCTATTGACAACAGGCCTAATAAAATTAAATAATGCTATAAATGTCATGTCTTTGTTGAACATTCACAACTGTTATTATGTATATAGGTCATAGGTGCACACATCTCTAACACAGGTGTCTAAACATCACGAAAAAGGTAAATAATGTTATTACTACATGTATTTACAAACACCAAATGTTGCATTACATGTTAACAGTAGAGAATAAGTGATCTGAACTGTCATATTGTTCATATAAAGTACTAAAATAGTAGAAATAGTACTGTACCTTGTGTAGGTTGCTTGTTGTCCAGTACAACGGCAGAAAGGGGGAGGGATCGTACTGAACTAAAGGTGACTGAGCGACCAATCAGAACCGAGTTACCTCTTACGTCATACAAGGTGCAGCCAATGAGAGCGTAGAATCCTCATCACGGCAGGCTTGTTGTGATTTCTGATTGGCCAATTCGGAGGGTCTGATCATGGTGCTACCGGAACCAGCTCTTAAAGGTCCTGCCACAGCTGGATTGTTATGCAAAGCCAGTTTAATGCCTTATATATGCTATATTTATTAATATAAGCAAGCTTTTAACATGCACATTCTACAGTGGGACAACTATGCACAGATGCATATCATTAAAATAAGTTGACCTTGATTTGAGACTTAAAAATAAAAAAACAAATATATTTGAACACATTTATAAATAGTTTCAAACCCATTTGGTATGGATGTTTCTGGAATTGTTTTTCATTATTATTATTTTATTATTTATTTATTATATTATCAATATTATTCGTTTTTTTTTGCAAATTATATATATGTCATGAAGATAATAAATCATTAACACTGAACACTGAATTATTTTACTTAAAAATAAAAAACAATTCCATTTTTATAATTTTAACTATATAATATAATTTATTATATTATCAATAATAAAATAATAATAACAATAAATTATTATTATAATAATAAAATAATAATAACAATATATATATATATATATATATATATATATATATATATACATATATATATATATATATATATATAAATACTGTTATTTGCAATACAAAATCAAACGGTTTGGTTTTAATAGCAAAGATGACAAATTGCCTCCATTCTGCTGTGCAAGTGACACCCATCCTGACACAAGGTGTCGCCAGTGCTCCAAGGTAAGCGACAATACTGCACTGTATAGTTGACACTGTGTCATACATGATTATGTGTTACCCCTGGAGATTAGCTAATTAAAAACTTAAATAAATTATATATTAGGCACACTTTTATCAGTTATATTAGGCTGCAGGAATATTATGGGATTATTAAAAAAAGGAAAGGTTACAGCCCTGCATAACATAAACCCCACCATTTTATTTCTATAACGTTTATATGATCAGTGTGATAATGATAGGTCAGCTCAATTCAAATTTAATGATTATAATTTTTTTTTTATAGCCAGAATGTACTCTCTGCTTTGTCCAGTTGGCAACTGTCCATTTTATGTTGATAAGCCCTCATCAGAATTAATTAAATTAAGTGAATGATTAGGATGCAATTTTTGTTATTGTCTGAAGAGTGGCTCTTGTTCTTTTCTTTCTTCATCCAGTCGTTTCTCCCGTCTCTTTTCATTCTTTACTGTTAAATAGAAGCCATGGACAATTTTCTTTCTGATCAATTTTCATTATGGTGTTTATATAACCACCAGGGAGGGACTGCCAAACATTTTAAAAACAATTTCTCCATCCACAGCCCTTACATTTTTCTTAAGAGACCCTTAATGAACTTAAAGCTCTGCAATTAAACATGTTTTGTTCTTCCATTCACTTTTAGAAGTTATGTCCTACTTAAGAGCCTGTTGGTATTATGATTTATTCCCATTTTTCAAGAAGCACTTTGCATGGGATAGATTTATGTATACTTGTATTGGATGGAGAGACTATTCATTCAAATCAATAAAACTATTGTTGCAAAAGTCAGTGAGTCATAAAGTCCATTCTTCATGCAGTAGCTCTGAACATCACTTAATAGTATTTTTCATTTATTCTATCAACTGTTTTTGGTCATTATAAACAACAGATTAACTTGCACAGTAATTTATAACTCTATAATTAAAAAATATATATTGTCACCTATATTGTTTTTTTTTAATCATGCTTTTTATTGTTTACTAAAGGAAAATGACTACAACAACCTGAAGTAATAAAACAAGGGGGAGACAAAATTTTAGAAATAAAAAATAAAATAAATAAATAAGAAATATATACATAAAATTATAATAAAAAAGAGAAACATTAAATAAAAGTAATAATAATAATAATAATTATTATAAAAATAAAATAAATAATATATACAGTATATATATTAAACTTATGATAAAGAAAAAAATAATTACTAATATTAATTATAGCAATGATACTACTACTACTACTGCTACTCATAATAATAATAATAATAATAATAATAATAATAAAGTAATATAAATAAATAAATATAAAAAATAAATAAACAAATTTAAATAAATCCACACATCAGAAAACACAACATACAATAAGTTAGTTGTCACCAAAAGTACAGTAGTAACCGAAATTTAGCAAATATTCAACAACATTTCAAAATGTTCTCGCAAAATGTGCATGTAAAGGTCATTTTCAATAGAACTGCTGTACTAAATTAATGTTTTTAACATAGCTTTGTGGCCAACATAGTCACAAGCAGCCATTGTTGTCAAAGTGAGCTATTGTTACACATACTCTGAGACAAATTATATTGTCACTGGCGGTGATTTCCCTCCATTAGCATGACATTCAGCACGGCTGCTGCCCTTTAAGCATCTAGTTCTTCTCCACCGCCCCGCTTGTGGTGATGTAAGAACAGCAGATGGCCACACTTTGTGTTTATCGATACAAAGCTGTAGGCCGTCTCGTATCATAAATACGACTTCTTCTGTTTGTGCATATAAAGATTAAACGGCTGCATTTATACTGCGCTTGTATCCAAAGTGCTTTACAATATGCTTCTCATTAACCCATTCAAACACTCCAATGGCAGCAAGCTACCATGTAAGATGCTGGCCTGACCATTCGGAGCCCAAGGCCACTTTAACATGGGGGCAGGAGGAGCTGGGGATCGAACTGTCAACCTCTCTACTTCCCAAAATAATGATCCCGCTCTTTAAAGAATACAACAATCTATTTTAGAGGAAACATATAAAGCAAAATAGTCAATGTTTAAAACATATGGAATACGATTCATTCATTTTACAGTAGGCATCACCTGCTTCGGCTGATTATATCATCATTTTATTCACACACTCAATGCAACAGTTGTTAAATATGTAAAGAAACTCCGAAAGCTCGACTGCGAGCGTCTCTACTTTAGAAGAAAGTTGGTGTTTTGAGCCGAGCTGGAGCTGTCTAACAGGCTGTGAAGGCATCTTCCTCTCTGTGTGTGCAGACACACATCAACCAATCAGGATATCTGCAGAGAGGCAACCCTCATGCTGAGCTCCAGATAACCTGCTGCTCATCATCTCCTCAGTAGGCAACAACATTGGATGTGTCACTTTGGGAAATGTAATCAAAAACTGGAGGAACTTGTCACAACTGGAGACAGTGACTGCTCAACTTTTGACACCATCATAGGCTATATTTGATTATCTTGTCACTGGTTTGATGGGACTAAGATGAATGTGACCTTTCTATCTGACAATTATAATAATAATCCCCACGTTATCCACTTGGTGCGCTCATATGTGGTTTTACCTCCAAATAAAGTGGTTTAGGTAATCTGGCTAAACTGCTGGTTTCTTTATAACCTCTCTGTCTTATTTCTTGTCTCGTCCCATGGACTCTGTTGCAGTGATGTCACCTTGTTTACCAGACTCTTTGCAATTACATTATAGTTTAAAAATGACGACCAATTTACGATAAATAAGACCAAAGCTCTAATAAATTACTTTAATTTTACCCAGAAAGATTAATCGAGCAGACTTTTTCAGCAGCGCCCAGCTCCATATTGATAGTGTCTGATGTGCACATTGACACCCACATATTTCTTATTGACACATTAGAGTGCTTTCTCAGCAGCACCACTGACTACAAGATCCAGGCCAACTCACACATCACACCGTTCACAGTTCAGACCTGCCACCGTGGATGGATTACAGAACGGGCCCTATCGGGAACAGGCCCAGGGGCCCAAAGTGTCAAGGTCCCCTCTGGACTTCACCTACAAAATGTCACTCAAAGAGACACGTACCAACCAGGAAGAGAAAACAAAGAGATGCAAAACGACTACAAAGAGGGGCATAACACCTACAGACAGAAAATAACCAGAAAAAGAACAAAACAATTAGAAAGTGACACAAAACAGCTACAAAGTGACACAAACTGACCACAAAGAGACAATACAACAACAAAGAGACACAAAATATCCACAAAGAGATGCGAAATTACTACAAAAAGGGGGAAAGCCACCAAAAAGAGACACAAAACAAACACAAAGTGACACAAAACTACCACAACCAGATACAAAACAACCACAAAGAGACACAAAATGAGCACAAAAAGGGGCAAAACGACTACAAAAGGAGCATTATGACCACAAAGAGACACAAAACAACCAGAAAGAGACACAAAATGACCACAAAGAGACACAAAATGACCACATAAAGAGATGCAAAACAACCACAAAGAGATGCAAAATGCCTACAAAAAGGGGCAAAACAAGTGCAAAGAGACAACCACAAAGAGACAACCACAAAGAGACACAAAACAACTACAAAGAGACACAAAACAACCAAAAAGAGACACAAAATGACCACAAAGAGATGCAGAACGCCTACAGACAAAAATAACTACCAAAATAAGTACAAAGAGACGACCACAAAGACACACAAAACAACCACAGAGAGATACAAAACAACCACAGAGAGACATAAACGACTACAAAAAGAGTCTAAAGTCTGTGTCTTGCTGCTCTGTAGGAGAGGCTGTGGGGCCTTTTGCATGTCTGTGCCCAGGAGCCCACTGTCTCATAATCCGCCCATGCCCGCCACCGAAGACTCATAGACAACATAATCCTGTGTTAATTGACAGACTTGGGCCGGATTCTTGGTCATCCTGGTCAAAAGATGGGTCAGATCATCAGAGCATCCTGCAGATAAAGCCATCCGGCCATGAGAACCACTTCAGCTCCTCTCTGGATCTGGATGCTGCAGACCACAGCTGCTGTTGTTTAGTCAGTTTGGGGCTGGAGCTGCATCTGCTCATAAATAACACTCTCTCATAAAATTTCATGGAATGAGAATTAACTCTGAAATGAGATTATGTTGTATGAATACTGCAAGCATAATTTTCCTCTACCGTGGAAAGGATTTATGTGACAGAAAGCTCAAATTGGAGGCCCATTTTCTGTTGTCACATGAGACGTTCAGGTAACTGTTTATAATAGTAGATATTAGAACTTTGGCTTGAAGCTAAATTCAGGACCTCAAGACTTGAGACTTTGAAAACAATATATTTTTTTATCCACTTCTGCTCTGAACTACGAGAGGAAATGAAACTCTTCCTGCCTCCTGTCCAACCTTGTTCACTTTGATTTACATCCAAATCTCCTATTGATGAAAAAAAATGATGGAATGAATGATGAAACTGCTGGAAAAGAAAATGGCAACAGAGAAACTGTTCAGGGCTTTTTGTATACTACAAAAAAGGACTAAATTTAACCCCGAGTGTTGAAAAATGAAGGCAGCCGTCTGCAAAAAATAGTGCATCTTTTAATGATACTCTTTTAATGAAGAGAAGATAGTGCAACAATTTTCAGGAACTCAAAATGTCACTGAACTAGAGGAGTTAATTTTCCTACAGACAGCAATAAATCAGTATATTGAGGAGATTCAATATTTGTCAGGAAAAGTCGAGAGGTTTACGTTGTAAGATCACTGTTGCTATGGTGACTAAAAACCAAGATGGACATCGCCTTGGTCCCTTTTCACAAACGGTGACTCATCTGAGGTGCCTTGCATTTCAGTGTCATTCTAGGACATATGACAGGTTTAACAACACAAGTAAAAATGTTTAAACAGACGTTAAATTGTCAGATCAGAATATTTCGATATATGATGACATGAATACCACATCAGCAGGTCATTCAAACGGACTAAACACGACCCCACTTGAAGGCATCAGCAGCCCTCATCAGTGTGTTTGAATATTTTGTAGACTATTAGTGAACTCTTCAGTGAGCCAGTATTTAGAGTGATGAGATTTGGCTCCTCAAAAATAACCACACACACACACAAACACACTGTTGAATCAAACAACTTAAAACATATTAAAATGCAAATTGCCTTCTGGACACAACATGCTCCACCCATCCCACTTTGATGATTAAAGTTCACTCATCACACAGGTGGCACCTCCGTCTCTTTGAAGCCGTCTATTTGTAGATCCTGCACATCCTGAGAGGAACAGTCTGATGTAATTCTTCCTCAAAGAAGGGTAAAAGAAAATGCTTTTTTGGAGGTGGTTCCAAGCTGCTTCGTTCACTTTGCTTTGTGCTTCCCTGATGTTGAAGGCCGGTGTGCGGCCAAAACATGATGGCTTTTATTTTCACTCTGATTTGAACGAGGGAGGTGATAAAAACCTTTCCCTTTCTTAGGGAAGGTGCTTTGGACTGCAGTCTTTTTTATATTGTTTTTAGATGTGTTGCCAACAAAATATCAACTGAAATTAAAAGTACGTGAGAGAACAATGTTACCTTACAGTGGTTTATGCTTGCAAAATGAAAACCACGATGTTTTTAATTGATACAACTTCAGCTTAGTATCTTTCTTTGCCCCTCAGCATAGTATAAAAGATCAACGTCCTCATAAGTAATTGACACAATTTTTACCAGAGAGGCTGGTAATGTTTTTACAACCTGAATCTGATCATGAGAAGGCGTATAAATAGCATGACATTTTAAGGACATTCCACGTGTCATGATAACACATTTAAGGCTTTAGGCTTTTAGAGACGTAACCACTTAAAAGATGGGTGAGTAGTACTTGTAGTAGTTTAAATATATAACCTGAATTTTTTTTTCAGAAACTTTTTTGGACTTGTTTTCGGACTGTTTCTGTCTAAAAAAAAAAAAAAAAAAATCCGAAATAATTCAGAAAAAATTCTGGGAAAAATCCTCGAAAAATTCAGAAAAACTCCAGAAAAAGTCTGAAAATATCTTTCCCAAAAAATTCCCAAAGTTTTTGAAAAAAAATCCAATATTTTTTTTAAAAAATCCATTAAAAAAAAATCCAATATTTTTTTTAAAAAATCCATTAAAAAAAAAAAAAAAAATCCAAACATTTTTTGAAAAAATTCCCCCAAAAATCTGAAAAAACTCCCAAAAACAAAATCTGAAAAAAATCCAAAGGTACACTGAAAAATCGAAAAAAGTCTGAAAATGACAGAAAAAAGTCAAAAAAAATGCAAAAACGTCCGAAAATATCTGAAAAATGACAAAAAAAAAATCTGAAAAGTCAAAAAATTCCGAAAAAAATCCCCAAAATGTCAAAACACATACCAAATGTTTTTTTCTTCTTTTTTTTTTAAAGTCTGAAAAAAAGCCTGAAAAAAGCCAGACAAATGTCAATTTTTTTGGACCTTTATTCCGGCCATTTTCCAGACATTTTTCGGAAATACATATATGAAAAGTTGCGGTTTGTCACAAGAGAAAATGCAGCAAGTGAGGACGCTGCCAGCTGCTGCTCTGTACCAGCCCCTGCAGCTTTCTGTGCTGCATCTCCCGGTCCCGAGCTAAATGCAACGGCTACTCATGACTTTTTTTCCTGCTCAATGTTTGTGTAGGGTGCCAATTTCCACTAGTAGAAATATATAGCGGCTGCAGATGGTTGTTCTGTTTAGTAAAAGTAATTTGTTTCAGTAAGGCTATAACTAAAAATTCATTCTGCACACCCGTAGCTATGCCACTGACATAAACTAAGTAAAATACGTACGTAAACAATGCAACATAAGTACCATTAATTATAAGAATCCATTAAACCCTACAACAATGTCTCATCTGCTGATTTCGTTCTATTTAAGTAAATTGTTGCCTATACATCACCCCATTTTCACAAAGACCTTCACTTAAGAGGAACAAGAGTCGCACAAAGAAAGAAAGAAAGAAACAAAGACAATCCTCTGTGCCACCACATGAAACACCTTCTCTCTCTGCAACGTGAACGGGCCAGCGTACAACAAAGGTCTTCAGATGAAATAGACTAGTTTTGCTGTCATTGTGGCCTTTCCCCAGTTTTAGACTGAAAGTTAGAGCCTTCTTTTGGTTAGATCTGTAATCACTATCCAATCCCCCTTGAGGAGAAAAAGAAATTTAATTTGACAAGGAGGTAATGAACCCATGCAGCCATTATCTTAGATAACCCATTTGAGAGACTGGTTGAGCACTGATGGAAAATTCTATTAAACATAGCTGGCTGATTTCTCTATTTTGTTCAGTGGCAGAAAAGCCTTTTTTACCCTTGCCAATTTACTTTGAACTCTCAGAGTTGCCAAGGATCATTATATCAAGGCGCTTCAAACACTCACCCTTTACTTAATGATTCAAAGGCAACAACCCCAGACTGCGGGCTAATAACCTCTGTGATGCATACACAAGACACCTAGGCAAGCACGAGAAATACTTTTACTTTTAGTTTCTCTCTGGAGTTTGAATCAGAGCTGGATTCTGGTCTTGGATGCAACTTTCCTGGTGTCTCAGAACTTCGGTTCAGACTCGTCTCGGCCTCAATTAAATGCTGACTCCACTGTTCTTTCCTTTTTCAGTAAACTTTAAGGATACACTTTCTCTTTGTGGTCTATATTTTAATAGTAGTTTCTCCATACTGCAGACAATTCAGTTAATAAGTGCAACACACACACAGAGAGCACTTCATTTCATACGCATCATTTGATGCCCATAGCACTCTGCATGATACTCCATATAGAGAAAAGCACCTCCTGGAGACTGAGCCTTCACAAGCTTGTTATCATATGTGTCAAGTCCTCAAGTGTTTCCATGGAGATTAATTGAAATTCATTACCGTGTAATTTATTTCAAAGTATTTTTCTGAAAGGTTCATAACTGTATACTGGAAACTTTTGCATGACAACACTCAACGTATTATCATACAACGGTTCGTATGATATCTTACTAAAAAGTTATTTCTCTTTTTTTCGTTAATTTTCCTACAAATGTCCAGCAACACGTCAATTTCCGCTCGTTACAGTCTTTTCAAAATAAACGTCCATCTTCACAGGAAACAACATTTAGGTTTAAAATAAAACACTTAGTTAGGCTTAAGAAAAGTTTGACTTGCTTAGGTTATATTTAGGAAAAAATTGTGGTTTAACTTAGAATAACCTCAGAAGTGGTGTTACTTAAGTACGTAAGTTACAATACAAATAACTTCTGGTTTCACACGGGACACAAACGTCCGTCTCCTGGGCAAAAGTCCAGTGTTTGTTGACCCGCCTGTCCTCCACGACCTCCTCCCTCGCCGCTCTTTACATTTCCTGGTTCACGATTAAGTGAATTACACACAAATTAATTTAATGGGATATAACAAAAAATAGATATGAGGAAGGAGACTATATAGAAACACATTTAATGAACGAGACATCATTAGCTGAATCAATGTCAGAGACACAGCTGCATCATCTGCCAGCGGGGTCTAAACTGCTCTGTGGCGTATGTTTGCGTTCAGTGTGTGTTTGCTCGGATAACGTGATGTCCAAACAGTGAGAGCACGCAGTTACCGCTGCTGGTGCTATTAGTTTTTAGTCACATCCTCCTACATGACAAAACACAATTTGGAAACATTAGCCGATGCATGTTGTTCCTTAAAATAAACTATTTTACAAGCATTTACACACGCACTACAGTCATCCATGAAGCTTTTCAATAAGGAGTTATACCTCCGTTTTCAAAAAGAAGTCTGATTGTATAGAAGTCGATGAGAAAATGAGCCTACTTCTCACTTGATTTATTACCTCAGTAAACATTGTAAACATGAGTTTATGGTCTCAATTGCTAGTTTCAAGTCTTCTTCAATACAGCATGATGTTCATTTAGTAAATTATGGTCCCATTTAGAGTCAAATAGACCATAAAGCAGGGGATGCTTTAGGGCGGAGCTACCTTGTGATTGACAGGTCGCTACCACGGCGTTGTCCGGTTTGGGAGTTATCCCTGTTTTCGTCTCAGACCTTTAACCCTTTCACAGTGTGTTTTCACTTCATGAAAGTTAATTATAACATTTTGGTCGCCTAGAAAAATGTCTTATTCAGTGCAAATCCAATTTATGTAATTCCAAGACTGTTTAGGGACCTCTGAAAAACAGTAAAGTCAGTAGTTATGTCTCAAAGGGTTAAATGAGCTCACGATAACTATCAACTATTATACACTAAAATGGAGAAAAAGCATAAAATCAACAACTTGAACAATCTAAAATAGAAGCACATAAAGAACAAAGTGTATTTATGTAAGAAAACATGGTAACACTTCATAATAAGGTTACAGAACACATGCTTGAGCAAAGCATGACTCACTGTGATGTAACGCTTGAATTAATGCAGGATGCATCATGGATTGCTGTTGCTTACCATTAATAAATAATGAAGTCAATACGAGTTTATGTGATTAGTTTAATGGATCATTACACTCATAGTTACCTAATATATTAATTTATAAAAGGCCAAATTAGCTTGAATCCAGGTAGGATTCAGTGCATATTCTATAAAAAAAAGTAAGGAGCTCTTTTCTGTTTGACTGAACTTAATTCAGCATTAAAACAGAAGAATTTCTGTATGAAATGTGAAGAACAGGAACAAATGAGAGGCTTTCTTTTGGTGCTACGTCACTGTATGCACTGTCTGAAACACTGCAAACTTTGTAATGATGATAACAGAATCTGAATTCCAGTATTCATGACACCTAACTAAAGCACAAATATGATGTTTGTGAAGAACTTTCCATCACATGGCTGCCCAACCTGTTTGAACCGAGGACTAGACCTTGGCTAAGGGGCCTCACAGCATGAATGTTCAAATTATAAAATGGTAAAATCTGAAGCCATGTGTGCGCCATTTAATATTTATCAGCTTCTGGATGCATGTCAGTATTTATTTGTTCCTTGCCTCCTTGTATATTCATGACATGAATAATGCCGTGTATGTTAATCAGATGGCAGACCAAGAGCAGAGTCTCAAAGCATCCTTCTGGAAAATCAATCATCTGCACGGCCTCCTTAGCATCAAACAACTCCGCTGCTCCCCAGACAAGATCACAGCTGAGGAGGGTACCATCTCCTCTTTACATATTGCTGGACGAACCACAGGCTCTGATTAGCAGCATCCCTCCCCCCTGATACATGCTTTGTGCCTGATTTTAATGAACTGCTTTGCCCTTCTCTCCTCCCTCTACACTTGCCTCTACTTGCTCTCTCGCAGTCTGGCAAACCAGGGCGAGCTCCTGTTTGAAAAAAATAAAATAAAATAAAAAATTCAGTCAACACATCTATCAGTAAGCAGCCAACCAGGCGCACTCTGAGCCAAGACAGAAATATTGACAAAATGTCTGCTAGCCATCTTATTATCTTGCCCAGGGTTGCAGTTGGCAAAATAGCACATGCTGGAGGCAGCGGCGGCGGAGGGGTGTGTGTCTCCATGTGTGTGTTCTGCGGGTAGAAAGAAGCCAATGTTTGTCGAGCTCGCAACCCTGACACCCTGTTGTTGTACTGCTGAGCTTTGAGTGCTGCGCCGTCATCTGTGGTATTAGTGTTTCTGGCTGCGATAGTGAGCTCGGAGCAGATACCAAATGAGAACACATCTGATAATGAGTGATTCAGTCAGTACATTTCTGCTCTTGGTATGACTTGATGGTATATTGCTGTGGCAACATGAGCCAGACACCAGTTGCTCGCACCAGTTGCTCTGCTGAGAATATGTCCAAGAAATTTAATGAAATGAGCACGATGTCATCGTTTAAAAAAGATAGAATAACAGCCGACGGGACCAGAATTAGTTTGACAGTGAGGATGCAGTGCGGTGGAAAGTAAACGCCATTTAAACTCACAACTTGAGTCTTACTGTGAGAGCCGTGGCCATCATTTCTATCAATGATGATAACACTCACTTCAGTAATAGGTGAGATCTGGGAACACGACGGCATCACAAACCAGAGGAGAGGAAGAAACACAATCAGTCAGGCGATCTTAAAGGGATAGTTTGGGTGTTTTGAAGTGGGGTTGTATGAGGTACTTCATAGTCAGTGTGTTACCTACCATAGATGGCGTTTGGAGAAGCAGACAGGAGTACCTGCACGGGAGCAAAGCAATGTACTGCTGTAGACGGGGGGCAACAGCAAAACGGAATTTAGACACCTTAAAGAAAGACTCATCTAAAAAAATATCAGTTTAAGTGTACTCTTTTTGCCAGTTTACCTTACAGGGAATGCTCTTGCCAAATTTACAAGACTCCAATGACATTTTTTTTAATTTTACCTTGCAGAAGACAGGAGTTGATGGTCTACCGCTGCCTCGACTGGTTAGTTTGTTTGTGTTATTGTGTGACTTTGGTGAATCCGAACTAACTAAAGTCACAAAATAACACAAACTAACTAACCGATCGAGGCAGAGGTAGACCAGCAGCTCCTGTGTGCTGCAAAGTAAAATTACCGTTTTTTTTCAATGGAGTCTGGTGGCTTTGGCGAGAGCATAGATAACTGCTTCAGTTCCCCGTTGGAGACAGACTGTACAGCTGTTTCATGGCGAGGTAAACTTATTAAATATTCTAAATATAGCATACACTTAAACTGATATTGATTCTTTAAGGTGTCTAAAATCTGTTGTGCTGCTGCCCCCGTCCACAGCAGTACATTACTTTGCTCCTGTGCTGGTACTCCTGTCTGTTTCTCCAAACTCCATCTACTTTAGGTAATACACTGACTATGGAGAAGTACCATACAACCCCACGCCCAAACTATCCCTTTAAGGTGTCGAACGCTTTAAGATCTCTGCGGTACACCCTTAAGACAGCACCTCCCCCTTGAAGAGGAAACTGGGGTGCTGTATGACATCTCATGCAACAGATGTAGTAAATACTACGTCATGGAAACGACAAAGACCCTGTCCAAGAGACTGAATGACCACCAGAAGCAGACCACAACAGGTTCAAAAGGTCATTGACCAGGAGTCACTATTGAAGGCCATGAGATGCAGTTGAAAGCTTTGGTAAAAGTTAATAAATAAATCTTCAGTTAAGATTATTTTGTCAGAGATAAAAAATAATCTTTTAACTTTTAAATAATGAGGTGATATTAAAAAGACAAACTATCATTTATTGGCTAGTTTGCACATAATGACATACATTACTTTCTCAGCACGTTAGATCATCCAGATGTTCATAGTTGCCCTCTCCCTTATTCCCAGAATGGTGCAAAGGTCATTGTTTGTTTACGGTCAACTCAGTTAAAGGATAACTTTGGTATTTTTCAACCTGGATCCTATTTTCTCATGTTTTCGTGTCCGTTCACCAAGTGACGGTTCAATTCAATTCAATTTATTTTTAAATAGCATCACATCATAACAGATGCTTTGCATATAGAGAAGGTCTAGACCGTACTCTATAATTTAGAGATCCAACAAGAGATGCACCATGAGCATGCATAGTTATGCAACAATGGCAAGAAAGAAACTGCCCTTTAGTGGGGACAACAATTTCTGAAACTGTTCCAGCATTGATGGAGAGCGCTGTAGACGGCAGCCGCTAAACGGGCTGTAATGTAATCGCTCGGGGCAACTCCTCGCCGTCAATGTACGTCCATTAAAAGTGTTTGTTTTTAACCACTGACATTCTCAGATTGTTATTATAAGTGTCTGGCAGCATTATGGAAAGAATCCTACAGAGGAATAATACGTTTTTCTTACTTGCTTTCTGTTTGTTATTGTGCCATGTGACTTGTTGCTGGAACACAGCGGTGGAAACGTGAATGAGAGTTGGAGAGAGGAGTGTCGGTGTTGTCAGAGTTTGTTGTGTTGGAGTACAGAAATCGTAGCTTAATGATATCTAAAAGTTTTTCGATGTCATGGCTGAATATTTCGATGATTTCCACAATGCCGATGCAACGTAAGGTTTCAGAGCGAGGCTTCTCAGAGCAAAACACACAATAACGAACAGATCATGATCAAGTGAAAGGTAAGAAGAACCTTTTATTTCTCAGTAGGGTTCTTTCCATAATGTTGTCAGGCACTTATAATAACAATCTGAGTCTGTCAGTGGCAAAAACAAGCACTATTAATGGACGTACATTGACGGTGAGGAGTTGCCCCAAGCAATCACATTACAGCCTGTTTCGGTTACAATGTTCTCTCTCCATACTAGACCAATTTTAAAAATTGCTGTCCATATTAGTCACTTAGACACTGAACAAAGAGACAAGTTTAATGTAAAACTACGATGACTTAACAACCAAACAACAGATCAAACTTACGTTCAGCTTCAACAAGCTGCATGTACGCAGTTTTAAGGTGTGAGTTCTTTCCAAAAATAGCTTTTGTTTTAATTTGTCACCATCCATGTACAGTAGCTTTTTTGACTCATGATGTATATCATGATTGACCTTTGAGCTAAATGTGCCTTTTCCCAACCTCTTAGAAGCTCTTAAGTGTCTCAAAGTTTTGCTGAATCAACTAGCATGCCAACACGTTCTCATCCCACCTCGTCACATACAGATGCTTTGTCAGACCTCTCGGCGTCACTTTACGGTAGCACTAAACACGTGCTTAATGTTATGAATTAAACAAAAAAACTTAGATAGGTTTAAGAGAAAACATCATGGTTGGTCTTAAAATTACTATGTTTTTACAGTGACTATTTGACTTGACGTTGTGAACATGGGACAGTGGAAATTGGAACGTGACGCACTGGACACGGTGGATGAAAGCCTTTTGCCATGGATGGGTTTACATTGTAGTTCATGGAAAGTCTCATACTGGTCCTAAAGGGTGCCTTGTGCTTCGGTATCGAACTCTGACAGCCGTGACAAAGCATCGGTATTTGACGCCCTGAGAATGAGAACGGGCTGAGCATGCTATTTGGTGTTACCACCCCCTCATTGAGACAAGTTCTATTAACCAAAGTAAGGAGCTGTCATAAAGTAACTTTACCAGGAAAATTATTATAGCACAGAGACGGGGTGTCGACTCCAGAAGAGTTTTTAAATTATATATACTACAGTTTATGTCATATATAACCTTCTGCCGATTAGCACAACAAATCCAACTGGTCACACATTTGTGCAAAAGGATCTGCTGGAGCGGCTCACAGTGACTCAGTGTGACATGAGTCAGTGTGACACTTCTAATAACAATCTGAGCCTCACTGACTCAGGGAGCTAAGGTCTGCTTTGGAAGTGGGCAACACATTCAGGGATAGTTGGTAAAGTATGTCTGTTGTATGTCACACCTGGTGCAGTGCTTTACTCCCACATGCTGTCACTTCTTCTCTGACTGTGGATGATAACCACACAATGTATTATTCTGAAGGTCATTTAAAAAAGCCACATCAAGGTATAAATAATCAAGAGCAGACAAGAGCGGACATATCACGTTACCTTGACGACACTACAACATGTTATGTACAATTGTGGGTTTTTATTACTTTTTTTTACTGCCTGATTTGAACGTCTTCTACGCTCTTACGAGAGGCAGCTGTCAAATCAATTTACATGTTTGTCATTTTTCATAAAAAAATGTAAAAGATATTACTGATGAATAAACTAGCTGTGTAATAAAGCATATGCTTGCCATATTTTATGTACCATCACATGTATACCCCGTGCCTTGATTTAGAAAAAACACACAATTGTAAATCTCATTTCCTTTACCTTTAATGTGTTCTCTCAAAATCATAATTAATACCATTAAATTACTGAATAGCTTTAATAGCATTATCACATTCAACCTTGTCCTTTCAATAGTCTCACTCTGCTGAAGCTTTGATTTAATACAGTTATATATTCCACTTGCAATGAGTCACAGAGTTTTTGGTGATTAAACAAATCATTGTGTTATCTTTGATTCCTTTTAGCATTTGTTGTCCTTCACAAAAGAGACACGAGGGCAGTTGAATGATTCAAGGGAATTAAGTAAGTAATACTGTACAAGGGTACAGAGTAAGTATATAAAGAGCACAAAAGACTAATGTGAGGAAACGGTTAAAGCAGAATTTCCAATTATCCAATTTGAAAAAGACTTGAAACTAGTGATTATGACCATAAACTCATGTTTACAATGTTTACTGAAGTAAAAAATCAAGTGAGAAGTAGGCTCATTTTCTCATAGACTTCTATACAATCAGACTTCTTTTTGCAACCAGAGGAGTCGCCCCCTGCTGGCTGTTAGAAAGAATGCAAGTTTAAGGCACTTCAGCGTTGGCTTCACTTTTCAGACCCGGAGGTTGCCGCCTGGTGGTCATCAGAGGAACTACAGTCTTCCCTAGTCTGCTGTGGTGGTTGCTGCTTGGCTTTGTGAAATATCACCTAAAAAAAGTACAGTGTTTAGGAGTTGGCGTCATCTAGTGGTATGGTTGCAGATCGCAACCAATTGAGTACCCCTCAGCTCACTCCTCCCTTTCTAAGACTGCGGTAACGTGAGCCACTGAGTGCAAAACCGTGGTAACGCCGTTCACCTCGCTCCAAGGCCATTTTTACTATAATAACACTACTTTAGGAGCAACAGAAGTCAGGCGGCGGCTGGCGGTACCAAGGTTTTACACTCTGCGGCTCACGTTACCGCATTTTCACAAGCTTGTCAGAAAACTACGGTGGCGTTCAGGTAACGTAAAAACACGAAAGGCTCTCTCTCAGTGTTTGGTTTGTCCGTTCTGGGCTACTGTAGAAACACGGCGGAGCAACATGGTGGACTCCGTGAAGAGGACCCGCTCCCTATGTAGATATGAAGGGCTCATTCTAAGCTAACGAAAACAAAACAATTCTTAGTTTCATGTAATTATACACTAAAGAAAACATAGTTATGAATATTATACTCCATTTCTGCTAATAGATCCCCCAAAATCCTACACACTGAGCACATTTTTTACATCAGTGCACCTGTCTGTCACAATCAACATGCGCTGCTTCAGCGGCGTCAAATCCAACTTCCGGCTATGCAGATGGAGCTAAAAGACGCCATGTTCAGTTTGATTCTTGTTTTGTTTAACTGACACACCCAAGTTACACACAACTATTTGCTTGTCTGCTTGCTGTTAATTTAATATTTTTCACATCCCTGCCTTTCTTAATTACTGCATATTTCTTCCAGAGATCAATGAATCGGTGAATGTCAGCGGGTTACGAACCTCGCAGACCATCTAATGCTCATTCCTGCTGCTGCCCTGGCAGAGCTGCATGTTTTTAAACTGTCAACTCCTCCTTGTAACTCCTCGTCTTTTTGATCCAAGACGGGGCTCTAGTGACTTTGAAGGCACGTGGCAGAGACAAGAAATGAAAGTGTCACCGCAAAAAAGAAGAAGATGGAAACTACAGTTGATTTTAAAGCAGCAGAGGGAGGCAGCATTAATTAGGGAGATGTGACCTGAGTGCTTCTCAGAGCTCCCATCTATTTCCTCCGGACGCCAGTCACTAGAGACGTTTTGGGAAGCTGCCAAAACGCTGTGAGGATAAATGAAACATTTAGGGACTGATTGAGTCCCTGAACAATTTACAAACACCGTCCATACACTGCAGGGTCCCGCCGAGAGCGGAGCAGTCAGTATGTCCAACAAATACAATAAGATGAAAAGTTATCGATTCCTAATGTGGGGAAATAGTTTGTTGCAACAGCTATAGTAATATGATACAGCAGCAAGGGGTGAAGGGAAACATTACTACTATTAGAAATAACAACAAGAACAGTTTGAGATTCATATAAACTACAGCTGAAACTTGGAACATGCTGTTATCATGGGGCCACTTTGTTCGCAAATGTCAGCATGCCAACATGCTAAATTAATATATCGTTTAGCCATGTTAGGCTAATCATTACCTACTATGCGCAAACCAGCGCAAAACATTTTTAGTTGAAAAAAAACGAGTTTGTTAACAGCAGTTTACAATTGCACTGAAAATTTAATGCAAAATGTATTTTATCAAACCTACATTTACATTATTTTTATTGAACTTATTATAGTATTATTTTAGGAATTATGCATGGCTGATCTTTTTTAATTTAACAAAAAAAAATCTCACATACCCCTTGCAGTACTACAAAGTACCTGTAGGGCTACTAGTTCCCCCATTTGAGAAACACTGATTTAGAGCATAGACTGTATATAAGAAGTGGACGTAGTTACCGTGACATCACCTATTGGTTTGTGGACTGCCGTTTTGAAGCCTCGAGTTCGGCATTTTGGCCGTCACCATCTTAGTTATTTGGAACCAGATGTGACACAAGAGGGTGGAGCTAAGTACAACCGAACGCTGAATAAGACATTTTTAGACGACCAAAAAGGTTTCTAAGATGAAAACACAGACAACTCCGAGACCGGACAACGCTGTGGTAGCGACCTGTCAATCACAAGGTAGCCACGCCCTAAAGCATCCCCTGCTTTATGGTCTATTTGACTCTAAATGGGACCATAATTTACTAAATGAACATCATGCTGTATTGAAGAAGACTTGAAACTAGCAACTGAGACCATAAACTCATGTTTACAATGTTTACTTAGGTAATAAATCAAGTGAGAAGTAGACTTCTATACAATCAGACTTCTGTTTGCAACCAGAGGAGTCGCCCCCTGCTGGCTATTAGAAAGAATGCAAGTTTAAGGCACTTCAGCATTAACTTCATTTTTCAGACCCGGAGGTTGCCTACTGATTACATCACAGACTCCATATTACATTATATACACTAACCTATTGCCAGTCTAGAGTCGTCAATGTCTTTACTGTACATGATTAAATGTATTTCTTTAGACTGGGTGGACACCAACACACACAGGGAGAACATGAAGACTGTACAGTAAACATAGAGGCAGCAGTACTACCAGCGAGCTGTCGCTGCTGCTGCTGATGAACAATTACCACCTGAAACGGTAATGGGTATGGTTGTACCCTGAAGGCTTGAAAAATGAGCGTGCACCTGGAAAGTTGCCAGTTGAAATCCCCAGACTGCCAGAGAGGGTCTGGGAGGAGAGAGTGAATGCTTTTTTTTGTGTTTGTATAGCAGACAATACAAATAAAGCTTAGGATGAATTGGACCCACTGTGAAATTTGATTGGGATGAATGGACCTTGATGTTCTTTCTCTCTGTCCCCAATCTCTTTTAATTTACTGGTGTTGTGGAGGATATGGTTCTCATCATTAATCAGCAAGACAAATGAATCCCCAGCTGCCTCGGTGTGAGAGAGCGCAGGAAACTGAGAGAGAGGAAGAAGAAAGGAAGGGGCGGGGTATATAAATCAAGTCTGCTTTGATTAATTCACCTTGGTCTAGAGGACGTGGCTAATAAGATCCATTAGGTTGATATTCTGGATTCTCGTGTATTGTGTTAAATGTCAATAAAAAAGGAGGCATTCAAAATGGTTAATTATACCGGGGCCACTGAAAGTCCTTACATTTAGTAACACCAATTAGTAATGTTCAACTCAAATTACAATCATTTGCGGGTAATTATCCTATAGAGGTTCTGCTTTTTGAGGGGTGTTGGTAAAAAAAACATCAATCACATAAACAAAAGAAGCATTCAATGCAGCATTTGAACAATCAATACATTACTCCACAATCCTGTTTGGAGTTGAAGTCAGAGTATGCATGCATTTGAAAGAGAAGACAGTCATAATACTTCCTCAATTTGTCATATAATTCAATATTTTTGTCACCGTGCTCCTTTAAATGCTGTATTTTCTGTTTGGACGAGCTGCCTCTGATAGGGCCATTATTGTGCACTTCCTAATGCGGTCACAAGAAGGCACTCTAGCACCTGTTTCAGAGCTCATCCGCAGTGTGCCACAGAAGGAGAGGATGGGGGTCTAACAGGCAGAAATAGGGTTGCAACATTTGAGCAAAATTTGCATTTACTCAAAAGATAATACTGCAGTAGGCCTGCAAAACAAAAAGTCCAATTCTATACACAATTTCCAAAATCCAAAAAAAAGCCTTTTTTCATTTGAAGAAAGACATAATGACATGCAGAGGCACTAACACAATATTCAGTTAGGCTAGTTCAATTCTCCTGAGGTTGGTACTTGAAATTTCCCAGCCCTATCAACACAAAAGGTCAATATGAGCTCAGCAAGATGAATATAAACCACTTTTTTTTTTTTTTTTTAAATTGAAACAGCTACGATTTTGAGGGAAAATCATTTCTGAATTTCCCCTTATATTAGAGGAACACACATGCAATTCGACCTGCAGCAGAAATCAACACAAGACAGGAATGATCTCGAGTGTGAATACGAAAACAAAAAGAAAATGAAAAAACGAGAGCCACCATTAATAATAACATGCATTATTTAAAATCACTTGTGGGAAGATAAACAGCTCAACATTTGCTTTTAATTAAAACAATGTAGAGTATATATTTTATCTTCACAGCGTATTATCACTTGAATTATTTACATATTTAGCTGTTTGGCACGATGGATATATTTCTGGAGGGCAAAAAAAGCAAAACAAAACTGAATAGTTGGTTGAAGTAAAGAACACAAACTTTACTCGGGAACAACAGCAATTAAGAGGTAAAGAAAAATCCTAATTAAAAAGAAAGAAGTATTATTGCACAAAAAGAAGAATCAGCATCCATGTGTGGTTCAACAAAAGGGCAGTAATAAATCTTTGACTGGCTTTATATCTGCTCTATTTTGGGGAATAAATGAGTGGCTAAAAGTTGAAGTTATTAACCTTGTTGTTGGTGTTGCTGTTGTAACAGCCTGTTCGCACAAAAATGCGTATAAATGCCACAATAATGCGCAATAAGTACGCCTTAAGAACGGCGTTATTGCTTTTGGCGTGTCATTTGTACGCTATGTAGTCTGTATTGACTGCAATGTAAAGGAAAATGCAAGAAAGGCCGCTTATGGTGGGCAGATAGGGAGGTGGATGGGTCCAACAAACACAGGCCTTTTAGTGACGTTTGTGACGTGTTTTCTGTAGTTGTGTTACGTTGTTATGTTATATTGTTTTATTTAGTTCCCTTATTTATTTTAAGCCCAACCATGACGTTTTTCCTTACCCTATCTAAATGATTTTCTTGCCTGAGCCTAAGTTAGTGGTTTTCTAACTGCGGATGTATGCATGACGTAGAAATGACACGCAAAAAGGCTAAAATGTGTACTCATGACAGGCGGAATGTCTAAGCAATGTTGTGGTATTTATACGCATTCCTGTGAGACTGGGTTGGCTGTCCAGAACCCATTTGACTAATTCCATCTGCTAAAATAAGATTAATGTGGGTAACACATTTGCTCAGATACAGCAGTCAACTTTGTCTTCACCAAGCTATCAACCCCCCAGGACAACTGGAGAAAATGACTTGCTCTTTGAGTCTAGGGTTGACCTAAGGTTGAGATGTTACAGGCCTCTCACTCCGACATCACAGGCATGGCCCTGAGGCGTCCTCTACGTACCCTACAGCAACAAAAACTCACTCTTAACATGACGGACAGGCTTGGTCGTACCACCCACTTAGTAAAGGTCTTTATGGAGGCACAAGGTTCTTCATAGCCTCTGGCACCACATAATGTAGAGCCCCATAGACAAGCACAAAGACTTATTAAAACCCAGAGGCAAAAGAAACCCATGGATTAAACATGGAGAAGCCTTGAATGCCACGAAGGCAGCTCAAACTCACAGATGATAAAGATGACCTACAGTCTTACTGACCAGCGACCGAGACCCTTCAGCTTTATCTAGACCTTCAGGGGGGACATGTACAATCCAATGCCCCTTTCCCACTCGACAAAAACCCACTTACACCCACTAACATCTAGCTTTTGTCTTCAATGAGAAAGGTTACAATCAGTATTCATTCCCGGGACAAATGACTCTGCAGTAGTCACGGGTATTTATCGGCTCCAGCTCCGATCTACAGTGATGGAACATTTTCTCCCTTTTTCCGGTGCGATGCTATGTGACGCGCGAAGAAGTGAATATATAATAAAATAAATAAACAGGGATTTGGACAATTATTATAATTTATTAACGTACAAAACCTACAATTAATATGCTCTCCTCAATGTCACCAGACTCCAGTCAGACAACAGTCATTTTACCTCACTGATCATCGTAAAACACACTTTATCAAAATCGTCTTTGTTTGTCTTTCTACTGTTCCAACATTCCCCAACTCTGCTTTGAAAGAGAGACTTAATAGGTAACAGATATAAAAAAGAAGTAACAACCATAACATTTTCACTGTTTATAAATCTAGCAACAAAGTTTTTATAGGAAACCTGGTTTATTTGGATCATTACTTGGATCATACATGCATAGGTGTGGCCCTCTTCTCTATATGACAACACTGCTAAAAGAATAAGTCCAACATGGCAAGAGTGAAACAATCAGACGGGTATTAAACGACCCCCCAGCCAAGTGTATTTGGAAGATAAAACCAAGGCAAACAGTTGCAACAACTGAAAGCTTTTGCTACAGCTTGGTGCTTTAAGCATGCCATCTCAAACATCTCAAGCCAAGTCAGTGTTGTAAAATAGCTGAAGAAAGAACCCTTACCTGAGCCAACATTAGTAAAACACCTGTATTGATGGACTAATCCAGTTAACCCATCTTCTCATCAGGCCCACATCCATCCTAACAAGCACAAACAAAAACAACATCTTTCAACACTAAAACCAGGCGATGCTGTCCACTTATACATCTTCATTACTCTTTTAAACCTGCTTAAACTGCAGCACACAATCTTACCTGATGAAGACCGAGGAGGACAAACACTGCACTGCACCTTATGGAGACACCTCATGCTGAACCTGCAGTGAACCACAACAGCCAATAGGGGGAGCAAGACAGAAAGGAAGTGACATCACACCAGACCAAATCACCTGATCAGAGTGGGGGGCTAATGGACATGTGTAACTATTGTCAGATCACATTTTAGTTTAAGTTACCCTTTTTTAGATAGTGATGTCGGTTAATCGGTCCACCACTTAGACTGAAATATTGCAACAACTGATGGATGGATTGCCATGACAGTTGGCATAGACTTTCATGGTTCCTACAGGATGGATCTTAGCAACTTTGGTGATCCCTTGACTTTTAATCTAGTGTCACTAGCACGTCAAAGTTTCCACTTATCCAACATGATAAGTCAAGTGAAGTGAATAAGGTCAAGATAGCATAACTTCCCTTCATTCATAATCTGATTTAGTAGCTCTTATATACAAAACCATAAGAGAACCCGCCCAAACATCGGCCCCACTTTTTAGTTGCAAAGTGTAACAATGTAAAATAAACAAGAAAATAGTCAAAATGACCCACTGAGCACAAATTGCAGTTGAAAACAAAACAATCATAACAAATGCTGAATGGCACAGAGCAATTTTCTGCTGCAGTCAAACAAACAAAGGTGATGTTTTAAGCGGTAAGTGGCTGCGGCTCTGATTTCACAAATAACAATGACAACAACTCAAAGAGAAGGGAGTCGTGGCTGAATGGAAGTTATGCTTTAACAAAAAACAAGCACCTTTGTGACAGGAAGGTATTGCATTAAAAATCAGAAGTGACTGAGGGGTTGTTTTTTTTACAGTAATGGTGACAAAAGGGGAAATACTTTCAGGTAAATGGATTTAAAATAAAAAAACAAGAATCAGCAAGAGCAACAGGTCAACACGTGGTTTCAGAAGGTAGTTAGTGCAATAATCTCATAGAGATGTGTGACTCATGATTTACCGAAATGTCCTGGTTGGTATTTTGGTCTCTATTGGTTACTAAGATACAACATTAAGAGGTTTATTTACCTGTGAATGCTTTATGCTTGTAGAGGAGTCTGTTCTTGAAGAAGAGGAGTAGGAAGACGTGATGGAGACAAAGAGTAGTGAAATCGATGAGAGTAGAGCGATTGAAAGTGAAGGTTGCTCTGAAGCAAGTGAGAATGATGAAGAGATTGGTGGTTATATTTAGTTTAAGGTTTGGTAAAGATCATGGTCTTGGTTCAATATTGCTAAAATCAAACTTGGAGCATGAGAGATGTGTTTATTTTGTACAGATTTAACATGATCTTTCCTGCCTTTAACCAAGGGGCTGGAGTCAGGATGCAAACCCCGCTCTCCCATATCAAAGTCCTGCCAAGTTAGGATTTCTCATAAAACATAATTGGCAAAACAAATTGGTAGAGTATGAATGCAATATCCAAACCCATCGGCTATCGGTCTAATAAGCCTCTGGGGGTAAGGGGCTATATTCCTGGGGTTATATCTGGGCCTTCCTTTTCCATGCGCTGCACATTGTTTACGGTCTGATTAGCAACTTGAGATGCCAGAGTGGAGTTGGAGTTGAGAGATGACGTAGCACCAAGTTGCGGTATTTGACGAGTTGGGAGTGAGGACGGCTTGACTCAGGATGACAGAAAAAGTCTTAACTGGTTACTTAGTATTTAATGATTGTATGAAAAAATGATGCATTATGCAGAGAGTACGACTCCGTGCGTAATGGGGACCAAGTCTGATTGCAGAGCAAGGACAAGTAGCTTAATTGTTGTGAGCCCTTACAGGTGGCCTAATTTCCTGAGTGCCCTTAAGGGTCGCCATTACCACAAGAGTTTATGGGTCTGCTCCTTCCTGCCCCTTACAATCTCACAATCAATAAATCATTGGTAATAACTTCTGCTTCACCTATTGGTATCAGGCTGGGGAGGTTTGCTTTGCAGAGCCTCTTCATGGCCTTCTAATCTTAACAGCCTCTGGGTAGGTGCTAAGCAGCCAATCGAGGAATAATATGCGAGTGGTAACAAGGACAGAGTTCATAGGATCAGGATCTGGCCCGCACTCAGTCAAATAATAATGTGGTTTCGGTGCACATGTAATGGATAAATACAGTATTATTCATTTCAGGCTGCTGCAGCTTTAACCTTTTGAGTTTGCAAGGTTAACACATAAAGACAAGACTGCATCACTGACCTTTTCATTACTGTAGACAAAACACAGAGGACACACACACAGCAGAAAACATGATTATACTCCGGCTTTGTTAAGTGCAGCCATTTGCTGTTGTAGAATCAGTTAGCTTGTAATGAATAGCATTTCTTTCCGTGTAAAGTTATTCGAGGATATTGAGTAATGAGTCCATAACAGACCAACTGGAGCGCACATTACACATGAACTCAGAGGGATATTTTCTATGACTGATAGCTTGCCTCGGGTCTTCACGTTCTAATCAATAGCAGTATCACCTTTACTTATTTAAGGTGTTGGCTCATTATGTACAGCACTTGAGGTATAATGAGAGCCCGAGGTGAAAATGTAATTAAAAAGATAATATCTTCCTCTGCTCCCGTCATCTACTGAATACTGAATATTATAGGTGTGTTAATGTCTAAAGTAAAGCCTGACTCATGGACATTAAATATGAACAGAGAAATACATTTCTCTATGACAGATCTCTCGCTTCACGTCAATTCCATCCACCGTGTTGGAATCAATAACCCTATATCCATTTATTTAAGATGTTAGTTAAAACGTTTCACTGCACCCACCAAGCACACCAAGCAGAGATTGATTTTCAGAGTATAAACCCTGTCGAATTTATTCAAGCTTTCACGGTGCTCCTCGAAGGTATTACCCTATATTGTGTTAATTAGGAGCGCTTGCTTTATACTGCATGTTCACACTGGTTTATGCATGTGATAAAGATTTCATGACATCAATGCCTGCCAAGGTTCACTTCAGATTGAAAAGGAGCTTTCAACATCACCAAAGAATAAGTTGAAGTGGATAGTATATACCCGTATTATATATTATATTATATACCTAAATACACTTATGATATTCCAACACTGACTGTCCGTCCCTTCAGGCCACCCTCCAAAGCCACTCCCCCAAAATAATCATTATGAACGCAAACATATCCAGCCCTTTCTCATTCTCAGGGCGTCAAATACCAATGCACCGATGCAGAAGGCAGCCTTTAGCGATATGAGATGCCCCAGGCTTTCCATTAACTACAATGTAAACCCATCCACGGCAACAGTAGACGCACAGAGAAAGTGCTGTGGTCGTGTATTACAAAGAGTGAAAAAGACACACCAGGTGGGCGGGAGGGGAGGTGAACGGGTCCAACAAACACAAGGCTTTCATCCAGGAGACCGCTATTCGTGTCCAAGTTCCTCTTTCAACTTTCACGTTCACAATCAGCTGATCGTCCGTGCCCCGTCTTCACAAAGTTCAGTTTTGTTTTCACTGACAAACGTAGTAGTTTTAAGCCCAACCATGTTGTTTTTTTCCTAAACCTAACTAAGCAATTGTTTTTGTTTAATTCTCAACGTTAAGCGTTTACTGTGACCGAAAACTCAGCAACACTTTGGGACACGAACACCGGTCTCCTGGTTGAAAGTCCTGTGTTTGTTGGCGAACTGATCTCATGGGAAGGCGTATAAATAGCACAACATTACAAAGACATTCCACGTGTAATGAGGAAGCATTTTCGCCTTTTCGCCTCGTCATTTGTACGCCTTCTTTCGCGTGTAATTTTTACGCCACGCTACAAAAGTACGGTAACGACCGCAGTTAGGTTTAGGCAACAAAACCACTTAGTTAGATTTTAGAAAAACATGTTTGGGCTTAAAAAAAGAACGTAAACTAAGTAAAATACCGACGGAAACAACGTAACATAACTATGGAAAACACGTCACAAACTTCTCCTGGTTGAAAGTCCTGTGTTTGTTGGACCCATCCACAATAAGCAGTCTTTTGCATTTTTTATTCTGCATCACTTTGATGCATTTACATTGCAGTCAGTACAGACTACATGGCGTACACATGTCATGCCAAAAGCAACAAAGGCTTTGTTATTACACGTAATATGACTTACAAATTACCGTGTCATTCATACGCCATTTGGTGAGACTGGGCTGGATATTCAGCAATGCAAAAATTCATTGAAGCTGAACGTGTGTAGGTGATGGTGTATTTGTGAGGTATTTCAAAACAGGACAAAGTGTAAAGTCCCTCCAGTCGTCATGAACATTTTTCACCACTCCAGGCATTCAACTCAAGTCTGCTGCTACTCTCAGGTAACTGTTCCCCTCATTGCAACCTATATCCAATGCCCACTTGACATTATAGCGGTGTACTTAAAGCTGTCAGTGATCTGCTCTTTTGCTGCCACACTGCCCACCTGAAAGCTATATACTGCAACAGGTGCAATCTCTTGCTGCTGCTGTCCATAAAGCATTTTCAACCTGAGAGTCTCTATTCCCCAAGGAGGGGAATCTATTATTCCTGCTGTGTAGCGTTTCCTTGTGAGGAGTGATGAAATCAGAGCCTGAACGACAAAAATCACCTCTGTACATATTCACATCATAATGCATTGTGAGTGAAGTTACAGTAGTTAAGGGTTAGGTGTAGGCAACAAAACCACGTAGGTTTAGGAAAAACATCATGGTTGGGCTTAAAATAAGTATGTAAACTTAGTAAAATCTGTACAGAGACAACGTAACACAAGTACGGAGGACACGTCACAAACATCACTAGCGTAAGCTCAAAATAAATCGACAACACTTTGGGAAACAAACACCCAATATCCTGGTTCAAAGTTATGTGGGCGTAGCAGACATACAGGATGATGTAATGCAGTGTTTCCCACAGGATTTTGGGTGACTGTGGTGGCTGGACCTCGGACCCGACTAAAGATTCACGTGACTGACGATACCGGCGAGTCATGTGACTAAAGTCTGACGTTACAAAATAAGTCAACGTTACTTTCGTTGAATAACGCCGCGGTTAGGTTTACATTGGAGTTAGTTGAAAGCTCGTCACATAGTGCTGCTAAAGGGCGCCTCCGTGCGTTGGTTTCCGATGCCGAGGGGCACTTACCAACGGTGGTATTTGACGACTTGGGAATGAGACGGCCAACGAGTTTCAGCTCAACAGCAAGCAAAACTTCTGTATTCGCATTAATACATTTGTAATCATGAATTTATTTTAATTGCAATAATTGCATTGTCGATAGTTTTGCTCTCAGTCTATTTTTTGATTGCATAATAAAGAGACACCACTATACATTTACTCCACCTGTGGTGCATCACCATAATATAATAATATTTAGAGTAAAAAATAATTCCAACACCGATTATTTTGGACATTAATATCTTTTCTTTTTTATTAAGACAAGAACTCTTCATTGTTTTGTAAAAATGTCTATTTATGAACCAATACAAAATGTGTATGGGAATGTGGAACTCCTTTTCTCCATTAATACACATTAACATTTCCCAAGAACAGCAGAGAGACAAAAAGAATCAATCTAAAAACAATGACTGGTGACACAATCAAAACTTTTCTGGGAATCAAACGTGCTTCCAAAGGCGGTGGTGCGTTGAACGTGACAGTAGTAGTAGTACAGCCACAACAAGTTTCTGATCCTGCTTCATTCCAATAAACAGTGTACTCTTTATGACCTATGTCAACACAAAAGCAATACTTAACACATATTTTACAGTGCACCAAATATTAAGAAAAATACAGAAAACATGTACAACATATATGCAAAATACCACCAATTTTGCCTCTTGGATCTAAAATAATGTGTTGTACTTGATTCGATGAGGATGCATTGTACTTGCTTTATTAATGTCATTGGTGGGGCCTAAACTTTGCATTCTACCTGAGATGCAGTCACATCGGTCAGCAACGCATGAACCAGAGACAGGACATTATCAAAAGAATTTAATGTGGAGAAAACTACACCAGTTACACTGTAAGACCATTTTTACTTTTACTGGGCATTTAATAGAAAATAAAATGATACATACAGTAATCTAAAATATCATTCTGCTATTTATTTCAAATTCAATCCTCATCATTTGAACCTACTTGAATGTTATTTTTTATATTGGAACTTTGGGAGAGCAAAATTATAAAACATTTGGAGAAACACTCCTGCCGTTCCAACGCATACAGATTTAATATGCACAAATAAAATATTAATGCATCAGCCTTAAGGGAGAAGACAATATTCAGTTCTATTCCTTTATTGGCAAGACATATTTTTGAAGTCGGATTTAAATGGAAGCTGCCACATGTCACTGAAGCGAAATAGTGCTCACTGTAAAATACAAATCACACAATCTCAGTCTTGCAGATGAAGTGGCATCTGCTCTGTGATTCATAAAGCAACGATAACAAGTCAAGTTAATAGTTTTATCAGACACCAGACTGTAAAACATCGAACCTAATCAGAACCCTTCCCCAACCCCACCCATCCACGTAACAAACACAAAACAGTGTCATCAGCATACAGTGTTAACTTAGTGGTAATTCCTTTGTGAGTACAGGACTTTTTAAATTAACTCAAGTTTTAACAGAAGTTGGGGAGAGTTGGACATCTTTGTCTGCAAAACCCCTCCTGAAGTCCCCGTCTACAACTGCCATATCCAATGGAAACGCTAAAAATATGCCCACAGCTCCCACCCAGCCCTCCGGCTGTCTTCTAAAACTGCAGAAAAAATATCAAACGACTTTTAAAATGCAGATGCGTTATGCTCGGGGAGAGTGAAATTTGCGTAATGCACTTCACAAGAACCTTCTAAACTCCCTTTGGACAACCCTGTCTCCCACAAAATGACATTCCCATACAGCTAAACTGCATTCTCAATTACGCTTGTAGGGAAACGTATTTTCTCCCGGATTATGATTGCAGTTTTAAACATGTGATTTATATTGTAAATTGAAGCAAAACAAAACAAAAATGCACCAAAACTACTTGGTTATGTTTAGGCAACAAAACTACTTGGTTATGTTTAGTACAAACATCATGGTTTGGCTAAAAATAATTATGTTTGTTACGTTATTTAAGTTCTCATCTCATCTCTCATCTCATCTTCAACCGCTCGGACCCCAAACTTCCCTTTCCCGGGCCAGATTAACCAGCTCTGACTGGGGGATCCCGAGGCGTTCTCAGGCCAGTGTGGAGATATAATCTCTCCAACTAGTCTTGGGTCTTCCCCGTGGCCTCCTCCCAGCTGGTCGTGCCTGGAAAACCTCCCTAGGGAGGCGCCCAGGGGGGCATCCTTACTAGATGCCCGAACCACCTCAGCTGGCTCTTTTCAACGCAAAGGAGCAGCGGCTCTACTCCGAGTCCCTCACGGATGACTGAGCTTCTCACCCTATCTCTAAGGGAGACGACAGCCTCCCTCCTGAGGAAACCCATTACCCCGTTATTTAAGTTACGGACATAAATTAAAATAAGTTTTGGTTTCACACGGGACATAAGTTCCGTGGACTCTGATTAGAAATGTATTTATACGCCAAAACAAACGTAATCCGGGAGAAGTTTCACTCGAAACGTAATTGACAAGGCAGTTTTGTTGTATGAGAACATATTTTTTTGTAGACCAGGCTGCTTCGAAAGACCCCAAAACCACAATCCCCATATGGAAATGCTGTCTTCATGCATGACTATGATATATTAAAGCTATCACACTGTTAATGTGTTGCAATCTGAGCTGCACGTTGAGAAATTCCAATCAAACGTGTTAACATGGCAATAAAGTATTGAATCTTAGATATGAGTGTCCACACAGCGAGCAACACCGTTAGGTCCCAATAGCGTCTAGTGACATATTAATAAAAATTGAGTATGTTTTACCATTATCATTGATATGTAGCTTGTATATAAAATTAAAAATCAAGTGTAATTTGAGGTGAAGTACAGTGGCGAAGAGAGCTCAACGTAGTGCAATTTAAGAAAACACAAGCAAATGAAGAAAACATCATTACCGCTCTGGCAACTCATATGAGAAAAAGCACATCAACTAAACAACAGAAGCAAATTAAGAAGCAAATTCATGAATTTGACATAAAGGCGCAAGTTGGAAATACAGAAAACAGTCAAATACAGAAACGCTGCCAGTCGTCCAAAGCAACGGACCTACAACACAATAGTTGCGAAAATAGTACGTGATTAGCAACATCTCCAATAATATCGGCATACAGTAATTCATTCAGAATGTTAAAACTAAGTATGACATGGTTGGTACCAATGGATTTCTTAGGTTTAGGTCTAGTTTCTCATGATATCTGTGTCTTCACTCTAGCACTAAAACTGAACCTACTAGAGCTTCTGAAAGACAGTAAAGTCGGGCGATCCCGCGGGTCTCAGGGGGTTATAAAATAATAAAGGAATGGTTGCAGCTACTGTTGGGTTGATTAAAAGTCGATCATTTACGTTGATAAAATGTTCAAAGTGATGTGATTTCATGACCCACAAAGCCTGTTCAAAACTTTCCACCCACAGCTGTCATATAGAGTACGGACTCATTAAGCGAGCTGCTTGCTGCGTGAACACATAATTATGACAAACAATGCCATGAATACACCGCTCATTGCCATGTTAAGAAGCCGGGGCATTAATGTAACCCATGGATTACCCCCCCCGCCCCCCCGGAGCACAACATCTGTAATAAGTTCAGTTACAAACAGTTAATTACTTTTGGCATTCCTCAGTGCTCCCCAGCTGGCACAGCTAAACAGATCCTCATTCAGTTTTGGCAGGTGATACAGTACGTAAAGCAAGATAGAGAAGCAAAAAAGAATGAGTTTTAGCACGTATACATACATGCAAAAATGTTTACAAGCTGCTGCACCAACGCAAAACATATAGAAGGTGTGATGGAAAGACTGGCCTGTCTCTCAGAGCATTTCAGTTTGAAGACATTTACTTTCCTTTTGACAAAACTCACAATGAGTGTGACACAATAAAATCCACAAAGGTACTCTAGTAAGTTGTAAAAAATATTTCTTAGTAAGGATTAGTGTACAATACAGCTGTGATTCCATTGGCTTGATTTACATTGGATTGTGTGTGTCTATGAGATAACATGAACCCGCTGTAGGGAGGACGTTTTGTGCAGCTTTCCGAACATTAATTTGAATGTGTTTGATTGAGGCTGTTTCTCTTTTCGGTGATGTTATGTACAACAACGCCTCTTTCAGCTGCTGGTTGGCCCAATATTAATATTTTTTATTTTCAACAGCCTTTTATTACTGAGGCATCTTGACTGAGAGTCTGCCAAAAAACAAATTTAAAACAATTTACATTTTCTTACCATTTGTAAGGAAAATATTCTAGAGTGAGAGCAGATGGAAATCAATTGAATCGCATCATTAGAACTCAATAAAAGCTGGTGGGAAAACAGAGTTTCCATTCAGACTAATAGAAGAAAAACAGTGCTGAAGAGAGGAGGAAATCAAAATAATGAAATGGCAGCGCAGCGAGGAAAAATAATGCACTACTTCTCTTTACTAAGAAAGGTAATTGTTTAAGAGGCCGTAGTAAATCTGCTCTGAAGAACAAACTCAGGTTGCAAAACATGAATTTAAAAAATTGGCCCAATAAAATCATTTCTTTGCTGCCTTCTTTTTGATTATGTTTTCAATGTGGTTGTGTTCAGGGGCAGGGAGAGCATATACAGTACATTAAACCTGTTTCTCATTTATGTCCTTTGTACAATGATATGTAAAGCATTCCATGCATTTTTGGAGCTGTCAAAACCAAAACAAAAAATAGAGAGAGGGAAGTATAATGGCTTGAGACAAATCACAGTATACTGGAAAGAGTTTTTGTTATGCAGTAGAGGACGCGTGTGTGCAGACACATTTAGGGAAATGAATAAAGTGGCTGTGTAATTTTACCCTCATACAAAAGCCAACAGCACATTGATGATTACGAAGTGGGAAAGATGAAAAGGGGGGAGCAACAAGGTTATGCAAATGAGGATCAACACAAATCCAAAGTATGGATAGAACAAGGCACAGAATTTTCTGCAAATGGTTGAACTAAATAAAATTCGTACCAGCAGTTAGGGAGGTGTCGAATGGTGAAGCTCTCTACAGTGATTTCTGGCAACGTCTTGGCGCACCCTTCCCACCCCCAACCCCCGTCCCAGTTTACCGAAAAACCCCGAACCCTCCCCATTTTTTGTCCTTTTTTGATTTTTAATTTTTTTTACACACAAAACATTCCATCTACATCTGCAGACTAGACTAAACAACGGCTTAAAACCAGGCCTTTCTTTAAAACGCCACCTCTCTACTCTCACTAAAAGTGAATCCCTCCGTCAAACCGCCCTCTCCCCCCTGAACCCGGCCCCCCAAAAACAGCTCGGCGTCCCAAAGAGGACACTTAGAGTGAGGGGTCCTGCTTTGATTAGATGTAGTACTCTTTCTTTTCGTCCGAGTTGGTGTGGCCACCCTCTGCGTTGATGATGGCTGTATCCGCGTCCGCCGCATCGTCCGCTCCTTTGGCTTCGTGTGTGAAGTAGGTACCTGAGGAGGAGGAGGAGGAGGAGGAGGGGATGAAGGACAGTGTCACGGACTGGGTAATAGCCTGCTGCGTAGATGATACAAAAGATTAAAATGTGCCTCTACATCCCACAGCACCTAATTATGCAAATCCGTCTCCATGTGGCCATTTACACAAAACCTAACACCAGAAAGCTGTAATATTCAGATTATACATCACTTTCCCTCCTTTTCATTCAAATTGGCACATGAAAATCAGGGTTTTGAAATGATCTCGAGTGTGGGGAAGAGCATGGCTCACACCTTCAAATTAACCTTGTCAAGTTCAGAGGAGGGGAAAAAAGGGAACTAGCGAGCCCCTTCAAACTTAATTTACAAGATTTATTCACCTCCTATCGCAGCAGAGGTTGATAACGAAGGCAATATTCCAGATCGGAGGAAGGGCACTTCAAACGCAGAAATAAAAGCACAAATGCTGCTTGAATAGATGGAAACAAGAATGGTGACCTGAGATATGTTAAGATTACATGTAATAAAAAGCCAAATCCTATTTTTTTTTCATTTGGTACTCCTTATTTAACATATTTTACATCAGGTTTTTATGACAGATGGAAGAAAAAAAGTATTGAATCATACATTTTTACCGCCATCATCCTATATTTGATATACTCTATGACAGGCCGGGGTCTCCAACAAGTAGCTCGCTCCCCGTTTCTGAGTGGCTCGCTAAAGGTTCAATGAATATGTACATAAATTTGATAACACAAAGTCACTTTGTAAACCTGTTTAAATTTCTATCCAATCAAATTGATTTGCCAATCAGCTGTCAATTAAACAAGTTACGCTGTTTTCAAGTTTGATTACGTCATTGACGCCGTAACATTAGGGGGTCATGTCTAGAAGGTAACCCGCAAATTGCAAAAATTCTCGCGAAACACGCTGCCCAACGACCTATCCTAACCTTAACCATCTTGCGAGTAACCTTCTAGACACGAAAAACATTAGGCGATGTTAACAGACTAGTGCACACCAGATTTGACAATGACCGCAGAAAGTAGCCAGGCCAATAAAAGGCTAAAAAAAATACTATTTTATGAGAAGCTAATGTTTTTTTTCCATAAATGTGAATGATAAATGTGTGCGTCTCTGTCGCATTTGCGTTGCAAGCGTGTCATCTAACGCGTTCTCATCCCAACTCGTCACATTCTGACAAAAAAATAAGTATGTTTGTTACGTAAAATAAGTATGCTTTAAAATAAGTATGGAAGTTACGTAACAAAACTATGGTAAAATAAGTCAACGTTGACTTGGTCTCACACGGGACACAAACAGCGGCCTCCTGGGTGAAAGTCCTGTGTTTGTTTGACCCATCCCACCTCAAACTCCCTTCCGCTGTAAGGACATTTTCTCGCTCTTTACATTAGAGTTAATCAACCAAGCGTCGGTATTTAAAGAGTGAGAACGGGTTGGTTGAGAAGGTGAAGTTGGATACAAACAATGAATTGTGTTGCTGTGATATAAACTACTGCAGATAATGAACCTTCTTACAGTTTAACAGTGTTATTCAGTTTACTACTGAGATCCATCAGAAGACAACAGTACTTATTTTCTGTCTGAACACAGAGAAACCTGAGGGGAAACACTGAGTTCAGAACCACCATAAAAGAAGAAAACACCTCCTCTATACCTTTAAATTGCCTCATTTACAGTATTTCCTCTCTAATGTATTCAATTCCATTTCCTCCTGCATAAGAAATATCAAAGTGTGAAATTTGTTATAGATTATAATTATTTCCGTGTTATGAGGGCAGCATACGAGATGCGTTATACTGTTCAGCGGGACCGCATGAACAATGTAATTTTACTCACCATCGGTAACCCGTAGCCTTAATAGTCGTCCTTCCATTATTTGGAGAGGACATAAAAGGAGTTTTTTACAGAAACAAAGCAGAGAGGCTACACCTGATAAACTTTATAGCCTTCTGGATCAATGTGTGTTTTAGAGGAAAGCAGTATACTGCTGAGGAATATATAAAACAACACTATTTTGACTTAGTTTTAGGGGATTTATGAAAGCATGTAGGGAAGCATGTAGAACATATTTGCTAGTCTGTGAACTGCCTGTTTCACTAACTGAGTTTTGCACACAACCCTCTAGGTAATTTATTTTTTTATATCTATATTTTGAAGTCATGCTGTTTGTTGATGTCAATTTTATTTAATTCCCTTTAATCTGTATAAATTGGGACTGTTTGGTTTGTGAGTATCTTCCGAGCTTTCATATGATTATTTTCCAAACTCAGTTTGTACATCCTGTTCCATGTTCTCCACATAAAGGGGAAGAGATTTATTTGGCCGGTGGTTGTTAGTACAAACTTGAGCAGTATCTTTATAACGCACCCTCCTCAGGTTTTCTATAGTAACATGGATTATAATGTACAGCGGTAGGGTGGTGTGTTATTGGCTGATTGCACCAGTTTACGGCTGTCTGTCAGTGTTGGTGAGTCCAGTGTTCCTGCTGTTTTACTCTGCGAACCATTTCAGCTACTGTCCATAGTTTCCTTTATGCATGCTGTATATAACAATCTGTCCCAATGCAGCTTTAGCTAAAACATTAAATGTTAGTACCAGAGGTGGGAACAAGTCATTGTTTTGCAAGTCGCAAGTAAGGCTTGCGTCTTTGCACTCAACTCCCAATTAAAGTCCCAAATCATAAACTTTGAGTTAAACAAGTCGTAATGCATTTTGTGTCTCCATCTGTAATTTTCCAGCCGCAAGTTTTGCATACTGCAATTTTTTTTTGTTGACCAGCACTTGTTGACTTGTTGTCAATCGATTAAAATAATTAATCGCGATTAATCGCAAATTAATCACATTTTTTTTCTGTTCAAAATGCACCTTAAAGGGAGATTTGTCAAGTATTTAATACTCTTATCAACATGTGAGTGGACAAATATGCTGCTTTATGCAAATGTATGTATATATTTATTATTGGAAATCAATTAACAACACAACAAGCTAGTATGACATGTTGGTACCAAAGAATTCTTTCGGTTTTCTAGTTTCTAGCGCAAGTTGTGTTAATGCGTTAAAGAAATTAGTGGCGTTAAAACAAGTTTGCGTTAACGCGTTATTATCGTGTTAACTTTGACAGCCCTATTTTGTACTCAAACAAAATTATCTTTGGTATAATTTTTTCTAACTGGCGCTCAGTTACGTAATGTTAGTTCTTCATTGTTCTCTCCTGCAACTTGATTGGATCTGGGGAATTAATTAAGTGACGATTTGCCGGGAATGAATAGAGTTAATGTTAGTTGATTCAGGAAATGAAGGGAAATAAATTGATTCATGGCACACTTTTTAAATAACATACTTTTAAATGTAGTTTCAAGTCAAAAGGATCAAGTCCAAGTGAAGTCACGAGTCACTGGTTTTAAAGTCCAAGTTGAGTTGCATCTTTTTTGATTTTGTCAAGTCACATTCAACGTCATCAAATTTGTGCCTCGAGTCTAAGTGACAAGCTGTATTTTCAGCTCCGGTACCTTTGTGTCTTGCGAAGTAGCGCCCCAAGACGATGAGTAGACAGAGCATGGCAAAGACGACCACGGCCACCACTCCTCCAATCACGGCGTGGTCCACCGTTCTGGGTGTTCCTTCTCCAGCTCGTGAATCTGAAAGCAAAAAGGAACAAGAACCTCAGTGTGGATAGACAACAGATCTCAGTCTTACACTGTGGGAATAGAAGTCATCCACCACATACAGTACCTACTGAGATATCTGACAGTTAAACGTGATGATAAGCATGTAGATTATGAACATAATGAAAATGTTCCAACAAGACTAGATAGACTGTTGGTCAAATATGTAGGTTCTCTTTATTCATCATGTCTCCATGACTTCACTTTGTGGATGGACTGCAAGACAACACTTACGTAAGTCTAAACGTGTGTTTTAGTGGACTTTACTGGTCTGGTTGTTGTTTTTATTAAAAGATTGCGTTCTTGATCTGGCCCATTATAACAGGTATTACACTGCAATATGTCTTCTTTTGGTATTGTTTGTTGGCAACGAGAAGGGGACCAGTTTGGCTCCTTTTTTGTCTGGTTGACATTTTAATAACCACTCTACAAAATTACCATGACGATAACAGTTTGGATTGCAATCAGGAGTTGATTAAAGTGAGCGGGAGAAGAATTACCATGTTCCCGCTGGACTGTGAGAAATCACTCAGGGACAGATTTACTAAGAAAATGGCGTCGCGTAAATGTGCGCAGCGGTTTTCTCGCAATATGTGTGTATTCAGCGCCTGATTTAGTAGCAGCTCATTACGCGGTCGGCTCCTGGTACTGCCCTCCAGACGCACTCTGAAGGAAAGCTCATTACTATTACTCTGAATATTACTCATAAAATTATGATTTCACAATCTCACTCTGTTAATTCATAATAGCCTAATTTCTTCATATCTGCAGGCCAGGTGGTTTTTATTTATAAAGCATATTTCAAACACAGAGATAGAGTTATGATCGGGCCAAAAAATCAGACCTTAAACCTGCATAGTTTCTGTCCAAAATATTATATATCTATGTAATGTATTACAAGCTAAAGTCAACTAAAGTCTTTTCAGTGCGGCAACATTATGAAGTGAATAACATGGATTATCTCGTTACAATAGCACCTGGCAGTGGGCGGGATGTATTAGACAGGAGGTGAACATTTTGTCCTTGAAGTTGATGAAGATGGAAGCAGAAAAAATGGACAAGCGTAAGGATGTGAGCGACTTTGACAAGGGCCAAATTGTGATGGCTAGACGACTGGGTCAGAGCATCTCCAGAACTGTTACAGCTCTTGTGGGATGTTCCCGGTCTGCAGTGGTCAGGACCTACCAAAAATGGTCCAAGGACGGAAAGGCGGTGAACCGGCGACAGGGTCAGACCCCCGGTTTATTGATGCACGTGGGGAGCGAAGGCTGGCATAATGGGCACTATGGAAGAAGGTGGTCCAGTCTGATGAATCACGTTTTATTTTTACATCATGTGGATGGCAACGAGTTCGAGGTGTTGACTCGGCCTCCAAATTCTCCAGATCTCAATCCAATCGAGCATCTGTGGGATGTGCTGGACAAACAAGTCCGATCCACGGAGGCCCCACCTCGCAACTTATACAGGACTTAAAGGATCTGCTACTGACGGCTTGGTGCCAGATACCACAGCAGACCTGCAGAGGTCTAGTGGAGTCCATGCCTCGACGGGTCAGGGCTGTTTTGGCGGCAAACGGGGGACCTACTCAATAGCTAATTGGTGTATATACTAAATACAGATTGTATGATATTTCTCCTCATTAATGAGAGGTGGGTATCAGATAAAAAGAAAGTGTGATTAATTTGCGATTAATCACCATTAAACATTTTAATTGATTGACACCCTCTACCATATTTACATTGAGCATAACAGTATATTATTGATTATAGCAGGGAGCATTCGGCCAGCGAACGAATAGCACAAATTAAAAGAAAAACACAGAGAAATTACAGCTTGGCCGAACACGAACAAGATCCAGCCGTGCACACAACAAAACATTCACAAATTACTCGCTGATTCGGAACGGTGGATAATGTTTTTTAAGCGTTAAGTAAAAAAAAAAACACCTGAGAGTGGAGAACAAGCCCCTGAAGCTCTCGGCCGTAATGCTATGTGAAAGCTATTGATCAGGTGTAGGGATCCATGACAGCCCAAAGTTAATATCCGTTTGGTGGATGTGATTGGCCTTTCGCAGCACAAAGGAGGAGCACATTTTTTCATTAATAGCCACACACAATATGTCGTAGTAAAATGATCGGGAGGGGTGGAGGTGAAGGTGGCGGAGAGGAGATGACTCACGTGGCTAAGTGTTGCATTGAGATGTGACCTGGAATTAAATCGCCATTCACACAGCACTTTGGCATGTAATATAATGTATACATTACTAATGCGTTTTGGTGCTTTTAGCTTATTAAGATACCATTACGCCATACACTTAACCTTCGCTTCCTAGCTAATGTCTTTTATAAAGACAGTAAAGCCAGAAAAAGTAAAGTCAGGACGCTGAACACCAGCCAGTTCTTAGCAATCAGTTCACGTGGAGGAAACCATCAGCCCCCTCCATCCATTAGCTGTAGGAACTCTAAAACCCCTCTCGTTCTACACTCCGGGGATTTGCTGAGTGAGCTCCAGGAAAAAGAAGCACAATTTATTAACGAATAACAGAAACAGAGAGAGAAACATCATGGATAACATCAGCCGCCGCCCACCTCTACACTCCTGCCTCACTCAACCTGCAGAAATAGAAGAGGGGAGGTGGGTGAGGCTGAGCCGTGCTACCTGTCAAACTCAACAAAACATTACCTGATAGATCTAATAGGTTATTTTGACTTCAGATTTTCTTTTTTAGTGCTGGGCAGATTCAATTAAACGGAGCAGGAATCCCTCTGACATCCAATTCGCTCTTGTCAGGCTGCTAAAGCTGTGCTTTAACACACTTTCCTATTACGATGTTAATGTGGACTTTGGCTTTGGGGGGAAGCGGGAGCGCGTGTGTTTGGTGTGTGTGTGCGGTGTGGTCCGGGTGGTGGAGGGCGGCGTGGACGGTTGCAGGAAATAATTCGAGGTTGTCTATATCAAACGTTCCCTGGTTTAAATTCGTATAAGAGGGAGGGGAGAGGAGAAAATCAAAGTCTCCACAACCAGTCTACATCATATCATATGGTGCTTCATCCCATAATAAACTCTGCCTTGCGGATTAACCTGCGTGAACAAGACCGGCCCTTTAAAGCCTCCAGTAATGGGGTTAGTCTGGCCTGTTGGTGGTGCTAGAGGGAAGGGTCTGAGGTCACTAAAACCTCCTCTTAAGGTGGAAATACACAAAATCCGCTGATGAATGTGAAGTCCTATTTATTTTCTATTGAGAGCAGGAGATCTGGCTGCACATTGCATGATGGATACGGTGAGTTAACTGACCATTCGACATATCTGAATTTGCATAATCATGTCTCAACTTTATGTGAATGAGGTCCGTCGATCGAAAGGCAGCAGGCTCGCGAAACTCCGATCAAATAAGATCAAATATGAATCAATATTCTGATACTGTAATGACTATTTTTCTCCACAGTCGAGCCAAAACCAAGCACCGCCCAGCGACCGAAGCAAACCGGACCGTTTCGGGTTCTGCCACGTCTTTCTGTTCGTTGGTTGGATTTGGTGTATCTCCAACTTTATTCTGAAGGAGCATGAAAAGCCACGGCAAATTGCATGGTTGCTTTAAGGTAAGAAATCTTTGGGGTGCCCCGTTAGCTCACCTGGGGCTCGTCTCATTTCTCAGTTTGTACATTCTCAATTCCTTTCCTTGCCTCCTCTCCTCGCGTCTTAGTCCCTCCCACTTGAGATGCGAGCGGAGGAGGCGAGGGAAGACACACGAGGAGAGATGAGTTGAGGCAACAGGCATTTAATAAATGAGACACCCGTGCTTCACAGTCGTCATTTCAAAGCGACGTCAATGAAATATGACATGTTGCACAGCTGCATCAGCTGTCCATTGTTTTGTTATACAGATGTATTTCATGATCTTCTGTCAGATGAGCAGAACAGTGGTCATGACAGTTTTATATATTTACTTTTAATTCAATTCACAACATAATGTGACAAGAATGTGTCGCGCCTCTTTTATACGAGTTACACGGGTGCTGAAAACACTTCCGCGAAGGATACGCTTCTGCATCCTCGCTCATAGCTCCTCCTCTCTCCTCGAGATGCATTTTAGGAATTGAGACATCTTTAAAGATGCTGCTTTCCAGATGACAGGCAGGAGGATGGAGGAGACAGGACATGAGGAGACGAGGTGGTACAAAATGAGTAGAGTGACAGGCTGAGTCCTTACAGCGGCCCGGGTTCGATTCCCGCACAGACCCTTTACTGTGGTATCCCCCCGCCTCTCTCTCTCTCTCTCTCTCTCTCTCTTTCTCTCTCTCTCTCTCTCCTGTCTTTCCTGTCTCTTTCAAAGCTATCACTATCCAATAAGACAGAAATGCTGAAAAATATCTTAGAGAAATCCTTGAGCCCGACAGCTCGCTCCAGCTCTTCATTGAAGTTATATGATGCTTACACTGAGAGAAATATTCAAAGCCAATACATCTTCTTTTTTTTATAACCATTCCATCAAAAAGAAATATTGTAGATGTCGTATGCATCATTTTATGCCCATTTCACCAAAATCCAGCCTGACATATTTGCTATCTCTGGAAACTTTGGGATCTCCACTAGAATTTAAAAAAATAAAGTTATGTGGGTTTGAAGAGGTTGATTTTTCAAAATACTTGAAAATATGTTTTTCAAGAAGAGAGACATGAAGGAGACGAAAAGATCAACAACATTCACAGGAATCGTCTTCTGGCATTTTACACTGTGGCCATTAAAGGACGGTGGGACTAAATGATTGATCACACAGAAATAGTCTATGGAAATTGTAGTTTAAAGGGCCAGTGTGTAAGATTTGGCGGCACTTAGCGGTGAGGTTGCACATTGCAACCAACTTAAATTTCTCTTGTGTGCCAAGCCAACACGTGTCATCCCAACTCATCAAATACCGCCACTTTGTCGTCACGCCCTTTGGCGTCACTATACATCATACCGGCACATACGGGTACTTCTCAAAAAGACAAGGCCGCAGAAAACGGAAGATCCCATAGATGCAATGCATTTGTTATGTGGTGGATTGTAATTTTGACAAATTCATTTGCATTCATCTCTTGTTAAACGTTTGTTTTATACACATGTCTAATAATTATTCACAATCTTGCCTGAACCTGAGCGTTGGCGATACCTTAATAAATGAAGGTTGATTGCCGCCATGTCCCTTCAGTCTTAAATACTCACTTTTTTGGTTATTATTATACCGAAAATGATCGCCAAAACTAAGAAATTATTAACCAAAATGATCCATTAGCTTCACCGTCAGGTACTATTTGTGATAATGTTTATTTAATCCAGTAGCCTCTCTTCCTGTATTAACTGGTTTACTCTGTGTTCATTTGCTGGCTGGGATTTAAATATAGTTTCAGAAATAAACCCTGAATCTGAAATGTGGGTGTTGATGAATCCAGCAGTTCTCGTCTTCTCTCTATTACAGCTGCCAGTTTATTAATATGTATGTTTTTTGTCAACTCATTTTGCAGCACTTAGTTTGTACCCGACTAAGAAATAATGTTAATCTACGTGTCGGGAAACTTAAAAAAAACAAATACCTCTTCTCTGTTCTCCAAACATGACAGAAAATAGAGACAACAACAAAAAGAGAATATATTTGCTCTTCTGCAAACACCTCCTGCGCTCTACCAATAAACAAAACAAAAATAATTCACATTATTTTGTAGTGTGATTTTCATTTAGTGTGTTAGTGCGGTTTCTTAAAGCAGATTTAGCTCTGGCGGTGTGTGTTTTCATGTCTATTTCTTGAATCCTCTTTTCTCTTCCTAATTTAATTGCAACAAAATCTTCTTAAAAGTGGATTTGATTAAAAAAATTAGACAAAAGATAAATAAATGTATGATTCAAACATTACACGCTCTTTCCCAAAACAAACATGAGCACAAAGCTCAACTTGTCTGCTGGATCTTGACCTTTACAGGTCAGTTACGCTGCAGCAACATTAAGAGTTCTTGCTGGAAGGACAAAAACCAACAATTTCTGTCATAATCAAACAAAAATAAATAAATAAAAGAGGCTTGTCTCGTTCCCATATTTAAAGAGGCCTGTTTGTAAGCCCCGAAGAACTGTTTGGATGACAGCTGCGGAGCATTTGCTGTCAGGGAAGCACTCAGTCCCAACGATCCCATATAAAACAATTTGCATGTCACATCAGTGTGTATCACTTATGAGCAATTACTGTCACCGCGTGAAATACAGTAGAGTCGTGCTATTATCTCACATATGGGAGTCAAACTTCAAATTGTGCGGGTCATTGTTTTAGCAATCAAAGAAGAGCACAATTCAAGGCAATTTGAGTTAAAAGTCACTTCTGTCGCAGATAAAAGCACCGACGTCCAAATCAAACTGCAAAACAGGAACGATCTGCAAGTCTTAGTATTAATTAAAAAGCAAGAGTTAAAGTAAGTGCTTTCACGCATGTGTGGAGACTAAATTCACAGTGAATATCCCCAAAATGGTTGGTGCCATTTATATAACTATTTGAAAGAGCCATGTGGCCGTTATTTCAGTGGTAATGACTCAAAGGAGAATTTAGAGTAAAGTTTTACAGCCGTTCCTCCAATTCTTTTCAGAGTGAAATCAACAGATCACCAAACTGAAAAAAGTCGAGCATCTAGCCACAAGAGAGCCTTTACACACTGGGGGTGTGACGAATAAACAACACGAAAATGCGAAATACTCGCATGCGAATATTATATGTCTAGGTCTTTTATTGTGAGAGGCAAGAATGGTATGCGCTGCCTTTATCAAGGTTGAAAGGAATAATACAATTTTGCCATCTTGGTTTGGACTATGCAGCCTCTGTGTTGTTGTTTCATAAATATAGACGCAACTCAACCCGTTCTGCACAACGTGATTGGTTGATGCCTTTATTCGTGGTGCAAAAGCTCAGAAGATTCAATCTTGTTGCAGAAAAACATAACTTCAGTTTTTCACCACGTCTGTGTGTGTTCTGTGTGAAAGTACTCATGACAAAAACAGCAGTTCGAAACAATATATCGACGTGCAAAATAATCACATGGAAAAAAACAAAAAAACAAAAAATGCCAAAGGTGTGTAAAGGCCTTAAGAGTTGGTGGAGACCAAAACAGAGCCAAAAGGAGAGTGAATATTGTAACTACATTTATCAGGGATGATAATGTTTCTCTATGTCTGCTTGTAAGAAACAAATATGTAAACCTGGGTGAAAGTAGATGTGAGAAATGTATTTTAATACCCTATTTTCTTGGAATCAAATGTGTGAAAGCGCAGCATGGATAAATATATAATTTAAAGTCATTTAAATTATATAACAAGGATTTATGTCTATTAAGAATTACTATTTATTTGTATGAAAAAGGAAAAACAAAATCAAGGTTGCTATGAATTCTGGAGGAACTGGGATTTTCTGTTTGGCTTAATGTTTGTTAAAAGGATGACAATTTTGTTTCTCTTGTTAATTGTTAATTTAACGAGATGAGCTGTTTTGTCTGTTGTGATTATGTGGCTATAGTGTGTATAAGTTTGCTTACGCTCAACTTTTTTTTGCATATTCGGTAATACCACCCATCAGGGCTGCATGTCCGTGAGCTTGTTTCGTAGTACTTCTGCCCCCTAGTGGCCGAACATGAATTAATGCAGCTTTAAAGCATAACGAGTTAGTTTTGTGGTCTGTTAGAGGCTGCTCAGAGTAAGATTTAACGATGAAGCTACAGACAATAAACGAGGGATGTAGGGAAGTAGGGATGTAAAAATTTGGGGCGTATAAATCTAATACTAGCTGTTTTTAACATTAAAATGTATATATACAAGAAAGGTCAGGGAGTCCAAACTTTAAGATTCGTCAAAAGATAGGTGAAGGTTAATTTATGCACATCATAAGCAACAGTACTACTTGTAAACCATATAAAGGTCTTTCCAAATAAAACCGAGAGTCACAAGTTGTCAGCATAAAAGTATATAAACCCGACGTACACACACAACCAATCAGTTGCAGAATCAAGCTCTATGTTCTCATATTACGTCCATTTCTGTTGTGGATTTATCTCAACACTAACACACAGCTCCGTCTCCCTTTGAAATGTGCCTGAAATATAAATGATTAATCGCGGATGGACTTCAAACAAGGTGTCCACGGGGCTAAACAAAGCATGCAACAGTCAATCAAGAGTGGTCATTTTGGCAGCGGGAGAAGCGGCCACCTTAAGAGGGAAACGTGGAGTATCTCATTTTCATAGGACATGTTGACAGAGGCCTGATTTGAGACAGAGGAGATCTCCTAATTGGATCTCCTAATCTGCTAATTAAGCATTCGTGATTTCACTGGTGTGCCCGTGCTGCCTGCAGATAGAAGGGCAATCAGTAACACAGCGGCGCTATGTGGGTGGGGTGTCATAAGAGCACATTGGCTTGTCAAGATCCACTTCCATTGCCCACAACACTCTCGGTTAAAGAGTGAATGTAATTAAAGTCCCAATGAACCTATTCATTGAACCTATTTAAAAATGTCAGTTAAATCTTTTGCCTCTCGGGTGGCGCACTACACCGCTCACATACAGAGCGACTCGGCCGGAGATTTATTGTCTTTTTCAAAAAAACGTCAAAAAGGGTTTTTCGCTTTTAAAAGACAGCGGCGCCATTAAAAGCAGAGCAGCTAAAGGGTTAAATAAAGTTGATTATAAATCAGTGTCATAAAGTTTTGACTTCAGCAGAGACATTTCTGGGTTTAGCAGCCTGATCTCTGATCCTGAAGAGAGCAGTCTGGGATTTAAAGGCCTCATTACTTTTGATATGTTACAGTGGCTGGAAAAAAACACAAAACATTCTGCTTGAGGATCTAAACCCGATGACGTGTGATATTAAAAGAATACTCCAGAGATTCAGAATTGCATTTATATAAATATATATAAACAGTTATCATTTTGTTGGTTTTGTTTTGTTTGTTTGTTAGTCAAGCTCTCTGTCACCTTGTTTTATTGGGTATTTGTCCCCTGTTCTTATCATTGTTGTACCACCTGTAAAGTCACTACTGATTTTTGCTTTTGCACCAATAAAAAAATGCAATTAAAGTAATAACAATGGTGAAAATCGATGCAGCATAAGCCGAGATATCCTGACTTTTAGTCCCTATCATGGGTCAAGCTCCCAAATAGATGGAACTTGCATTTCCCATAATGCACCTGACGGTATATCACAGTCCACACACTGATTATCGTTGGGGTCATTTAATGTCACTTTATGTGTGAAATAATGGCGGGCCCCTTTAAGATCATGGCAGAGTGAAAGGAGAATAGATGTAACGCGACACAGACGGCATCATGACCATCCCAACCATTGATTTAAAAGATGTAGAATAATGCAAATAAAGAAATTATGATCAGCATCTATTACCATATAGATTATATTGATACATTATGTGGAGGAAGAGGAGCAACGTAAGACTCAGATTTGTTGTCCTGAAGTGGAAAAACAATGAGGGACTATACAGAAACTGCAGGAATCTAAACGTACTTTCATTTTTAGTTCCTAACTAAACTAAAGAATTTGGTTGGACTTCCTTTTCAAATGAGCTTTTCTACTTTTCCGCAGATCGGGAGGGGGGCTGTAACATCACTTTGCTGTAAGTCAATTAGACAAAGCAAAGAGGACGGTGACACTTCATTTCATTATGAATTCATATCTTCTTTCATTCTATAATTATTTCTTCTTTTGCAGAAAAAAACGACAGTTGTAATTAGGGGTTATACCGAGGCTTTGTCTACTGAAAATAACACGTCACTATTAAACTTTCACTTTCTGGCAAAAACTTGCTTTTAAAATAGAAAAGCTCTGTTGGAAATGAGATTGAATATTGTCACATTTTACACCTGGTATTTCTTCTTTTGTGGTATTCAAACGTGTGATATAGAGAGCTGTGTGTAATGAAATCTTTTTGGTGCCAAACAATGGAGTCAAGAGAAGGAAAGCAAATGTCCCAACTCCTTGCAGAAATAAGCCAATAGTGCATTATCTCCTGAGAAACCTGGCACCTTGTGTTTTTTTCTTCTGATGGACCTATTAATCATTTATCTAATCACGTTCGGTATTCATCCAAAATGTAATATAATTATGGGCTATAACTGTTCTCAGGATATTACGCCGTATCTAGGCCACGGCTAGCTCAATAAACACCTTCTAATAATGGCTTTTAGTGGTCTCCAGAGTGACTTATCCCAACACATTGAGGACTCTCTATGGCTCCCAAGGCCAAATGAGTTTGCAGCTTGTTGCCGAGATGCACATCAGTCCTGTTAATGGGGACACAGTTTGGAGAAAAAAAAAAGAAGCCCAGTGGAGCTTCTCTCCATCCACCAGACTGCCCTTTCTTCTCTCATGCGTGATTATCAACCCCCCTCCACACCTCCACCCTCCACCCACCAACACTCTCCTCCCATCCCGCTGTCACTGAGCTGCCTCCAGCCTCGGTCTTTTCATCGGCTGAAATATTCCCCAGGATTTACGCTTGTGGATGTGAAAGGTGGCCAGAAGCTGGTTTGTGTTAGTGTGTGCTCATGTTGAATGATTTTTTTTTAGCCTGACATCTGAGGATTCCCTTGTGTTAGAAAATGTAATCTTTTGACTAATCGATTAGTTTATCGACAGAAAAATAACAAAAAAATAATTGATTAATTGCTAACCCATTCATCATCTTTATCAATTCTCAAGTGGTAGAAAATGGTTAAAATTTACACCAAATCAACCCCCAAGTTGCTGCAGCAACTTATGAGACATGCAGTAACAGAGCATGGAAATGGACATCATATACTTCTATCATCATGTTCTACGCTCTTATACACTTTCACAATTTATTGAGGGCAGAATGGGACGGGGTTAAAGTAATTTTTCAGCCCTCACGGAGATAAATTCAAAATTACGGACTGACAATTAGTTTCAGATACATTCAATATAAAGAAAATACTACTCTAAACTGTGTTTAACTGATTCAAAGAGAAAAATCTCATCAATGTCAAAGTGACAGAAATGCAAGGCCTTGATTAAATCTCCTCCCTAACTCGAGTCCTGCGCCTCCTCCGCTGCTCCTGTTCTAGTGATAATAATAACAACAGAGGAGCCAGTGTGTATCCTGGTGTTGTGAGACAGAATAGTATCAGTGAAATGACATCGGGGGCTTTGTGTAGATCTGTGTACACAGCGGAGACATCCCTGGGTGAAGGACGGAACTGTGCCAAGGAAATGAGGGGCTAATCCTGGAAAAAGAGCCGGAGACAATGGCTACATTTACATACATGCAGTAAACAGACTGGAGCACATTCTGTGGTCAAGGTCGAACACAGAGATGATCTGTTTACACAAACCTTCCACAGCTTACCTCACTGGCTCTACCTATTAACATAAAGCAACAAATGAAAGAAGAGTTGGTCTGAGTTGCAGCTTCAGTCTTTTTTTTCCACTGCAGACTTTAATGTTTCACTAGTTTGCATGCAGAGAACACCGTGAGCCCTCAGTCTTAAACAACAAAATCGGTTGTTGCTTTTCAAAAACAACCTTCATATGAGTATTTTCTAATCCGTCACCTCTATGGTCTGGTTATGTTTATCAAGTCAAACTTGAGGTTACTGTTTAAGCCTTAACCAGGTAGTTTTCCTCCTTGTATTCGCCTAGAGTTGCTTTAAGGTGCGGCTCGCCACAATAATCACATTTTTCTGCAGCCGGGAGGCGCGTTCACGTGTTTCAGGTGGAAAGAAATTCTTTGTAACATAGGTCAGCGTGACACAGGAGTCACAGGACTCCGTTTACTCACTGGCTGTGGAGCCGTTATCTATGCTCACGCCGAAGCAACCAGACTACATTGAAAAAAACAGTAATTTTACCTCGGAGAACACAGGGTTGCTGGTCTACCAAACCTCGACTGGTTAGCTTGATGTGTTATTGTGTGACTTCGGTTAGTTTGAACTTGTTGGCCGCACTTCGCCACTAAAAACCTAAACTATCCCCAACTTTTAGTTTGGCCATACTTTGCTCATTCCCAGGGCGTGAAATACCGACGCTTTGTCACGGCCGTCGGCGTTCGATATGAGATGCACAGGGAAAGTGTTGTGACGTATTATAAAGAGCGAAAGTGACACACCGGGTGGGCAGGAGGGGAGGTGGATGGGTCCAACAAACACATGGCTTTTTTCCAGGCGACTGCTGTTCGCGTCCTCTGCTTTCGTTTCACTTTACAATCAGCTGTTCGTTCATGTCCCATGTTCACAACGTCAAGTCACGTTGATGCCAAAGGGCGTGACAAAGCGGCGGTATGTGACGAGATGGGATGCGTAGGTGTTGGCATGTAATGAGCAGAACTGACACGCGGCCCCTGACACGTCCAAAACTGACGCAAGAGGCAAACTTAGAGCATCATACTGTCCTTTGAAGCGTAGGGCCACTGACCAGGCGTTGGTATTGGTATAGTCACTGCGTCACTAAGAGTCCAACACTGCTTCTTCTGCAAGGACAAGCAGATGAATTCTGCTGTGACACTTTTTAGACCGTAGACAACTCCTCTGCATGCTCGCACACATACTGTGCATAAAGACCGGCTGCCACCAGAGAAAACCAGGATGTATGTAAACAATGTCAGGAAGTCTCAAAAGGACTATTGTAATTGAAATTTCATATAATAGTTTAATCACAGCTACTTAAATAAGACTAACAAGCAGTGTGTGTTAAAGAGGTTGTTCCACATCAGAGTGGTCTTCATTGTTACTGAAGCAGCACAGCGTGGTGATTCAAAAGTACACCAAAGGACTCTGTGAGGTTTGACCTTAGTTGCACAAAGTGGCTGCAAAGCCAAGAGAGAAAAAAAAAAAAGAGTTCAGCAATTATGTAAAGATGGAGGCCTAGCAGAATATTTTCTTTGTTATCGTGCTGCCTGCTTTGTCATGCTATTTTGGCCGTCTTTGAGGAGCAGTGTTGTGGCACAATCTCCGCCAGGTGTAGCAACGCTGACAAAAAGCGGCAGTGATAATGAAATCCGTTAACGGGGCTGAGTGCATGGTGTCGGCCTCTTATCCAAGCCTCACCTCAAAGGAAATTCAGACCAGCTTACATGCATGGATGGTGTCAGGACAAAAAAAAAAAAAAGAGAAAAGAAAATCTGCTGTATTGCACATACGGCTCACATTATAGCCGGGAGTTGTATCAGAGCCGAGTGACAACGGATGATCTCCACGACTGGGTTCGTCCTATTTACACAAAATACTCAGGGTGTTGTTTATTGAGAGGGAGAGAGGGAAGAAGGTGCTACTTTTGCACTGGTGATTAATAATCAATTTATTTTTAGTGACGTTTGTGATGTTTTTTACATAGTTGTGATACATTGTTTCTGTATTTTATTTAGTTTACGTACATATGTCAAGCTCAACCATGACGTTTTTCCTAAACCTAACTAAGTGGTTTTGTTGCCTAATCATAACAGCAGACATTACTATAGTTCAGTAACGCGGCGTACAAATGCCACACGAAAAGCGGTGTACAAATGACACACAAAAAGGCTAAAACGCATACTCATGTCACGCAGAATGTCCGTGTAATGTCGTGGTATTTACACGCCTTCCGGTGAGACCTGTTTGCCTTACAAACTCCAGTCATAATTGAGTTTTCTTCCCTCTGCCCTGTCGTCCTGCATGCCAACACTGGCCCAGCCAAGCTAAACAAAAACAGTACAACTGTGTCAGATGAAAGTTGCGAGACTTAGTTGCTGTCATGGCAACACTGAGACTAAATGCAAATTATAATAAGAGCATTCAAAAAAGGCAAGGAACATGCAGGCCACATGCCTCAGGATCCTATTTTGCAACTAAAACTTGTGAGGAATAACGCCAGCCTACAGCTCACCACCTGTTGTGTCTGCCTGCCTGCAGCTCAAAGTATCAACTAAATTATGATTATTATTATCTAAAAAACAATTATAATATAAATCAATAGGCATATGCACATAATGCATGGTATCTGAGGAATGTTTTACCATTAAATGGCTATGCCCATCAACCCAAGGCAACAAATTGTGGGCTAATTGAGGCAGTATATGCAGACAGTAATAGTCAGTCAGTGGGTTCACCACATTACATGAACAGTGTAATAGTTTTTTTTTTGTCGGCAATAACACTGATGTTTATTGTCATTTTATATGTATATAATTACTGTTGGTAATATGCAACATTATAGGAAGAGGTCTGTAAAAAGGCTTGTGAGAGATAATGTGGCAGCAGTTGGTGAGAGGCTGCAGGTGTTAATGTTATAGAACGGGGCGACAGACGGGGATGACTGACAGATAGTTTGTGTGCATCTGGTGGCCTGATGCACGCAGTTTTTAATAAAATCACAGACATTAGAAATTATATAGATTATAATAGAATTACACGGCACAATAATATCAGTTAGAGCTCTTAGAGTGTAGCATATTCATAGATGCGTTTACATTGCAGTCAATACAGACTACGTGGCGTGCAAATGAAATGCCAAAAGCAAGAACGGCGTTGTTATTGCACGCAAAATGACTTGCGAATTACCATGTCATCCACATGCCATTTGGTTGGCTCTTTATGACTAGAGTTCTGTTGGTCAGCTGCCCGTGGAGCGGCTGAACTTTGCACCCCAAAGGTGCGACTCTACAACGAAACAAGGCACATAAAAAGGTGTTCCACTTGTTGACCTGCTTATATATATATATATTTTTAACTACAGGCAGCTTATGATGTTCAGACTGATTAAAAACATCAGATTTCACAGGTGAGGAGAAAAATCACTCCTGATTACACTCCCCTGTCTATTTCAATACTTCACGTCTATTTCATCATGCAAAAGCCAGACGGAAGCTCAGAGGTTCACTTAACTTTCAGCAGGAGGTGAGTTACGAGAGGAGGAAGAGGTGTTTGTCACCTGCCATACTCGTCTGTGAGTCGGAAACTAATTAATGCGGCATATGTGCTTCATTTGAAGAGAGCCCCAAAGGCGGGCTCAAGCCACTGACTAGCAGTCGCAAAGTACCAACACATCTATCTCTGTGTGTGCACACATATCTGAAACAAAGGGATCCCATAGCGGTACTGATGTAGACGTCCATAATGGACTTCTCATAACTAAATCGGAGCACTTTTAGGAGCTACAAACGTCGTCTAAAGGGGTGAAACGTACTTCCACTTAAAATCCCGATGCAGTGAATGTGGTAAACAAGTTGAAAACTCTCTATTTCCACGGTGACCCAGGAGTACCACCCCATTGACATCTCTGCCCTCCTAAGAGAATCCAAAAAATCCTGTCTTTCTATTTCAGAAGCCTTTCAGACATTCTCAGGAAATACAGCTTCTGTGCAAATGCTGCAAAGTATATCGAGCAAAAAAAAATCATCTCTCAACCCTTTTCTGTATTTGCTGTGTTTTCACTCTCTTATTAAAGTCTTAGCATGGCATGTCAGGTATTGATATTTTCAGAATAGGTTACTCTGAAATATCATGTTTGCTGATACTGTACATGAAAACGCCTTTATGAAACTTGTATATAACTGTGTATTGGGTGGGTTTTTTCTCTGCAGGTTTTCAACACACTACAAACATCTAAATATAAAAGGATAGAGGAGAGTGTTACTGTCGGAAATACAAAATACAAAAGTATTTCTTTACATGTTGGTTAAAGGTTTATTATGGAGAGTCATGCTGAATTAGCTGCCAGGACGTCCTGTTTGCACTGTAACTGATACTGAAGAAAATATCTAAATGTAAGGCAAAGGGCGAGCCTGAAGTTTCAACGTATCCTCATACAACGGTGCGTATGATATCTTATGAAAATGTATTCTTGATTTTTCGTGTGTTCTCCTATGAATATCCAGCAACATGTTTTAATATCCGCACCTTACATGCATACAGTCTTTTCAAAATAAACTTCACAGGAAACAACTTGGTTAAGTTTAGGTAACAAAACTACTTAGTGAGGCTTAGGAAAAGATTATGGTTTGGGTTTAAAATAACTGCGTTTGAAATATTATCATAGATTTAGGCAACAAAACTACTTAGTTAACTGCAGAAGTGGCGTTACTTCATTACGGGAGTTACTTGACAAATAATTCAACGTCGTCTTCTGATTTAACACGGGACACGAACAGCGGCCTCCTGGATGAAAGCCTTGTGTTTGTTGGTCCTCTTTAAACTACGTCACCACAGTCATTTCCGGCGCACTGTCTCTGTTGCCTCAGATGAGTTTACATTGTAGTTAATGGAAAGCCCGGTGTGGTGCTAAAGCATGCATTGTGCGGCGCTACCGAACACTGACAGCCGTGACAAAGCCTCGGTATTTGACGCAATGATAATGAGGAAAGGGCTGGAAAGTCCGATATTTTTTGACCCACCCATCCACCCCGACCTCCTCCCTAAGCAGAGTTTATTGCTCTTAAAACTTCCTGATTCACGATTGTGTGAGCATAACATTGATTTTCTCGGATATATAGGAATTACAGTGCATTACGTTTCGTAAGTATAGCTACAGACTATGTACGAGAACAGCCTGGAAGTTTTAAGGAGCATCGTTTTATATGATTTCTAAGCAGCTTTATGGGTGTTTATCCTCGATTGAAATCAGAGAATCTGCTACTTTATCACTGGATGGAGTAGGTTCCTCTGATTCCACCTGACGAACGTTGAACGTTGAGTGAACGTTGACTTGTAGTTTCACACGGGACACCAACAGCGGCCTCCTGGGTTAAAAGTCCTGTGTTTGACTAATCCACCCTAACCTCCTCCCTATGCTATCATTACAAACGTAGGCCTATTTGCCCATTTCTGATACATCAAAAACAAACATAATCCGCAACACTTGAAAGGTATAGTAATTCACAATGCAGTTTTGTTGTATTGGAACGTAATTTTCAGTAGACAGGGCTGCTCTTTGAGTTATTACTCTGAGAAGAAAGGGGACTTTTTTCATGCTAATTGCATAAATCAATTTCACCGGCTTCCAGGTTCAACCGAGGCCAAAAGTATTTCATCACCATCAAACCAAAAAAATGATTTTGTATGCACACAACCATCAAACTAAAGCTCTGGCTGTCAAAAACCTGCCACTGTGTCCCTTTAACCTACCAGTATGTCAGGCAGTCAGTGATGTTGGCAATGCCATCTGTCCCTTTGATAGTCAGTCCGCCCAACATCACCTGTGCACGGCTGTCTCTGAGCGCTGCAAGGACTCCGTCTTCAAGTCAAACGGACAGCATTTGGAAGTTGGCCAAATCTTCAAACGTACGTCTTTCCCAATCGTTTCCATGCTAAACCATGCATGAACCAACACATTACAGATGTGGAGCGCACACATTAAACATGAACTTCTCCTCTAAAAAGTACTTTCCTAGGTTGGCTGCTCCGTGCAGTCAAGAGTCTGAAGAAACAATCCCTACATTTGTTGCACATCAATACCTGATGTTAATCTGGTGCATTGTGGCCTTGTCATTTAATGAATGCCTCGTCTCTTTAGTGACATTCAAATGTGACAGCTGAGTCCTTGGATTAAAGAGAAAGGTCCCGTGCTTCACCTGCCAGAGTCCTGCTGTGAGCAAAGTGGCCATTATAGTGCTGTAGGCCTATTCCTCTCCACTATTAGATCTCCGGGCGCGGCTCAATTATCCCCACTACTTTCACACGCTTGCTGACAGCCGTGTTGGCAGGTGTGTCCTTTCCAGACGCGCTCACCTCTCCGGATGGGAAATTAGTCAGTGCAGCTCGCCATCAGCTACAGCAGCTGACATCTTCCACCAGCATGCCCTTTCATTAAGAGTGAGGAGAAGGAAGGGAGATGAGGAGCGTAAACGCTGCTTGAACATCCAACACCAAACTGCTGGCTCTGAACGGTGGACCACGTGCGTTTTCAGATACAAGCTACAGAGAGTTAATCTACCTCATGCAGGTAAAATCCTCCACAAAGCAAAGCCCTGATTATTGACTGGGGTGTTGATGGCCACTATTGTCCCACAGTGCAGCTGGACAAAACTGACAAAAATAGTGGACGGTGGCTCGATAGCTCCAGCTCAGAAACGCACATACCTGTGGAACCATTTTTACTGGCTGCTTTGGAAGTTTTATCTTTGAAATGCTCCAAAATGAGATGATTCATGTTGGTGCAAGCATGGTTTACTGTGCTATGCAACTGCCAAAGTAGTGCACTATTAACAAAACTAAACAGTGTATACTTTACAGTATCTTGTATGTTATTGGAACACACTCTGATTAGGATTTGTACTATTATACTGCAATAATATTACAAACACTGAGGTTCAGTAGTCATCAATCCCCCAATGCATAATCCCTCTTTGCACACTGTATCAGTATTATACATCCGTATTTTTCGGATGCGTTTTTGTAATCCGTCATCGGATAAAACATCAAAACTTTGCTAACTGAGTACAACGCATTTTAAATATTCTATTCGCTGCAAAAATTCGCAATGCAAGACAAAATGAATTTACTACATGGGTGAAATGGATAGCGCTAGTCCAAAACAAGGCTAATGAATTAACGACATTAGAAAGAAGTTATCATTTAGCTGCCTAGAGCACAATCACTACTGTCTAATCCTTCATACATCATTTGTTTTGCAATCATCCCCGATTACAATCTGTCACAATCTATCTTTAAATTTCACATCTCGGTATTCTTTTATTTCTTTATCGTAAAGTGCTTTATGCTGGGAGACAAATTAACGTAGTGAATCAGTTTATCAGATGCCATTTTGAATGATGACGTTTGAATTTACGGTGGCTCTGAGTGGTCAAACAGATCTGACAGGTTGAGAAAGAAACACAGAAAATCAAACCTGTTCCATGTAAACGTGTTTGACACAAAGTAAGGTTGTATTTATTCTTAAACGTGCGGCAATCTTGGACAAAAAATACGGACTTGGTGTGCAAAGGTCTTGATAATGTTCTTAAAGCCACCAGAAGAAGTCTGCAAACTTTGCTTTATATTTAATAGTTTCACTTTTAATACCATTCACAATGGTCTATATGCGGTTTTGAAGCTTCACACTCTGGCGGATAAATACTAAATCTCTTTTTAAAGCATTTTTTATTCTAGTTACTAACCTCACCATGTATAATTTGTGGTGGAATCCTCTTCAGGTCATTGACATCCCGAAATAACATGTGCTCAAGTGTGGTTTACGCATGTTTAAGGTGGTTTTGCTGTGTTTTGGTAAGTAAGTTAGAAAAGCTTTGTAATCAACCTGTTTGTTCCTTTACTCTATACGAGTTGGTACAGCTTTAGCTCATTCTGTTGTGTGAGCATTTACAAAACTCTTTCTGTAGTTTTTGTTTCGAATGAGCGCCTTTAACTTTGCAGGTCCCACAAGTGAAAACGACTTTGTACCACAAGAGCTTCCGAGAGCCAGAAGTGCAGCGGTGTTTATCCACATGCATAATAAAATCAGTCATTATGTTGGAGTTTTTCCAGTTTCTGGGTCTCTCTCTCTCATTTCAGCATCAGAGCCTGAGCTTAATTTATAAGAACATAACGTTTCAACACCCACTTGTCCAGTCCGCTGGCAGCTCATCTCAGAGCCTCTTCTTCTCTCTGCCGCATGTTTAATTTGTTCCCGCCTGCCCTCCGCGCCTCTTCCCCGTACCTGGCCTATTTTAGAGGGAAATGGACAATCTCTGGAAGTGCCTTCGAGCTCAATAGTGTCTCAGCTTCCTCTCTCTTTAAGTCGCGACAAGCGGGGCATCACCATGGCAACAACATTTGAGAGGATATGGGGAGCCAGGCGGTCAGCGCTGATGCTTTTCTAACAGGCTCTGGCTTGGTGTCACACACCAGGGCACGGAAATATAGACGTGAATTAGCATTTTTCAAATACGCCGGGATTTTTGGAGATTGCCCCGTTGACACACACATTATTAATCATAATTGTAAATGACACTTGAAGGGAGCACTGAATGAAAATGCGCTTCGTTTTTTGAACTGATTTCGCTGAAAATAATCACAAATAAAGTTTATTTCTACAGTTTATACAGAGTTTATACTACAGGGAGCTTAGGGGCCCCCAGGGTCCAAAGTTCCTGGGTGTTCAGACTGAAAACGGCAATTGGTGGGGGAATGTTGTGTCAGGTACAGGTGAGAAAATGAAAACCAGTTCAGAAAGGCCAGTTTGAATAATTGGAAGAGAGAGTTTGAAGGCTTATCGGATGCCAAAACACCTCAAAATCTCCAGTTCTGAAAAGTGAAGCCAATGCTAAAGTGCCTTATACTTGCATTCTTTCTAACAGCCAGCAGGGGGCGACTCCTCTGGTTGCAAAAAGAAGTCTATGAGAAAATGAGCCTACTTCTCACTTGATTTATTACCTCAGTAAACATTGTAAACATGAGTTTATGGTCTCAATCGCTAGTTTCAAGTCTTCTTCAATACAGCATGATGTTCATTTAGTACATTATGGTCCCATTTAGAGTCAAATAGACCATAAAGCAGGGTATGCTTAAGGGCGTGGCTACCTTGGGATTTACAGGTCGCTACTACAGCGTTGTCCAGTTTGGGCGTCTTACAACTTAAACCCTTTCACTGTGTTTCAGTTCATGAAAGTCAATTGCTTTGGTCTCCTAAAAATGTCTTGGTCTAAAGTTAGGCTAAAGTAGGTCTAAACCTCAGTCTACCATAGTTAGAGTACTACAGTTTAGGTCTAAGGGAAAGCTAATGCAGTCTAATACAACAATCCTGCAGTAAATCCTACCTTCATGAAGAAATGAGTTTTACTACAGTAGTACTGACCAGCTGCAGGTAAACACAGGTTTTACAGTATCCAGGTAACTGTACATGCTTTCTCTGATGTTTCGCTTTTCCCGTCCTGGTTTATTGATTGCATGTAAACATAGTCATGGCTAAAGCACGAGTTCACCCTGTAGCTACAGCTAACATTATTAATGGGTTATTTATATAACAGCACTTTATTATATTCCCTCCAGAGCCACAGCCACCCCTGATTATTTTGATGAAGTGTGCCAGAACTCTCTCAGTAATGCAATGTATTAACTTTATTTAATCAAACTTATCGGTTATAATTATCATTAGCTGCAGCTGTGTTTCCATGGTATCAGACCTATGAGAAATGTGGCACATTAAACAGCGATGAAGTATTGTTACAGACATTGTTGGAGTTTGTTGAGTTGATTCTATATTTCCATAACTTCCTCTAGCCCACCTACTGACCCTCCCTATCTCTGGGGACATACTATTATTGATGTTATTACCATTGCATTGCCAGTCACTGACTCATCAGTGTCAATATTCATTGAATCAGCTCTTGAAATCCAAGTCATAACAAAGTGATTCACTACTCACTGAGCAGTCGTCCATATTGTATTCAGGCTGGACACCCACATGATGAGACCTCTCCTCAGGACTGTGTGGGTGTACAGACTGTGCTTGATTGAGATTTATGGCTCTCCTGTGTTTTAAACTTATTAAATCTGCAATAACGGATTTTTTTGGCCACTCGTGGGTAGCAGAATTAAGCACAACATTGACATATCATCACCTTTTAAGTTGATATGATGAACTTGTTTGCAAACAGATGCATCTTTACACATCCAGCAGACACAGAACAACGTTATCATTCATTTGGAGTCGTGTTTCTGGCCACCTGGTTAATGTAAGTCCAATATTCTCTCTCTTTTAGCTCTGTTTTTGGTCTCCACCAACTCCTGAATGGAAATATCTTGTCTCTTTAGCTCCTAAATGCTCCACTATTTGTCTGTCTGCTGTTGCATTTTCATATCTAAATGTGCACAAGAATTCACATGAACAAAAAACGTCAAAATAAAATGCATAATTTCAATGTCAAGTCAACGTCATCATGAGACAAACGTGTTTTGCCACAGTTAGCTAGCTAACTCGGATGCAGTGACACAAAATTAATTTGTTTTTTGAAACAAAAAAGTAAAAGCTCCAAAGCGTGTGGTGAGGAAATATGACTCTGAATACATTACATTTGGATTCATAATGGCAGGCAGTGATGGGTGAGAGGAAGCAGAATATTTATTCTGGTCATTACAGCTGACAGAGGCATAACAGTGGATTTTCCTCCTTTTTTTTGTCACGTTTTTTTCTCATTTATTTGGGAAGGTGGAGCTCTGAAATGTTTTAACAATCACCTTTCTCAAAAGGCTGAGAACCCCTTGCTTTACTCTATAGAGGAAAAGACAGTGAGAAGACAATTTCATGTGTGATATAGTTCATTCTGCAAAGCGAGAGAGATTGGTTTGCACCCCTGGGGTGTTAAAATGAACAGGGGACTAACACTTGATCTGTATTTGAATTAAATATGTGTCTAAATGCTGACCTTGAATACATTTAAAGTAAATGGCATCTTGTCAACATCCTGTTCTCATTCGTACGGTGAGATCATTGTTGGTAACCTCTACGGAGCAGCTGGATTTATGGTTTTATCTCCTGGAGGGGGAAAAAAAGGCGCCGTGCTATTTTCAGAACAAAGCCGTTTTAACCTTCAAGGGGAAAAATGAGCGAGAACAATTTGATGTAGAAGATGTGATCGATATGTCGTGAGCTTGTATTTAAGGTTATATCTGCATTAAAGGTTCTGTTGTGTGTGTGTTTGTTGTGTGGCATTTTCACGGGTCAAAACATGATTCGGTACGAAAAACAAACTGCCTAATATTTCCACTGAAAGCCTGATTTCACATCAGCATAAGCCGTGTGGAATAAGTGAGTGTTAATTACATTTAAATATTCGATACAACACCTGAACCCTTCACTAATGTTCATTCACCAAATCGTGCATGCATATTAATGAAATCCCATCTCCATCAATCCACCGTGAAAATCCATTCATCTAGTTTAAACCCGTGTTCTTTTGCCCTTTACAAATATTTTATGAGAGAAATACTGTAACTGAATAGCAAGAATTTTTCTCTTTTTTTAAACAAATCAAAATGATATACGTTATTATAAAGCAGATATTAGAGTCACTTGATATTTAGGCTGGCCGTGAGCTGCTTAAACACTCAGATCTGACACCTTTTACATCTAAACAGAAGATGTAAACAGTCAAACAAGTGACAGGTTGTCAAAACTCTTTAGCATTTTCACTTAATAACTTACTTAACCTGCAATAACTGACTTTATTTGCCACACAACATTAACATATCATCACCTTTTAAGATGATATTTGTTAGCAAACAGCTGCATCTTCGCACATCCAGCAGACGCAGAACAACATTATCATTCATTTGAAGTTGTGTTTGAGGCCACCTGGTTAATCTACGCCTAATATTCACTCTCTTTTGATCTCTGCCAACTCCTGAGGGAAATATCTGTGTCTTTAGCTGCTAAATGCTCCACCATGTTCACCAGCTAGTGTCTGACTGCTGTTTGATGCTGAGCAGCTAGTGTATATACTGGGTTTATAGAGCTTTTTCCTCTGAAAACAGATGCCTGCTGTGGCTGAAAACAACACTATGGGAGCGGTGAGAGTGAACCAGAACAGTAAAGTTGCAATCAGACAGCTAAACAATGAGCTGAAACTCACTGTAAAGCTCGCTAAAACCGAGATGAGCTGCAGATTCAGCTGATAATTTTCTGTCGGTTCGTTACTACGAGCGACCTCTTTCACATTTCAGCTGGATATACTAATGTTAACTAACGACAACTCCCAGATCGGACAACGCCGTGGTAGCGACCTGTCAATCACAAGGTAGCCACGTCCTAAAGCATCCCCTGCTTTATGGTCCATTTGACTCTAAATGGGACCATAATTTACTAAATGAACATCATGCTGTATTGAAAAAGACTTGAAACTAGCGATTGAGACCATAAACTCATGTTTACAATGTTTACTGAGGTAATAAATCAAGTGAGAAGTAGGCTCATTTTCTCATAGACTTCTATACAATCGGACTTATTTTGCAACCAGATCCGGAGGTTGCTGCCTGGTGTTATTAAATAGAAACATTTAAAATCCAGACTCTAATCAGAGACCCTTTTTGGTTTCGAATCCTCCCTTGCTGCACTAAACTTTTCCCATGACTACTGCACCAGAGAAAAAGACAAACAAGTCACAGCTCAGCCCTTATGAACCATTGAGATACAGTCTAACATCTGTGGCAACCATTCAAAAACTCATAAATGTAGAGAACAGATCTCACAAATAGGAGAATAAAGCATCTGTGCCCCGGCCAATACAAGCTGCCAACATCATTTACAGGCAGAGAGCCTCACTACCGCTGCAGGCGTGTCTGTCTGACACAGGAAGTCAACACCATGTCAGGAGGCCCTTCAGCTGCCTCATATCCCACCATCATCGCTGTGATTTATTAAACATGCCAACTTATGCTGATTATATCATTAATTCCATTCATTCACGCATAAATTAGATAAATATTTCTGAAACGTGAGATATCAAGATGAACTTTCTATCTTTAGGCATTATGAGCAATGTGTTTTTATTTGCTTTTGCATTTATGCAACATGGTTCTTTAAAATCTAATCAAATCATCTACTCTCTGATATTGCATCCAATCAACCCGTTCTCACTCCTAACTCGTCGAATACCAATGCTTGGTTAGTGCCCCTCATCATCTTATAACCGAAGCACCAAGACCCTCTTTAGCATCTGTATGAGACTCACCAGGCTTTCAACTAACTCCAATGTAAACCCACCCCATCTGTATTGGATGGTCAGATCAACAGACATAGTATTAAGAGCAAGAAAGTCTGCGTAGGTCGGACGGGTCAAATAAACACAAGGCTCTCACCCACCGCTGATCGTGTCCCGTGTGAAACCAAGTCAACGATGAGGTTTTGCCGTAGTTTTAACGAATGTACTTCTTTTAACCTCAACCACGATCTTTCCCTAAACCTAACCAAATAGTTTTGTTGCGCAAGTAAACCTAAAAAACAAATAAACTTACGTTGGAAGTTTATTTTGAAAAAACACTGTATACATGTAAAAAACGTAAACTGTACGTTTCCTGTGTGAACATGGAAGTTTATTTTGAAATTCAACGTTATTTTGTCACGTCAGTCATTAGTCACATGACTTGTTTGTCATTCCTAAGACATGTGAGTCGTTTCCCAGTCAAGTTAAGGCCAACCACACCCTAACTAAGTAGTTTTGTTGCCTAAACCTAAACTTTCTGTGAACATGGAAGTTTATTTTGAAAATACATTATGCATGTAACAAGTGGAAACTGACACGCCGTCCCTGACACGTCCAAAACTGACGCTAGATGGTTTCTAGAGCGTCATAGCTTGAAGCGTAGGGCCACTGACCAAGCATTAGTGTTTGACGAGTTGGGAGTAAGAATGTGTTGCTCCAATATGTGAAGCCAATGCACAACCCAGTTAGGAGATATTTCTGTTTTATCACAACATAAGTAACCACGATGCTAGTTATCATTATGTAAAACTATGTGCGGTAAAGCACCTTCTTGATATTTCACGTATTGCTCCTCACTAACAGTTCCAACCTGAAGTCCGGGCATATTTAACACGTGACATTTAAACAGTTCATAATGAAACATTTCTTATGCAGTAAAATATCAGAATAATACAGATGCTTATTTCTGTGATTGAAATTGTTTTTGGGTTCATATTGTTAAAAATATCACAGAAGATTGGATTCTGACTATATAAATGAAATGGAAACCCTCACTCATGCACTCAAGCTTAAAATGCTAATTTAATTGTAAAATCTGCAGTACAAGAGGTACTATGACTCATGCCTTGAATTTAAAAAATAGTAATTCAAGAGCAAAAATCAGCCCTCTCTACCACTTCTACATTTAAACCGATCCCCTTAGTAAGTGTGAATCATCAACTTTTATCATTTAAAAAGATAAGATGGCTGCTTCCGATTCCTGTAAGACACTCAAGTTGTTTACACCTCACACGCCTCAGCAAGCCCTGAACCCATCTGGCCCTATCTTTTATTTTGATAAAATCTGACCGTCTATTGGAAAGAAACTAAAAGAAACAAAACAATAAAATCATGTAAATGCAACTTTTTATGGCGAGCGAGGCGGTAAAAATAGGTATTTGCCATGAGGTCCCAGGCCCTAAACGGTTCTTCTTTTGTGGTAATTTGATCAGTGTGTTTATTTTGTCTTCCCATATGAAAGTTTATGTGATGCTTATTCCTAAATATAATTATGTTAAACTAAATATCCACAAACAGTGGGTTAATAGAGGCCCATGACTAATTTTTTTTGCTGCACAGCCCCTAATTTGCAATTTGATCTCATGGGAAGGCGTATAAATAGCATGGCAGTACAAAGACATTCCGAGTGTCATGAGAAAGCATTTAAAGGTCCAGACACACCAACCCGACATCAAAGAACTAGCGGCAATGAAGGCTGACTGTTGCATCGCCTCACATCGCCTGTGAGCTGCATCTCAACACTCAACAAAGACTACAGACGACGGCCGACTACCACGTACGTTCTGCGCCTGCGTGAGATGAAATAACTCTTCACACCAGCAGGCGGCGGTAGTCTGTATTCGTCAATCAAAAAGGGAAACCGGAAGACCGAGGACGGCGGATATACAAGCTGTTATGATACGTACATGAAACAAAGCGGCATTTGAGTATTTCGTCACACCACTCTTACTCACCACTTAGCTTCATTCCAGATGTCCATGTTGTTGTGAAAATATCTGTGCATTGGAATGATCAGATGAGATGATACTTTACTTGTTGGCTTGCTTTCCTCACTTCCGTTTTCCTTCTCGTGCACTGTTTCGCTTAAGCTGAACAGCCAATCAGAGTGATTTCTCTCACCGACGAGCTCCGCCGCCTAAAAGCCTCCGACACAGGCAGACTAGAGCCGACGATGCGGGACACACCGCAAAAACTAGGCTTGCAGTCGTTCACCGACGGCCCGACTGATGTGTCATTTGTACGCCCTCTTTTCGCAATGTAATTTGAAAAACTACAAAACACATCTACAGTAACGGGCCCAGTTATATTTAGGCAACAAAGCACTTAGTTAGGGTTATGAAAAACATCATGGTTGGGCTTAAGCGAAGTACCTAACTAAGTAAAATACATATGTAAACAACGTAATAAACACAGAAAACACGTCACAAATGTCATTAACATAACTTCAAAATAACTCAACCACACTTTGGGACACAAACACCGGTCTCCTGGTTGAAAGTCCTGTGTTTGTTGGACCCATCCACCTCCCCTCCTACCGACCGTAAGCAGTCTTTCTCCCTTTTTATTCTACGTTCACATTGTAGTTCATATGGCGTACACATAACACGCCAAGAGCAAGAACGGCGTTCTTATTGCACGCGAAATGACTTGCGAATTACCTTGTCATTCATACGCCATATGGTGCTAATAACACCATTATAGCAGGTGAGTGAGGTGTCCTGATGAAGTAAAACTGAGCACATGCTTAATATAAAGTTTGCAACCACACGTTCATGAATTTGTTCACACAAATGAGGAAACTGCTGCCACAAAATAATGAAAAAAGGGGATGCAAATTAGGCAAAATGAGAAAATGATGCGTATCATCTTCGTTCAAATTAATGAAAACGAGTAAATGAGGTCATTTTTTTTTTTTTTGCCTTCACACAGAATCATCTCATGCTGTTGATATAATCAGTTTTGGCCTCGGAGTGGGTTTTACTCCTCTGTGGCACCTTCAGGGAAACACTATAATTGGTTAGTTGGTGCGACCACTTCACAAGCGCAGCTCCGGCGAGGAGAATGAGAAGCTTTTTTTGTTTATGCTATGCATGGCTCTGTGCAGTGACAGGAAGTGATATAAACATCTCTGTGGCACAATTAATGCAACAAAAGTAAAATGTACTTGACAGGTGCTCTGCGGCCTCAAAAGACAGGTCAGTTGGATCAATAAATGACTGACACCTGGAAACACAGCTGACATTTCCAGGCTGGGCAGCCCGGCACAACTGTCAAACCGTGCAACAGTAAAAGTGAGCATGCTGCAGAGGAAGGATACAAGTTAAAGCAAAAAAGAGACATAAAGAGGAAAGTAGAGATACCAACCATGAGCTGCAGGTTCAGTGCTGGGCGCAGTGTCTGAGCACACAGGGAGAGGACATGGCAGTTGAGGAGGGAGGTGTGGAACAGGAGGAACAGCATGCAAATAAAGGAGAAATGGGGAGGAGGCAGGGAGGGAGCGGGGCAGGGGCAGGGGGAGAAAACAAATGACACCCATAAGCAAGCATTCAGAAGACCAGAACATGACAAAAGACATAAGGCTTAAGGGAAATCAAAGGGAACCAAAGGCAGTGCAGAGATAAACATAAGCTTAACACACACACAAATACACTTTCCACTGCACACACTGGACGGTCCACTCAGAGGGGAGGATGGCTACTGCTATAGAGGAGATATGGACGGGACTATTATCATGTGTTTTAGGCAGTTTTGGCGTGGAGAAAAGACAAACTATCAAGAGGAAATCATTGTGCAGCTGTCCTAATGCAACAGTGTATGACTTGGAAAGCACTTCACCATCTATTTACAAAGGGAATGTTTTGTATGGCAACGAGTCAAGTGAAGTTTTAACAAAGTACCCAGTGCTCAGTGATGGCTCGGTATGGATGAAATACTCAAACACGCTCTCACTCCCAATTATATAGAAATATACGGCAGCTTGTTCAGTGGCCCGACGCTTGTGCGTCTCATACAGACACTAAAGGGTGCCTCTATGCGTCGGTATCAGACGCCGACAGGCACTGACATAGCTGCTTTATTTGACGAGTTGGGAAGGAGACCGGGTTGAATATTCACCAGCATGGTTTGACGACCTTTACCTTTAATTTATGCCTTTCACCTATTTTAAATGCAGTTAATTGAGGTGTCCTCTCTTAATGGTACGTGTCCGCAGGGGCGTTTTTGGACGAATGCTTTCCCTCGCGGGCTGCCGGTCCCAGCCATCAAACCGGAACCAACATTGGCGGCTCGTTTGGAAACCCTCATCTCTTATATCACGAAAATAGTCCACCGAAATGTGTTTTTGAAAACATTTTAGGCAAGAAGTAAGCCATGCAGTTTCTGAATCTGTCTTTATCTTAAATAGACGACGGTTAGTTTAAAAGTATCTCAGGTGTTTCCAGAGGCGGCGAGTCACGCTGGACGTCCCTGATTTGCATAAAATTGCCTAGACTTCAACTTTATGCAAATGAGGAGTGGCAACGTAATGTCCCGTCTTTCGAATCTTGCCGCCACGCAACCAGAACGCATCGCATGGCTGCTACATAGACAATGAATAGGAAGCGTGGAAAGGCCGGATCCTCTAGACACGTACCATTTAGCTCTCGTCCTAGTAACCCCTAATGTCCTCTGCTGCGGCTGCAGGAGAAGATCCAGTGCAACTGCAGCCTGTGTGCTGATGTACACCAGACACGTGAGTGTTTTAGAAAAGTAGACATGATTGTCAGATTGCATGTTTCAGATGCTGTTGGATGACATTTGACAGGCGTTTGGTTTGAAGCATACTTCCACTCTGTCTAAATCCTTCATGTCTCCGTAGATGTTACATCTGCCGCTGCTGCATCATCAATCTGCTTCACCAGTTCTGTCAGCAACACGGCTGGTCAAGAGGAAAGTAAAGACTCAACACTTTGAGTTTCTTTTTATTGGGTGAATTTTGAGGCTGATATTTACATCTTGAATTTTGCACGTTACCCAATGTAAAATGTCTATGCAGGTATTTTAAGATGTATAATTTGTGGTAAATTCAGTCATCTTTTATGGTTTATTAAGTTCAAAGCATAGCTGCAGATTCATAATCCTGCAGTGACTGAAGCCTTTTGCTGAAATAGCATTCTATTGCAACTCTGTCTCTGTTTGAGACTCATCAGCTTGCAGCAAATGCAACCAGTGAGACTGGCTGCATTGATTAGGTTGATTTTTATATCAGATCTAACCAATGAACTAAACAGAGATGAATCGCAGCCAGACCAGGTGGAGCTACGATGTACTATAACACCTCCAATGAGACTTCAGACTACTGCGCTCCAGGGAAACGGAAGCAGGGATCACACTTTGCTGACACTGAAACGCTGTGTTGGAGGAAACATATAAAAACACCTCAGAGGGAGATGCATGCCACCAACAAATGAGGCTTGTCCAGGAAACATTGCTTTCCAAGTGTTTATCAAAGCGTCTCTGCATCAAAGTACCAACTTTTAACACAGACAAAGTGCTGAAATTAATTTTAAAATGATAAAAGCAACATTTAGTCAACTCTGTAATATGGGCATGGAAAACACATCAAAACAGATCATGTTCAAATGGGACAGTTTCAACAGCTGCGATGTCATTTCGAGAGGCTAAATGTACATTAGTGTGCCGTACGCTTCCTTGGCCTTCTGTCTCAGCGGAGACATGAGAAAGTGGTAGAAAGCTATTAAGACGCAGACAGATGTTTGTGTAAGAGAGAGGATGGTGCTCAGTATGTGTAATTGTTTTGGGAGCAGTATAGCCAACGCCACACCTTCGCTCTGCCGCCAGAGACTCGGGGTACTGGGAGCGATCTCACAAGGTGAGACTGTGTGGAGTCCATCTCAGAATTACGGAGGCCTCTGCGGACCCGTTTCCCTACAAGGTCCTCCAGTAGTTGAGTGCTAAATAATGCCACAGGCCAGAGAGTTTCTTAGCATATTTGGTTGAATCACACAACGTAACAAACAGGAAGCTAGCTGACCAGTTATCAATAATAGGTGATATTTACAGTTGCATGTTAATTGCGTTGACATTCTTTCAGACACAGCTGGATTCTTGACATGTATTGGTTTATTGTAACCTATTTTGTACTTGTTTTACATCATTGCAGCCCCGATGAGCAAAGGGTTTGGATTTTTTATTCTTTTATTTATTTCACTGCCTCGATTACATTTTTTTAAAATAAATATAAGGAGCCACAAGTGCACTGAGGCTGTTGCACAATGTTACCTTCAGCCAAACCAATTTGGCAAGCAACCAATATTAGATCTTGAATCTGAGACCTTAAGTTGTTTTCAAAAGGAATTATAGTTTAAAACGTTATGAGACATCACCGTCACGGGTGAATTATTGAATGGATTGCTTAAAGAAGACCATTTTCCCAGTGACCATTGACGCTGACTTGTCGGTTTAGCTCACCTCTATTTTGATAAATCAATTTAAAGGGCCAGTTTGTAGGATTTCGAAGGTGGAATTTAATATTCATAGCTATGTTTTCTTTAGTGTATAATCACCTGAAACTAAGAGACGTTGTGTTTTTGTTAGCTTAGAATGAGCCCTTCATATCTACATAGGGAGCAGGTCCAGTCAGTAGTGTTTCTCCGGCTGGCCCAAATTCCCATTCACCCCATAGACTTTACATCGTTTACATTGTTGACGTCACAGATGTTTAAATCGATTTCCTCGCCTCGAGAAACGTTTTACAAATATGAAACCTCCATGGATCAAAAATTCAGGAATGAAAGAACGACCTTGTTGCAGTTCGAGGTGACCTGTCAACTGTTTTGGGGGATTTCTCGCAATAATGCAAGTGCCCACTAGACAAAATTGGAAGCAAGGCTGAGCGGCGGCACCATATCCAGGTGTTATCACATATACATGGTTGCACCGCCATGTTTCTACAGTAGCCCAGAACAGACAAACCAATCATTGGCTCTAGAGAGAGCCTTTTGCACGGTTTTGCACTCGGCGGCACACGTTACTGCAGTCTTGGAAAGGGAGAAGTGAGTGGCGGGGTATTCAGTTGGTTGCAACCTGCAACCACACTGTTAGATACCACCAAATCTAACACACTGTACCTTTAAATCTCATCTACTTGGGTCCACATGAACACAAGTATAGACGAGAATGCTGATGGAGAAAGGCCTCATGTATTAAATGAAAATGGGGAAGTGACTCACTGGAGGAATTTTATTTTCATGGGACTGAACATTTTTCAACAGAACAGCACTAGTGTTCATTGACGTCAAAATGTAAAATGAAGCCTCTGTCCCTGCTGCACGCCTCAGTCAACAGAAAGGCAGCATGGCCTGGTAACCCTCATTACACTGTGGGTGGCAGCCATGTGGGACCATTCAATATGTCTGCTGCTGAGTGATTGCCTGTCCGTCTTTGAGCAGCCTCCTCCTCATCCACCATCTCTAGCTTCACAGGTCAACTGAGACATCGGCAGTGTCCTCGCTGACATTCACAGACATGATGCGGGCACATCAGCTCCATTACCAGTTGCCACGCTTCCCATGAGCCCTTTGGTGACTCACTGTGACATGACATCCAGCTCAACATGCAGAGATAACTGCATGCCAATCATAATTGTATTGGCAGAAATGGATTAGGTGGAACCCCGTGGTGCTGAAAATGCCAACAGGCTGCTGGGTGTCCCCGCTGGCAGCTAGATTACTTTTTTTGTTGGATCCACTTTCTCTAACCTGCCTTCTCTACTTTGGCTTTAGTTTGTGGTTTCCTACATTTACCAGAATTTTGCCGTCCCCCACAGAGCTCTGTTGATAGAGAAACGGGGATCTCTTTCTCTCTTCAACAATACATTTGTCCCTGTAACAACTGATGAATGCTGGTGAAAAAACAGCACATATAGGAAGAAACTCTATTTCTGAGTCCCGAGGAACTATCAGCATCTAGTAACTTTTCATTTTTGTTGTAAATTGTTGTTTGACTGAGGCGAACTCTGCGACCAAACAACAAAATGGGCTCTTAAATTCAAGATTTATAACAGTGGGGTTGGTTAATTATGTCTTAGGGCTTATGCAAATTTTGGTCAGCTAGTCATTCCACTTTGGTCCAAACTGAAATCCTTTAAAAGATTCTGGATGGGTGGCGATGACATTTGGTACAGATATTCATGTCTAACTCACAATGTCAGCCGATTACACTGTTGTCAGGCTATTAAACAGGCGTTATCAGTCGCTATAAGCCCCATAGATGTGGGTCAATAGGGGTCTACTACACCCACTAGTAGGTTTTATCATCTATTCACATAGTAGATCACCGAAAAAAGGTATAAAAGAACATGACAGCGACCTCTAGCGACCGTAGTAATTTTTTTATTGCCTAAACCTAAAGAAGTTGTAGCTTTGTTGCCTAAACCTAAAGAAGTTGTAGTTTTGTTGACTAAACCTAAAGAAGCTGTAGTTTTGTTGCCTAAACCTAAATAAGCCTTTTTGTTTGTGTTCAAAACGTGACGTTTCATTTAGTTTTACAACATGTTAGAGGTTTTTATTAAGATAAAAGGGCATAATATGTTTGCTATCACATAATAACAAGAACATTGTCAGACATGTTTAATAAAAACAAGAATAATATGAACTTAACTGATGGGGTTGAAACTACTAATGTGCAATGTCTGTTCAAATTATGCTGAAGTCGTTCCACATTTGTACAAAATAACACCTGGTATTGATAAAACACACGTGAGTTCTTTATTACAACTAAAAACAACTACAAAAATAGTTTCTGTCTATAATGCTATCTGTTTCCTTTTGTGCCGGCTCTCCACTAATAGAAAGTGTCAAATACAGGATTTATACGCACAATTTAACAGTTATTTGAACACATTTTAACACCATGCAGTCTGGGAGCTGTAAGGTAAAGTATAAATATAAGTATATGTGTAAATACTGAGTCGTATGGTTGCAAATCTGTCTCTACTGGTGATGCTTTTCAGATATTGTGTAGCTAGCTGATTGCCTCACGGCCCTTCTTTACGAGTTTCATCTCATTTTGGTCATTGTGGAGCACCGTAATGCCTCTAAAAGACAATATACCTCCACATTAAGAAGATGTGTTGGGCTCCAGACTGGTGTTTTCCATGATGCTGAGTGCTATAACATCATTGATGCTCTCCCAGGGCCGTATGTCACATGACAGCACTTATTGTGTTGCTATTGACCTTAATCAAATTAGTTATAGCTGGCTGCTCCAATTTCAAAATGGACAAGGAATCAAGTCGAGCAAAGTGGGAACAATATCACACATTATCTGGCACATTGTGTGCATGTGTTAGTCTGCAGAATGTGAGGTGGAGGCACATCTAAATTCATACCATTCTTAAGTCACTTCACCAGATGGTGTTTATGTCATTTAAGACCCAGACGAATGTAATAGATATTTGTATCTCTCCCCTTCCCTTGCCTGTTTTGTTGTCCTGTCTATAGTGCGGGTTAAATGAATTGGTTGTCAGCACCGTTTATGGTCTTTCATCAATTAAAAGTAACGCTAGCCTGCCGCCTGATTGTTTTATTTGCACAAGGTGCACATTTATAATCTATTTTCTTCGTTCAGGGATTAACTGGCACTGTTCATTCGGCGGTGTGCTGAATTAGGGAACGATTAGTCATATTGTGTTGAGGGGGGGAAGAGGGAGGTGAGCTAATGAGAGAGATAGAATATGTGGGAGGATGAATGTTGAATCCCTACAAAGACAGCAGAGGATTTGTACTTTTGGGCTCGGCTCCTGTTTCACAAAAGACCTCCTGTTGGCCCTGACCACCACTAAAGCAATAGACTGCTGCCCCTGAGGAGAGTGTGCAGCACAAAATGTTGCTTTTCAACCAAAATCTTTCTTCCACACCGACACAGAAATGTCAGAAAAAAAATATATATATGGACAGCAAAGCACACAGGAAAAGAGACTAAGAACGGAGAAGCAGAACATCCAGTTCCTGAAAGATGTTTGGAAGAATATAAAAAATACCAGGAGACTGTAAAGGGAAATTAATAATATTTCCTAATTCTAGGAGCTGGTCGGCGAGATATCTCCATTTAGAAATGTATTTAGTCGTGAAAATAGCAATTTAGTTATTTCCCCATGTCACTTTCCAAGCACTTAAGAGCCATGTGTTGGAGCTCTAATAGATTTTTTAAAGTGCTCTGTTCTGTCCCTCTAATGGGTAACTGATAAAAAAAAATAAAAAAACTCAATCTCACTCTGATAGATTCATTTGGCAGTGGGCGGCACGCTGTGGGTAAATGAAATCAACTGGCAGAGCGTATTATGGCCATATGAGTCTGCTGCCTTCAATCTATATACACAGTAATAATGGAATGCCCCTGATAGTTGAAAGCAAAGAGAGGACATCTGGCAGAAACTGTAAGTGGGTTGTTTTAACCTGAAAATATTGGCACTGAAGACGTGAGGTTTGCTTTATCAGGTGGAGCCCACACATCTCAACGCAAGTCCCGTTCACAGGGGACCAAAATAACTCGCCATCATACTGTACACAGTGATTTTTTAGTATTTGACTTCTATGAAATTATTTTAATCTGTCATGAAGTATGGAGGAGGTTTTATAGTAGAAAGCAGAGTCAGAGATAGTATTTTAAATACTGCCAGATTTGTTTTTACATGACTAATGGTCCATACTTGCTTATGAAGACTGTAGTGTGTGGCTGATAGCTCCAAAAGCTAGTACTTTAAAGGGAGTGTGAAGCCAATGCGGAAGTGCCTTAAACTTGCATTCTGTCTAACAGCCAGCAGGGGGCGACTCCTCTGGTTGCAAAAAGAAGTCTGATTGTATAGAAGTCTATGAGAAAATGAGCCTACTTCTCACTTGATTTATTACCTCAGTAAACATTGTAATAATGAGTTTATGGTCTCAATCACTAGTTCTGTGGTTGTGATTGCCTCAGTATTTCACTTTCAAATCGTTCATTGTCAGGAAATATGGACGCAGTGATGGAATATTTAGCAAAGTTTATTTTGTGGAGATGTTCATGCACTTTTGCACAAAATTCACATTGTTTTGCAAAATTGGAAACTGACAAATGCTAAGAATTTAAATTTTGTAAATCTGTTTTGCTAAATGCATAAGTTAAAATGAGACAATGAGATGTTTCCTGAACAGTGGGCACTGTGTCCACAAATGGCAATTATAAAGGAGATAATCCAAATTAGATGACAATTAGATGGCCATACCAGACCAAATAAGGTTGTAGCAGCAAAACCCACGACTGTTATCAGGTCATTAAATGAGCGTTATCAGTCGTTATCAGCCTCATAGATGTGGGTCAGTAGGGGCCTGCTACACCTAATACTACTACGTTGTCAAAGTGAAAGTGAAATTTAAAAGCAACACGTTCTAACACGTTGTAAAACTGGATGAAACCATTTTGGTTTCATTTCATACATTTTGAACCCAAGCAAAACAGTTTCTTTAGGTTTAGGCAACACAACTACAACTTCTTTAGGTTTAGGAAATAATTACTACAGTCACTAGAGGTCGCAGTCATCTTTTTTTATGCCTTCTTTCGATGATCGCCCATTTGAATCGATGATAAAACCTACTAGTGGATGTAGCAGGCCCCTTCTGACCCACATCTATGAGGCTGATAACCACTGATATCGCCCATTTAATGACTTGATAACAGTCTAACTGGCTAGTTAAATTGAGCAAAAGTGAATTTTATTGCTTATGAATTCATGTATTTGTAACTGTAGTATTTCTTCTTTTAAGTGACATGGCCCCGCTTCTATTAATTGCCTAATTCCCAGATTTTGTGCCAGTAACCTTCAGAAAATAAACATCTGTAGTATTGTTATTTACCTATAAAGGATCTCTATTATTCTCAGCAGGCACATTAGGAATAATCAGCAGAGATCCGAGTGTTAATCACTCAGAATAGCTATAATCAGAACAGGCCTGTGCACACTCCTTGATCTGAGGCAAAGGAGCTATCAATCAGCCTGCATAGATAGGTATTCTCTTTAATCCAATCAGATGGCATAATCAAGCACAATGTCTGTGATTTCTACCAGCCTCGTGAGATTTGTTCCAATTGAGCGGTCTGTCAGAGAGGCTTTTGATTGCATTTGGAGCTCAGGCTGATTTCGGAGTTGAGGCATAAAGTGATGTTTTCTATCTACACCCTTTGGAGATTTACACTCACAATAGCCCCGAGTTCTGTTTCTGAAAGAGCAAGATAAAATTTGCTTATTTCAAAAGGGCCTAATTTTCAAGTGCTTATTATTGTGCTGAGTTATTGTTCATCCCCACTGCTACCCTCTTAGCACAGCCCACCTGGAGTATGATCTATAATTTACTTAATGAATGAGCGATGCGTTTCATATAAAAGGCAATTCTTGTGTCTGCAGTGACGAGACGTTATAGAACAATTATGTGAATCCAGTACCCGTGGTTCATCATTTACAGCCTTCTATTTGTTTTCCTTAGCTTTTCTCATCATGCCATGTCAGGGGATATCACACTGCTATTTACAACTGTAATGAATGTAATTCTTGGGTGATGGAGTAGCAGTTTGGTGGGGGAACAAAGAAACCAGGCCTGTTGTGAAAGGATTTTTGGGAACAAAGCAGTTGATGAACAGTATTGACGGCCACCAGGTTGCTCTGAGAGGATGCACTGACAAAAAAAGCAACGCCAGCTAGGCCTTGACCTACTATTTTTCCTCTCAATCCCAACACCCGTGCACACCTACACACTCATTTTAATAGCAGAAAACTAGTGGGGGCACATCACTTTGTGCAATGGAGCACTGTAATTAGTCATGATTCGTGACTGCGATAGATGAGGTTGTTCCATCAAAGTCTATTTTTATCAACCATGTTTCCATGTTAACCAATATTTAGTAGAACAGTTGTGCATTTATTTTTGTGAATCATAATTAGCAATGCCAAAGTTTGCAACCGCACAATGGCTGTGCTGAAGAATAATGTTGAAAGTCAGACGATGATTGACAACAGCCAGTTTTTCATAGCGGAACCACACGCGCACAAATCATTAGATGCACTTGTTAAATGACTCTAGAACAATTATAGTCCACAGAAGCCTCGCTGTGATAATAGTTTTGCAAAAACGGTTGTTAATACTTGCTCATACTTAATGCGCTCATACAAAAATAATCCCTCTCAATCATCACTTATGACCCGTTAGAAATGTGTGACGGTGTTTGTATCTGCAGAGACCCTGCAGACCTCTGCCTGGATTTTATTAGTTTGCTGTGCTCGGGACGTTTTCTGGGCGTCAACCCAACAGGTGCCAGGTCGTAAGCATGCATCCGAGAGGAAGGTATGGAAATAATGGATACAGCAGTGAAGAAAAGCAAATATAACGAGGCGAAACGCCAAGCAGACAGAGCTCGTTCCAGAGAGTGAATCTGGGGTTGGCTTTAACCCGCTGGCGAGCTGCGTAACCTTGAATGTTGTCTTTACAAACCGCAGTTGAGAAATCCTACTCATCTGCCTTTAAGTAAATAGTTAAACCTTTTGAGAAACATGCTCATATGCTTTTTCCTTTGTTAGAGGTGGGAACCAAACATCAGATTTCTTCCTAAGAGATAAACAAAACATTTATTTAGGACCTGCAAACATTTTCAAACTGTTTTTAGGAAAAGCGATTTTATTTGCACCTTTCTAAAAGCTCTGTGGATGCATACAAATGTTATCAATAAGACCTTTAAAGGTGCTAAATGCAAAATTCAGAGCATTTCTATTGTCTCCACACGGCTCTTAACATGGCGACGGCTGAGGGAGCAGCTCGCAGCTAACGGTGCTAACGGTGCAAAGAACGGCAACAGGTCTGACAGAGATAATGGTGTTAACCTGAGGGGTGAACCGGAGGGTGGGAGTTATGCTTCCGCAACAGCGCCTTCGGTCTGGACGATCGATCGTTATCAGCCCTAACAGCCTTATGAGCGCAGAGGGATGGCCGTGACCGAGCCAGTGGGGCACGGAGAAACTCGGATTACATTACTAGTTTATTTCTTAGATGTCTGCATCTCATAGTTTTCATTGAATAGAAAGTAAATGTGTTATCTGAAACACTGCCATTAGTATCTTCATACTGGTATTTACTGTATTTGAGAATATATGTGAATACATGCCGTAACTTCTTACCTGTTAAATTACGAATAGAATTTAACTGTGAAAGCTTTAAAAAGAAAATGGTGAATGAAGACAGAAAGTGGGTGACCTTAACCCATCGGTAAAGGAACATATGAGTATGACTGCCGCTGTGGCATGATGATGGAGATATATGGAGTGATTCAAGGCTGCGTGGGGGATAAGGGAGCACACACACATACACACAGAGATAAACAGGTTGTGTGAGGGAGATACGGTACCTTGATTGCCTTCAGGGTAGGAGATGGTGGTGGTGATGGTGGTGGTAGTGGTTGTGGCTGTGGTGGGTATAGGGGTAGTGGTGGGAGCATCTGGATGAGAGGACAAATACACGACAAACACAGGGGGGAAACAAATGAGTATAAAAGCCATGAAGATAAAGTAAAGTCACTGTGAGGCGATGGTATCGCTGTTTGATGTATGACCAACAGCTCATTGTGTGTCACAATGTGTGTGTGTGTGAGCTAAAGGTCGGCCGCAGACCTTTTGATGAATTGGCGGTGGCAGTGCATTAAATACTGTACACACAACGATGACACTGCAGCGTCTCACACCGCCTGAGCTGATCTCGTTCTTCTCTTTTATGTCTACTCACGGGCTACACACCATGACACGACAATACTGACAATGCTAGCGAGCACATGGTTTGTTAGAAGTGATTAAACGCCTAATGAGTAACACATGCTGGTGTTGTACTTATGCTGTCATTGTTATGCAGCGAGCTATCTTGACAAACAAACGTGTCTGTGCATTTTTAATATCTCCCAGGAGAAGAGTTGGGGAGGATACTGACAACAACAAAAAAGACAAATTTGATGTATAAACTCAAACATGATGACACGATAAATGGCAGAGCACAAAAACAGAAGGAGGGAAATAATACACACACACACAAAACAAAATAAATGAACAGCATCAAGCAGGGTTGTTGTTGAGTACACAGGCTTTGACCAGAGACCATTTTTCCTCCCACAGCTTTTCCTTTTTTTACTTCATTATCCAGGTTGGACTCCCCACCCTGACAATGACCAGGGGGAGACATCAAAAGTGACATTTTCCTTGTTGAAGTGGCAGGGCTGCACTGATATGAAGCCGCTGGCAGTGCTGCTTGGTTAAAGACCTCCCTTGCTGCTCTGATTGCCCGAGAACGGACGGAAAAAAGCTTTTGGGGTTATTGAAATGTGCTGAAAAAATAAGTTATTTCTGGCTGTTGATAAGGAGGAAGGCTAGTCCACACTTTAATGAAATACGGTGTTATAAGAAGGTAAGGAAAGGGAATGTGTATGGAAGAGGGAGGAGAGGGAAGAGGTGCCGTATTTAACCGTTACTAGCAGTGTGCCGTGTATAATTTGGTTATGTGATGGACGCACAGTAGCTATAAAACAGAGCAAGCTGCAGCTGTAATGCTTATTTCTTGCAGGTGGCACAAATGACAAAATTGCTTTACTCGCCAGTAGACCGTGTACATCATCATGTCAATATTTACACTTCTAAACTGCTGCTGCTGTTACTTTTCTTCCCTTCACTTTTGATTCACTACATAGAGACCTGGTGGAAAACACACACCTGCTCTAATATGGAACTGGCTCCCAGGTACAAATCAAAGTAAGGAAAGAGAGAGGAGAGCTGCACAAATTTTAGGAATCAACATTTTACCTTCTTCAGGATGAAGACAATGTGCCGAAATGTTGAAAACAAAACAAATAATGCAGTTGTGTCATAAAACTTAAAAAACAATGTCATAAAAAAGAAATAAAATGTCAAAAATGTCATAAAACATTTTATAATCATAGTTAAAAATGTCATGGTATGTCAAAGAAAATGTAATTTTTCAAAACAAAAATAGTCAAAGTGTATTATGTAAAAGAAATGTCCTAAAAAATGTCATAATTTGTTTTTACCAGAATAGTCATAGTGTCATGAAAAAGTAATTGTATGAAATGTCATTAAACAAATCATAAAATGTCAAAATGTCATAAAAAGTAACAGTATATTATGCCAAAAAAGTCATAAAAATTTAATTTAAAAGGTCATAGTATATAGTATGCCATAAAAATGTAATCGAAAAAGGTCATAATATAAATACTACATAATATATTTAACTAGTTGTTTTTGCACTGCGGCTCTGCCATTGAATGGCTGCTTCTGGTTTCAGGAGCTTAAAGCATAAATGTTACTGTGTTTTCAATTTGGAGGATTCTCTTCAGCAAATGCTTAAAAAAGAAACACTTTACAATATGTCACATGAGATGAAATGCATTTGTTTGCGTAATAAATTTCGAACATATTCTACATAGCACCTACAAAATTCCAATCACAATTACCAGCTGGACCAAAACCACAGTCGACAGAAATTTAGTAGTGCTTTGGCTCTATTTATAAAAACAGTATGAGGCTGGTGACGTTTTATATCTTTGTAATTGTTAACAAAACCTATGACTATACAAAAACCAACAATAACTTAATGCTACCAACACGTGTTGTCTGCTCAGTCAAAGCCAATAACTTATTCTTAATAGCGTATCAAATTTGTGGCTGAAAAAAAGTGTCGAACAAACTATTTACTAATGTTTGAGAGACATTTGCTAAAAACTGCAGTGAGCAGCTGTTTCAGGAAATTACCTATATTTATGTCCTGTTTTAAAGATTTACAACTTCAGCTGGAACAAACGGGCTCGGAGCTTAGAACCACAGAGAAAGTAGAGAAGTTGGAAACTACTGAAAGACGTACTAATACATTGTTGGTTTTGTTTTTTTCATGGGATTTGTTGAGTAAAGATATCTGACTAACACTAGCTTTATGTTCTTCATATTGATTACCAGTAGAGACATAATGTGACACATTCAAGGACCCAAACTCCATAATGGAACAAGAGCACATTATAAGTTAGTTTTTATGGGATCTATGTACTTTATATTGAATATAAAAGTCCCATTATTATCAATAACTGAACAGGCAGCACAATGTGGGTACCCTGCACTAAGAACTAGTTTTCTCAAAAACGCTGTATTAAACGGAGTTAGCACCATTTCTGCATTTACAGTCACATTTATTGTCATTGCATTACTGAATGTAACTTTTGATGTTCCAAGTGAAGGTAATTTCACTATGAAATCCCTGCAAATTGAAAACGCACTACATCCTGAAGTCACATTAAAGAGATAATAAAAGTAACGCTTCTCTTTGTAGAGCAGGATGTCTTCCCCCTAAGGGTGCAGAGGTTGTTTATCATTGAAAAGTAGTCTTCCCTAAGGGCAGAAGTTGTTGCTGCACAAATCTGTTCACAATTGTTATTTCAGAAAATCATCTTTTTTATTGCACTTTAAGAAAAGTGTATCCAGTAATTCAAGTACAAGGCAGAGAGGTCCGTGTAGCCCCTCAGAAGTCTGCCTGAAGCAAATTTTAAAATGCTAATGAAGGCCTTCGGGTGATCTGGATCAGTATTCAGACGCTGTTGATCTACGGTATGTTTTTAATCTATCAACAATTCCGTTCTTTTAAAGACAACCTTGACAATACAAAAGGCTGCACACACCAATGTGCCCACAAAGGCGGAGAGAAGTGACCCATCGGGAAGTCGGCTGGCAGACGAGGCTTGAGATGATGAGTTTCACACATGCTTGAGAGCCACAACTCCAGCTCGGGGGTGGTGCTGCCTAATTGGTTTTTCATCCCATCATGAACTGTGAGGGTCCAGCAGATGTTTGGGATCATCAGTGTCAACAACTCATTAAAACCTTCGCAGTAAAAATAAATAATAAGTAAATAAAGATTAAAAGAAAGGCGATTGTCTGACTGTAAGCTACATTTCTTGTTTTTTTTGGGACTAGCTAGTGGGATGTATTACAGAAGACTGGAGCTTATTGACTTTCAAATGTGACGGGCAGAATGTATTCTTTCTCCCGCTGAGTCACCGGCCCTTGTTTACTGATGAGGCTTATGAATCAGTGTTTCTGGTCTGAATGAAAGGAGCAGGACCGCGGGAAGCTCCGAGACGCAGCCTGACAGGAATCGTTCCTGCTAAAGCCGCCGAGTTAAAAAACTCCATGTGAGCACCGGATGAGAGAAACACTCCATATCTGCATGGTTCCAGTAATCAAACCAAACAATAGGACACCTGAAATAAACTACCTCTAGCACAGACTAATGGAAGACGCCTGGGAAACAAACATATAACTAATACTAAATATTATTTTTAAACCTACTTACAATATTTTATTCTAAGATGTGCCACATAATGACAATGATTCATTCTCATTAAATGGAAACTAATGGTAGCTGTGAAAAAGGCTACAAATCATTATAGTATAGTATAGTGTATAGTATAGTATAGTAAAGTATAGTGCAGTGTAGTACAGTAGGATATAGTATAGTAGAGTATATAGTATAGTATATAACAGTATAGTATAGTACAGTGTAGTACAGTGGGATATAGTATAGTAGAGTATATAATAGTATAGTATAGTGCAGTGTAGTACAGTAAGATATAGTACAGTAGAGTATATAGTATAGTATAGTGCAGTGTAGTATAGTGGGATATAGTATAGTATAATATAGTATAGTATACTGTAGTGCAGTGTAGTACAGTAGGACGTAGTATAGTGCAGTAGTAGGATATAGTATAGTGTTTAGTATAGTATGGTAGAGTATAGTATAGTATAGGGCAGTGCAATGTAGTACAGTAGGGTTTAGTATAACATATTACAGTGTAGTGTAGTACATAGGGTGTAGTATAGTATATTAGGGTATAGTATAATACAGTGCAATGTATTACAGTAGGATATTGTATAGTATAAAATGTTTCAGTGTAGTATAGTAGGGTATAGTATAGTACAGTATCGTGCAGTATAGTGTAGTATAGTATAGTATATACTGTATACATGTTATGTTAAAAGTAACTTAAATGTTAAATACTAATGCTTAAGTGCTATAATGTGTTTCACCTGCTGTAGGAACTCTTGAAGTATTAACACAATTGACTTCTGGAAAGTGGAAATTTAGCTTCAGGCTGTAAGTGCAGATAGTGTCCATCAAATTAAGATCATACAGTAATGCCGGAAATATGACGTTTTTTAATTTTAAGGGGAGAAGCTATAAGAGATAAAATAGACTGCTTGGTTTCGGTTAAGGAAACGGCTGTTCATTTTTTAAACTAATATTTGTGGGTAATGTGAGGGGGAAAACAAGCCAAAACTAAGTTGTTCAACCAAAGATGAACATGTATTTTTTCCACTTCATAGATGTCTGAGGTACACATTTCCTCCTTTACTTACAACGTGTATTGTACATATGAGTGACAGTTGTTCAAATTAGGATTGAGGTCTTGCTTTAAGCTTAAGTAACGTGCAGAGCAGCTCTGCACGTTACAGTAGCGTGTTTGTGATACTACCACTGGGAGGCATAAAAGGTGGAAATTTTCACATGCTTCACATTGTGAATTAAACTAGCAGAAATTAACATCTTATCAAAATGACTAACATTACTCAGATTTATCTTGTTTTTGCCAAAATTGTGAATGTGAACGTTTGGGGTAAATACTTTGGCAAATGGAAACACAGAGAAATGAATGTCAGAGCACCTGAATCCTGCTCGGCGCTACCTTGTGTAAAACGCCGTGACCTCATCAGAAAGTATTTTTCTCCTCGTTTTGCTTTCATGTTTCTGTGCTTCATTCAGTTTTCTGACCTGCTACACCATCTAACTGTCTTATTGATTTGCTTTTTGTGTCCGTTTAGTGCCTCTTATCCCTGAAAGGGTTATCTATATTTTATCCTCCACAAGGTTTCTGCCATTTTTCTCGTATTTTTTTGTTCGTGTAAGTTCTTCCTTGGCCCTTTCAGGAGGTGTCCTTGGCCCCTGTATAATCCCAACCAGTGAAGCCCTGACGACTGCTGTGATTAGAGGCTTTATGTACACTCGACATTGATTCAAAGTGACATTTGTGGATTCCAATAATGTGAAAGAGTAGTATGCTATGGACTATTGTGTGTCTTTGAACTCTCACCTTTCATTTTATCTTTCCAGAGAGAAGTTACGGAGGACTTAAAAATGTAATAAATATAAGAAAAGAAAATAACATATCATTCAAATACTACAGTTCTGATAGTTCTTAATTGGCTACCTGGTTTAAAAGACATTTTGATGTATTGGTTTCTTTTCACGCCGTTATCTTGAAACGGGGGTGGTTATGTTTAGGCAACAAAACTATGGTAAAGGTTGCAATTATGTTTAGGAAACTAAACCACTTAGTTAGGTTTAGGAAAAACATCATGGTTGGGCTTAAAATAAAGACATAAACTAAGTGAAATATGTACGTAAATAACGTTATATGAGCATGGAAAACATGTCACAAACATCACCAACGGGACTTCAAAATAGCTCATCAACACTTGTCTCCTGGTTTAAATGACCACGGCAAACAGTTCTACTCCTATTCTATTTCTATGGCTGTGACCTTTTGAGTGTAATCAAATAAACAGTGAAATTCAAGATGACAGCCACTGCGACACAATCCTTCCATATGGGTATCTGGAGATGAATGTTGGGATCTTAAGTTATGGAATTTTCCCAGAATTACCGCCGTAATGTCATAAATTGAAACACGGCAGAGAGATCGAGGTGTTTAAAATTCATGAGAGACAGAATTCTAAACACAACTTCCTTGCAAATTTGTTTTGCAAGTGAAGAATTACTTTTCCTCCTCGTAGCATTTTACACCAGCAATTTCACTTCCACTCAAGTGCAATTTCAGCAAACTAAGAGCGCTTGCAGCTTTGAATAGGATGTATCGGGACACTTTGCACCTCTGGAAGAAACGTTAGACGCCACTTTAAGAGCTAACTGTGACTTGTGGAGGAACTCCCATGTGCTTCAATGGAGAAGAAGTGCAAAGTAAGGAAGACGACTGAGAGCAACAGGGTCACTAAACATGAGGCTGGTGTGCAATAAAGCCAGAGCTGGTGCCGGAGCAGGGAGGAAGAGATCTCAGTTATTGGGTAAGCGGCAGCCTGTAAACAACTTAAAACCCCTCGGCACTGGGTCTCACTCGACCGCGAGAGGAACACCCCGATGCTTGTGTTTTCTTACCCTGTGAAGTAAGAGCGGCAGTGAGAGTTAGAGCGGTGCAGACTGCTTTCTTTTCGCTGTTAACATTGTTAGTGTCAGCCAGTCTCACGGTGCTCTCCATCACTTAGGGTCACAATACTTCTGGAACCAGATGCATTAGAGGGGATGCTGGCCGTAGCGGCATTTGTTCTGGCTGTCGAGCGCTGGCGGGGGAGGCGCCATTCGGATTTTATCATTAAATCACACAGCTCTAATGTACAGTTTGGGATCTTGTGCTGATATTGTGGCTGTTTTTTTCTTAACTTTTGATAAAGAAAATTAAATCTTAACATAAGAGACGTGGAAAACGCTTATTTCATGGCAGCTTTTGGGGTTATTTTGGTGCCTTTTGTCAGACTGTTGGAGGGACTTTATACTTATTAGTTTTGAGTTTTCCCCTCATGACTTGCTGCATTAGTGTATCTTTATTTTCAGCCCAAGGGTTAGGGTTAGTCCGCATCGGGGAGCATGTAGTTTGGTTACAGAGTGGTCGCAAAGTTTCATTCGTTCTATTAACTTTTTATTGGGGTATCGCTTAAAGACACAGAGTAAGATACAAGCTCCATCAGAAAAACCTTGAGATGAACTTGAGATGCGAGACCAGTTGGAGTTGAGATACAACCGTTTGACAAGTAACCTGTTTACAAAATAAATTTAAACCAATAAAAAGCGAAATCATCGTCAGACGATAGCCGGAGGGTTCCCAGGTTGCATTTCGGCCAATGCACGAAATGCAACCTGTTCTCCACACGGACTGTTTACCTGCATTCAACCAAAGCCTGCTCCAACGTGAATGGTCAACGTAAACTTACGATGCCAAAATCTTGTCCCGTTGCCTACAGCTTCTGCATATGTAGCCCGTTCTCATTCTATACTGATGCTTTGTCACGGCCGTCGGCGTGTGATACCGACACACACGGCACCCTTTAGCGCTTGTATGAAATGCTCTGTGCTTTCCAAGTAAACCCATCTGCATCAACAGTAAATGCTCAGGGAAAGTGCTGTGGTGACGTAGTTTAAAGAGCAAAAGAGATGCACTGGGCGGACGGGAGGGGAGGTGGATGGGTCCAAGAAACACACGGCTTTCATCCAGGAGACCGCTGTTTGTTTCCTGTGTTCACAACGTTCAGTTCAATTTTCACTGTACAAACGTTTAAGCCCAACCTTGTACTTTTTTCCTAAACCTACAGTGGCGATGTTGCCTGAACCTAAAGTGACTCCACAGTGACAAAGTGGCGATATGTAACGAGTTAGGATGAGAACGTCTTGGTCTAATATGTTGTAACCAGAACCAGATGCTTTCCATCACCACTATGAGTGAACATGCTGACGCCCCTGCTGCTTGTCTGATTTCTTACATGGGAGTGTGTGCTACATACACGCCCTCCTACCAACTTCTGTTCTGGTTGACTACAGCGGTGTGTGCATGGTGGCGGTAGTGTAGGAGCGGGAGCTGGTGTGTGTGTGTGTGTGTGTGTGTGTGGTGGTGGGGGGTCTGTAACATAATGTGAGAATCAGCTTCTGACAGCTCAGCCACAACATCCTGTCTTCCCATTAGCAAGGCGAAGGTTCGGCATGATTTGCTGTTGAATTACAGTCGACATTAGTAGTGTGGGAGCCACGGACACATCAAAGTCATCAAAAGACTAGCTCTAAAAGGATGGAGGCCTTCTGTGGTTTTAATGGCGGCTGTTTTATTTTTTTTGGTGCAAGGCTTTTAGTTGCCCACGTGTTGCATTACTGTGTTTATCTTTGTCTTTCTCTCACCATGGGGGGATGTGTGGGTAGTTGAGAGAGGGGCGACTTGCATCCCTCACCACCGGATTTTGTTGTTTAGGGCGGGGAGAGAAACGTACAGAAAGCCTGCGACAATTACCAGAACATTCACACTTCATTGAAAAGTTGTGGGTAATGGATCGCACAAATGTGAGCAACAAAGTGAAATGGTTGCTCTTTTATGATGGTCTTTTATGTGTCCTGTTGTTGATCTGATACCATACTAACTTGCTTTTTATTTTAATGCTCATTTAATTCTAAACTATCATAAAACTGAAAACACTTTGTCGAAAAAATGTTTATTAAAAGGGACTGTATGTATGTTTTTACACGTATAAACCTTTTTTACTTATTTTTTATGGCCAATGTTTGATTGCAACCTAACTTAACAATGAGATCTTTAATGACTTTCTGAGTTTCCTCTCTCAGCCTGTAGACTGCTTTAAATGTGAAGAATGCAGGCCAGTTTTTCCCGGGAAACTCCAACGGATGTGACGTCATGCGCGCTCGCAAGTGCCTTTATGTACAGCTCCGCTACAGGGCTAACAGTGTGCAACCACAGCTAACGTTTGTTTAGAAATGGAGTCCACTAATGCCAACAAACAACCAGCCCCCACCACAACTCAGACTCCAACACAAACTCCACGGAAGCACAAAAAAACAAAGTTATATCTAGTGAAGCCCGACTTGCAAAACAGGAATGTGACTGACGTTGGGGGGAAACTAGTGTTGTGGGAGAATAGCTGAGCCAGTGCAAAGAGTGTGTGTGCAAGTGGGAAGTGAGTGGTGAAGCAAGAGAGAGAGAGCGGGCAGCGGAGCAGAAGAGTTAGTTTAGCTTTGAGAATGTATTCATTAGGTTTTCTAGTTTCATATGATGCCAGAATCTTCACTCTAGCTTTAAAACTGAGCCCTGACATACAACCTCCAAAAGATCAGTTGCGTTAATGCATTAAAGAAATGAGTGGCGTTAAAATGAAATTTGCGTTAACGTGTTACTATTGCGTTAACTTTGACAGCCCTATGAAATGTACAGTGATACTGTGGTACAGTGATACTGTGGTACAGGACGCTGACTGTCATTGACTTAACGGCCACAGGTGTCACTGTTAACAAGCAGTTTCTGATTCTTCCATCTAGCCCCTTTAAATTGTGTATCCCTGATAGCTTAGACTTAATCCCGATTCTGAGTTTAAACCCAAATCCTTTTGCTGAATTGCAGACTAATTCTTAAAAAAAGTCCACACTGGAAAATGTCTTCAATCCAAAGATCTATGTGGGATTCTGGCACACACACAGCGGCTTACACTGCTCTGTCAGTACAGACTAACAGCTGTAATATAGCAGGTGGCAGTAAGCCGTTTCCTGATTTTCAACGGTACCTCTGTTGTTTTATTGCACTCATCATTAGCACAGCAGCTCGCTCTGCTGTAAATAACATCCATTCAGCTGGTGTCCGTCAGGCATTGAGAGTCCCCCCCCACCCTCTTACATGAAAAAGAAGCCTTTTCACTCCGCTAATTCCCTCTGACAATAGCAGCCAAATAATTTCTCTGCGGGCTCAGGGTCTACCAAAAGTGATAGTGAAGTAATTTTGGCCAGGGAAAATGAGCACATTAGAGTGTAATGCCCTGCTCAGGGAGAAAATGTTACTGGTATCAACAGTATAAAAGCATGATTAAGATAATGCTTATGAGGTTGAGAGAGAAACATGGAGAAAGAGAGGGCGACGCTGCATCAACAGGAAGCCAAAGAAAAATATAAATCTGGCAGAAGTAGGCAGGTTAAAGGATTACTCCGGGTTAGCGGGAGGTAGAGCAGACACACCACACTCCGGTACTGATCCCCAGTAGGGTTTGGGCTGTGGTGCTCCATGCAATAACAAAAAGCAAACTGGTTTACACCATGGTGAGTGATACTGGTTGGCACTACATGTTTTTGTTAGCACAGCATGCTGTACAGGTTGCAAATTCATATTTTGTAATTTTAGGCTATATAAATAACAGATGTAGTCAGCTTTACTTTTAGAAACCACACCGTATACAGACACACTGCATACTGCGTTCCTCAGTAGTATGCAGTATGAAACTGTTAAATCGATTATTTTTGTTAGCCTTTAAACAAGCTACACCACTATTGCAATATTTTCGAAAAATACAACTTATTGAGCTTTGAATTTTTTCTGTTTATGACCAATGTTTGTTTACTTTGTTTGTTTATAAGATACTGGTTTACATACATGGTTTAGCTGCCACCCTTAAAGGTTTATTCTAGCAGCTCATGGTGAAATAAGACAAACAAGATTACCAACTCAACAAGTTGCTCAAACTGGAAAATTCAGTTACAGCAACAAAACAGTGGAATGATATCCCTACAAATATGAGTGTATTAGTTTTAGTCAGTTTAAAACTAATGTTAAAAAGGGTCACGTTGTCTCAACAAGTATCTTCCTGCCCTGTCAGAGGCTGCTCTTTTCCTCGGCTCTTCCCTCACCACCGCCTACTGCTCTGTAGCCGGTCTGTAGGTGCGACTGGCCGGCTGGTGAGCGAGCTACGCCTGCAGGCGCTGGTGGAGCGTTTCAACTCCAAAAAGGCACACAACCACAGGTTAACGTTAATTTAATAATATCCAAAATCTGCCTAAAAAAAATCTCAGAAGTGAATTTAGTGATGAAATAGCTACAATTTTTTTTTTTTTTAAATGAGCCAGACTATAGACTGTACTGAGGCAGACTGGTCCGATGCATACTGGAGATTTTTTCCAAATCAGTACAACATCCAGATATATTAATGCTTTTGTTTGCATACTGCATACTGCATGCTACATTTTGGCCAAATCAATACATACTGCTAGTATAGTATGCAGTTTTGAATACAGCCTAAATGTTGTCTCAAGGCCCTCCCCTCACTGCCGGGATCTAACTCCGGTAGAAAAAGACTCAATCCCTTTCTTACATTTTCCCTAAAAGTAATCAGAACCAGTGTTCAAAATCCACTATGTAAAATGTGTAAATAAATGTAGAAACTCCTCTTCAGGTCATTAATATAACGAAACAATACAGAGAGAGAGACACAATACTGAGGACGTGACCTCCTCTTTAGTAGCAAAAATAGCACGGTGTTAAAACCATCTCAAGGAGCTGCTGCGGTGTGGGTGTGTAGCTACAGGCACTGGTGAGAAGATGAGTTTGAGTAATCGTAATAATGAGCTTATCAGAGGCCAAAACAGTTTGCCTGCGTTTTGTTGTTCTCTTGTGTGTGTCTTAATGTAGCCTCAGGACAACATTTTTCTGGATCTAGATGCAGGGCAGAAAGGGCAGTCAAGTGAACAAAAAGCAAAGCGACAAGCTTTTGGTGTTGATATCCACAGTGGAAACAGGGAGGGATCATAAAGTATACTGCACCTGTATTAAAACACATTTAAAAGTCACTGTGCACACCTTGGATTATGCTAATGGCCTCAGCCTTTAGTATGCTACAGCTGCTCACCAATCTTGTAAACATCAGTCTACATATGAATGATTCTGGTGTCTCATGGGAAGGAATAAAGCAGGTATAGAGATCCAGGTAGAGGGAGAGAGAAACAGTAAAGTGAAGGAGGGTCAGTGTTAGACGGGCGTACCATAGACGTAGAGGATGTAGTCGTCGAAAGACTCCCCCACCGTGTTGGAGGCCACACAGCGGTAGGTCCCGTTGTAGGACTTGTTTAGGTTTTCGATGTACAGATCCCCGCCGGTGATGACGGCATGGGATGGCACGTCGTCGTCCACCTTCACCCAGTTCACCCGCTGCGGTCTGAAATGAAAACCAGAGTGAGATAAGACAACCGTTCAATGCTGAGAATGGAGGTGATAGATGATGTGATCCTTTAAATTAAAAGTCGAAAGAAGTATAAAACAAATGGATCATTTTTGCTATTCTTACAAATTTAAAATTTAATATATGGTATTGCCACATTTAAGAGCTTTCTTCCTCTCGGAAACATGCACGTCATCATGTTGTGGAAGTTATCTAATTACATCACACAATATCTTAGCCCCAGAGAAGAGTCCATTGCTCAAAATCAATAGGATTTATCATCGTTTCTAAAATGTTTTCTGTCGCACTTTTGAAAGAGAGTGAAAAATGTACATGTAAAAACCACATTTCTATTACCCTTGTCACAACGTCATGTTTGCCTTTTGTTGCCTTTCTTTGAATGCAAGTTTTTTGGCATACGACTCAAATCTGGGGATGTCGGAGCATCCTTAAATCACCATGAAGATTCCCGTCTCTATCGGTACTATATTCTAAAGTACCTGCCACACAGTCACTAATAAAAAGAGGCTTATTCCCTTTAATATAGTACAGATCTATTTGGGGGGTTCACTACGACAACACTTGAGAACTTTTTCCACATTTGTCTCCGAAGATTATAGCCTGTCCTTAAGATAAACAAATATACCTCATTGTTATAGATTTTCAAGCAACTGTTTACTAGTAAAAAAGGGCTAATGAAAGAGAGTTAGGACATAAAAAAACAAAACATATTAACATGACATTCCTCCCTTTGTGTACGGCTAAAAGTAACAATAACTGTGAAGCAGCTTTGTCCTCAAATTGCAGGCTTTCCACGCATGTATACTTATGAGTGTTGCTGTGTAGGTGGGCGCCTATCAAGCGTCTGTATTTGTTCTCTCTTCTACCTTGACTGAGGTTTATAGCGAGGTGACAGATTCCATTTTTATGACAATGAGCTCAGAGCCACCGAGGGTGAAGAGAGAAAAAAAAAGAAGACAAAACACCTCTATTTTGCTGCTGCAAACTTCCAATGGTCGCTGCCAGCTACTGTTATTTCCCCTGAGCGCGTGCTGATGGTCTCTCTTGTTGCATTTTGTTGTGGTGTTTTAACTTGTTTCCCTCCATTTGAAAACATTTGGTGTGGAGGGAGCAAGCAAATAGGAGCGGGAGAAAAAAAGAGATCCAGGAAAAGAAAATATGAAATAGCAGTTGGAGCTCAATAGCAAAAACAAACAAACCGCAAGTGCTGCGGTTTGTTTGTGGTGGACGGCTTGAAAGAGAGCGCTGTGTCTATTACAAGTGCTCTCAGGATGAAATGAAATGTAAATAAATAATAAATATATAAATAAGATGGAGAGAGAGAGAGACATGACCTAGAAAAGAGGTGGATGGGATGTCGTGAGAAGAGGAAAAGTGAATCCAGAGAAGGCAGATAGACGGAGATGGAGGTAAGATGGGGCTGCAAGGAGAGAGGAAGGGCAGGCGTCTAGAATACAAATGGCTGCCTGCAGCCGAGGCCCCCTGTGCTATCTGCTGGTAATGACTGCACAACTCTCAGCAGCTCTAATGAAAATGACTTCCAATTCCCGGCTCACTGTATTGATTGTGTTTTCATCTTTATAAAATGAATACGGGTAGTTAGCTTGTCTCTATGCCAAGTATGAAAACTGCGGGGGGGCTGGTGGAGAGAGGCGGTCTGAAGTACAATTGGGAGTGTTCTTGAACTTCTACCCTTCAGAGACTCATACAGAGTTTTAGACACTCAGGATGAGAGCATTTCTTTCAAAGTGAGAACAGTTTGATCAGCTCGGTCGCGAACGGCGTATGAATGACACGGCAATTTGTAAATCGTTTCCCGTGCAATAACGACGCCGTTCTTGCTTTTGCCGTGTCATTGACTGCAATGTAAAGACATCCGTGGGAATATGTTACGCTCAGAGCTGGTGATGGAGAATAAAGAATGAGAAAGACTGCTTTTGTGGTGGGCGGGAGGAGAGGGGAGGTGGATAGGTCCAACAAACACAGGACTTTCAACCAGTAGACCGGTGTTCGTGTCCCAAAGTGTTGAGTTATTTTGAAGTTACGTTTGTGACGTGTTTTTTGTACTTACGTTACATTATTCATGTAGTATTTTACTTAGTTTAAATACTTATTTCAAGCTCAAGCATGAAGTATTATGTTGCCTAAACATAACCGCGACCATTTCACAGTAACAACGTGGCATTAAATGGCCAGCGGAAAGCCTAAAATGCGTCATCATGACACGCGGAATGTCCTTCACATGAGGTCAGGTTGGTTTGATTGATCCTGACTTTGATTTAAGGTTAAGATTACATTTCATTGTGGGGACAAAAGCATGGCGATAGCACACACTCAGACCTCAGTTTCAATAATAACCTCTAATCATTCATCACAGCAATGCCACTAATTTCCTTAATATAATACCGCACCAGTAAATCTATGTTTTGAATTTCAAACACTTTTAACACTCTGTACAATTGGCTTGGCAGGTGGTTCTGAAAAGCTTCTTCGCAGAGGACGGCGGCTGTACTCAACTTGCATTCACAATGGATTCCAAACAGCAACCCAGTTTTGAGGCCAAAAAGCTATCACAATGTACATTAAACATTTTCTGTCCATTCATATGCTCAGCCGGCCCGTCCTCATTTCCAGGCAGTCTAACACTGAGGCTTTGTCACGGCCGTCGGCGTCAGCGGTGGTACGTGACGAGTTGGGATGAGAACGTGTTGGCTCAGCATGCTCCAGACAATCACATTTTTGAAGATATGGTCAGGTTTACAGGTTCCATTTGTCGCTAGCGCAATTCACAGTTTATGTCAGCTATTTGTAACTACTACACGCCTGCTAACATTACTCCAGAGTGAAAAACATCCAGCTGTGCTGGGGACAAACAGAAGCTGTGTTGTAGGAGTGGTTTGAAAAGTTTCAATGGATGTTTTTGATACATTTTTTCTTTCTCGATGAAACTGGGTTTCCATTAAAATCCATTGTGAATCCAAGAATACTACAGCGGTCTTCCTAAACCAAAAAGCAAACTACATACTTTTCAGAGCCATCTTTCAAGCCTAGTTGAAAGAGGCCAGCTGAGGTGGTTCAGGGATCTGATCAGGATGCCTTCTGGACGCCTCTCTTTAGAGGTTTTCCAGGCACGTCCAACTGGTAAGAGGGCCCACGCTGGAGAGATTATATATCTGGTTTGGGAACCCCTTGTGGTCCCGCAGGAAGAGCTGGAAGACGTTGCTGGAGAGAGGGACGTCTACAACACCCTGCTAAACCTGATGCACCCACGACCCGGCCCCGGATAAGCTGAAGATAATGGATTGATGGGTTCTTAATGTGGTAAGCCGACTTCTTTAAGGTTGCCATTTATCGCCCCATTTGAATTTGCTTTCACATAAAAACACCCACTGCGATGCCACACCCGAAAGTTGGTCCCAACACCCTTTCCGATGTATTATTCATAGCTCCATCCTCATCTGATGATGATGTTGTCCCATTCAAATTTGAACTGCCTCGTCAACAAACTAATAAGATTGATACCAACAGCACCAACTGCACCGATGTTTGGATAGTTTGTGTCTGAAGCCTGAAGCTCTCGCTCCTTCGCTCACCCCTGAGTGCCCTAATGGCTTCATTTGCACTCCATTACATCTCACATCACAAAGACCTGTCACCTTAACACAACAACACCTTGGTTTACAGGTGATACATGTGGCATAATAGCGTAATGGGTGTCAAACAAGAGTTTTCTGACGCTAGGACATGTCACAGAACTGATTAACACTGGTAAAGGCCACTGTAAGCTCATTTTTGCAGCAAAATGACGTGGAGACAAACAATCTTTTCACAAAGCTGACTTCATCTGTGCACATCCAGTGCCTGGAGTCCATCAACTTACTCTCTTCGCTTTACACAGTCTCCCTCGATACCTTCAGAAAATTAGCACTCATCACTAAAATAACACCCTGCCTATTCAACCCTCTTCCTGCTAAAATTCCTCCTGCTAGATATTACTGCAGGACCCGATTCACTCTCTATCATTAATGCCCCTTTCTGCTCTGTCTCTCGCCTTTAAAAGGAGTGGTAATTAAACACCTGCTCAAAATATCACAGTGATTTTGGATGTGTTTCATAATTACAGGCCAGTTTCAGATTTCCCCTTTGAAATTCCTGAAAAAAGAAAATAGCAGCCATTCAATGAAGTGATTATGTATCCAGGAATGGTCATTTAGAAATCCTCAGGTCTCTCTGTCCGTCTTAATCACAGTTTTCTTCTCTGCGACATTTACTTGCATCAAGGCAACCCTTTTATCCCTGATGTATAGTTCCACGTACCACTGCAACACGTGCACACACTGAGGAATGAATTCAGAGTGTTTGGATGAATAAATAAACGTGTTTTTTTTTTTACCCATGGCACATTTTTAATTGGTTAAGACATGCGTATGTGTGAGTGTGTGTGTGTGTGTGTCGTACTGGGGTTTGCCTTTGGCCTGACACGTCAGTTCCAGGTTCTCTCCTTCCCTGGTCAGACCCTGAGGAAACTCTACCACGATCTTTACCTCCGGTTTGTCTGAAAGGAGAGAGAGAGAGAAACAGAGAATTAAATGCTGGGACAACATAACATTTATCTTCATTCTGCATCTACACTGTTCTTTCTCATTCATTCCTATTTGCAGTCATGTGTGTAGTATGCATAAACATGAAGGTAGAGTGTGAGGAATTACACTCACTATACAGTAAACTGTGGAATGTGATATAAATATAACCCAGTCTCCTACATATTATGTCCATATGCAACGACTCTGCGTCATGATTTCACGTTCAGTGGTAGCACGTCAAATTATCAAACTTTCCCAAAGTGATTATAGCTCGATACTTCCAAGGAGGTGCTGCAGCGAACACTAAGGATTCATGTCACATCAGGAGCAACATTAGGCACCGCTGTTCAGGCAGGGCGCCGAGTGAATCATTAGCTGATTGGCGTCAGCTTCTCCATCAGGCTACCTGCTGACTGGTAGAAACCAATCATATTCATGGGGGCATACAGCACAGATATTTTAACCCGACTCCTCAGGTTATTACTCAGCTGATACGATCATATCAGATGTGGCTGTTCGCCCGGTTCTGCTGCTACAGCCTCGCCGGGTCAGGTATGATGAGTAGCTCTTGGTGGCTAATGTTAACAAATCACTTTCTGGGACTCCCATGTCTATAATGCATTATAAACATACTTATAATGCATTATATTCTCCTTACAGCACTCATAAATATCCAAAATGCTTTATAACAATAATCATAACACATAATAAAACATTTTATAATGACTTATAAGGTCATATTACTTAATATACTGTATATAATTACTGGTCTCTCACTTTTGTGTGTTCTTGCAAAGATTTAATGATATTTTTTCACCTTTACTTAAAGCAAATAATGACCAGTTAAAATAATCACATTACAATGTCACAGTTAAGGAACTGCAGGATTGGACCTGAACTCAGAACAAACCGATGAGGAGGCAGCAGGCAGTGTTCAATGATTTACTTATAAAAAAGACTTACAGAAGGGAGTAGTGGGTGTAAGAAAATATAAAGGAATATAGAATATCGCAATATTATACTTTGTGATACTGTATTGATTAATAGTTTACATGCAAATATAAACTCAGTCTATACTTTATGACATTTAGCAAAGTTATGTTCCCTCTCAAAGTAGTGCTATGATGTTGGATGTTGCAGGGACTGTAATAAATGCAAATGAAGATCCCACTGTTCTGACTGCATAAAAAACTTTTTTTTTTAACTTACTTTATACAATGACAGTTTTCCTAAAATTGGATTTTAAAAATCTTAAATCTCCTGTATCATGATGCATATTGTACCATCAGATTCTTACCAATACACCGCCCTATAGGGAGTCCAAAAAACAGGCAGGAAACATAAGTGTCTCCGGAAAAACAGGTAACAGTAAGAAAACAAAACCCTAGGAATTGACAGACTAAATACACAAGGAAGTAATTAACTAATGAAACTCAGGTGTGGTGGAAAACAGGGAGGGTGGAAAAGAAAAAGGCAGGAAGTAAAACATAACATGACACATGGAGAGAGTAACTTTCAAAATAAAACAGGAAACAGACTAAACAAAAAAACAAAATACTACCATACTATTTAGTATGCCAGAAAAATATTTAGTATATCCCAGTACATAGTATGTCAAATGCAGAATGCCATAACTACCAGGTTTTTCTACTACATCCTGTTGGACTTTGCAGTATGCAAGGTTATTTGTCCCAATTGTATGCAAACTTTGTGCAACAGTGCGCACTTTGTAAGGACAGCTGCAGTATGTAGTAAAAGTAAAATTTGGAACACAGCCCATGACATACTGTATAATGCATTATAACAGTGATTATAATGCATTTTAAAAATATTATAATGTATTGCAATTATGGGAATTATAATCCACTATGATCCTTGCAACACAAAATGTCACCGAGTTACCAGCAATTATGATGTTTTTTGATACTTGACCTTATAAGTCATTAGAAAATGCTTTAAAAACGTGTTATGATTATGGTTATAAAACGTTGTTCATATTTATGAGTGCTTCAAGCTATAATTGTACAGTGCCTTAAGCAGATTATTACACAAGTATGTTGCGTCATAGAAATAAATGTTTTATATAGAATCCATATAAATATTGATATGAATAGAGTTCATTTGCCGACTCTATTATTGTAATCAGGTATTTGTTTTTCCATCAGTGCTTTCACTACTTTTCTTCGCACAGAATACATCATGATCACAGAAACAGTCCCTATAGGTTTAAGGAATAAACAAACTTTGCTTGGTCTGGGTGGATTTGACTCGACATGATGTAAACAATCAAATACATTCAAGTTCTATTTCTTAACATCTACCCACTACTACTACTACTGCCTTCACCTCAACATATCTCTTCCATTGCATCAAATCAGTCTTCAGCAGTGTTAGGTCTACCTTGGGCATATTATTGATGGAATTTTAAATCAACCGAACACCAAAACACAAGCCAAAGCTTTGGGGAGTGATGGATGTGGTGCAGAACCACAAGTAGCCCCGAGTACGTCCAAAGACGTTACCTGATAAAGTTGCTTCACAAAACAGAAGACGCCGCGGACGAGCCGAGGCAGATGGAGAGAAAATGTAAGAATGTTGTTTTGACAATCAGCGGGGTGCTTTGACAGTCGCCGCTGTGCTATTCTCTGCTACCATGGAGTTGCTATTGTTCCCACTCCCCTGACTGTTGCTGGTGTTATCAAAGCCTTTTCTCATCTTGGTGTGAGGGATGATCCTTTATTCTGGACAAAAATGGAGCGTTTTATTCAATCTATCATCTGGATAAGGGACTGAATTCAGAGCTACTATGCTCTGAAAGTAAGACTGAGACAAAACAAGCACAACAAAAGGTCCTACTCTGATTTACACCTTATGAGGTATCCCACGGTGAGAAACTCATGAATGAAGGGAAGCCGGAGAACAAGTAATGCATCAGGGTTTAAGGAGACCTTGCAGGATTATCATACGTATACATGTTAATTTACTCATTCATTTTAGTAATTGTGATGAATATCCTTTATTGATATGTTAGAATGTTGTGTAATAAATATTCATAATGCTTTATAACACATTATAAAACATTTTATAATGACATATAAGGTCAAGTATCATAATATTTTGTAAGTGCTGGTCACTCACCGACATTTCTTTTTGCAAGGATCATAGTGTATTATCATTCTAATAGTTCTAATACATTATAATATTTTTATGATCCATTATAATCACTTGTATAAGGCATTATTATGGGAGTATAAGTGGTCATTGTTTGATTTAAATAAAGTAAAAATATAATTAAATTTATGCAAGAACAGGCAAAACATGTAACATTTATTTAATAAAAAAAATGTACGTATGATTTTTTCTATATTATATGTCCTATTTTTGTATTATACATTTTTTATTTATTTAAGGTTATTTAATAAATAAAGTTTTACTTTACTTAAAGCACAAAATGACCACTTATAATAAGTCATTTATAATCACATAATGCATTATATATATAGGAAGTATAATGACACTTGACCTTATAAGTCATTATAAAATGCTTAATAATGTGTTATGGTTGTTGTTATAAAGCATTATGGATATTTATGAGTGCTATACAGTGCTATAAGCAGATTATAACGCATTTTAAATATGTATATAATGCATTATAGACATCACCCGTTTATCAAAAACAAGATTTGTTTCACCAGCAATGTTATCTAAAATGATGGCCAACATTCTGGCAAATACATCAATAGCTTAATTAACCTGCAGACCAGACTTGAATGCTCTCAGCACATTAGCTCTGTTTACTCCAACATGTTATTTTGTTGAAGTTTTCCTACATCAGATGATGAGTCACAACGGTGTAATTACAGTTTTCCGATTGTGATGCAAATTATTCTTGTTCTTTTCCCCCGATTTTATAGCCTAAACGCACAGTTTGGTGCTTACATTTTTAATCAGCCTGGAGACAGAGGGCCTGAGTTATGATTTCAAAGCCGGCTGTAAAGTTTCACACTGCCGTCCGACCTTCTCGGCAACAAACAACACGTGTCTCGCCATCCATCTGTCTAAATCACACCCTGTCAGTGGCCGGCTCTCAGTCTTGGTGATGGACAGCAGATGGGCGAAAAGCCAAGTCTTCTGCTCAGTGGCCATGCTCGGCTTTAGACAGCAACCCTTTGGTTTTGTTTCCACTCCAGGCACTACATGGCATCCTGCAACTTTTTTCTTCGCTCGCAACGTCGTCTGACCTTGTCATCTCGGAGCCGTAAACATGAAGGACGCCGGGCATCTGTAAGTTGTTTTGATAGCCTCAAGTAGTTATGTCAGGGCTTTCTTGTCTCTGCTTGATGGAAAAACACACACTGCACAGCCAGATCTGGATGCTTCCACATCAGTGGGAATGAAATACCGTCTACAGTATGCAAGGAGGCCATTATCATTATGCTAACTGAATTATTTGCTTTATTGTGTGCCTCTCCTCATAAGCACTCAAGACGGCGCTATCCATCTCTCCGGCTGACCTTAAGGGAAAACCAACCAGGCAAAACAGCTTGCTTTGCTTATGCACATACACATTACGGGCTTATTTAATTACGCTATCCCCTGACAATGGCCTTTTTCTGCTGTTTCTTACTACACAATGCACTCCATTCCACTCACAAATTGCCCACACAGTGAGTGATTGAAATGTAAATCACCTCGTCTATCAGTATAATATATAATCAGTAAACAAACACAGTGTGTCACGGAGTAGTAATAGCAAAAGTACACTTTAATTCAGAGATCCTGTTGTTTATAATTTCCTAGAATGGAGCCGATATGTAACTGGGTTCTTAGAAAGGTTTGTAGAAAGGACTGTAATTTGGTACTAATTATAGGGGAAACGGAGACTGTGGATTTTTAGGCATCCAGAACCATTTAGAGCATTCAGTTTGGTACGACATTAACCAAACAATCACCGTCTAAATGAATACACTCTACTGTAATTAGATCTTAGAATGTACAAAACAAACCTAAGTGTACGCCCGGACAGTTAGCCAAACCCTGCTAGTTGAGTTAGCCCCTGGATGTATAGCTTATACGGCGAACGCAAATGAAACAGCAGAGCTGGAAGAGCCTTTAGATGTCATTTAGAAGTATTTAATACTCTTATCAACATGGGAGTGGGCAAATATGCTGCTTTATGCAAATGTATGTATATATTTATTACTGGAAATCAATTATCAACACAAAACAATGACAGATATTGTCCAGAAACCCTCACAGGTACTGCATTTAGCATGAAAAAATATGCTCAAATCATAACATGGCAAACTGCAGCCCAACAGGCAACAACAGCTGTCAGTGTGTCAGTGTGCTGACTTGACTATGACTTGCCCCAAAACTGCATGTGATTGTTTTTTCTTGTATTCGCTTTACGCTTGGTATTGTGTTTTACTGATTATATTATAAAGCACTTTGTAACCTGTGTTTTAAAAGGTGCTATATAAATAAAGTTGTACTTACTTACTTAACAACATACATGTTTTCTCCTGTAATTTTCTCTTCTGTACCGAAAATGTTCAGAACCTTGACCCCGAAACTGAGGACATTGTGTACTATTACACCCTGAGTGTTCAATTAGCACACTTTCAATTAATCGCTATAGTTTTTAATCAGCGCACATAGAAAGGAAATCGCTTTGGAAATTGAGAAACTACTATCTTACTAGTAAATTACAGACCCGTAAAATAAAAAGCACCGCAAAAGTAGAAGAGAAGTCAAAGAACATCGGTCATTGACTAGATATGTTCCACACAAAGAGTAATATTCTTCGGTCAACACGCTCTAAATGTAATATTAATCTGTATAGCATGAGGTATCAAAGAGGAGGCGCAGTGCAGGACAGGCTACCGTTTGCACAGAGTACGACAGCAGCAGCTCCCGCATTAAGCAGCGGGAGGCGCTGAGCCGGGTGGTCCCTGTGAGCTCTCTGTTATCAGAGGCCAACAAAATGCCACGCTGCCTCTGTAGATGAGCTGATCTCCTCTTCTCGCTCTCTCAGGGAAAGGTCAGATGGCTACAGGAGAGTTTTTTTTTTTTTTTTTAATAGAATGCTAGGACATGCCAGAGGCTAAAGACATAAGGTTACAGAGGCATAAAATACATAAATTCTATCATTTTGCATCAATTAAAAGATCTAAAACTCCACATAACAAAGGCCTAGAGCGTTTTTTTAATTAATTGTCACATAGCTGGAGTTGTTTAGTTATATGTTATGGTAACCTTATACTTTATGCAAGGAAAAGGTGCTGCAAAATACTCATCTGTGATGCCTAATAAATTATTTCTGTTGCAAAATAAAGCCGTTATAGCTATAAAAACATGACCACTGACCTCCATTAAGGGATGAATATAGTTTATTCTTCTTGTTTTGTAAAGGATTTTACTGGGTTTACTTATTTGCGCAACACCTCTGGGGCCAGATGCATAAATAATGTGTATACAGAAAATCATGCATACATCTTTCTCACACATAAATTGATAATTTTTAAAAGTATAATGTGCAGTGAGAGTGTACATGTCGAAACAGCCATCTCATATTCCGTATTTTCATTTAGTTTCTTAGCCAGTTTCACTGAGTGTTGCATTACACACACTATATAATCTGTCACATTAACAAAGACTATTTTTACATTTGACATTTACTTTTCTCTACTTATGCTCTTTTCGTTTCATTCTTCACTCTATAAACATCATTAGTTCGTACTCTGTTTCGCTCTGAGTCCTATAAACTAAATCATGACTGAGTACCTTTCTTGCTATTCAATCACCATGATTGAGATATCATTGCTGATTATGGTTTACAGGTGCATGTGTGATGAATTGCAGACATTTTTGGGTGCTATAAATAATCACAGCTGTGTGTTTTTTGGAGGACTTTTTGCCGTTACGAGAGACATTTTGAGAAATTGCACGTCTTCTCTCCCGTTCCTTTTATTGAGAGATTTGCAAAGTAGATCAAGGTGTTCATAAGCAAACATGTGATTAAGGTGCACGGCTACATCCACTTGTGGTTAATTCTGGGAGCGTTCAGAAGCTTCTTTGTGCGTACTCAAGAGTTCAAGTGTTGTCCCCACTCATATTTCTCTGCACCTGGTCAGTGCACAGTTGCAGAGACAACAAACTATAGTTAAAATGCAGGAACTAACTAGCGGCTCACAGTTTTGCTCCAACTTACAGTAAACTATCAGACACCGTGTGTCTGCAGGGTACTGCTTCTTTAACATATTTGTGGCCCCAAATGACGATATTGTGAATATGCCCTCTCCGGTGCTGCTGAAAGGGCAAACCACTGGCTCTGGATTAAGAGGAGAGACAACACCTGGGCTCTGCAATAACATCAAGAACGAGATGACCTCATTGCTGAACCCTCTGGAGGTGTAGTGGGCTTATCAGCCAAACGCTGAGGAGGGAGGGCGCCCAGTTGAAAATCGTTCCCACTCACAACAGCATATACAGTCCTCACGGACTGTGCGGTAGATGGATTACCGCATGGGCAAAGTGGGCACATGCCCACGGTCCTAATCCAATGGGGGGCCTTAAGATTTATTATTATCTTTTTTATTTTCTTAAAATATTGGAGAAAATGTGATTTTGAAAATGTCAAATTTGGTAATGTTGTATGACCAGAAAAAAGCCGGTTGTTTAGGTAGGAGGATATTTTTCACTGCTGTTTTGTGTGGTTGTAGCTGTGGCGCTGTACTTCATTTGATGTCTATTTATGTAGGCTATTCTTTCACAGTTTGTTGTTGGTTTTATTTAAACTAAGGTGTGTATTATCACTCCTAAAGATGTCTACTGTGCTGTACATGGCATGTATAGAACGAAACAGGCTGAAAATGGCAGTAGTTTAAATTCATCATGTCAAAATAACTATAATTTCAAAATAAAATACATGCTGTGTAAGCTGCACCGAATGTTAGTTTTTTATATTCCAACCTCCTACTGAGGTTTTCAAATGAAACTTAATCGTCATCACCCTAAAAAAAAATGGGAAAAATATGATTTAAATATGGTTATATAAATGTAATTTATGTTGCTGTTAGATTGCTGCTAGACCGCCCCGTTAATCCATGTGTGAGCCTGTTGTTTTTGAAAGGCTAAACGCCAGGAAAGATGGTTTGAAGCGGAATATATGCCTTGTGTGAGACCAAACTCTTGCTGCCTGAGGAGGGCACACGCAGTGCATGTGTACTATTTGCACGTGTGGTCTGTGGTGAGTTTGTGTCCAGGGCCCGTGGTCATGATAATCCATTCACACACCGAAAGCAAGCTCTCAAGGTATGTGCAAACAAACAAGGGATTGTATCACCTATAGTCCTAAACAGAACTGAACTGAGGACAATACAAAAAACGAAAGCTATCTTGTAATATGAAGTCAACTGCAACAGCAACCCGGTCTCTTTATGGTGCTTCATAATGATGACAAAGGTTAAAAAAAACGCAAAAAAATGTGACTTTTTTTATTCATCATGCACTGAGATCGTTTCCCTCTAATGACATTGCCATGCTCCAAAGTTCCAGTGGGTGGAAAATGTGGGAAATTGATGTCATTTAATTAGTGGAGATGGAACAGTCTACTCTATTGCAGTCCAATTTTCCCCCTTTTATTCATCATAACCTGTGCATGGAGATGATTTCCCTTCACTGACACTGCCACACATGTCATACACCAAAAGTTTTAGTTGGGAAAAAGTAGCAAATTTATGCCATTTAATTAGTGGGGATGGACCACTCTTCTCTATTGCAGTCCAATTTTTGGACTTTCAGAAAAGTTAAGCTGATGAGATACTTGAAAGAGAAAAAAAAACTTGCATAATGCAGTTTAAATATCCATGCTGATTTCTAATTTATTACCGAGCCGAAGTACTTACACTGCACCTCCAGGTATCTCTGTGCTTGGAAGTCCTTGACGGCAGGGTGGTCTACGATGCAAGACACCGGTACTCCATCATCCTCCTTACTAACGGTGAACGTCAGCCGGCTGGTTACTGTGTACATCTTGTCGTAGGTGATCTCAACTTTAGGCTTGCCTGTGGGAAACATCAAAACACAAGCAGACTTAAACACAGCAATACAGGTGCATTTTGAATTAGTCGATTAAAAGGTCCAGTGGGTAGGATTTCGGGGGATCTATTACCAGAAATGGATTATAATATCCAAACTATGTTTTCTTTCGTGTACATACTCTACATGGGGAGCGAGGCAACAGTGCTCACCCAGCATGATCTCATGGGATGGCGTATAAATAGCACGCCACTTTAAGGACATTTTGCATGTCATGATAACACATTTTAAGCTTTTCTCAGGTCATTTAACACCACTGGGTTAACATTGTGAAATGGCTATTCTCATGTCATTTAACGCCACGACATTACCGTGAAATGGTCACGGTAATGTGTAGGCAACAAAACCACTTGGGGTTTAGGAGAAAACCTCAGCATGGCTGGGCTTAAAATAAGTAAAATACATACATAAACAATGGATCACAAGTACAGAAAACACGTCACTAACATAACTCAAATAACTTGATTAAATAACCGCGATTAACGGTCTCCTGGTTGAATGTCCTGTGTTTGTTCAGACTCTTCTCATACATCGTTTGTAGCTATACCTACGGAAAGTAATGCACTGTAATTCATATATATCCCACGAAATCTATTAGTATGTAATCCACATAATTGTCAGCCAGGATATATAAAGAGCGGCGAACGTCGCGTAGGAGGAAGATCGGGGTGGATGGGAGGGTCGAAAAATACCGTACTTTTGTTAACTAATCCTAAGGAAGTTATTTCCTGTAAAGACAGAAGTTTATTTTGAAAAGACTGAAGGCATGTAATGAGCAGATATTGAAACGTGTTGCTGGATATTTGTAGGAAAACGAACGAAAAAGGAGGAATAACTTTTTCATAAGATATCATACGAACCGTTGTATGAGGATACGTTTGTCGTTTGTTGGACTCATCCATCTCCCCTCCCTCCCACAATAACCAGTCTCTCTCACTTTTTATTCTACGTCACTAGCTCTGAGCGTAGCCTATTCACACGGATGCGTTTACATTGCATTCAGTACAGACTACATGGCGTGAAATGACACGCCAAAGGCAAGAACGGCGTTGTGATTGCACGCCAAATGATTTACAAATTGTTGTGTCATTCATACGCCATTTGGTGAGACTGATGAAGAATGATCATTCTTCCCATTTTCTTGCAGTCCCTGAATTTTGATCTCTAACGTCTAATCTAAACACAAACACTAAACACAGAGCTGCTTGTTGTCTTAATCACTTGAACGACTCCTCGTAGTTTGCTGGTTGGTTGGCTTCCTCCTTCAGGGCTCAACTGATTTCCAGAGTGTTTTTTCACACTAAAGTCATATAATGAAAACTGAGCTCCAGAGGTTTAGGCTAGCTTTACAAAGAAAATATGAATAAAGTCTGCATGCTTTTATTCTAAAAGTCTTTTTGAAAAATATAACCGAAAGTTCAGATTTTTGATTTCTTCCTTAACTTGTGCTGAAACTATATTTTATGCATCCTCCGCACCTCTGGGAGTACTCTGAGAACAACTTGTTTTGTTGAAGGGTCAGTCCACTAAGTTTGACTTAACGAAATAACAAAGCTGAACCCTTTGGACTCTAGGATGCCACGGGAAAAAAACATGCTTTAAAAATGTTTAGGTCTGATAAAGACCGCCGTTGTTTGGCTGCAAGTAGAAAGTCTTTCTTCCATTGACCTTACAAAATATGTAAAGTGGAAGCGAGGAGGGTGTCCTTGAGAATGGTCAGAGAAGGTGAATCAGCTAACAATTGCCTGCTGTCAAGGGCTACTCTGCGACTGTGAATCACTCATTAGGCTTCATGAAGCCAGATTTACTGTGTGGCCACCTTTCGCGCAGCACCGCCAGATCTGAAGCCTGCAAAGTAACCCTCCTCTGATTAGTGGCTGCTCTGTAATATCACACAGACAATATGTTCTCAAAGGCAATGAAGAGGATACCTCATCATAATCATACAAAATAAGAGGGATAGCTTGCAGACAGCGCGGTACGGCACAGCCACAAAGAGAGATTGATTATTCTTATCCCTTTGTCCTACTTCCTAACAGACTGTTGCACGTGTGTGTTTGTGTCCCATCAATAAAACAAATACTGGAAGCATAAAAGTGAAAGAGGCTGCCAAGAGAAATGCTGGTAGAGAGAAGAAAAATCAGTCTTAATGTGAACAGTTGCATCCATCAGTTTGTATTTTAGCTGTAAAATATGTACTAAGTGCACCTGTGCTGCCGCTCTGCCACTGTGGTGATGCCGTCACCGTGGTGACAGCTGTCTCTTTGGATGCCGGGAAAGCAAACCTGTGTGATGTGCCTGGTGTAAAGGAACAGGTTGTCATGAATAAATACCACTAGAGGCTTCAGATTCATGAAAGCACCTGAAACGGGAACCTGAAGGGGTCTGCTCATATCAAAATGTCTTTTGAGATGCATAAAACAGTGGTGAAGAGACGTCTTTATTCAAATCCCTGGCTCTCTGGATCTCCTGCTTTACAGCTGAGGAATTCATTGTAAAATCATAATACTTCCCTACGGAAGCTAAGTGTCTGTGGGTTTGAAACCTGCACAAAGGCAAGTAACTAAAGAAGGCTTGTGAAATAATAAATTATACTATAAATAGAAATGTGGTTGAGGTGATCAGTGAGCCTCCATCTTAGTTCCTGCCCCTCCTCTTTCTTCAACCTTTTGCCATTACCAAAAAATGTAAGACGTGTGGCTCCATTTGCACAGGAAGCACATCACCCAGTGATAAAATATATAACAAATGCTACTGCTCGCTGCACCTGATTCCGTTATCCGTTATCAGGCCATTAAATAGGCGTTATCGGTCGCTATAAGCAGCATGAATGTGGGTCATTAAGGGCCTACTATGTGAAAACAGTGTGTAACATTTAGGGGGATCTATTGGCAGAAATGGGAAATAATATATATAACTAGAATGGCATTTAAACACAAAAACACTTAGTTAAGTTAAGGAAAACCATTGTGTTTTGGCTTAAAATAACTACGTTTCAAAAGTTAAAGTGAAACTTAATGCTTGTGAACACAAAGACACTGTTTTTTGGTGTCCCATCCATCACCCCCGACTTCCACCTCCTATGGAGTTTCATGCTGTCTATACTACAGGGCCAGACTTCCACTTCTGCTCCTGTCATAGTGACTATATACCTTCTTTCGTTGATGTGAATAGATGATAAAATCTACTGGTGATAGTAAGCCCCTGTCGACCCACATCTACTGTATGGTGCTTATAGCGAACGATAACGGCGATAACAGGCTGGCTCAGTGAAACTCTGAAGGGCACAAAATAACGGGAACTACAGCTTGTGAGGTGAATTTTCTTGTTTTCTCCTCGCCTGGATTGAGGTATCTTCACATGACCACGGAGCAGCCACTAGCTCACCATCCACGTGTGCTAGGTAAAGATAAAACAAGTGAATTGTGCTGTGCGCTGTTCAGCACAAGAAAGTGTCAGGAGCCCATTCCTGGAGGAAGCCAGAGGAGACAGAGTAGTCTCATAAGAGGGACATCTGACAGAACTCCAAATGTGCTGCATCAAATATTAATGTGTTCAAGTAGAAACAATGTAGCTCTTGAGGGAAACACACTAGATGCATCAAAACACATGTGCCCATTATTTTCTATTGAAGCCCACTCACTGGAGGACTCATGCTAGGTTGATGCATCAGGATACGCCCAGAGTCGACATGCGGCAACACTCAAAGCAATTTATCACATCGTCTCCCTGGGTTGGCACATCCCGGCTAATCTACCGTCACCACTTTTTCTGTGTGTATGGCTCTTCCAGTGTGCTAACTAAGGGATTCAAATAATACAGGTCAAATCACATGATGCTACAGTATGTGATAGGGCCAGCAGGTTTTGCCCTTTAGCCCTTGTGTACAGCCAGTTTTCTTGATCATTGTCTTTAGATCTCCCTGCAGTATTAGGCACTGTACTGGTCACCACAAAAGCTGTAAAGCGGCATATTCGTGCATCCTGAGACATTGGAAACTTGGCGACATAATGGCTGCTTGCAGAGCTAGTTGACGAACTAATATAGCTGGCGAGCTAACCACTAACATGCTTGCACTAGTCACAATAGTGCTGCAATCGAAGTGGCTTGCAAACTGTCCGTTACAAAGCTAGAAAGCTTGGTTGATGGCACAGTTTATTCATTCAAGAGACACATTTTATGCCACCAACTCTAGGGTAGGGGGTAACGAAAGGGTTCTGTAATTTATCGATACAATGTTCACGTCCTTTTGTGAAATAATTAGTGAACTGTTAGACATAACTTTTTTTATTTGTGAATTAATACAGTATAATTAATGAAACATTATTTAAAAGTTCTCTGAATCGTTACCTATAGTCATAATTATGGTCCAAAACGAAGTGAAATTGCATAGTTTTAAGTAAAAAAACTTCAATATTGGCTTGCGGGAGATGCCCCGAACACAATATCTCCTGGTACCTTTTGTTCGCTGTAGAAATACAGATTGTAATAATGATTGCTGGTACTGGCCGGTACACAGGGCAAAATGTGAATGAGGGAAGTACTGGCACTTATTTTTTTCCACTTCAAGCACCGATACTCTGACAGAGCAGGATTATATACAAGTAGAGCTAATAGGCTTCTTTCCCTTCAAAGGCCAGCACTGTCCAGACCATTTGCTACTGGTCAACAGTGCAAATCTACCGGTAGCCTACAGCTCGGTGTAATATGAAAAAGATAAATAATAATGGATAAATGAAACCAGAGACAGTTCAGAAAAGAGAAGGTGCACTGAGAGTCAGTTTCATGTATCTGTGTCACATGGGTTTCACCACTGCCGCCCCTTTTCGGAGACTACAGCAGGTCCTGGGTCTATTAACTACAATGAGAGAAGTGAACGCAGATTATGACCAATTCTTTCATACCATAGTCACCAAGGTAAATATTGGACCCAATTTTCCAAGCCAGATATCTTCAGTACTTTCTGATACTTAAATTATTTTCTGTCTCAGTAACAAACTCTGGCGACGAACGTTGGCGAACACCTTGGCTAATACATTTTCGTAATGCTAAATATAGCTGTTAGCTGTGTAAATCTAATGTTAGAAAAAGAAAATATAAATACATTATGCAAATATGTGGCACGGTGGTGCAGTGGTTGTGCCTCACAGCAAGAGGGTCGCAGGTTCAAACCCTTCTGTGTGGAGTTTGCATGTTCTCCCCGTGTTAGCGTGGGTTTTCTCCGGGATCTCCGGTTTCCTCCCACAGTCCAAAGACATGCAGGTTAGGTTAGTTGTTGACTCTTAATTGCCCGTACATGTAGGTGTGAATGTGAGAGTCAGCCCTGTGATAGTCTGACGACCTGTCCAGGGTGTACCCCACCTTCGCCCAATGTCAGCTGGGATCGTCTCCAGCCCCCCCGCGGCCATGAACAGGATAAGCGGTTACAGATAATGGATGGATGGATTATGCAAATATAATCCAATCTGCTTCCATCCACAACGTTCGCAACCCTTCCAAACGAGGAGGTGGGAGAAGCGAATACGCCATGACCACACCAGCTTAGCAGACAGGAGATGTAAACCATTTCAAACCATTGGCAGAGCTTGAAATGCATCATCTTTTTTTGTAGTGTGTTTTTTAAAACACACTTTTACCAATCATTCTGGTGCTCTTGTTGTGATTTTGAATGAGTCTCTTTCTATAAAACTAACTAAGGTGACAATTATGTGACTTTAGTAGAAGAGAACTAGAAAAGCCCTTAAAAAGTGAAGTGAGTATTGGTGATGAATTAATGAAAGCTCTCTATTTGAAAACGCCACGCTGTGTTGAGCACTAAGAACATTGTGAGAGACTGTTTTGAGAGTGAGGCCGGCAGAGATGAACGTCACTGAAAGGCAGTGGAAGGTCAAGTGGCACTTTAGGTGTTCTGTAGATGCTAACATACAAACTCAGCTGGCTCTGACTCCCTGTGCCTCCGCTACGCTTCACTTCTTCCACTGTTATCGTTTAACCACATTCTTGTGGGGCAGTAGTGTCTAGTTAAAGAAAGTATATGTCTCTACACTTCAATCGCTTTACTTTTGCCCAAAATATTCTTTTATCCACTTGTTAGAGTCTTCCTGCCGGGGAAGAGCAGGGTAATTGAAATCACACTGTGGTTGTCTCATAAGACTTGAGGCTAATGGCTGTTCTGGTCCCTGTCAGTCAGTGAAGTGCCCTACCTACTGGCTTTTCTTTTTTTAAACCCATCTTCCTTTCTTTCGTCTTGAAAGAGCAGACCGGAATGACCTGCATATTAGCTACATCCCGCAACGCTTCTGTACAACTCCCCTCTTTTCACGACTTCCACTGCAGTCTGAGCAGAAGAACTGGAGATATATCAGTGCCGGGGCGTATGTTGATAAATCACTCAACAACAGGGTAATAGTAAAAGAAAAGATAAGGTGATAATAGTGAAATAATGGGTCTGTGCATATTAAGAGAGATGGCTGGATTTACATTGGCAAGCATGACAATTGCAACCTTTAAATGATATTTAAGAGAGCCTGATTATCCCTCCAGGTAATTAAGTTAAATTCTGGGGACGTTTAATTAGAAATAAGTCTGCCAGGCATGGAGCCACAGCCGAAGGTAATTTAAGTAATTCTGTCCTCGTGTCAGAACTCTGGCACCCTCAGCCATTCCTTTTGCTCTCCATCTTTCATTTCCTTGCTCTCCTTTTGTCTTTCACATTTTCAGCGTCAGCAGAGCAAAACCTGTTTTCTTTTTCACAACAATGCTACGGTGTCAACTAAACAAACTGCAGAGTTATTTGACATAGTTTACTAAAGAGCTTGCATTAAAAATGGCATTAGTGTCAGTAAATGACCGTAGGTACTGTATGCAAACTGAAAAAAAGGTGGATTTTATAATGCCATTGTTTTAGGCTGTTTCAGCTAGTAGCACTTTTTAACCTGTGGTGGAAATGGATGAAATGAATTGGCATGCTCTAGTAACAGGTGAGCCTTTAAGTACCGCTGAGTGTTGTGTTATGGTGTTATCTATCAATTGTAGAACTACAGAGAGTGCCGAGCCCATTCTGTAAATGGCAATGCATTCCCAACAAGTGTGTGAAAACAGCATGGGCGTGGGGTCGAGAGCCATTCAACGTCATACAAATGTTTTTTCTGCCATTCAATAAAACAAGCAAATTAGTGTTGTTGGAAAGCTCAGTTAAAGTTAGGCTGCATTACAGAAACATCCTGTCTTTAAGGTCCAGTGTGTAGGATCTGGTGGTATGTAAACACTGATATTTTGTCTCTTTGCTTCTATACTCTTTGGCTACGGTGACCGATGCAAAAACACAAATGTCCCTCTCTGGAGTTATTTGGAGCAGAGCCAGTGTGTAGAGTGTGTGTGTACATGGGAAGTGAGTGGTGAAGCAAGAGAGAGAGAGTGTTGGCGATGGGACCGAGTAACGTTATCGACTCCGGCTCAAGCAGGAAAAATTAACAGAGCTTGGTTTGTCCTTTCTGGGCTACTGTAGAAACATTTAAATCTGTAGATATAAATGGCTCATTCTAAGGTAACAAAACACAACAATTCTTAATTTCAGGTTATTATACACGAAAGAAGAAATACATAATAATATTATATTCCATTTCTGCCAATCGATCCTCCTAATTGTTACACACTGGTCCTTTAACTGTTTGGTAACCATGGTAATTAGGGTTAGAACCTGATCTAGGAAAAAGCCATTAAGTTCCAGATGGGAAAAGTGTATTACACAAGAATCCTAACAAACTCTCCTAACTTAAGGATAACTGTCCTAACTTTAACTTTTCCGCCACTTTTCTTCTGCTGTTTGGACATAAGTGCTGCCTTCCTCTTCCGATCACTTGTCAGAGTACTTATTTTCTATTTGATAGCATCAACGCTTCATTGGATGCCGGATACTGCCGCAGACTGTGTCTGCTATCTTTGCCCACTCTCTGTCTTTTATCTCAGAGGAGCGTTGTTGTAAATTTTCCCCAAAAGAACGTCTTTGGATTTCTCTACAGATGTTGCACACACCTCTAATTCATCTGTCTTGAAGTTAAGTGCTCGCCGTTGTTTTTGCTCCACTTCATCGGAAGTTTCAGGGTGTCTACAAAGTTGTTTAGCTGAGATGAGAAAAGTTGTGTTTGCTAGGTAACAGACATAAAAGTTGATAAGCGATGTTGGATTGTGTATTTAGGATTTCCTAACCTGAGATAGGATGAAGTAGGATTCCTATCGTTAGTGCTTCTGTAATACCAAATTGGGAAAAATCCTATCTTAGACTCCTTCTATCTTGACTTAAGTTTCTGTAATATGGCCCCTGGTGAATACTCAGTACAGTATAGTGACCACAAGAGCATTACCTTTGACTAATCAATACTTACAGCCTTTATGTCAATACTTGCCTGTATGCACTGTTCAGCAGAAACATAGTACTGCAAGGAAAATTGACTGAACATTTTTTCAATTTTTGTGATGTTAACAGCTACTTTTAAGACAATCCCTGACCTTAGCACATTGGAACATTCTCAGACCACTAAGGGTTTAATGTGCTGCAGTGTAGAGGTGAAGCAGCTCAGGGCCTTCTACACAACTTCTGATTAGGACCTTTGTTTCAAAGTCTTTACAAAGCTTGCTGTCTGGGCTCTGAGGTGGAGCTGCCTGGCAGGAGGCCTGTTCACCCCTGAGCTCTGCTCACACTTCTGAAGCTCAGCTACCTTTGATGAAGGCATGAAAGTTGTCGCGGTGCCAACAGACTCTGGCCACCGCTGCACATCCACACTGCTTTAATGGAAACTATTCAAAGTCACAGCAGAGCTCCATTTAAAGAGCAACAGCATTGATGCGAGCACTAAATAGGGAAAGGGAAGAAAGGAACTGGTTCATTTATATACATGGCATAAGGGCTTAAAAGATGCATACGTGCATGCAAAAGTTAGAATTTGGAAACACTTAGAAGTAGAATGTGCACACCTGCAGAAACTTGTGTGCACGTGCATTTTTGGAAACAAGAAGAATTGCAACACTAGTGGCAAAATAGCAAAATAAAAGATCTTTCTCAAAAGAAGTCATTCCAGGGCAAATAATTCATGATGACCCTTTGAGGCCTAAAACAATACATTTTCTGTTGGTTTGTTCAACAAACCGTGCATGAAATGACAAGCAGCCTATGAAGTGTGTCATTTGGTGCATACCAAAATTGCTTTCACCTATAGCAGGTTTGTCCATTTCCAGGTTCCTCCCTCGGTGGAGCAACACCACTGATGAGGCCGAATGCACTACAAAAGCAAATGCTCAGGAAGGGCATCGAGTTCCAGTGTCCCCTGATGCCCACCGGTGGGGCCGGTAGCAACAACACTATTTGGCATCGACTTGGATACATCGAACCACTTCTTCTTGATTTCTGAAATGGTTCGGCTGCTGTGACATGCTGCCCCTCAAGACATTTTGTCTTAATGGTTTAACCATCACTCAGAAAATGGTGCAGTCCACCTGGTCTCAACAATAGCATTAATATTGCCAGCTTTTTTTTATACTTAGTCATAGTCCTAAGATTAAAAGCCCACGTCAGTTTAAGTCATCTACTTCCTTCTTAAGCTTAGCATGTTTTAAAACTCTGGACATTCTAGTTTTGTCTTAGTCAAAGAAGACCATGATCATTTCCAACCCGATCTCACGGGAAGGCGTATGAATAGCACGACATTAAAAGCACATTCCGCATATCATGAGGACGCATTTTAGGCTTTTTGCATCATTTGTTTGCCGCTTTTCACATGACATTTGTACGCCACACAATAAAACTACGGTAACGTCTGCAGTTAGGTTTAGGCAACAAAACCAATCAGTTAAGTTTAGGAAAACTATCATGGTTGGACTTAAAATAAGTACGTATACTCAGCTAATCTACAACGTAAGTATGGAAAACACGTCACAAACGTCACTACCGTCACCTCCCCTCCCGCCCACCATAAGCAGTCTTTCTCACTTTTTATTCTACGTCACTAGCTCTGAGCATAGCATATTTACATAAATGCATTTACATAAACATACTACACGGCAAAAGCAGAAAACCCCATTCTTATTGCATGCTTTTGCCATGTGCATTATTGTGTCAATCATACACCTTTTCGTGTTACCGGGCTGTCATTTTTGTCTCGTTATAGTCAATATAATGTGATAGCATTTTAATCAAATTTAAGCAAAATGCATCCAGGTTAGAATCCACCTGATTTCAGTGTAAAAGACTTTTCAAAATTGCAGACATGCTGTCTGATCTGACGCCATAGAATTTAAGTAAAGTGTTCTCTTTTATGCTTTGTGGACTGACTTCATCTTAAATAAGGGGCTGATTCATTTGCTTATCACTACTCACAATGGTTGAGTTAACAGGTGAAGAACATTTCAGGTTCATTGTGGGTTCTAAAGAGAAAATTGCAGTAAAGTGGCAGTAGTATAATATGGGCAGAATCAATAATCAGAAGGTTTTGAAAGCATAAAGTACATGGTTTTCTTCTTTTGTGGAATTTGTGTAATGTTCGATGTTTTTACAAAGCGAGGCGAACAGTGACTGCAGGAGGAGGTTTCTTTCTTCTTAGAGGTGACGCATCAGTCAGCCCTTTTTTCTCTAGTTCATGTAACACAGTGTGTTTGTGTCTCACAGAGGTTTTCATTTACAGATAACCAATCGAAAAGGGACAGATGACTGAATATTTATGAAAGGAACTTTAACTGCGATACTACATAATGTGTTAAGAGAAGAAATGTCTGGATTGATGATTGTAATTGTCTCTTCGTGTGCGGAGTCGACCTACCTGGAAGCTCTTTATCTCCCTTCATCCATCGGATGGTGGCGGCAGGCTTACTGCTCATGGCGGTGCAGGTCATCTCCGTCTCGTTGCCCTCACTCAGGACCTCATCGCGGGCCTCGATGATGGGGTTACCTGGAGGAACTACGGCAGGAAACACAAACAACACTCTGTAAACATGAGGGGGGGGATGTTGTACGTCTACATCCTGAGAACTACATGATGAAGTCAACAGAGCTGACTGAGAGGAGAGAGGGTTTATTTTAAAGTTTGCATTTTTAAAGTAGGTCAGATGACAATTAGAAAGGTAAAAACTCAAATTAATATAATTTTATTATCATATTTTAGTATTGCAGCAAAAAATATAGTTTGATATTGCTGAGTTAAATAAATACAAAAACTAAAATCTACTTTATTTAATTACATAAACCTATAAAATTGCTCCAAGTCTTAGTATGCAACTAGCTTTCATATCTCTGTGCTCTCTGTAGTAAAATGTATATACCTTTGATAGAATATCCAAAATAGAGCAATATGTGTAGACTCTATGGCAGATAGAAAGAAAAATAATCCAAATAGATGATTGATTAGTTATCATCTGATGTCCCAATGATATGTTAATGATTTTGCATCCACTCACTAGTCGTATCATTTCTTGAGGCCTTTCTTCTAAAAGTGGCAATTTCGAAGATTTTCATTTAAATAAAACTATTAAAGTCACTATCTATTGCCCAAGGAGGTAACACAATGGTGATTACAATATTTATATATCTGCAGTATTACAAACCGGGTGTCTATGGCAACACTCCTGGGAAAAAAATGCTGCTATGAAGGCACAGTCACTCGTGTGAATGCAGACGAGTAACCATTGCCTGCCGAGGTGATATTCACCTAAAAGTTCACCAAAGTTGATCTTCACATGAATGCAAAGATGCGATTTTGTGTATGAGATCAGCCTGCATTATGTGCTATATAGAGCTGGGAACTAGCCTGTACTGATTCCCAAGTTGTTAAAAACATACTTGTTTTAACCCAAACCACAATCTTTTCCCAAACCTAACAAAGTATTATTTGTTACCTAAACCGAAGTGACACCAATCCAATGCATTAAAAAGTGGTGCCAAGGGGTCCTGACCAAGTGTTTGTATGTGTTGGGAATGAGAACAGTTGGGGTAACATAGGCCCCTGTGAGAGCACATAGAACTGGGGAACATTAGACCTTGGGAACTTAGGAATGACCTTGTTGTTTCATGAATATGTGTGACAGTTCACTTGTGAAATATGACTTATTTGGTTCTTGCAACCTGGCTGCTGTATATCAGCTCATTTAAACACTACAACATTATGACAAGACTTAATAAGCAAGCACATGTGAGACACATGATTTTCCTGTTTCAAACTCCACTGTAGCTGCTGTCAGAAACTCTCGCAGTTTTCATCATGAGCTGTCAACCATGTTGCTCAGCATGTGCATGTGTGCTGTCTTCCACAGTCTAAATGTTGATTAAAAGGCTTTTACCTCGCTGCTACTAAATAATATTGAGTGTTTGGGTGTATCTTTATGTGTGTTTTGCTGCTACTTACTTAGCACAGTGATGTCAGCGTAGGCTTCCTGTGGGGGGTCCGTGTAGAGCTGGCAAACATATCGACCCTCGTCTGACAGCGAGACATTAGACAGCGACACCCGCAGCTCGTTGTCTGAGAAGTTCACCAGCTGAAAGCGAGCGTCTTTCAGTGCTGAAAGAGAAAAACACATCGTTGTTTTTATAATTTATATGTACACATACAGGGGGTACACAAATGCACGGTGTAGGAACAGTAAATAATACAAGTAATGTTGACTGGAGCATAAATCCTTAATATTTACTTGTCATTTATACTGACTCTAACTACATGGACACATTGTCTTCACACTGTAGCATCAGATGAACTGTGTAGGATTTGGAGCCCGGTTTTTAGTGGGCCAAACAAAAATGGACAAACCAAACTTCATCATATATCAATATTTGCTGTCAAATCCTTTGCAGTGATTGACTGTTTGAGGTCTCCGACCCGCAGACATCAGAAGATCCTATCATAGCTGGCGTCTTTACTTCTAGCTTTTTGTTTTCTGTTTGTTCTTTGTTCAGTGGATTGAGGTCACAATATCTCACTGGTACCGTTTTAACTTTCATCCACTACTAGCCCAGCAATCTGAATTGCTATTTCATTACTTTTTCTATTCTGATCTGCTCTGGGGACAGTTTGTTTTGAGTAATCAGTAGCGATTGACGTTTACTTTTATTTTCTTTCGACACAGATGTTGGAGTCTCTGCAGCAAGAAGTAGTTAACATTTTTTATGTTGTCATAACTTGGATAAAATAGAAATTATGGTGAGAGCTACGAAAATAAAACCTAAATTGTATTAATCGCTTCCTCTCCATAAAAGGTTTGATCCATAATGCAAAGGAAATTGTCCTACAAGGCTGCAACTAACAACTAATTTCATTATTGATATTTTTCTTATTAATCATTTGTTCCATAAAATAGTAAAAACGCTCATGGCTCTTTTTCTAAAGCACAGGTTGACGTCATCAAATTGCTCGTTTTGTCCGACCAGCACTCCAGAGGCAAACGATATTCATTTTATTACACATAAGACAAAGAAACGCAGCAAATCCTCACAATCCAGAAAGAGAAATTAAGGCATTTTTTCATGCAATATGACTTTTTTAATTGTCAATCAATTAATCCTTTAACCGCATCGACTCAACTACAATCATCCAATTTCAAAATGAAAAACACAGCTTTTCTTTGTAGTCTAGTCTAGCCGCTCATTATGCCGCAATGATTGTATAAACAGGAACCGACTAAGAAGCAATTAATTTTTATTACTGTTAATTTAGACAAATAATAATAGTACAATAACAATGATAAGGAGTTGTTGTCTTTTGTCTGTTTCTTAATTCATCAGGGCTTCTTTGAGTTGTTTTAGTACCACATGTAGAATCACTAACCCAAACCGGAAAGCCATTCAGCCGTCCTGCTTTCTTTGGGTGCAGGCATGCTTGTGTAAAAATAAATATTTAATAGTTATTATGTGCACAAAGATGCCGCTAGTCATTTTAGCTTGAAGTGGATCACATGTTCAAACGTGCTTCAAAAGACTTTCTAGAGAGAGAGAGAGAAACAATAGCTCAATCTAATTAGTCAACAATCAATCACAGAGCAAAGTGATGTAACACGGTGTGCAGCAATGAAAAGAAAAGCTTAACTCCCCTCTGGTTCATTCTGTTTAGCATGTGCAGACGTACAGCACACGCCAACAACATGCTTCATATTAACCTCATCCTTGGCTGTCCTTTAGTTGGCCTACAGTGGAATTGAGGACAAATCCATAAATCCAGTCTCTTCCTCATCTGCAGCCACTTTCATCTTGCCTTACCTTGTTTGCCCATCTACCTTAGCACACTCTATCAGCTGTAATGTAGGATGACAACATGCGGTTAAGATGAAAGCCTACCCGTCTCCGACCCCCTTTGATGTGCCGATAAATTCTGCTCTGATTGACAGCAACTGCAGGCTCTTTGCACTCTTCACTCTCCCAGTATAGCTCTGTGTACTCATCCTCCAGCTTTAAGCATTAAACATGGAGACTTCTGACACAGAAGACCTCAAAACAGACATAAATAGATAGAAAAAAACACCGGGCTACATTATTATTCCACAGATGCCAAACAGAAGAAAGGCAATGCTGTATGGCCATATGCTATTTACCTTTGACATCAACAAACAGACAGAGAGAGAGAAAGATTGAAACAGGAGAGAGGGAGCTCTCCAGTAAGAAGCAAGAATACTAATCATCACAATTGATTTTGTGCATTATTAAACAAGAACATCAGGCTTATTTTAAAGGAGACATATCATGAAAAACTCATTTTTTCAGTGCTTGTGCTCATACATTTGGGTATCTGAAGTGTCTACCAAACCACAAACGGTCAAATAAGAGATTTCCAAAATGTTTTTCAACATACATTTATGCTGAAATAGAAAAAAGACTTTGGTCATACTGTTGGCTGTTCTGTACATGGCATAATGTGCTGCTGCCATCTTCTCATGTCTCTCTGTCTTTCATTATCCTGCCAGAAAGGTATGCTCACAACACTAAAAACAACAAATACCTAAGAAGTTCAAACACACTAGGAAAAGTTGGAAAAAAGAAATCTGAAAATGCAGCATACAATTAGGCTTATTTTTCATGCAAATGCTTATTCTTTCCCTACACACGTCTTTCCTAACATTCGCCTAAAAAAACTTAAATGGTTGGTTTCCATTAGTGCAGCTATTAGATTCTTTTATCTAAGCACAATGAAGCCCTTATTGTGGCACATGAATAATACGCCCCTAATTAGTGTAGCTCATTCAAAAGCCTTGTTAGCCCTCATTAAAATGAGAGGTCAGACTCTAATCCTAATGATTTAATTGAATTAAAGGCTCCCAGATTAAAACATACCGATGCGGCAGTATACAGATGCACTGAAGAAAGCATACAACCTGTTTTCAGAGGCAAAGCTGCTCTGGAGGGAAAAAATTACTCATACTTTGTTGCTACGGTTATGACGGAGATATATGGAGATATATAATAGATGAACCGAAGGGCATTGTGGTGTAGTGGCAGCAGTGTAGGCATGTCAATATTGGAGTTATGTTATTAAAGAAGAAACTGTATAAGGATCCAAGTTGATTTTTTTAGTTTTTAAACAAGGTGTTCAATATGAGCTTTGTAGGAGAATATGGAGTCTAGAACAATATTTAAATTAATAATAGAGGCCTTAAAGTCACCAAAAGCAGATTATAACCTTGTTTGAAGGAAGATAACATAAAATATGGTGTCATCAACATACAACTAGACATTACAGTTGGAAGATAAATAATTTAAGAAATATTTTATGTTTAGAGTAAAGAGCAGGGAGCCTATCAAAAGTTACCAAAAAGATTTGATCCAGATTTAGAAGAATTGAATAATCCACATCCCTTCATCTATCCTTTAGAGCTGACACTTCCTGCTATCTTCCAGTGTGTTTCACCTTTTCTCTTTACAAATATTCCAAAAGATGTTGAGTAAGGTTGAGCTCTAGTGAGTCCAGAGGGAAAGCCACGCGAGCCAGCACGACTTTAAAGAAGAGATGGAGGGCAACCGTAAAGTTTAACCAAGGAAATGCTTTGGAAACTACAACTCTTCCATTAAGGCTGCTGTTTGTCAATCACCTTTTGACTGTACTTTTACCTACAGTAGAGATGCTTCGTTTGTTTGGCTCTATATCTTGGATAAAGACGCTTTCTGTCTCAAATATGTCAGCTTAATACACTCTTCGACAGATGTTGTGAGGTCTGCCTGGTCTTGCTTTGAAGGAAAATTACTTGGTTTGTAAATATATTTCCAGCCGGTATCATACTGCTTCACTTACTGTAGCTCTTTACACGTTGATTTGACCAACAGGAAAAATCATGTTAACCTTAATCGTTATTTGTTGAGTAGCTGTCCTACTCACGTCATTTTCAGAGAGGAAAGTGACAACACTGGCCCTGACAGTTCAGAGTCAGATGCACATTTCAATACTGAAGAGGAGTCGGAAGTTGAGCCGCCAGTTCTTGCGCCACTTCTAGCAAAATAAAAAGAGGATACCAGGCTAGCTACATAAATCTGATATTTACCATCACAGGGCCAGAGGAAAAGCAAAGGCTCTATATAGGCGAGGTCGCTCTTTCATTGTTGGTATCTGCAGTTTCTCAAGTGGTACTTGGGACGTTCTATTTTATATCAACCGGTGGAAACAGCTGTCAACGATCACAACAGCATACTTGTTGACTAAATCAGAGATGTTGTGGTGATTCACAGCTCTGGAGCCAAAACACTAATATTTCATAAGACAACATAAAGAAATTCCCAAATAAGCTGCAATGTTATAAAAAAAAAAAGAGTACTGGATCTGCAACTGGATTCAGAACTGCAGAACTAATCACTTGTTCCTTTGCCAATGGCCTACCCTTCCATCAACATGACAGTCCTTGCCAATCAGCTATAATCCATTTCACAAAAACATGTCTCAGAGATCTTATAATCCTCTTATATATCACTTCTAAATAAGGCATTGTGGTATAAGCATGAGCTGAATGAATAAATACCTTCTGATACACATTGAAAAATAAACACTGGGACACTGTGGCAAGGACACGGTTCCCCATGCGAAAGGCTCGGGGCAACAACACTAAAGGCTCAAAGAGACACAAGGACAGGCGATGGAGAACAGTCTGGTTCACACAGCAGGGTTCACGCAGTGGTGTATTTCAGAAACAAAGAGTGGCGGTCCTGGCAAAGAGAAGGTGAGCAACACCGCTCATAAGTCTTTTATGGTTACGTCAGAGCACACTAGAATATATACTCCACTCCTCTTTGTGTATTTAGGACGAAAAAAAGAGGTTGACCTTTAGCTTCATGCTCTCTTTGCCCTGTGCTTCTTCTTCTCTTGTTCTATCATATCTGATAGCATGAGAAGGACATCACAGATGTCTGACAAAGGTAATTGATAGTCACATCTTTGGAAAAGAAGTCTGTCCAAACTCTGAAAGGCTGCACATTATCTGATCTGTCACTTTTTACGGCTGATAGTGATGAAGCTAATTTAAAAGCAGTGATAAGACGGTACAGTAGAAGGAGACTTTGTGAGGTCGGTGACAAAGTGAAGGTCCAACTTTTCCTCTTCCTGTGCAGTGTCGCTTGTCATGCAGATTACTGCTGATAAACAGCAGGCCAGCTTTAATAAACCCTGTTCTGTATTTTGTCAGCACTCAATGCATTTATGTTTGTAATGCTGTATGTGCACCAGTCTGAGCCAAATAGAGGAAAAGTAGGAAAAAAGACATTTTGAGTTGAGTCAACATTTAGTGCCAGAACAGTGAATAGAGTAACATTAGTGAAGTGTAAACTAAACATGTGGATTCATGGGTAGATGAGCGGATGTCTTAAAGGATATGCTAGAAAGGACTTCAGCAGTCTGAGACAAATCAAGCTGGTGTCTTTGAAAGTTACAGTCTTTTTAGTGCAAAATTTCATCCTCGCATTTCCAAAAACAGGGATTCTTTGATGGGACGGATTCATGCTGGCAGTTGCATGTAAGTTAGTTGCTGGGACACAACAAAAAACAACAAACCTTTAAGGGTGACTTCGGTATTTTTCAACTTGGACCCTATTTTCCTATTTTTTTGTGTCCAACTGACTAACAACAATTTCTGAAATTGGTCCAGTATTGAGGGAAATCGCTGTAAATGAAAGCCGAGTAACGAGCATTAGTCATTTATACACAAAAACATGGGATAATAGGGTCCAGGCTGAAAAATACAAAAGTTACCCTTTAATGTGACAGCCAGGCCGAAGACACCCATGTGATTTGGCTACTTCAGACTTAATATTAGCTTTAGCTGAACTTTTGGATGTATTTTTCACAAATTGAGGACTGTGGATTTTTTCCGCCATCTTTAAACTCAAAAAAGGTATAGCTTTGCAGTCGGAATGGAGAGGAGGAAAGACTACAGCAACCAATAACTCTTTCAGTGTACAGATGTCATGTGAGTATTGTATTAGGATTGTCTTGAAAAACTCTGATACAATCCTTTAATGTTTGCATTCGACCCTGTAGTCATGAAATCACGTCCCATCTCATGTTACCAGTCAGCACTTAAAATTTGAAATCCTAAATGGACTGAGTATAGATAGCACCCTCTCAACCTGAGAAGGACAAAGTGCTTTCCAAAGCCTCTCATCCACCCACGCACACACACACACACACACACACACACACACACACACACGGATAGCGGCGGAGCTGCAGTACAAACCGCTGGCCTGCTCATCGAGGACAATTTGAGGTTCGGTGTCTTACTCAAGGACACTTTGACACGTGGACAGGAGGAGCTGGGAATCGTAATGTCTCACAGTCATAATTGGCACGACTCAAAAGAGGTCACTTTTCAGGAAAACGTACGTTTTAAGAGTTTGATTAAATGACAAACGGCGTTGAGGACTGGACAGCATGGATAGTTTGTGAGAGGATTTTCTGCAGAAGAAAAATTGAATTGGCCATTTACTGATTATCAACAATAAAATATGGTCACTTTTTTTCCTTTGCAATAGCATATACATTAAAGGGCAAAGTTGTTTGTCTGATCACTCAAATGAATCGTCTTCACAATATTACAAAAAAGATGATCAATACAACAACATGATGTTCTGCATCTGAACCTTTCCAACATTTAATCTCCTACTTTTTCAGTTCTGGCATGGCTGACATGGTCACCTTGAGTGGAGATGAATACATAATTCATGTTTTGAAGTTATAATAAATATCCAAAAGTTGCATTCACATGGAGAGAAAATAGGAAAAGTTATCATCCATCAAGCTGCCGTGATCTCACCATTGAAATGTAGCAGTGGAGATAAAATTAGAGTGGATGAGTCTCGTGGCGAAAATAAACGTTAATAGAAAACAAGAGATTTGGGATCAATACATCCTCAAATGGCTCTTTTTCCCTTTGTTTCACCTGTGCTGACTGCACAATTTTATATCCATCTTGCTTGTTCTTTTCCCCTCTCTCGATTCATTTTCATTCTTTCTCTGCATTTCATTTGTTTTTTTTTCCTCTCCAGCTTCAGCCGAGGATGACTCCCATCCAGAGAGAGCAGGAGATGATGAGCGCGCCTCGTCTAAGTGTCTGCAATCAATTGTGATTAGTGGCTGCCGCTACTTTTTGAGAGGAGCACATCAAAGTTTTTTTATTGGGTGTCAGAGTGGGTGAGACGAGGTGGGTCTGAGGGTAATTACATTCTTACAAAAAACCTCCTCCCCACTCTAGGTGAAGTCCAGCCTTCCAAATCACTGTGTAGTCACCACCTACACCCAAAGTACGGCAACATTTAGCATTGATTCAGCTGTTGTTCAGACCCATGGGGGCTCTTCTCTCTCTCTGTAATCAAAGAACTTTCTGTTCTAATGTTCCCTTTAGTATTTTGCATTGTTAGAGTTCTTTTCAAACTCATAATGACTTTATCAATCACGTTATCTTTTTGATTTAATAAGTTCTTCTTCTGCACAACTTTTTCATTAAAATATTTCTCAACTATGATTCCCCATTGTCTATATTTATATCATTTCCATTTACTATATTCTTATTCCTATCCTATTTGATTTAGATGCATCCTATTATTATTATCTGCTGTAACCGTCGACTTTCCCCCGTGGGGATTATTTTTAAAATCTAATCTTATCTCATTCAATCTCATCTTTGCATACACATTTTACTTACTTACCATGCTTTGCTTGATTATTTTTTCTTTTAAATAACCTCAGCAGCAATATATAAATTCATAAGTTCTCAATACATCCAGTGCAAACATGTTCACATAATACTTCTAATGTCAACAGTCACCTTGGTTCCCTTCTTCAACTATGTCTTGATATTAACATTAATCAAATGACTGACAATTATTGGCCAACTCTGCAGGTTTTAGCCTCTTTTAGCTCATTGTTTTGGGTTAAGAAAACAGTTTTCAAGTGTTCACTATCTGTTCAGCAGGAGTCAAAATCTGGCAGTTTAAGAGCTGCAGATATTTTTCTCAGGAGTAGGTGGAGACCAAACCGGAGCAAAAAATTACTGTGAATATTGGACTTGCATTTGTCAGGTGACCAGAAACACAACTTCAAAGCAGTTGCCGTATATCAGGGCTGTATTTGTTTACGGATTCTGACTCCAAGTGCTTAAAAGGATAGTTTGGGTGTTTTGTAGTGGGGTTTTTATGAGGTACTTATCCACAGTCAGTGTATTACCTACAGTAGATGGCGGTCAGCACACCCCCTGCTTGGAGAAACAGACATGAGTAGCAGCACGGGAGCAAAGCAATGTACTGCTGATGACGGGGGTAGCAGCAAAACAGATTTTAGACACCTAAAAAAATCTATATCAGTTTGAGTGTATGCTATATTTTGAACATTTCTTCCGGTTTACCTTGATGTGAGACAGACCTTTCTAGCGAGGAACTGAAGCTATTGTATCCATCTATGCTCTCGCCAAGCCACCAGACTCAATTGAAAATGTTTTTATTTTTACCTCGCAGATCACAGGAGTTGCTTGTCTACCGCTGCGTCGATCGGTTAGTTTGTTCGTGCTATTGTGTGAGTTTGGTGAATCCTAACTAACCAAAGTAACACAATAACACGACCGAACACTAACCAATTGAGGCAGCGGTAGAACAGCAACTCCTGTGAAAAAGTTTACAGCTTCAGTTCCCTATCAGAAAGGTCTGTCTGACGATAAAAAAAACTGGTGAAAATATTCTAAATATAACATACACTTAAACTGATATTGATTTTTTTATGTGGTCCTTTCTTTTACATGTTTAAAATACGTTTTGCTGCTGCCCTGTCCACAGGTAACTTCTGTCGGTTTCTCCAAGCAGGAGGTGTGCCGACTGTCATCTCCTGTAGGTAATACACTGACTATACTCCTCATACAACCCCACTTCAAAACACCTATACTATCCATTTAACCCAGCTATCTATAAATCCAACAGAATTCTTCTCATATTTGAAGACAGATGCACAAGAAGAAGAGCTGCTTGAAATACTCAAAGCCAAGAGAGAGTTGAAAGTCTCGTCTATCTCAGCAATCTTGTTCCAGTTGAACTCTTTCCTGCCGTTTCCACTTGACATTAACATGCCAGACCCCTTTCAAGTGTGAAGAAGATCTAACAGTTACTACTTGTTAAAGATCGTGGTCACAGACTCAGAAAGAGTCAAAAGACATGCTATTAACTTTTGTGTGAGTGATGACATGACCTTAAGGCCAATGGGTGGTATTTTCCACTTGGCTTGGGTGTATAACACCACATTTTTGATTGTCAAGGAGACACCGTGAGACACTGCTGCCTATTCATGATTCAACATTTATCATGATTTCGTAACAAAACCACCACGGCACTTCAATCACTCTTAGGTCACTATTCATTTTTACTGGGTCAGTCTTTCTTAACATGACCCTGTCAGATAGTTTGTTTTACAGAACCATTTGAGAAGCCGTCATTGGAAACTGTTTGGAAAAGAGCAGGCACTTTCAAAAAATACTTGGCAGGTGATTGGATGAATCATTTGTCAATCAAACTAACAAAAGCAAAACTAACTGAAGGCCAAAAATATCGCCTTCAGGGCCGAAGAAAGAAGAAGAAATACTCTCTAGTTCTGATAGAACTGATGAAACTGCAACATGCTAACCTCTTCAGGAGTCGCAATTGTTGTTTAGAACGAACAGTCGCCTCTCACGGCCGAGACAGACAGGGTGCGTGACGGCTGCCTCGCTGAGCTGTGGTGTGTGTCACGCGTGTGGTGTCCACACCGGCAGCATTTTTGCTGCTGCTGGGCTGCTGCTGCCAGCCCTTTCTTTCCACATAGAGTTTTTCTTTCATAATGGCCATTTCAATTCATTATAAATGTCATTCATATTTATTTTAGACAGAACAAGATTAAGAACTGTGTGCTCATTTGCAAATAATAGTAATAATCCATAATTTAAACCTGGTACTTTATTCATTCATGGAGCCGTGCAAGTCACTGCATTTTCTACAACACTGTCCTGTAAATATTTCAGAGTAAAAGCCTTGTGTTGACAAATGAGGGAATTCTGTCAACAGAAAAAAAACACTTGAGGGCTTTTATTTGGAAACAGAAGCAGGAAGTCTCAAGTTAAAAATAAATCTTTACTTTTTTATGTTTGTGACATTTTCTACAGATGTCTTGACATCAAAACTGTAGTAATGTTGCTGGTATGATGTATGTAAGGTATTAGAACACTTTCACTGTCTGTTGTTGCTGTGAACCGCGGGGCTCGCGATAAAAATAGGCGAGACCTCGAATCTCTAGAAGAGATGCAGCTGACACGCAGCCGGCACTCGCTGCTCATGCGGGCAGTGTGTCCCGGCCGTCACGGTCTCACCGGGTCTCAGACATCAGACACCTAAGCCACACCCATATAGCTGCAGTAGCTCCTCACAGGATGCTGATTGGTTCGTTGTCTGGCGAGCTCGACAAAAACGCATTACTTGAAGCCTAACAAGATGGATTTTTCATGTTGCATTTGATACAGCAATTCGCGAAAATCAAGCTGCCATGCAAGTTTAAGTCTTTCTACCATCACGAAAAATCTAAATTTTGATACATCTAAATAAATTTTTTCATATTTTACTAATATCATTTATCATAGAAAGCTCAACTGCTAACAAATCTATTCATTACAATAATAATCAGGTCAAATTCACTCTCTTTGCTAGGTCCATTTGTGTCCTTCATGTAGGAAAATTTTATATAATACACATTTTTGTCCCCCTCTAAGCTGTCTCATTAAGCTGTTTTCACATAAAGCCTTTCACCCTGAACCATGCTGGCCTTCAGTGGACAGATTACCCACTGCTACAGAAGCTGCAATCTTCCTCCCTCCTACACAGGAGAACAAGGGCAGTGCTTCTGTGTGAGTGCTCCAGTTAGTCTTTTTTATACAAGTAACCATGTAGGTGTGTATTTGAAGAAGAAAGTACTTTGCTTTAGTGAGTGACATCAGAAGTTTGCGCCTGTGCTCTCGCTAAATAGATATGAGATCTGTTTGCAGTCTCTGGTATAAAGGCTGCAGAATTAATATATTCTTTGCTATGCTCTGTGTTCATGTTCCAAGGCCACAACAGTTATGCAAATGTGAAGTAAGTGATGCAGGTTGTTTCGTTGAAGACATGGTGGAGATTTAGTCAAACTTGTGGGTGGCGAGACACCCCAGGTGAACACATTGTTTTTGATGTGCTGATCAATTTTGGGCTATTTTGCAACATGTCTTCTTTCAGACTAGTGGAAAGCTAACGTCTAAAATACACATTTATTCTACTACTTTGCCTATTTGCATCTGTAGATTTCTTCTAAATTCACTAAAAGTTACCATTAAATGACTGATTTGCATATTTAAACATAACATTTCAGAAAACAGAAAGTTTCATGGTGATATCTATAAGTTAAAATGTTGACCCTATTCACATGCAGTGTCTTTAAAATGTATGGAATTTTATAATCCATATCTTTAAAGGCTATTTTCTCGAAATAAGTTTTTCCTCAGACTCTCTCAAATCTCCCACCAAACTTTCCAGTTTCATTCCTATCTATATTCTGAAGGTTTTTACAGAGCGGTTTGGTCATATATCATTTATAGCCTGATTTTTTCATGGCTGTTGACAGTATTTACTTTATGATTTATTGAATGATAAAAACAGATATCCAAAATCCCCACTGTAAAAACCTTTGACTCTAATACGTCAACAAAATGAAACAAGAAATTTGAACCTGGCTTTATCCAATGTTCAGATTTATAAATTAGCACATATTTAAGAAGATAATGCCTCATCTATTAGTTAAAGTTTTTACCCTATTCACTTGTAGTGTCTCCCCTTAAATTGCAAAGTATAGATGTATAGAACATTTAGGATTTAATTTCTAATTAATGTCTTTGTGCATTTCAAAAACCTTGGGTGATGTCATCAGTCATAATTAAGGGAGTGTGTTATGTCAAATATATCACTGTACTTCCTGTTTATAACGCTACTAAAATTGGTAATTTCACAGACATAAAATTAGCTGTTGAAGGCTGAATTGTGATGAATGTTTCCCTAAAACATATGGCTGTTTGAGCTACAACATCCCAGCTGGGTGTTTACTACTTCTAGCACAACAGTATTCACATATTAAACAGGTCACTGTGCCATGGAAACATCACCATCTGTGCATCCTCTGGCTACTAACAATGGTGAAAACAACAATGCAGACTAAAGCATCATGTGTTTGTCTTGTCACAGAAGTAAAGTGCTGTTTCTTAGTGCAGGCTGGTCTCGTACACTGTTTATAGCTATACCTATGAAAGGTAATGCACTGTAATTCGTATATATCCTACAAAATGAATTTGTATGCAATCAAACATTTCTATCGCCTCCACACGGCTCTCAACATGTCGATGGCTGACAGTTAACAGTTAACTAACTTACAGTTCTAACAGCGCTAAACTTGAAAAGAATGGCAACAGTGCTGACAGAGCGAACACTGTTAACCTGGGGGGGAACCGGAGGGTGGGTGCTACGCTTCCGCAGCGTTATCAGCTGTAACAGCCTTATGAGAGCAGTGCAAAGCGGCGGCCGTGAGCTAGCCAGTGGGGCTCGCTCACATACACGAATAAGCACCAACATGCACGTGCAGCTGTCAATAAAGTGCGGAGAAGCTCTGATTACAACACACACACACACACAGAGAGTGACTTCATTCTCTGCTCAGGTAGACAATACTCCTCTATATCTTATAGCTAATAGTTGTTTACTTCACACAGTGTAGAAATACTCTTACAATTAAAAGTACAAACATATTAACATTGCAATATACTTAAAGTACATAACATGAAGATGAGTAAGTAGAATAATGCAACATATCCATCTCCTGAACCTCAAGGATATTTGAAGTTGATTAAAATGAACTCAACTGAATGAAATGGCTCACAGAATGCATTAAAACTACTTTGGGTGGACAGGAAGTGGTGACCAAGTTCAAGTTTAGTCTGTGTACATATCTGCAGCCAGTTTCAAAGCACTCCTTCCTTTCTGTCTCTTTACCCTCTCTTGCTCTCCACCTCACACTCACAAACATAATCCACCAGTGTGGATTCAGACGGAGATGGCAGATGTGATATTTTGAAGGGGCCAACGTTGTTTGGAGGCTGCCTGGTGGATGCCATGTCATAATGAAGCGGTGCAGCTGCGGCGAAGATGCCTGGGAGGGATCACAGGAGATCAAGGAGCCCTCCCGTCAAAGAAAAAACACCTTGCCCTTGACAGCCAGCTTGTGGGAGTCGGCTCACTGCGGCTCGGCACAACAGCAGATAAATACCGAGGTTGGTTTAGCATACGCACGGAGGCTTTCTGAGAGTGTGCCCTTGTATAGTGTGTAGAGGGTGTGTTTGTAAGGCGGTGAACATGACTAAGGAGGGGTGGTGAGTGTGGAGGAGGGCCTGACACTCACCTCACAGGGGGCCGGGAAGTCTCTCGTGGATCCGAATGTGGAAAGAACTAAGTCATGAGTGCATGTAGCTCAAGAAACAAGTCAGAGCATAAATATACTCTATGTAAAAAAAATACTGCAGTAAACAAAAGGCAGCGGTGTTAAATATGCCATACCATCTGGGAAAGATGCAGCTAACTATGATGAACATGCAGCTTATGAACATTCATTCACAAGAAGAAAACTCTGTGTGCATAGTTATGTCAAAAGGAGGAATGGGGATTAACAAATTGAACTTGGACTAAAACTTCTATATATTGTTTTGAGGCTTTTAATATTTATTCTTTTCAGTTGGATCCATCCATAAACTTAAAACTGCACATTTTGAAACAAACTCAGGGATACACAAATCCTCATAAGCTTATCAAGTTCTTATGGAGAACATGTTAGCAAATAACTGCTTATTTCCACATCCAGCAGACACGGAGCAACATTACTATTAGTTTGATGTCGTATTTCTGTCCACCTGATCAATATTCCCTCTCCTTTTAGCTCTGGTTTTGGTCTCCACCATCTCCAAATATTCCACTATGTTCACCAGCTTGTTGTTGATGTTTACTGTTGAGTGTTTTGTGGTCATTTGAGATACTGCACTGGTGTCTCCTGTTGGCATGGCAACATCACTGCTACTGAAACAACTCATTAAACTGTTGTGCCAGTAACAGGAGATTCTTCCTTTACTTATTTTTGTTATTTAATATTATTGATATAGGATGTAACAATTGCTTTGCAATTCTAAATAAAAACAAGAGCATTTCTTTCTCTGCCCAAACGCTCTCTCTCTATCTCTCTTTTCATCAGATGTTGCAGAATGCATCTTTGTTCAGTGCCAATGTGTGGGAGTAGGGTTAGACGCGCACGCTAACACACACACACACGCTAACACGCACGCACACACACAAGTTTGGTCAGGCTGAGAGAGCAGTGAGAGGATCAATAGTTAAAACAGATAACAATAGATACAATAAAATCCAAACTCCACATCAGTGGTAGAGCCACATTGTTTGTCATACAAAGAGGAATGAAATCATATTTGTCACCTGACTCGTGAACCTTGTTCATGTGTTTTGCAAAGCCCTGTAGGAGTTTGATAGACTTTTATTAGAACTGATCAGAAAATAATTCTCCATTTAAGTTTAAGTTTAAACACAAAAGTAGAACCCCATCTCAAACAACTGTTCATATCATTTATGATATCTCACAAAAAAAGTAATTCCTCCTTTTTCATTTGTTTTCCTATGAATCAGGCTAAAATAGAGCACTATAAACTGTACACTACTGTAAAAGTTCTAATGAATCATAGGTTTTGAACTTAACATAATGTTACTGTTATATAGTTACAGAGGTTGACAATATTTTATACTCAACATTCACTCAGGGGCTTAAAAAACATAATTAAAGAAACCCAAACCTGGCGGAGAGCAGATAGCAGAGTATGTCCGGCTGAGTCCAGCTAATTAGAGCTGTGACATGATAATTGGGCAGGATAAGAATAAACATAACAGGTCATTAAATGTTTAGGGATATGAGCTGCTTTTATTAAAGCAGACATGCTGAAAGCGAAGCATGTTTGGTAGATTGTATTAACCTCATTCTGTATTAATCCCGCTGCAGACATGTGGGTCAAACTTAATGCAGCTGCCTGGAAGTGCAAGTAATGTCAGAGAATATTAATCAATGTTATGCAGCTTTATTGCCGGCTGCATTCACATGATCTGGTTAAACTGCACATTTTATGATATTTGTCCTAATTTACCAGCCGTGTCGTCAAACTGTGGCTCGACTACATTTCTGCCAAATGTAAATGATATGTCAAATGTCTGTCTAATTTTATGACTGCCTGCGAAATGAACCAGTGAAACTGACATAAATAAATGCCTCACTGGGATTGATTTCCATGTCATCTGATCACATCAAACTGCTTCAGACTATAATTAAACACATTCCATATCAATCACATAAAGACACGGCGGCGCTGGATGATTTCTCTCTTGCAGCCGACAGTGTCAACTACCAGCTACAGCCTACTCTCTTCCTCTGACAGCCTCATAATGACCCCTTAGATGATCTATGATGTTTTCCTAAACAGCTACAACTGGACTGTATATGTAGCGCAGGAAGGTGATCTGAAATGTTTAGTGAAAGTAGAACCTATAGGCAAACTTTACTGTCAATGTTAGGTCTTCAATTCAATAGGAATGCAATTGTGTTATCTTTTTGCCATATCTGTTGATCTGCAAGTTGTCATCGACTACGTTAGATACAACAGTTCGTTGTATGAAGATGAAGTTATTCCTCATTTTTCATGCGTTTTCCTACGAATGTCCAGCTTCAATGTCCGCTCCAATCTTTTTAAAAGAAACGTCCTTCTTTACAGAAATCAACTCGGTAAGGGGTTAGGTATCCAAATTACTTAGTTAGGATTAAGAAAATATCATGGCTAAGTTACACCACACCAGAAGGTGGTTACGCCGTACCGGAGGTGTCGGAACTTAAGTACAGAAGTTCCGTGACAAAAACGACTTAGTTAGGTTTTGGAAAAGATCGTGGTTTGGGTAAAAATAACACCGGAAGTGAAGTAACATAAGTATGGAAATTACGTGACAAATAAATCAACGTTGACTTCTGGATTCACATGGGAAAAAAACGCTGGTTTCCTGGGCGAAAGTTTGGTATTTTTTGACCCACCCATCCACCCCGACCTCCTGCCTATGCGGTGTTTGCTGCTTTTTATACTTCCTGGTACACAGTTACGTGGATTAAATATGAATTGATATGTGGGATGTGTACAAATTACAGTGCATTACTTTTTGTATAGCTACGAACAGAGTAGGAAAACAGCCTGGTTCTGTCTATTTTCATCTTACACAATCTGCTAATTAACTATTATATATTTACGTCTCACCCTGATAGCATGAGGCTAGTTCAAAATTAAACAATCCACTGGACTTTTATTGTGAAGTTTTATTGTGAAAGCTTTCTTAGTTCTAATGGTGCATTCAAGCCATGTCGGCAAAATGGGAGAAATGAGAAAAACCTCTTCAAATCAAAACTACTTATGGGAAACAAGGCCAAACAAACACAGCATAACAACAACAGTCCCATCAGCCTGCTAAGTTCATGTTGGTATCTCATTTTGTTCCACAGTAGACTCTCAAATGCCAGTAGCAAAATGAAGGAGGAAAATATTCAAATTGAAATTGGCAGCTTTAGTGACGGCTTTCAAAGAAACATGCATATTAATGGCTGTTCTCCTCTGGTCAAAACAAAACCATTTTCCTTAACTTTAAAAGCACACTTAAGTACACAAGAAAGATTGTATGACACTCACGTCTCATGTCTCTGAAGTAGATCGTCTGTCTGTTGGGGTTGAGCAGCTGGATAACGGAGTCGTCATTGTTCTTCACCCGACAGCTGATGATCGCCATCTCGCCCTCCACCACCGACACATTGTCTGTCACCAGGTTCTGACTCACCACTGGACAGGACAGAGACAGGAACACATAGATCAACAAAGGTGTATCATTAAATGTACCAAAAAGCAAGGCAAGTAAAAAGACTTTTATCCAGACACCTCCGAGTCTTTTTGCCGGTACAGAAGACACACTGATTCCTACATAGCACATAATTACAATGACTTTCAGGTGTGTTAATGGAAAGCAGGAGGGAGGCATGAGCAGAAATGATTAGCACACATGGGATTAAAAGAAAGCAAGATGAGAACCCACCCATATGGATAGGCCTTTTTCACAGAACACATGTCACAGTAGGAAAAGCACAGGGTGTAAAAAATAAAATTAATGATGGCTGAATTCAATTTAGCTGCTTTGATTCCACTGGTATCTGCTGGGATCACTGTCACACACTTGAACACTTGAATATCACAAAGCCATCATTTGTGGTATTAATAACAGCTGCGCTTTTCCTACTAAGACCAGTCAAAATGTCTGCTGTGAGAAAGACCCATAGTCTGTCTGTCTCCACGAGAGCAAGTAATATAAATCAAATCAGGTCGGTACGAAGAGACGACGCAGGAGATTCAAGACGGACAATGATTTCTATCTGGCCACAATCAAAGTACAAAAACCTCAATATACTTGACAGGTTTGTTAAATGATTGAGCACAACATAAAAAACACCACATAACAAGGTAGAACATCTAACTCAACAGGGAAGGACGTCTTTAAAGAATATTAATGGATATTGATAGGACGGTGTTTCTCAATCTGTCGGTTGGGGCCCCCTCCCCAAGGGGTGGCAAGATAAATGTGAGACATCAGAAGATATAAGAACGCAGTATAAAAAATGTATGCTACACACAAGTATATTTACTCTTTCATATACTTCTCTACTCTGTGCTTTTTTTCTAGTGGATAACATGATCATTTTACAAGTTCTGGACATTAAAAATCATTAAAATCTTTAAAGAAAAAGTCTAAAAAAAACCAAATTAAAAATAAACAAGCCCTTTAATTCTCCTTTCTTGAGTGTTTCGGTGTAATATAACATTTAATGATTGGCAACATGCAGCAGGTGGCCGACGAAAACCCTTTAATGCGTGTCCGCGGGAATAAATAGAACTGAGTGACCAGAGAAGCTCAACAAGCCTGTGTGCTGGGAAACAAAATCAGTCACGGCCGTCATCGGTCATCAGCTGCAACTTAGATTGCTACACTTCCTTGTTTCACAAACAATAGCTCTGCCTGTACAATGACAAATGGATTCTTTCTAGCTCTGTGCTACTTTGATTTGAAAAACTACAGTAATAACATCTCAGACGTTGCTTTGGGGTTGCATCTATTGTTTTCGGCTGACAGTGAGCCTTGAGTGACTTTGGTTTATTTTAAATGATCGCTACAAAACCAACACCTGGCAGCTTGCCAGTGGTGGCTGCTAGTTATCGGTCCCCTGTGTAATATTTTCATGAGATACAGCACACTTACATACACACACACACACACACACACATACACACACAGTTGCTCTAGGCTACATGGAGCCATGGACAAACACAAACAGGCAGTCAAGGGGAAATCAACACTTTAGGATATCAATTAACTGAACTGCAGTAATAATACTGTATAACACTTCAGAGCACAATACTGGGAAATGTGCTCGTCTTTCTATCTGGGCCTCATGGAGCATCCCAAACACAGAATTGGTTGTTTTCCATTATGACACATGATATAGAATAAAACACTCCATGTATGCCAGTCTTGACATTTGATGCTCTCAGTACATGGTAAATTAACTCTACCCAATGCTTAGTTTTAATTTGGAAAAGCATTACACCAGCATCACACCTCATAAATACGACAGCTATTAAAAACAGGTGGTTCAATATGAGGCTACAATTTACTAATCAGGTTGGGGGTTCCTGTAAATTACTTTTATAATCATTGAATTCGTACTTAATGTTAAGATGCAGGGTTACATAAATGCACGTGTAGACCGCTGATGTTACTCCTACCAGATCCTATAAAGAGGCATACCGTTTTGCCAAGCTTCCAATTGAGATTGAGAGAAAACTTATGGTTAAAGTCTTTGTAATTCCCCCTTACACTCTCCTCCTACATAGTTACAAATATAGCATCACAAATAACATCTTCTCATAGAGGCTAAAAGGGCCGACACAGGAGTGGGGGAGACGAAAGAAACTAAAAGAATGCAGGAAACATCAACTGCTAATTTGCATGCCTCAGTTGTCAAGCACCTCTAAATATCCCTGCCATTTAGGAGACAAGGAGGATGAGGTGGGAAGAGAGAAATTGCATCCTCTGATGCTGACAGATAAGGATAGACAGCTTAACAAACGAGATTCAAATGAGCATCCCTTGGTGGCCCAAACACAGCCCTAAATAAATGAACCTCGCCGTCTTTAGTATTCAAGACTGAACCTCATTTTTCAAACATGTGCAGAGGTGGGCGGTAGGGTGGGCATCTGGTTATGATAATATGCTAACATACTACAAAATGCATTTCAAGGCATCCACTGAAGGTTACAAGGCAGCAGCAGGGTGCTGCAAGGTGTCTGCTAAGTTGTGTTTTAAGCCAGTGGAGGTAGTACGACGGACTTCAAACGGCGGCTGCCTTGTCAGCGGCTTAATTGTTCCTGTTGTGCTAAATAAACAACTCTGACACGCTGGAAGATGGTACGGGGAGGCGGTGGGCTTTACACTAATTAATGGCCAACAACCGTGTGCCGCGGCCACCTAGGACGCTGTCAAAGGTGCTGCAGAAAAAGCACTTCTGACATCTTGGTGGGCGAAGGCCGTTTAAAGGTGCAACATGAAGCTTGTTTTTTTAACATTTCAGTATTTTTGGCATGAAAGACTTGAGGGGGAGGTGTGTTGGAGTACCATTTGAAAAACAGAGGAGAAAAAAAATGTGGCCGCAGCTTGTGTCTGGAACAGTTTATTATTGGACAACCTTTCACGGTTTAATCTGTTGTCTATAGAGCGTTGCAGGAATGAGTTCTTAAGCCTGGAAAAGATCAGCAATTTAGCACTTCCAGTTCCCTTGTTGGGAAGTCAATGTTTTTTTTCAGTTAGATGCCTGAAATACGCTCTGTGGTTAACACTAAGAGATTTTAACGTTTTGTTCTACAACATAAAATATGTCAGTAAATACCCCACTCGTGAATTTTGAAACTTATGTATCTTAGAAAGGCGGTTTCTAACAAGTGGCTAAATCAGACAACAAAACATCATCAATGTCTCGGTCGTCAATGAAACCGTTGTGTAGTTTGTTTATAGCCTAACGTTGGCTTTTTATTTTTGGCAATTACATTCAAAAATCACAAAAGTGGTGCACATTTGTGAAGATTATGTTGCTGAACAAAACGTGTAAGTATCATAATGTGTGTTTTCCACAGAGCTTATTTTCTGCAATAATCCAAAACCCAATGGAAGAATCCAGTTGGCTTTTTGTTGAGGAAACCAAGGCGTTGCTACCACTCTATTGAATATGACCGATGGGTACCGACACAAAGACAAGATGTTTGTTCTGTATTATTCTCATCTTCTGCTATCATGTGCACGTGGACAAATAGTTTGCTAAGAAACAAGTAAACAATATACTTTCAATGATCTGAAATGTCACTGACATGTTCTCAACCTGTCACAAACATAATTGTATAAATATAGTTTGCAATTTTAAATAATAGCGCAATATTTCCTTGTGATCAGAGAATGAATATTTCATGAGCGTTGATGTTTTTAAATGCAAATGGCTGCATTCGCTCTGTGCTTCTTCAATACCTGTGAGGGCTTTATGGAAGCTGCTTATGAGCCTTTTTCATGAGAGACAGCTCATCAAGACGTGTGACAAGTGTTGGAGCATCAAGTTTACTAACTGAGGGGCAGGAAGACAGGACTAACAATACACTCCCTTCAAACAAAACACTCACATTGACACGTTCAGTGTGAGACACTTTTAGTTTGCAGCTGACAGTCCTGCACATCAGTATGTGAACAGGAGAAGATAACCTCACAGAACTGAAATAGACATTATGATAATGACACATCAGAGATGGTGGGAGTAATATATAATTGCTAGTCTGAGCTGCACTTAATGCATTTCCTCTAAATCTCTCATTTAATTCACACAAATACAAAAGCACTATCACCGTCCATTTGTCCACTGGACAGGTGGAGAGACCGACAGTCGAACAGAAGACGGTTGAGAAAAGTAGAATATCCAACGTACAGTATGTCAACGTCAACCAGTCAGAGGCACCATGGAAAAGCACCATGACCACATATTTACCTCAGTCACTCATTCAGCAAAGCTTTGAAGTGCACATCTTTCCAATCTCCCAAGCAATATACTGCAGGAAGGCGGGGATACAAACCATTATCTGCATCAATCTAGACCAGGAAACTCTCCACCATGGTCAAGAAAACGAATAAATGACTGCTTTATTGGCCTCCTATTCACACAGGCAGAAACCACAGCAGCTGTTGGACAATATGATTTGATTATAGGATAGCCTAATTGCTGTAGAGTTATTGTTCACTGACAATGACAAAATACAGCACTATATTGTTCTCCAAAGCACACTATACATGACTTTCTACATCCAAAAGCTACTGGGTTTTAATCATTTCAGAACAACATGAGAGAGTAGATATGAAGGAGCATTTAGTCTTTTCTATTTTTTCAAACTGTTGAACTACACATTAAGTGCTTTCCTGGATTCAACAAAATTTTAGTTTTGAAGTGACTGCTTAACAGTAACCTTAAAGATGAAAACACTCTTTTCATAGTATCCACTTTTCTTCACTCTTTCTTTGCCGGATCAACAGATCTGTACACCGAAGGTTTTGGTATCTGTACTGAATGCCAGGTATTGTATCTGCAGTAGCATCGAAATAATTCAAACCAATGGCTATCCGGAAGGTAACAAATCAGTCAAAAGATGATGGTATACTTTGGAAAGAGATCAAAATATAGTGAAGTATAAATGATGTGTCACAAATAATATGCAAAAATAACATTATCTTTCTTTGCATATGGGCTGGTGTGACAACACTGTCCAGTAATGCTTTGACTCTATGTGATATAATGTATTTTTTAATTCTCATGAGTACAGTGTGTAGGATTTGGCGACATCTAGCGGCGTGGTTGTGGATTGCAACCAACTGAATGCAACTAATGCCGTTCACCTCGCTCAGAGGCCATCCTTACCATAGCAACACTACTTTAGTAGCAACAGAAGTCAGACGAATGAATATTATATTCCATTTCTGCTCATAGATCCCCGAAATGCTACAAACTGGACATTTAAACATTGGTTAATCAAGAACAAAAATATAAAATAGGTATTTTTTTCTTGCTAGCTCTTTGCACAAGTGCTGAATTTGTGGTGGTAAATGTTGCTTTCCAAAAGCACAAGACAAATATTGAGCAGTTTAATGCTTTAGGCCTTTAAAGGCATTTCATACTTTGACAAATACAAATAGATTTCTCTTTTAAGTTTTATCCAGTGTCGTGTACCTCTGGTATTTCCAACTTTCTCCAATGGCCAGTAACATATTTGGCCCATGGCACTGAAAAGACGGTTAGATTTCAGCCTTTGGCCATCCATGTCAAAAAATCGAAGCAGCCAATCCTAGATTAAAGTTGTCAGACAATGACACTTCACACCGCGCCGTACAAAGCTAGCCTGAGGCCCAAATTCACTGAGGCTGCAATGGAAGGAGAAAACGCCATGTTCCATTTGCCTGGGCTAACAGCTGCATGTTTCCATTTGATTCAATAAGAAATGTATGCATAATAAGTTTGCACACAGATGGCCACTATGACAGTGAGGAAGATTTTCATCAGGAAATCAAATTCACTGTCACACTGACATCGCTTTTATTTGTAGATTTTATTTTGTTAATAACAAATCACTTGTACACAGGATTGAAGGATAAAAGGGTTGCTGAAAATATTAAATATTAATCCGGGCATCAGTCTGTCAATGTTTCTCCCTGTGGTGTTATTAGTAGTAATAGCACTAGTATTGCATTTTTTATAAGTTCTACTGTTAGACATACATTTATTCATACCCTGTCTCAATCACACACATGATGCAACATATAGTAATCTTATATGGTATGGTGCATTTTCTTAATTGACGTACTAAACATTGGTGTGCCATTCTGCTCTCTGCACTGCGTGCGATCAGCACAACCAATCCACAGATATTAATTCCCCTTTGACATTTCGAGGAACATGTGTCTGTGAGTGCATGCTTATTGAGCAGCATGCAATCATTTTCTTCTTTTTTGTTGGTGTGTGGCTCCTGCTGATAAAATGACAAATCTTTGCACGCTGAGCTGGTGCATTTATGTGTGTGTAAGTGTGTGTATGTGTGTGTGTCTGAGACTGAGGTTGTGTTTTGCCAATGTCTGATTGCAGTCTGTCCCGTCTGATTGCACGCTTTCACAGATGTGTGTGAGCAAGTCTGATTGTGTGTCTCTGTGTTGACTGCAAGGAGTTGATTTCTGAGTTATCTTTCTGGACAAGTGCACAAGTACAGCATTATTACATATCAGGGGCATGTCTTTACCATAATAATGGCTACAGGCCTTGTAATGTACTGTAATAATGCGGTTGGTATGGAAGGTTGTACTCCCATTGCTAAAAATAAGTATGAGCTCTCAGACAATCAGATTATTGAACAAAACCGCAGGTTCGGCAAATTTATTTGCAAAAGAAAACAAAGGCGAGCGGTAAAATGATCACTCAACTTATCCCGTAAACATCCATCACAGTTTCAACACATTGTCGCTCCCAGCTCGTCAAATACCGAGTCTCGGTCAGTGGCCCTTAGCTTCAAACTATGATGCTCTACATACCCCTTTAGCGTCAGTTTAGGACGTGTCAGGGATGCAAAATTTTGAATCTTGCTTCTGAAAGCATGACCCGTGTAGCGTGATTGGTACGTGCTACTCTTGAGAAGCATTTTATCTCGTCTTGCATCTACTGGGAAGAGTCAGTCAGTTGCTCTGACTGTCTAATAATGTCACGGGTGGGTTTACATTGGAGTTAGTCGAAAGCCCGGTGTGTCTCATAGGGACGCTAAAGGGTGCCTCGTTGCGTCAGTATCAGACGCCTAGGGGCACCGACCAAGCGGCGTTATTTGACGAGTTGAAAGTGAGAACAGTTTGTCAATTTACAGACCATCTTCCTAGTTTAACTTTGACCAACCACCAGCAGTGCTTGCTGTAGTTGTGTTGCCATGTCCTCAGATCTCAGCACTTACAATATTATAACTGACAGAACCGATGGCCAAACCTAGACAAAATTACAAGACTACAGAAGGCAACACCAAGGTTGATATTATGACTTTTGCTTTTTAAAAATAAATTCGATGCACGAGATGACGGAAGCCTGTCAACCACGATCTCTGAGAACAGAACAAGCCTTCAACCAAGCTGCTTGCCGTGTGAATGCTGTGTTAGTACAGCCGACTGACAGCTGGAGGCAGCCGAGAAAAGGTCAAGATCCTTGTATGGCCTGAACACTTCAAACAGCAGAATCCCTCTTGGTGAGGATTTGAAGTTAATCTGTGTGTAGACTGTTCAGAGGGAAGCTCAAAGTTAGGACATGCAGAATTTGTGGGAGATGATCCCATTGGTCAGTTTAGCTATCGGACTCCGCAATAAGTCTCTGATTAGACTGTTGCCTTCAGTGCCTCTTATTAATATACAGCAGCAACATAGCACTGCATAAAGGCAACAAAGCCGTGCCAAGGGTATCATCCAAAATGAGATTATAACAAGATGAAAAATACATGTTTTATGTGTTGCAATAAAAACGAAAAAGATCCAGTCAGAGTCTGAAGAGAAGACATTGCAGCTTACTGCTCCTTTGTGTGTGCCAGAGGTGCACATAACATTCACGACTGAAGAAATCAACACAGCATTTTATCTGTTTTCCATCACCTTTGTTTTTTTCCTTTACCTGTTAAAAGATTTATACGTTTTGTTGAGTAACTACAGAGGTGCTCACCAATTTGTATTGTTCTATTATTGATGTTTTGTGTACCTTCTAATGTGTTCAGGAGTTTTACTGAGCAGTGAATGGTTTTATGGAGCCCTGGTGGTTGGCACATTACAATGCATCATACGACGACTGTTTAGCATTTAGTCATTAACTGAAAATAAACAGCTGCAGTTTTTCAAATTCATAATCCTGAGTGGAGTAAATTAATCCTAACAACAACGGAGCCATTACAGAGGTGATTGAACATTTTCACATTGGCATGGCCTTGAAGTTTTAAAGGGTTCGTTGTATGGTGTTACAATTTGTTTTGAATACATTTTCAGAGCCCGGTTAAACAAGCTGGAGTTTCCTCAGTTACAGACGTACCATTATTACATTTAACTAGTTAGAGAAAGGATGTCACATCTTTAACTTATGAATATGATTACTTATTAGCACATCTTTTCTCATGGTGGCAGCAGTGTGCTTCTGTAACTCACTGACATGAAAGAATTGAGGCGTCAAGGGAGCGAAATAACAAATTACTTTTTCCACTATAACTTATAATACATGTGAAGCACCTTCAGAGAGACGCTTTTTTTTTTAATAAGCTATATACCGACCAATAGAAGCCTCACTCATCTGCCAATGATTGTTGCCGTGAAGTTGTAATGAAGATTCCTTTTCAGAGCCAGTATCTTCCTTTCCAGTCCGACATTGCATTATTCAACCATGTAATCCATAATAGACCAAAGCTAAAGCTGGTGATAGCAGAAACCCCCTTTGAGATTCACTCAAATGTAAGATAATGCATCTGACTGAATTGCTAATAAACTGCCTTGCTTTAAAGTGTCAAAGAAACACACAGAGCCTGAAGATCCAGATGGGTCACTGTTACGGCAGTTCTATATATATATATACATATATATATACATATATATATATATATATTCTCTCTGCCACAAATAGAACTTAAGACTTAATATCCTCAACGAAATATAGCACAGTTCCACACATTTTCTGAGCACAAACTATGAAGCACAAACCAAAGTATTGGGAATGTTGACCAGATGATGGCGCTAAAGGAAATAATTAATTCTGGAAGTTGATGTGAGGTTATGCGTACACACGGATATGGATGACGTCAGATCCAATCTGTGCATCTATAGTGTTCCATTTTTTTTAACATCTGTATGCGCTCACTATTGATGGCTATTTAAAAATGACGAGTTTGTGTGGGATGTCCCGTGTTGCGCAAGTGACAAAATCCACTCTGACCAGTCACTGCTCTGCAGAGTTTTACTCCACCTTGTAGCTCAGCTCGCTTGGAACCTCGACCGAGTAGAGGTGGTACCAAAAAAGTACCAGGTATTATCCACAACTTTTGCTAATGGGAAACCAAAAAAGAGCAAGTCGAGTTGAGTAGAGCTGTGCTGTACGGAATAGTGTTTTTCCTAGGATGGAGAAGGCGTGACCCGCCCTACTCTGTCTCTGCTGGGCTGGTACTCGCTGCCTTTGTTGGTTGGATCGGTTATTAGGCATGAGGTTAACATTAGAGGAAGAATATCATGTTATCAGAGGCAGAGTAGGGCGGGTCATGCCTTCGCCGTTGTAGGAAAAACAAATTTGCGTGCCGTACTATGCTGTGGGAATTCAGCATTATAGTTGTTGAGATATTACTGTCTGGATCAAAGTGGTTTGCCAACTAGTCCTGCCATTAGCGTGGCTATAAATAAAATGACTTTTTGTAACTAACATTAATTAAAGCATCAGCAATGATACTAAACACTTCCTGCAGCTATATTCCAATAACCCCACCCCCCTACACACACACACAAACACACGCACACACACACACACACACACACACAAACACACACACACTCTGTACCTCTCCCACTGATGCTCGGTGGATTTGTGACACATTATGTAAGAACGGGGTGTGAAGAGCTTTATAGGGTGTTACATGCTTGCAGTGAGCATGTAAGTGGCTTTTGTGCTACCGCGGCTGCTGTATGAGGCACAAAACGCCTTTATCTCTTGCTGGGCCTAATGAGTGCAAAGCAAATTCCAACAATGCCAGTAAACAAAAAAGGAGGAGGATTTTACGGTTTAAGCGTGCCGCAATATGGTGGTTTGTTTATAATAATATAAACTAAAAAAGCCAGCACTCCTATTTATGTATTCATTTGCATGATGTTATATCCTATGTCCCACCACTTTATGCTGTATATTTGTTTTGTGTTTTCTCCAGACAATTTAAAAGCAGATACCGCAAGTTATACAAACATTTATTTCAAGCATTGCTGCTTCATGGAAATAATCTCATTAGATAAGGGAAGCTGCAATGCCTGGAGTCGAAATATGTATGTCAGTTTAGTCCAGTGCTACTATAATGTAAATGAGTCTTTGGAAAATTAGGCAATTATAGAGTAATTATTGATAAATATGCAACAGCTGTTCAGAAAATTGATTTCAGAGTGTTGTTGCAAACATGTAACTAAATGGATGCTCAGAGGAATTCGACACAGATTCCATGAGGTAATATCAAAACTAGAACTAAAGCACCTTGCTAGCATCCCCTAGAGGGTGCAATGTTCACGACAACTGACAATGCGAAACTCCTGGATGCAAACAAGAAACAGATAATTAGGGTCTAAAATGTAATGTTTGTCCTCAGGGTGACACTAGGGAAGACCATGTAAAAATCCAGCTGGTTAGACAGTTATCAGGTCATTAAATGGTCATTATCAGTGGTTATAGTGCCTTGTTTCCACACAGCTCTGTGTGCGTATGCAAGTCTACCTGAAGTTCATTCATATTCATTCCTAGAGGAACCTCCGTGATCTCCCATGTGTTTGAAAAAACTGATCGATGAATATAATACAGCTCTATTTATAAATTGTGAAAAGTGAAAAGTTCAACGGCATATTTAGCAGTTTTGTGAACTATTTTGTTAAAAAACTTATGAACCAATACATGTACTCTATGTTACACAGCTAGCTTTCTTCCAATGTTCGCTAAATATGACGTCACACTTTTTTCATTTAGAAAAAAACTTTATAAATATGACTCTAACATTAGACTGGACAGCGAAAAACATAGATATTCAAACTGTTTTATATCTATGTAGTAGCTTCTCTTCCATATCTGTGATGGTGTTTCTATCCATCCGTAAAGAGATGCATTTCCTTGCGTTAAACACTAGGGGGCGTAATCTGTATCATATATTGATTTATGGACACAAAACTGTGTGTAAACGAGGCGTCAGCCTCATAGATGTGGGTCAGAAGGAGCCTGCTACACCTACTAGTAGGTTTTATCACCGATTACCACTGGCGATCACTGAAAGAAGGGATAAAAGAAGACGACAGTGACCTCTAGTGACTGTAGTAATTATGACAAAGAGCAAAAGCAGAAGTGAGGCGTCGTACTATAGACAGCGTGAAACTCCATATGTGGTGGAGGTCTTGGGCGATGGATGGGAGCAGGTGTGGTAGGCCCCTACTGACCCACATCTATGAGGCTTATAGAGACTGATAATGCACATTTAATGAGCTGATAACAGTCGAACACTGAAAAGCCATTCCACTCCATTCAGCCTCAGGAAGCCAATTTCTGTATGGGAGAGGGTAGGTTTTGTCTTCTTTTACCATAGCCAATTAGTAGTGAGTGATCTGATCTGTTCAGTCATTTTCAGTCTACATATAAGCTTTGATAGCAGCTGATAGGAGCAGTTAAAAATGAGTACCTTCAGAAATAAGAAATATCTTGATTTCAACAACAACCTGCGAAGCTGCGTCAATCTGGCCATTTTCCTGTCATCTACTTCTCAAATATATAGCTATTCTCGGTGTCTGGCATAAAAGGATGTCCTTCTTTTTAAGCTCTGATTGATGGCTGGTTTCTCACAGCTTTTAATGAGAAAAATACTGAACTCACTTGAATCACGGAGCAAATTGGAGATGTGGGAGGTGATTCAGAGGTCTGGTACCAGGTTTAGGTTCATCACCTCGGGAACATGAATGTGCTCCGTACATTTCATAACAAACTTCCACTTATATTTTGAAATTTAAAAAATGCATCACTTATAATGAGATTCATTCATTGGGATCCACAAATATTCACATAAATCTGATGGGTAGTTTTATAAGATACCTTGTTATGGACCTGTGTCAATCATTGGGAAGTCAGCGATTGATCAAATATCTTGATCTAAAATGAACTGAGTAAACATCAGGTCCTGAATGGCTGTTCTACTGAGTTTAACTACAGAAAACTGCACTCATTTTGAGTTAATTTCTTTTAAAAAACAACACAAATAATACTATAGATGTTCATGTCATTAATTCTGAAATAATAGGTGACAATGATGATGATGATAATAACAATGAGTGATTTCTTTTGCAGCTACAATAAACTGATGTTATTTATTGTGTTATATTTTCCATGAAATCTAAGCTGATGCTGCTTCAGCTTCGTTTACATGCTGTCTGGCTCACCAAAAGCCACTTAACATCTAGAGCACATGCTGTTTGAAATACAGAGAGCACAACTGCAGCTCAGAAAGCTTTGCCATGAAGTCTCCTGATACAGTGGGAAAATGTCATGATCATTCCACTTGTGACTCTTAACAGAAATTAGCAGCACTTTAAAGGAACAGTGTGCAGCATTTCGGGGGATCTATTGGCAGAAAATGGAATATATAATATTCATAACTATGTTTTCATTAGTGTATAAACACACAAGAGTTGTTGTGGTTTTGTTAGCTTAGAATGAGTCTTTTCATATCTACGTGGGGAATGGGTCCTCTTCACGGAGTCCGCCATGTTTCTACAGTAGCTAAGAACACACAAACCAAACACTGGCTCTAGAGTGGCTTTAGAATAAAAGTAAAGTTTAAAGTTTCCTCCAGACACAATTTAAAGTATGTAAAAAAAACCCCTGCTGTTATTAATATTTAGTTTAACATGGTTTTCTATTAGGTTGACCAGTGAAAAAGCAGTGCGCATCAAGATGACGGCACGGAGCTCCACGACCGGCTTGTAATCTGCAGCTATGGTTTCGTCGTCTGGACTATATCCTCCGTTCGAGGAAACACTGGAGAGATTCAGCCACATGTTTGACTCAGATGAGGAGTCCGTTGTGCACCAAAATTGGCAACTAGAAGGGATACGTTAAATGTAAACGTTTCTGCATTTGGTCAGAACAAGTGACGTAGTTTAAAGAGCAAAAAGAGACACACCAGGCGGGTGGGTCCAACAAACACAGGGCTTTCATCCAGGGGACTGGCATTCATGTCCCGTGCGTCCCGTTACAATCAGCTGTTTGTTCATGTCGCATGTTCACAATGTTCACTTTCATTTTCACTTTACAAACGTAGTAGTTTTAAGCCCAACCATGTCGTTTTTTTTCCTAAACCAAACTAAAGTGGTTTTGTTGCCTAATCCTTAAATGCCAGTCGCATTGTGCGTTTTGTGTAAGCGTGATACGAGGCTGATCTAAAAAATATTCATGAAACGTATCCCTGGTTTGCAGAAATGTACAATGCCAACACTTTCTTGGCGGCTGGGTTGCTGACACTAATTTCTAATGACATTTTTTGATAGGTAGTGGAAGGAAGAGTCCGATTTACATCCAAAACTGCACACTCTGCTGTCAAAACTTTCACGTCCGTTCTGCGCTGGAGGTTTCAGGTTTCTTTGCCGGTGTTGTGTCGAAGACTGTTTACCTGTCAATACGTATCTGCATTTGCGTGTTAGACAGCGATTGACTTTCGAATTTATGACGAATCTAGCTTGGCCGGGGTATGTTTGAATCTCAGATTTTTAGGGACGTGCACACACATCTCTCCCCTCAGTAGAGGAATGTGAAAGCACCTGCACAGATTCAAATCAGTATGCTGAAGTTCAGACCTTTTAGGGGACATAAACATAAACATAAACATATTTTTGAGTGGAGGTGATCTTTAAGTTGTTGGAATATTTTTGGGTCATCTCACCTTATTGCCTAACGTTGTTGTGGCAAACATGTTAGCAAACTGTTGCCTATTTGACATCCAGCAGACACATGTTGACATTAGGATTCAGTTGAAGTCATATTTCTGGCACCTGACTAATGTCAGTCCAATATATATTCATTAGTGCAGCAGTAAGTGTTCCTGAAAGTTAATGTCATTAGTCCTGCAACAGTGTGATGACTTGGCCTCATCAAGCTATGTTTCACTGTCAGGATGTGTAACATCCTCCACTCATCTCCTACAGGGTAGTTACATAAACCAGGTGCATCACTTTACATATGATTTCCTACAAATTAACATCTGAAGCAGGCGTTCCTCCCTTCTCTTCCCCTCTCTACATCACTTTTCCTGCCGCTTTTCATGCCCCTCTCTGCTCAGAGGAGACAGAGGGGAGGTATTGTGCCGAATTCAAATAAAGAAATCGAGAAGTAAACAGAGGAGCGGCGAGGGATGCCGGGAGGGGTAGGAGGGAGGGAGGGAGGGAGGGATGGATGGAATGCGGCTGCTGGTTGGTGTCGCTAATGATGAGGAAAATGGAGGGTCATGTGGGAGCCATGGCTGGATGGAGAGAGGAGGGAGTTGGTGTAGTATAAAGAGTCAAGATCACTTGAGTGGTGGGCGGATGCTCGGTGTATGTGTGTGTGTATCATCCTGCTGTGTTCTCTCTCTACCTGCCCAAGTCGCGTGCGTTGACATGTGTTTATATTACACGGTGGCGGTACATGCCTTTACTTGTGCGAGTCAAACCAGGTTATCCATATGTGTGTGTGTGTGTGTGTGTGTGTCTGTGAGCGCAGTGTGTGTGCGCATGTAGGAGTGGAGGGGGGCGGCAGCCAAGTGATTAATGCGTCAGAGAGGCAGCTGTGGTCTGGGCTCACTCATTTGGAAATATCTTTCAGGGAAGAAAGACAGAGCGGGAGAGTGGTGGGATGGAGGAGGGGTGGTGGGGCGGGGGGGTGCTTCTACATCCTTTGCCAGATAAACAAAAGTGAGCTGAGAGCCTTTACCGGGGTCGAATGGGGCAGCGGAGGAGAGAGAGAGAATTAGAGGAGATGGGAGGGAGGGAGGGAGGTAGAGGGCACTGCAGCATCCTTCTGTCCTCTAGCACATCAACATTCATTAGTGTCTCCTTTAAGCATCAATGTGCCTTCAACTCCTGAATATCAGACTGTACATGACATGTTTAAAGTACAATATTATGTTTTTTCATATTGTTGCTTTGGCCAGTTTTTCTATTGATACTGATTAAATGATTGGACTCACAAAAGTAATTGCTGAGATTTGGGAAAACTGCAACATAAAACAAATGTTTAATCGTTTCAACAAATGTTTTTCTGGTGAGCATATTTGAATATCTTTTTTTTTTTTTTTTTTTAAAGAACAGTGTGTAGCATTTAGCATAATATTAATATGCATGTTTTCTTATGATCACCTGAAACTACGAATTTGTGTGTTACCTTAGAATGAGCCGTTCTCAGTATATTTCAGCTCTGCCTGCTAAACCAGACAACGAAATTGCATTGTGTTTTATTTAATTACGTTTGTTATCCCTGCAGGGACGAGTTCGGGGTGGTGGAGGGGTCAAACAAACGTTCACCCAGAAGACCGTTGTTCGTGCTCCGTGTGAAACAAAAAAAGTCAACGTTCTCTTATTTGAATTTACGACTGCAGATTAATAATGTAACAAGCAGCAAATAATGTTTTTTACTAAACCTAACCAAGTAGTTTTGTTGTGCTTTCTTTGATTTTTTTTTCAATTTACAACATTAACCACGTGTTTAAAAGTGTTTATTATACGATTCTAATTGGCCAATCACGGCGTTCTACTGTCTGTTATTTCTTTATACCAGACCGTTGCTATGGACGCAGTTTTGATGTTAGACCCATAGGACCATTTCTGTGTCAAATTATTGATCTCTTAAGTAAGTGGCCGTGTAATAAGCAGGATAATGTACAGCTAGCGGGTCGTTGTTGTGAAATAAACCCCTTCAGGGCGATGCTTCTTGATACTTTTAAGTTGCCACAGTCTTATCTATGTTTTATCTAAGTGTTGTCTTTGTGGGAAAATATGTTATTATTTGTCTAAAGGCTGCATTGTTCACATTTATAAAGAAGACTATCAATACCAACCACAATTCAAATGACTGCTTTTACCTTCAGATTTTCAAATAAACCCGTTTGACTGATTTAATTTGTCAATTCTTCAGTCAGACAGTGAATTTCAGCTGGATCATTTAGCTGAACTGCCAGTTATGTTTCTGGCAGATTATAAAATCTGAAATGAGTCCCAACACTTTATTACTTTATTAATAATGGGGCTTATATCACCGTTGGCAACTAAACGAGCTGTGCTGGCTCCAACTTACTGAACTGGAATAAAGTCATCCAAGATATTTCCACAGTATCATGTAAGGCATTTTATTTCTTGATAAGTGAACACAGTGTTTATTGGAGGATGCTCTAAGAAGGAGTGTGGGAGGAAAACATGTCGTAGGGCTGCTGTGTATGATTCTGACTCAGCCATTTTAAATGTGTAGCAAGTGGTGTGGATATTATGTTGAGTCAGGCAGCTGCAGAGCAGCGTGAGAAAACGCAGAGGGGATATCTCACCATCATCTCCTGACACACGCAGGGCGAAGCAGGTTTACTCCTCGGGGGCCACGACAAGTGACAAACAACTGATGGCGAAGGTGTCTGAGAGAGAGCTCTACACGGCAATGCAATCTATCTGTCAGACAAACAGCACCCGACATTAATCATGTGATGCGAAAAAAGAGGACTAATAGGCTGTGTGATTACTAGAAAGTACAATTGAATACATAAATAAATCATAGTGAGTTTAATAATTCATTCAAAGGGAAAAGTGTGATATTTTTTCTTTCAGTCAGTTGATTGAAATTAATAAAAAATAGATGATTCGTAATTTCACATGCATCTTTATTGGCTATTCAAAAAGATATATTAATATGTCAACAGCTTTTTAGCTTGTTAGTAACTTGGATATGTCGCTAATCTATACTGTATATAGGTTTAGCGCAGATTAATGGAAGTTATAATGATGCGTGGTACTGTACAAAGACTGTGAGTTATTATTGGTATTAACACTTGTTATCACTCTCTTGGTGATATAACTGGACATTTTTGACTCCATGAGTTTACAAGAAGCAGCGCCGGCGCGTTTGGAGCCAGGGGGGCACCAGAACAGCCTGACCATGTCAACGCTGCCATGATGATTTTTCGGAAAAAATGACCACAAAAAAGGCAACAGGAGTCGGGGGCAGAGAAGAGAGAAAAGAAGAAACTGTTGGATGACTCTTGTGCAGCGCTTGCCAACCCAGTCGCCAAAAAAAAAGTTGGCACTGGACGTTTCTGCAATCCACCTCCCCTCCCGCCAACCCTCTCTCTTTTTGCTATTTAAACTACGTCATTTGCTCTGACCAAATTAAAAAAACATCTGCATTCAACGTATCCCTAGTTTGCAGAAACGTCCAAAGCCAACATTTTTTCATGGCGACTGGGCTGCGCTTGCAGGTATGTTTAAAATGTTTTTAATTTTTTCAGTTAAGTACTGGCCATCGGGCAAACAGAGTAAAATCTGTGGTCACCTCTGCGTCCGTGGATCGGTTGATTGTATCAGCCCATTCTTACTCCCAGGGCATCAGATCCAGACACTTTGGGCTTTCGAGTAGCCACGATGTAAACCCATCCGTGTCAATATTAAACGCTCAAGAGAAAGGGGTTGTGTGGGTTCAACAAACACAGGGCTTTCACCCACGGGGGCCGCTATTCATGTCCTGTGTGAAACCAACAACCTGTTGTCTGTCTTTGTGTTCACAAGGTTAAGTTTCACTTTACATAGTATCTTTAACCCAAACCACCATCTTTTTTCCCTAAACCTAATGAAGTGTTTTTGTTGCCTAAACCTAAGTTTGACTTCACAACGTTAACTACATGTTTACTGCGATAGTAAAGTGACGCCAAGGAGTCCTGACCAAGCCAAGGAATGAGAGCAGGTTGATTTTTGTTTATGTCATTACCGCCGGCCTTGGGGCTCCAGCGCGGCCTTGTGTATCTTATGGTGACTGAGAGAGCGTCATTCATGCAGATGTATAATAAACTGAACTTTCATTTCATAGCTGCATTCTATCTGCATCATTTTACAATCTGTTTGTACAGTGTGCTGCTTTATTATAGGCTTTAAAAATGTGTTTGTGAGCACCCAAATGGCCAGCAGCGGCCCCGACGAGGAGCGCCCGAATGCACTATTAGTTAACATCTGTGAGGTTGGACCATCTCATCTCATAGCCTGACTGTACCTGACTGTTAGTCTAAAGTGTACCTCAAATTCACACCAGACGGGAGGTGTCAGCTGTGTTTCAGCACTAATGAAGCACTGATCGGAAGCTTACAGCAGGCCGACAAACTGACTTCACCAAACTGACTAATATTAGAAATGCAATGGACAAAAAACATGTTGAAGTAGACTCCATGCCAGCGTGGATTAGCGAGAGGCTGCCTAGTATTTGGGCCACAGCCATAGAGCAGCAGCAGCAGCAGCAGCAGCGTAGTGTGTAGTGTATAATGTAAGAGGAGAGGAGGGATTTTGAGGCTGGCCTTAGTCAACAGTCCACAGACATTTTCATTCCCAGTCTTCTCTCTTTTGTAGCTCCCGTGTAACATACAAGTTTCTGTGGTTTGAAGTTTTGTTCCACTCCCACGCTCTTTTTCTTACAGTACTTTTCATCCAACGCGGTGCAGTGCAGCCTCTTTCTCTATTCTGATCCTACAGCTGTACTTTGGATACTATTAATGCTAACTGCACATTTCCTGCTACAAATTAAAAGCTTTTCCCTCGTAAAGCACAGTAAGGCTTTTAGCAGCTAAAGAAAATTGTATTTATTACCAAGCACTCAAATACTAGTATGTTCTATGTGACATGATAGAAACATTATATGGTGCTTTTCTGTCAGTGGATCAGGTTTAAATAGATAAAGGAGAACATGGTGAAGTGGCTGGATGAAGAGAGGCAACAGATGCTTTCTGTAAAGTAACAGAAGGTGGTGGAGAGGAGAGGAGGTTGTGTGGCTCAGACTCTATAGATGTTTGGTGACACCTAGAAGCTGTTGACATCCTCGCGGTAGGGATGTGACAGTGAGGAAACAGTTTGTAGTGTCCGTCGTATGACTATGTATTGATAACACGGCGCTGATACGCCGACATTTTTCACATATATGTTCACATTTTCTGTCTAATTTTTTGTCATCTGAATTGTTTACTGTAATTTTATTCCGTTAGTTATTCTGTAAACACAGTATCTATTACATGTCTATCCATCCAGGGAGAGGGATTCCTCCTCTGTTGCTCTTCCTGAGGTTTCTTCCAATTTTTTCCCCCATTAAATGGTTTTTGGGGAGTTTTTCCTCATCCGAAGCGAGGGGCCTAAGGACGGAGGGTGTCTTATGCTGTACAGGTTGTAAAGCCCCTTTAGGCAAATTTGTAATTTGTGATATTGGGCTCTATAAATAAGAATTGACTTGACTATTAAACCTTCAGCTCCTCCAGCCCAGTCATGCCGTGCATCATGCATCATGGCTCAGGGCTCAGGACAGGTCTCCTAACCGTACAGAGAAGCAGCATTAGTGATGTGCTGTTTCTGGGACTCTTTAAGTTTTGGCAGTTGCACACGCTTAAGAATATAGTAATGTGTTATAGCCAAATAATACAGCATTATTCCGGATTAAACACTTATTGTGTTGGCAAGAGAGCACATGGTAGTCACTTTTGTGTATGTGAATGAAGATACTGTAACAAAGAGAAATGTAACTCTATGGGTCTTTCTAAAACCACCCCTACTCCTTCTCCCTACCAAGTCCAATATGTTTGTGCATTCGTGTGTAGGGTCTGCCATATTAAGTGCCATCCCAGACCAATTCGCGGGGCGCGGAAGTGGGTTTCAAAACCCTCCAACAGTGAGCCTGCATCGATGCTGACTTACAGGCCACGTGCAATGCCGTTTTGTGTTTGTCATGGAACACGCTCCGAATAAATGTAGTTCCGTGTGACTACCCATACAAATGGAAACTAATCAAACTAAGATAGACATTTAAAATCGTCATACAGACGTTAACAACTTAAAGTTTACATTGTACTTAGGATCAAATGTCTACTTTGATAGTAAAGTGTAGTATATTTACAGGGACTGTTGCAAAACCAAGCAGCTCATAAACACCAGAGTTAAAAACAAGAGGTCTACACAAAAGAAAGAAATGGCACCAAAGAGGCATGGGAGTAAGTTTTAGTTTTTAGTTTTACTTTCTCTGCATATTGAATATTCTTTCTATTTTTAATACTGTGAACCTTTGCCCTCGAATATATCTTTGCACATTCCTGCCAAGTTCTTTCATTTTAAACAGATGCACGATAGTTTTTGAAATAGTAGGCCTATTTTTGATATATTTATTGTAATTGTAATGCAAATTCCTTGTATGTGAACTTGGTAATAAACCAGATTCTCATTCAGATTTTTTGTCAATAGGCTTAGGCCTATTTTCTGTGGAGTGAAAGTAATTAGTCTGCTACCTCACTTCCCACACGGTTACTTATGTGACTTATTTTTAGTGCTGTGTATAACAGTTCTCTCTTGATACGAAACCATGGTTATGGAATGACAACAGTTCCTGCTTCCACCGGAGAGAGGAAAGTTTGTCCCGAAGCTTGTCGCTGTATTTATACCCTCCACCTTAAAGAAGAGAGCTTCATTCAGCTGAGAGAGTGACTACAAACGGAGTTCACTCTATCACGGAGTGGGAGTGGGGAGGGTCCGAAGACACTGACATCGAGCATTGATACTTCAGGACAAAAAATGAACAACGAAAAATGACATTTGGCGATCTCAGGAGACGACGCTAACGATGGAGTGAAAAATGTCAGTGGGCGTGTTGCTTCTTCTCAAAAACACTTATTTAGACACTGTTATGCCTGTTGACTAAACTCAGTGTCGGCTTACACTGCCAGCTGTAACTGAGAGGCACAGAGGCTTTTGAACTTCACGTGGCATCACATATCGGAAGACTTTTTATAAGCAAATCAAAGGAGCTGTGGTATTCAGTGTACAACTAGTGGATGAACACCGGCCAACAGAAGGGCTTTTATTTATTAAAGGTAATGTAAAATAAGGTTAGAGGTCTGGAACAGTGCCATCAATATCTATACCAGCATGGTCAAACAGAGCACTAAAACTGGATTCATTATGGGATGATACTAAAGCAGTGAGCTAAAAGAGGCTAAAAAGTCCCATAGAGCTGCAGAAATCTGTGAATTCTTTGCAGGATCTGCACCATGAGGGACCCCATTTATATTAAATGTATTATAATCACTTTATTCATTTTTAATTAATCTGATTCAGCAGCTCTAAGAACCTTAAGATTAAGACACATTGGGATAAAGTCCGCTGGGGTTTTCTGATTTTGTCCGTAGATCCTGGCAGGCCAACGCGTTCTCACTCCCAAACTTTTCAAATACCGACACTGCATACCGATGCATGATAGAGCAACTGAAATAGTATAGAGAGCGAGGAAGTCTGCTTAGGGTGGGTGGGAGTTTGTACGGGTCAAACAAACACAGGCCTTTCACCCAGGAGAATGCTGTTTGTGTCCTGTGTGAAGCCAAAATGTTCTCATCCCAACTCGTCACATACTGACACTTTGTCAGCGTCACTTTTCGGTTGCAGTAAACACAAGCTTAATGTTGTGAATTAAATTAAACCACTTAGTTAAAACAACATCGTGTGCTCAATTTTTACTAGGTTTGTAAAAATACGACTAAAGTTTTGCAGTGTTCTGCTTTGCCCTGATTGGCTGGTGGATACCGTCATATAGCGCCGACTAAACTGTCAAGTGAGGACTGCACACAGTCGTTTTTATTATTTCATGATGATTTAATTAGGACAAATAATTTAATCATTATAAAATTACTGTGTGCGACCCTCTGTTGAGAAATACATATTATTAGGTTTGCTAATCAAAGAATGAATATTTAATAATACCCCATACTGTAAATATCAAGCTGAAGTTGAATTATCCAAAACTATGATTAAATATCACTATAACCTGATTTAATTTAAGCATAATTAATCATCTTCCTTTTTCATTTGACACAGCCTGAGACAGCCTCGAGGAAAAAATCGGTACACTTTGTTATTGACTCCTTCTTGTTAGAAGCATGCACGTTGCACATTATACATGTACATTATATAGATTTAGCAAGTTCAGTGATGAGGTCATGACTGTTACATTTAGGTTTAGTCACTATGTGTCACCAGGTGGTGATAGTAAGCAGCATAACATGAGTTTATGTATCTTGAAGTGTCAAAGATAATTAATTTAAACAGCCGTTGTCATTATACCTCGCCTGCATAATGAAGATGGAAAACTGTAAAATAACCTCTTCTTTTAAGAATTTATCTACAAAATAAATCTAAATCTACATTAAAACACTTGCCCTTTTGCACCCTCATAATGTCCTCCAACTTTTTCTTTTTGTAGTTCCCTCGGAGCAGATGGAGCAGCCCACATGACAGCTCTTTGACTGGGCTCAGTGCGTACCCTCATTACTGACAAGAGCCGGGAGTCCAACCTCTCTGCTCCCTGTAAACTCTAATTCCAATCGTAATATTTTATAGCATGCAGTTTCCTCATCTTCTAGATTTTATTAATTGTCTTCGCCGCTTTCCTCCTGTCATAATAAAAAGGCGGTGGTAGAATTAGAGGTTTTGATTGACACATTTTTGCTCTGCTAAATTAAAACTGGCAAACTGTAAAGTGTTGAACTTAATTACAATGTTTTGTTTTTTATTCTTATTTATCTATTTCCAGCCCAGTCGCACAGCAGCTCATGAAATAGTCATGAAATTGAATGTATTGATTTGTGTACATAGACACAAATTTCCCTTTTTTTGTGATGGTCAGCACAAAATCATTTCTCATGTAATCCAGGTAATTGTGAACCGGGAAGTATAAAGAGCGACGAGCGGTGACTAGGGAGAATGTTGGGGTGGATTGGTGGGTCAAAAAACACCAGACTTTTGCCAAGGAGAATGATGTACGTGTCCCGTGTGAAACTAGAAGTCAATGTTGATTTATTTGTCACGTAACTTCCTTACTTAAATTACGGCACTTCAGGAGTTTTTTTTATCCAACCGCGATCTGTTCCTAAACCCAACTAAGTAGTTTGTTGCCTAATCCTAACCAAGTCGATATATTCCTAAACCCATCTAAGTAGTTTGTTGCCTAAGCCTAACCAAGTCAATCTTTTCCTAAACCTAACTAAGTAGTTTTATTTTGAAAAGACTGGAGCGGAAATCGACACGTGTGACGTGTTGCTGGACATTCGTAGTAAAACGCACTAACAATCCGTTGTTGAAAGTCGTGCTGAGCGTCACAAAAAAAGAGAAATTTGTGTCAATGTACACAAATCAAATAGATTAAATTTAGTATCTATTTTACGAACTGCCATGAGACTGATTTGTCACTACTTGAGAGCTTGAATAAGATAACAAATTCATCCTGTCATTACCTGAAGAAATGTGAGTCAACAGGAGTCAAAACAAGGTCTCAGCTCACAGCGTCGCTCTAAGCAGCTCCTGTATTGACAAATGTAGATTGCAATGCACGGGACTGGGGGACTATTGACATTGCAATAGCAAAGACACATCCTGCGGTTGGGAAATTTTCTTGGCGCAGTGAGAGATGACCTTGCTGAATACATATTCTGAGGGAAGGCTGATAGAGCTTCAGCAGCCTGGGAAATTGAACCTGTGTTATAAAAGAAAAGCATACAGGATGACAAGCAAACACTGTATGCGTGTGATTGATTTAGCCATTAATCTGAACTGTACTCTGAGTGTGTATATGTGAATGCACACACATAAATGCATCGTGTTTGTGTGTGTGTGTGTTTAAAGAGCCTCTCTCTGTGCACACATGGATAAGACTCCTTGTGTTTAACTGCAGCGTCCCTCAGCCAACCTCCATCCTCTCATGTCTTCCATTCTATTGATTGGCATACAGCGCGAGCACACAAGTTGCCCACGCAGCAGAAGAGAAGTCTTGTCTGTAGTGGCAGGTCAACTCAGGAAGCACTGAGACCTTTGACTGCAAGAAATATTTTGCTCGCTCTCTGTTTTTTCAAATGTGGTCCATTTTTAGAACTGGTTTACTCCAGTGAAGTTAAGGAAATAACCTATTTCCAAATTGTCACGCTCAGCCAACACGTTCTCATCCCAACCCGTCACATACCGCCGCTTTGTCACGGCCATTGGAGTCACTTTAGGCTTAGGCAACAAAACCACTTAGTTAGGTTTAGGGAAAAAAAACGACATGGTTTGGCTTAAGTGAACACGGGAACCAACCAACTGAACGTGAAAGTGAAACTTAACGAACAAGACATGAATCTCCTGGATGTAAGCCTTGTGTTTGTTGGACCTGTCCACCTCCTCGCCCGCCCGCCCGCCCGGTGTGTCTCTTTTCGTTCTTTAAATTACGTCACCACACTCCCGTCACACTGGAATGTGATGGGAAACGCCGACAGCCGTGACAAAGCATCGGTATTTGACGCCCTGAGAATGAGAATGCACTGGCTAAGCCTAAGGTTATTAAATGCTTAGTTGATACTACTGCCATTACTGCTGCTACTACTACTACTAATAATAATAATAATATTAATGATAATAACCTTTCTTCTGTTTCCCTGTTAATGAATGTAATTACATATATAATAGTGTTAAAGGGGCAGTTCACTCCCAAATCAAAAATGCACATCATGACCCTTACTCACCTTGTTGTGAGCAGTTTCATGTAGGAACTAGTTTCTCTCTACCGAACTACACCCGCCAAAACCTTATCACCGCGCAGAAGGAATCGTTCATATACTCGATACTGCCAGCTCACCTACCACCAACGAGCTAGCTAACATTATCCGAGGAGGACACCATTAATGTTTTCATTGGTGTCACCAGCATGAGCCTATCGTCCATGAGTAGATGATCGCTTCCTTCTGCGCGGTAAAAAGAAAATAGTTCCTACGTGAAGCAGCTCACAACAACATCGGTGTATTATCTTGAGTAACCGGGTCATGATTTCTGGAAAGAAACATCGTTGTTGAGTTTTTCAAATGTATTGTTTGATGCTTTGAGCACTTAAGGCTGAGTGCCGTTCCATTATATTTTAGACATCTCTACGGCCAATACCTCTACACTAGATTACAACAATTTACATGGTAAATATCAGCATTTTAGCATCGTCTGAGGGAGGACTTACTGCAGGCATGTCTCACATTAGTTCAGCTCTCATCATAGGTTATAGCAAGTTAACCATGAGTCACTTAATAATTAGGTACTTTATTAGTCATTGTTTTCATATACTGGGTAAAAATACTCCGATACAAATACTAATAGAAAAATGTACTTTTGATTTTGGGGTGAGCTGTCCCTTTAATAATCTTGGACTCTATTTCTAGAGAGTGATGAGCTGGTCAGTCTTGTTTTCACCCGTTGACTCCATTGCTTGCAGATGATTTAACAATTATCATACACAACATCTCAAGGTACCCAGGATCCGTTTGTGGAGCCTGTTGTATTCACTGTGTTTGTAAAATGACATTAAATCACACTCAGGTATCGGTAGTGCACAAGAACAAACGGGTGACAATCTAAAGGACAAATCTGAAGATGATCAAGACTTTTTGTTGTTTTTATCTTTTGTTTTGTTACGTGTGATCTCTACCTTGTTGCTTTTATTACTTTCTATTTCAGTTTTATTTATTGTACACTTATACAATGAGGGTTTGTATTCCAAACTGAGAATAAATGAAGATTAATCAAAAGCTAATGCAATCGTAGGTTGATTTCTTTTTATTCAAGCCAAAAGAAACTGTTTGGAACTTTTTATTAAGTTCTTTAATTGCCTCATAATTAAGTTTAAGTTCAAGTGACTTTGCAGCCAAACAACTGTAAACATGAACATCTGCGTGACTAGACTAAAAAGGGCATCAATAATGAATCCATCTTCTGAAATGTTCTAAATATTAATTTCCAAACACATTGTATTTAAACCTTTTAAACGGGTTATGCTGCCAATATTGCGACATTTCTAACCCTCTGAAGTACAGCGATCATTGGCAAATAGTTCAAAAGGGTAAGGGAGCCATATTTGGCAGCTTACATACTCATTTGGCACATCGACGGTTTCAGTCCGACGCAATGGAGTGCAACAGAACGATAGATCTTTGATGAACCTGAACACTGAGAAGACAGCTGTGTCCAAATGTGTACGAGTCAAATATTTCTTTAGTCTTGACAGTTTTAGAAAAGATAACATTGGGAAGATGAAACAAGTATTTCACTGCTGAGGATAAAAAACGTGCACGCTGATTTTCACATTAAAGTCAGATGAGATGATGATTGTCATTGGCAGCGCATGTCGGTGTGAGTTTCTGTTGCTGCTTAGTTGGCGATCGGCTGCGGAGACCACCACTGCTTGGTGGCAGCGGCGTAGGTTTGTGACCGAGGACGGGCCTGTGAAGGACTGGGCTCCGTCCAATCAGCCCCAAGGGAGGATCTCTTACTGTTCAATTCTAATTCATGTACATATAAATAACTGTCGCCGGCACTGCTAATTGGATTAAAAGGCTTGGTAGAGGAGAGATAGCGGAGAGGGGGGGTGAGGAGAGGCGGCATGACTTGATTCACAGCATACTATTATTTTCTCGTAAGCGTAGCTATTGAAGCACATTCTAACCAGGGAAATAATGTTTTTTTTTTATTATTTTTTAATTTCAATCATTCAAAACGTAGTTAATCTACCATAAATTCTCAACATGCAGCCATTAGTTTTATTTACCTCAGCTGCAGAAAGAATTTATGTGAAACTGGCTTCTATTAGAGACAGACCTTCATTACTCATTGTTATATTTTATTATGTTTAACTTGTCTTCTTGTTTCCTGAATTTTAACCGTTTATGAAACAGTCTCAATTTAATACTGATGCCTCTAAATGATCTACATAAGTAACAAGACCATCAGCGAGAATATTGTCTATAGTTATTCTTAATGCCTGTCATTGGGTCTGATTCCCCGCAAAATCAGACCAAACAAGTTAGGTTCACCAGAACCTCCCTCAACTCCAGCGGGGCCTCCGGCAGCGACCAGCCCGCCGTGGACAGACCCAGATTCAGCTTCGCTGTCGCCTTCACACTGCAGGAAGTGGAGGGCTCCGCGCCCAGCAGCAGCGGCTCCTCCTCCGTCCAGGAGTGCAGAGCTTCGCCTCGCTGCTCTGCTGGTCCCTGCTGGGAGCCAACACTGTCACCACACTGCTGGAGGCCCAGGACGTATTGCTGGGCCCGCTGGAGGGAAGGGAGGCACGGGAGAACCAGAACTAGGACTGAACGGGGAAAACTGTCAGACCATGCTGCAGTAAAATGAGAGGTTTTCTAAAGGGACTCTGGTGCTCGGACAGACTACCGCTTTTGTCCAGAGGGACCGCAAAAATCAACAATGAATGTTTTAGAAAGTATTTTGTAGTAGCTTGAAGCTACTGTTAATGATACTCAACACTTCCTGCACAGATGTTTCAAAGTGCACAATCCCGACAGTCTTTTAATTGAAGTTTTGAGTTTAACTGACAAAAGCGATCCAAAGAACAGCCACTGAAATGAATTAGTGAATGAAAAGAGCATTTATCTCAGACTAACATACTTGATTTTAAACTTGCCATCGTTGATGAATAATTTGCTGCTGTTTGTTTGTGCAGTACATGCAGTAATTTGAATGGACAGAGGAGCTGAGAAGAACATGTGGATGTGGTTTAGTTGCTATAAAGCTACCGCATGGCTACAGATCAAACAGGTATAAACTCTTAAACAACATCTCTATATCATATCTGAAAATGCATGGTCCAAAAAAATATTTCTCTGGTTTTAGACCGTTTTTTGGGTTTGACAGGACCGATGTCAACATTTCTATAAATGCATTGAAACTGTAAATACAATGAACAGACTGCAGCAAGTCCAAACACACAGAGCAGAATGTCAGGAGAAACTTGGCTGTCGTTGGTTGTCAACAACCAAAACTCTCCATTTCCTACACGACATCCTTGCTTCTCTACCAAAAAACGACTTAAACAATAGCTCAGCTTGTTGTGTTCAAAATGAACCAGAGGTTTATCACAAACATTCAAATCTGGATTTGAAAGGCAACATTCATGTCTTAAAAATGAAACCTGTGAGAGGAACAAATAGTCAATAACAACAAGTCTGCAGGCAGATCTAAGAACAGATACACGGTGTGTGTACAAACAGAGACAACTGGAAACTCCATTATTATTTCTTACAATGAGTTTCATTCAAAGTTTTGTCATTTTGCCAAAATTCTTTTTAAATTTTGGAATCAAACTCTTCAGATCATTGAGTTCTGTCTCAGCACTATCTGGTTAACTGCGGTGTACACTCGGATGCTACAGACAGCGCTATTTAGAACATTGGTAAGCGTCTGAAGATGTGTCAGTCAGCAGCAATGGAAGCAACATGAGATTTGGAAGAAATGGGGTGTGGGGAATGCAGATAGAAATCTAAATGTGTGAGAGAATGAGATAAACTGGAGAAGACTTTGGATTGGTAGAAAGCAATACACAAGCACAAGATGTTTTGAAAAGAGACAGAAGCTGGACACATGGTGAGAGGATGTGGCAAGGAGAAGGAAAGGAGACGTGATGAAGGCTTACCTGGTTCCTGGGCAGCTCCTGCGTTTGGAGGAGGAGGAAAATAGGTGGGGAAGGGTAGAAGAGAAGGGGGAGAAAAACAGAAAGGGAGGTTAGCATTCAAAGCCCCATCTAGATTGAATCGCCAACATTTGCAAGTGCATAGAGGTGCATGCTTGTAGAGTACAGGAGAAGCCAGGTAAAAATGCAAAAGGAAAGTCATTCATGCTGTTTCCTTCTGCAAAAAGAGAATCATTACAAGACCAAAGCTGATTTGAGAAAGTTGAGGTTAAGTTGAAGTGTAAGGTTTTAACTCAGACATGACAGTGGTATCAATGTTCTCATCTAACCCATTATCAAAATGACAGCAAAAAATTTTAAATAAATAAGTGAAAACTGGCTGAAACAGGCTCAACTGGGAATTGTGTATGAAATCCAACATTGCAGAGGGAGAGGGAGAGCAGCGTTGGCCCTCAGTATACAGTCTGGCATCCATTTAGGCCCCCATCGTTGAAGAACATTTTTCAGCCAAGTAAGCATCAGGATTCCAGCTACGAGGCAGCTTTTGATTAGAAAACCTATTTCCTCTTCAACTTTTGCCAAATTTCAATCATGGTGATGTTCTAATTACAATTATCCAGAGCAAGACAGAGAGGCAGAGATTGAGTGGATGTGTGTAAGTGATGGAGAAGAGGAGTGAAAGGGAGGCAGTCTTTGCATCTAAGCTGGGAAAATTGGAGGAAAATGCAACATGAAGATCGAGTGAAACAAAGAGCAGAATTCCACATCAGTGAAAATCATGTATCCTGTTGAATCGTTACTCATTTGCTTGAACATGTTCAGTATCTCTGCAAGCTTAAGTATGCTCCCCTCCTACAAAAAAGAGCGGTGTATTGTTTTGTAAGTTATGTTAGTGACGTTTGTGTCGTGTTTTCCGTACTGATGTTATGTTGTTTCCGTACGTATTTTACTTAGTTTACGTTAATATTTTACTTAGTTTACATACATATTTTACTTAGTTTACATACATATTGTACTTAGTTTACATACATATTGTACTTAGTTTACGTACATAATTTACTTAGTTTACGTACATATTTTACTTAGTTTACGTACATATTTTACTTTGTTTACGTACATATTTTACTTTGTTTACGTACATATTTTGCTTAGTTTACATATTTATTTTACTTAGTTTACGTACATATTTTAATTAGTTTACATATTTATTTTACTTAGTTTATGTACATATTTGACTTAGTTTACGTACATAATTGACTTAGTTTACGTACATATTTTGCTTAGTTTACGTACATATTTTACTTAGTTTTCCGCACATATTTTACTTAGTTTGCATACATATTTTACTAAGTTTACGTACATATTTTACCAAGTTTATAAACATATTTTACTTAGTTTACATACATATTTTACTTAGTTTCCATACATATTTTACTTAGTTTACGTACATATTTTACTTAGTTTACATGCATATTTTACTTAGTTTACATACGTATGTTACTTAATTTACATACATATTTTACTTAGTTTACATACGTATGTTACTTAGTTTACATACGTATTTTACTTAGCTTACGTACTTATTTTAAACCCAACTATGATGTTTTTCCTTAGCCTAACTAAGTGGTTTTGTTGCCTAAACCTAACTGCTAAAATGATCATAGTTTTGTTGCGTGGTGTACAAATGACACGCGAAAAGCCTAAAACACGTCTGTGTAGTGTTGTGCTATTTATATGCCTTCCTGTGAGACCAGGTTGGTTTTTAACACTTAAACACGTGGTAACATAAATTTAAACAACACACACAGACAAAAACGCAACAAATCTATTCCGTCTAATCCAACAAAACTAGTTTAGGTTTAATAAAAAGATGGTTTGGCTTAAAATGACTAAGTTTCTTACGTTATTTAAGCTACGGACGTACATTTGGCAGCCTTAGATCTCACCTGAAAAAGCCTTTACTAAAGCTATAAACTGGAGTGCTCAGCTGAAGACTAAAGAGTAAGTCATAAAGTCTCCCAGGATAGCATCAGTTGTCTCCTGCTTAAGCATTCAGCTGCAGCACACGGGAAGCAGAGTAACAAAGTGCTTCAGAGAGCCGCATAGTCAACCCAGACCACCCTCGGGTTCAGGTTCATGCAGTGTGATGGGGTGAGGGGGGTTTGCTTTGGGGAGATTACACAGCGATAGGCGAGACATGGAGCAGCTCTCCCCATGTTAAGTAAATGGAGAGCAGGTGAAGAATAACTGCATGGTCGCTTTGCCCCTTATGGGTCTTGTGGGAGCCTTCGCTATTCCACCCCGACCTACAACCTCCAGAGGTGGGGTTAAATGACAAGGACTGCACAGATGCATTAAACATGAGTCATTTGGACAGAGAGCTAGACGTTGGACCACTCCAGAGATGATAGGGACATTAACCAGGGTTTCACCAGGGCCTGAGCTGCATTTAATGAAGGCTTCCACTACCTCCCAGTGTCTCTCTCTACATTTCACTCTCAGCCAAGGAGCTAAGCAGCTCCAGATAAACACAGCCACTACTCTTTTTGGCTCCAGTTGTCCCATTTTCTGCCTCTTTCTCTTCCTCTATACTCACTCACTACTAGCCTGGCCACTTATAAGAGTCTCTTTGTTGTGAGCAATGGTCAAGATTAACCTGTGAAGTTCTGCAGGTACAAAACCAGCAGCCAAGAACAAAAAAATGCAAAGCCAAAATACAAAAGGAAGATATTATATAATAAGAATATCATATTTTTACACCTCATGAGCATAAATAAAATACAACTTAACACTATTAGCTAACTAAACTGTTCAGGCGGTATACAGTTTGATGATAATGGAGCATATTCTGCTAGACCTTCTGACTTGTTGAATACACGCCAAAACAGCTAACTTAAACAAAATCTAGAAAATCTTCCTTGAATATGTAACTGGTAATGTATCTGCCATTCTAACTAGAGCTTTTTATATGAAGTATATGAGGTGCTATGGCCTAATTCCAGTAGTTGAAGTGGTGATACAGTGATAATTGCCTCAAGATGATGTGCAATATTTGACAGATGTGCCTGTAGAGAACAATTTGTTTTGTTGCTTTTGTTCGTCTGTGCTGAGCTGAACAGTGTTACATTTTCTAAAAAAAAGGTTTCCTGTCTTGTTTTTGTTAAATGGAAAATGGAAAACTCAATAAAACACATTTGAAATCACAAGCCATCAGACGCTGTGAGCAAACCCTCCAGGTTATCCAAAGTCTTAGGGAAGAAAAAGTTAAAGGTGAAAGGGAAAAATATTACCCAAGCTCTCCGTTGTAAACATCCATCACCGTTTACAGACCGACACAGTAAAGGCCACTGCTCCTGATACAAGAGCTCATAGCTGCTTACTGCTGGAACTATATTTCCTATTAATTTGAGTCTTTTGAATAATTAATTTTGTATGGTTTTAGTCCCAAATAAAGTACTTGTTAGTGTTAGTTCTATAAATATTATCATGTACTGTAAGGTTGTAGTATTGGACACAAATAAACACCATTTATTACTCTTATGTGAAGCCTTCATTATTATGAATACAATAACAATATCCAAATTCATTGACAGTAGTTAGGATGTCTTGATAGACAGATGAATGGACGGACAAACCAACGAAGCAAAATCACTTATCCTAGACAAAAGAATAAAAAGCAATAGAGCAGAATATCTTTTACTGCATAATACACAATACTAATGCATCAACATATTTTGATATGCTGCAATGGAACAGGACCTTTACGATGAATTTAAAACACTATTTCATCTGATTTGGTCCCACCACTGAAACACTGAGCATTTGTATGATATAAAAACCAAAAACACATGTTTTAAAAATTGAGCCAACCTCACATAGTAACAACAACAACAACAAAAAACTCCCAGGTGTTATGACAGCGGTCTGAAAAACCCCAGACATAACAGCCCTGCTTTCATCTGTATTCATCAGGTGAGCGAGGCCCGGACACTCTCCTCTTCACTACATAGAAACACAATAATAACAATGGCTTCCATTCGACACAGCACGACAACGCGCTTCCAAGCGCGTCATCTTCAAACGTAGCTCTTGGTTAATGGCCTGGAACACACATTCAATGTCTATCAAAGAAGGACGTCGCTGGGATGGATGCACATGCTGACAACCCTCCCTCGCTTGCTCTGCGATCACACAAACACACGCCAACACCGTGTCCTCTTTACACACACAAACACACACACACACACACATACACAGAGAGAAGCCCTGCCTCCAGTCACTTTAAGTATAGCAAGCAATAATGTGTTGATTAAATCTGTGATCAGCTGCCTAAGGGGCATGAAATTGGACATGATGAGTGTGGCACATTAAAAACTAATTATCAATAGCACCAATCCTATTGTCTTTCTTTTAAACCAGTCACAGCAGTAAATCAAGTGTGGAGAATGGAACACTATGTGCTCTATCACAATGAGCTCTGGGGTTACAACCATACCTGGATTCTGGCTGCGTCAAAGCTTTTCTGATAAAATATGAATCTATTATTTACTGCCTGTAGCACTTCCTTATTGTATTACAAACTCATGGAGAGTTTACAGAATGTGTTGCCAGCAGGGAATCACACTGCTTTACCTGCAATGCCTCACAATTTCAAAGGTAAACTAACAAAAAAATGTTTTCTTATTTGTGTCCTACAAAATACTGTTGGAGGACTGTGTTTAAAGTGCTTTTCTTTGGATGGATATGTTTTTTTAATCAACCTGTTCTCACTCCAAACTCGTCAAGTACCGCCACTTGGTAAGTGCCCCTCGGCATCGGATACCAACAAACTGAGGCACCCTTTAGCGACTGTATGCAACGCAAAGGGCTTTCAACTAATGCCAATGTTAACCCACTCACAGTTTTATCCCATGGTCAGAGCAAAGGACGTAGTGTACAGAGTGAGTCTGCTAAGGACGGGTGGGAGGAGTGGTGGATGGGTCAAACAAACACGACTTTCAACCAGAAGATGGCTGTTCGTGTCCTGTGTGAAACCAAAAGTAATGTTGGCTTATTTCGTCACGTCAGTCGTTAATCACGTGACTCGTTAGTATCATTCTGTCCTGTGAGTCACGTGAGTCGCTAGTCAGTGAAGTTAACGTCAACCACAACATCACATTCTCACTCCCAACTCGTCAAATACTGGTATGTTTACATTGGAGTTAGCTGAAAGCCCAGTTCGTCACATATTGTCGCTAAAGAGTGCCTCCGTGCGTCAGTTTCTGATGCCGAGAGGCGCTTACCAAATGGCGTTAATTGACGAGTTGGAAGTGGTTGTGTTGACTAAAGCTGATTTCCTGTGAAAACGGAGGTTTATTTTGAAAGGACACTATGTATATAACAAGCGTATATTGACACGTCATAACGTAACATAAGAGGGGTACCCTGTGCGTTAGTCTACCATGCCTAGGGGCACCAATCAAGCGGCAGTGCTTGATGAGTTGTGAGTAAGAAAGTGTTGTTTTAATCTCCACGTGCCTGCATGAGCAGTTAGAGAAGTACTCCATCAATCTACTTTCCCCTCATTTGGCCTCTGTTTGACTTTCTGGGATTTTAGAGATTCAATTCAACTTTAGAAATATGAGCAAAGGACAAAGCCAGGTAACGTTGTTATGGAGACAAAGTCTGCATAGGGAGGAGGACGTCAGGGAGGGACACTTCAATGAACTGACCCACGTCTATCTTTTCACATCTTTTTGCATGTCGCCTCTTCTTAAGGATGCTTTCAAGATGGCACCTGCTGTGGTTGCTAAGAGACTTGTGATGCAACTGCGAAGTCTCTGCATTTCATCACCAACAATGTGCCGTGGGACAGAATCTGCACTTGTCTCTTCTCACCAAAAGGATTTCTACTCAGTTATGCACTGAACTGTAAAGCAGCTGTCATTTGATGTAACCTACGAGGTATAAACATTGCCTTTTTTTTTTCCTTCTCTCCTTCCTCTCTATTTTTTCTCTGCTTGGATGTTGCTCACCCATCCACTCTGCCTTTACCTCCGGCTGTCTCTGGGACCCGGCGATTAGAGCGCTGGGTGCTGTCCTGCTGATAAGCCTGAGAAACCTCCCTCCCTCCCTCCACCACCAATGGCTGTGTCCTCAGGGTGCAGGGAAAAAAAGGAGCCCAGGGTAATGTCCCCCAACACCCCCCAATCCTCACCCCTTCTCACCATTCACCAAGTCATGGGTGGCGGCTGAATACGCTGCCTTGTGCATCTCATGACTTTGAACAGATAGGCCTGCATTTTCACGGTGGATAAGCAGCCAGAGAAATGAGCAAAAGTAATACAGCTCAGCTTATAACAGTGTAACATTATGCATCAGGGCCCTTTTATGAGTGAATTTATACATTCTGGAGTGTGTGTTTACAGTACCATCTGGTAGATTGTGTACACTTAGCACTGGAAATGTAGGACAAATGCTGCTGCTCAAATTCACTTCATGAGAGCCTCTATTGTCTAAATTTCCATCCAGCTGCCATAAAAGGGAAAATAATATAGCGCAGGTTATTCACATTGAGAGTATTTTGATATAATTATAACACAGTTGAAAAACTGTAGCTTTCCATTGTTTCCTCCAGCTATGTTAACCCACGCTTTATTAAGACACTTGCCTAGAATTGGATTTCAAGGATAACGGTGGTGCTTTTCTGTCAGCCAACCTGATCTGATGGGGAAGGTTTATAAATAGCATGACAAGTTAAGGACTTTCTTGTGTCATGATAACACATATTAGGCTTTTACACATGTCATTTCACACCATGTTGTTGCCATGAAACGCTTGTGGTTATGTTTAGGCAACAAAATGTCTTAGTTAGGTTTAGGAAAAATCGTTGGGCTTAAAATAAGTACGCAAACTGAGTTAAATAAATACTCAAATGACTTACAAATTACCGCATCATTCATTCGCCATTTGGTGAGGCTGGGTTGTGGCAACAAACAAAGGGGTTTGAGTTGAAACCATTAGGCTGAATGCCAAAGACTGTAGGGAAGGGTGCGATCTGTCCAGGGTGTACCAGGGATAGGTCAAAAACAAACATAATCCTCGACAAAATATGCTTCCCTCGAAACGTAACTCACAATTCCGTTGCATGGGAACGTCATTTTTTGGAGACAGGGCTGAAAAATCCAATGAGCACCCAAATATTACCATACCATCTACTCAATGATAGAATAGATAAGGAGAGGAAAACTTAATCCCCAAGGTGTTCTAAAAGAAAAAGACTTGGCAGGGCTTACCTCAGGGGTCAGGGAAGGTCCACAGCCATTAATTTTAAATGAGTGGAATGGATTTGGGGTAATGGAAACCCAATGGCTCCAGACAGCATTGGGACTTGGTGGCGTGAAGACACCAAACGACGGTGTGATAACCTGACCACTCAACTGTATGAGGTGGAAGAAGTCAAGAAACTGATTTGGGTTTTCTGCACCCCCCCCCTCCACTATATGAAAGCCTTAAGCGTAATGCATTAGAAATCTATTTGGAGGCATTCAAGTGTAACAGAGCTGAAGGTGGCAGGTAAACTCTCTCTTTTGGTCAAAATACCGGCCATCTAATTTAAGACTCTTTAGTTTTAGCTCATCATTCAACACATGCCTGTAAAACAAGTAACCTCGTAGGTGGAGAAGAGCAATTGCTATTTCGGCAGTTATGAATGTTAAACTGTAAAGGTCAGGAGTTCTGGTACGGAGAACGTTAAAATAGCTGATACCTGTGGGTTGGAGAAAAGCCAATTTCTGGTGTTGAACTCCTCACATTCATGTGCGCCGACAAAGTGTGACAAAGTAGCCCCAAACATAACGTTGTTGTTGTTGTTGGAGTGTGGAGTTCATAAATGCTACTGTCACTTTCCACTATGTGAAAAAAAATAGTTTTGCTCTCTCTATTATTTTGTAGACTTACAATATAACAATATAACAGTAATGGCTGTTTTTGCTTCACATGTAGCTTGTTCACACCCTGCAAACTGTGAATGTGAAAAAACACACTGAAAAATATGTTCACAGCATCACATATTTCCCATATGCCACCATAAGGCGGCTATTATTTGATACATTTTTGAGGCATTGTTTTGATATCCAACCAACAAGTTGTAGTTTAATATTCCATTGTGGGGAAGTGTGGACACAGATTAGGCTTTTTTCAAAATGAATGTGACAGTAACTTTTTATATGAAATTTAAGAGTTGACATTGAGTGGTTTGATACTCAATGGTGTGTTTACGTGTTTAATTATACGTCTTTCGTCTTTTATTGCATAATACACACTAGTAGCACATCTAAATATATTGATTTGCTGCAATGGAACAGAACCTTTATCGCCTATGAATTAAAAAAATGTATGTATCATAATTTATGTATCGTCATACAACGGTTCTTCTGATATCTTAAGAAAAGTTATTTCAAATTTTTTGTGCATTCTCCTATGAGTGTCCAGCAACACGTGTCAATTTCTGCATGTTACACGCATACAGTCTTTTGAAAATAAACTTTCAGGAAAATACTTACTCAGGCTTGGGAAAAGATCGTAGTTTGGGTTAAAATAACTACAAAAGTGGTGTTACTTAATTACGGAAGTTACATGACAAATAAATCAACGTTCACTTCTGGTTTCACACGGGACAAAAACACTGGTTTCCTGGGCAAAAAGTGGTGTTTTTGGTTAAGTGTTAAACTTTTCCAATGAAATCAGCGATTGAATTTGGACTGAAATTGTCCTTGCATGACTATTGTAACTCAGGACAGGAAACTCAAACGTTTTGCGTATGTACTTTACAATCAACATTAATATTAATATTTTATATAACACCAATATTTACTAAGCTACTAGATAACTTTCAATGTTCTACCTTGGTAAATAGATTTAATGTCCATCCATCCGTCCATTATCTATACCTCCTTATCCTGTTCTAGATCACAAGGGGCCGGAGCCCATCCCAGAATGCATTGCGTGAAAGACTGATGTCGTGTTGTTGTTATTCACAACACTGAATGACCGAGATCTGCACTGAGGCAGAAATTGCACGCTGACCCTTTACAGTCCTTTGGTAATGACTGTATAATATATGTTTTTTATGGGTGGGGGGAGGTAATGCAGGAGTCTTCCAGATTAAAATGCCCCACTTTGAGCGATGCAGCTCAGAGGCTATTACACCAGTAGGCTACTCATTCCCTCCCACCTTGCTTTTGACTTAATTGAATCAGTCAGTCCCCATATCAGATATTCCTTAACGGAATACTGAAACCTATCCACCCTTTTCCTAATACCATTAGGGGAAGCAGGAGAGCAAGATGGATGCTTTAATCCTGCTGGTTCAGAGCACACAAAAGGAGAGCGTGCCCTGCAGTAAGACATTAGCCACAACATTCACTGCTGAGCCACAATATTCTTCCGAGCAGAAGACTTGCCCTCTCACTGCCTGATTGAAAGCCACAATAACGAGAGCTCATTTCCTCTAGACAACATTGCATATAAATAACAGAAAAGGAAACTCATTGCACTGCTTGTTATTGGAGGAAAATAAATAAAAAAATCACTGCGACATGTTACAGTCGGCAGCACCTTATTTCCATGATTCTACTACAGCCCACATGGCTCCAGTACGTTTATGTCATCTGTTCATGAACCCGGCAGATATGCAGGAATGCATGTCCAATTTGACACAATGGTGATGCAGATGAATGAGGTTCAGGCAAACCTCCTGCTGCTGAGGTATTGTTATTTCCCTACCTATTTTCTGCTGTGTCAAACTTCGGCTAAGCTAAGGTGAGGTCCATTATTTCTGGCCAGCTCAGGCACAAACTAATCCTCTTATTTGGGAGGTCAGCGCCAATCATTATACAGAGGGGTGCCATTACAGTATACACTCCAGTGAGCTGATTTTCCCCTTACATAAATATATGACTCATGGGACTGCTCTTACTCGCCTCTCTAATTTATCCCTCCTGCTTCCACTTCTTGGCTCTCATCGTCCTTTTTTTCCCTCTCTCAACTTCCCCCTCTCTTATCCACGACCTTCTCGAGCCCCTTTTTCGCTTTTTACCTTTTCATTTTTCACTCTCCCACACTTTCAGCACATATCCTTCTTTTCCCACCCTCATTTTTTTTCAGGATGCCCAGAGTGGCGTATAATTGAATCTGCAGAGAATGCATGAGCAGGAACAATTAGCTCAGTCACTCAGAATGTGGATATAGCTGTACAGTAGGATAAACAGAATAATAAAAAAGAGATAGGAAGGCAGGAAGATAAGCCTGAACTGTATAAGCGCCAGAACAAAGAGAAACACACAGCTCACAAAGTACACACAATTTTGTTCCCACCAACCCCTGACAAAGATGGGATACTCTCATTTTGCATTGCGTGCATGTCTTTGCTGTCATACTGTGCAGCTTGCCAAAAACATTGGCACCAACTTATGAAACTCTCCACATTAATGATCTCATGTATTTTTCATTGGTATGACTAGTGGAGGATTCTATTGTAGGAGAGTAAGTCACATCTAAAAGGGTAAATGTAAAATAAAAATGGACAAGACACAATTTAATGGAAATCCATCTGAAAGTTCTTGAAACATTTCTCTCTACTGATGGCGTTGGCAGATTATCAAAGTCATTATGTTACATCTGGGAATGAAGAATATCTACCAAATAATTTTGCAATCCACAGGCGGCAACTTCTGCTTCTGAAAAGTGAAGCCAAAGCAGAAGTGCCTTTATCTTGCATTCTTTCCAGCAGGAGGCAACTCCTCTGGCTGCAAAAATAAGTCTGATTGTATAGAAGTCTATGAGAAAATGAGCCTACTTCTCAATTGATTTATTACCTCAGTAAACATTGTAAACATGACGGTCTCAATCGCTAGTTTCAAGTCTTCTTCAATACAGCATGATGTTCATTTAGTAAATTATGGTCCCATCTAGAGTCAAATAGACCATAAAGCAGATTATGCTTCAGGGCGAGGCTACCTTGTGATTGACAGGTCGCTACCACGGCGTTGTCCAGTCTGGCTGTTGTCCGCATTTTCATCTTACAACTTTAACCCTTTCACAGTGTGTTTTCAGTTCATGAAAGTTAACGGTAACATTTTGGTCTCCTAAAAATGTCTTATTCAGCGTTCAGTTGTCCTTAGCTCCACCCCTCTCGTGTCACTTCTGGTTGCAAAAAAAAACAAGATCGCGACTGCCAAAATGCAGAACTCAAGGCTTTAAAACGGCAGTCCACAAGCCAATGGATGATGTCACTGTGACTTTGTCCACATCTTGTTTACAGTCTATGGCAATCCAACGATTATTTTGAGATATTTCACTGAAAAAGTGAAAAAGTGACCTGCTGGCGAAGCTAAATGAAACATCAGTAGATGAACAAAGCTTTTAGGAATCTGGAAACCATGACTATCTGCACCAAATTCCATGGAACTCCACCCAACAATTTGACTGAAAACTAGACATGCCAATCTCATGGTGACGCAAGAGAAAAAGTTTCATCCACTGTTGGCCACAAATGTCTGTATAAAGTTTCCTGGCAAGCCATCCAATAGTTGTTGAAATACTTCAATCTGGAACAAAGTGATGAACTGACCGTCCAACTGACTGACGATGCCATCCCATGAGCCACACCGCTTGCTTGCTAAAAGCTGCTCCACGTACAGTGGCAGCAACCATGTAATCCTTGTTGGACTGATCCATAAGCAATAGTTAATTTGTTTTTTATTGTTTATGTGGTTTAATTGCGTGACAAAAAAAAAAATCTTTATTAGCAGAAGCGGCGTCTACATCCCTCAAGTCACCATCACAGATGGGATGGCAGCCTGGTGTGGAACCACACATTAATAACAACCCTTTGGTCCTGCTCAGGCTGTTATATAAGTGCAACAATGCATGACTCTGCTGAATTTATGAATATGTATGGGCAAAACAAAAAGCGACACTTTTATTCCAGGGTGAGGAAGAGATGGGAAAAAGCTTCTCTTCTGCTCTGTGTGGAGCTGACACCAGCAAAGATGGACCATAAATACTTCAGAAATACCAATTACTTCAAGAAGTAGGCAGGAAGAAAAGAGCAGCTATTTCAGCCAATTATGAGGCTTCTCTCTCAAAGGGTGGAGAAAGATGACTCTTTCCTTTCAAGCTTCCTACTGAAAGGAGAAACCTCTGTCATGTTGCGGAGACTCAATAATGTTTCCCTCCACCTTCATGTCAGGGATGAAAGGCCCCAAATGTCCTTTGAGTGAAACCCCCAGAGGACTTAACATGCATCAATAACATTTCCATCCTTGAAGATGTTTGAGGGGGACTACACATTATCTTCTCATAGACTTTGAGGCTCTGCTCACATCCTGTGACTTTTATTTACCCCGATCTCAAAGGTCCTTCCACGCCATGCCAGAGATGGAGATAGAGGGAAAGAGAAAAAAGAACAAAAGAAAACAGAAGGAGGGAAAAAGCAGAGTCAGACGGCACAATGTGGTGTGTGTCGCCTGCTTAAAATAGGACAGCTTCCTCTTGAAGGAGCCATCATTCTTCATAGGGGTAGCCTGTCTTCATTTCAACCCTCGGCAAAGCACACGGGGCTTAACACACTTACGTCTGAGGATTTGCTGCACTTGAAGGTGGCAGCCATTCCCTAGAGTGCAAGGGGAGGGAGCAGTGCAAAGCCACCCCGAAAAAAGCCAACCGCTTTCACAAGTTCAGCTGAGGCAGCATCCAGACCTCCTCCTTTTGCCGGAGCAAAGTTTTGGTCCCAACCAGGTTTCAGCAGCAGTGTATGTCCCAAGTCTGCGATCATTATTGCAAATGGCATTTGTATGTATTTATAAAAAAGTGATGAAGTTATGCATACATCTTCAATGCATTATAATATGCATTTTTTAAGAAGTTTTCGAGCCTTTATTGGACAGTTTGCCAGGAGACAGTGGCATGAACCTTGGAGAGAGAAAGGTGGATGGCATGCAACAAAAGTCTTCCCAAACTTGGGATGTCACAGCCAACATAACATACCACTGGCCCGCCAGGGTGTCCCCGGAGAGCCAAAATGATAAATAAATTACAGTACAAGTCCTCGTAAACTGGACAAAAATCTGCTGAACAAGAGACTGTGGTGCATTCCCAGTAGGAAACAAGCAATGGTACAGTAGACACTCAAAAGGGACAAAACCAGCGCACATGTAAGAAAGCTCTGGGAAACAGTCTAAATAAATCATGAAGCATATTTCTTTGCATACTATAGGAAATGAAATACATATGAAGCACACTTGAATGCTGAAACCAATGCAGTAAAACAAAGTTACCAAGAAGCTTACATTTTAATAGCAATTTTGACTTCTTCTAATGTGTCTTGGAAGCAATTTTATGACTAGAATTTTCATTTAAATTCAGAGAGGGAATTTCTATCATATACAGATATAGTCCACCATTGACTCATAAATGATTCATCCAGTAGCCCAACCCTTGTTCAAACTGTACCCGAGACATTGTATCTTGAGAAGAGGGAGTTGGAGCTGCTCCAAAGTTGAATCTTTAATTGTCAGCTTTTGCTGTAAGTGGCCTCCCCCCATGTTCAAATTAAGCTTATGGCATTCAGCTACAAAGCAGTGATTATAGAGAAAAGGTTAGCAGATATTGCATTGGCTGGTCCCTCAAAATGACACAGTGAGTCATCTGCAGCTGAGCAGCTAACAGTGACAATGGGAATGTTGAATATATATTATTTGTGAGAGCTAATTAAAGAGTTTGACCGTGAGACACCTCACATATCCTCCACAGAACGCAGGCAGGAACAGAGCATCCCTCGCACGTGGCAACGGTATAATTTCATCTGACCACCCACGCAAAACGACCCCTTCACTGAGAGCATATACTTCTCCGAGAAGCACGGAGAAACTTGGGATATTCAACCCAGAAACCTGAGCACTCGGCTTTAAAATTTGGGAATGGTGGTCACTATGATATCTCTTCAAACCCGACAGATTGAATGACCTAAAAAAAGGCCAGTTAAATAGTTGGCTCTTCAGAACCCAATCGCTCTTTGAAGAGGAGATATCAGTATCCCTACTTTGAGTAAAGCTAATTAGATCATTGACATTTTGCCTAGTGGCACCTCCTGGCATTAGGAGCAAAAAAGTATATAGCTTTAAACCATTACTTAAAAACACTTTCCAGTTCCACTTTCAGCTACTCTTGGTGCCCCTTGGTGTATCAACAGAACAGAAAGAAAAAGAACATCTTCACATCTTATCCTGGCAACATGACTGACTTCCTAACAAATTCCAAACTGGCAACCAAATGAAAATGAGGCCAGATAACAATGAGGATGTCAGAGAAAATAATAATAACCAAGACACGGTCCGAACCAACCCTTGAACACCATATTGCAAGACAAATTACTGTTGGGATGACTGCACTGCCAGATGTGCCTCTCACACTGCATCATCACAGAGAGAACAAGCCAGCATATGCTCCACGCTGAGGATAACTTAACTGGTACAGACCTCTGGTAAGCGGATCGAAAGAATTCCCCAAGCATGTACGGCCTACTTCATACAATATGGTGAGGGTATGCTTGGACCGCAATGATGAGCAGACATGATGGTCTGTGATAAATTAGTTGGCGATCTATGGTGCAATAAATTGTAGCAGATCAAGGGAGCGTACAGCTCAAGTATGACTTGATAGGATATGCTTCATCCTTCAACCGTACTTCCCATGATGTTACAAAGATCCAATTTGTCTGTTTGAAATGGCAATGATATAAGCCGGTTAACTATTGGTGTCAACATGGTTGATTTTTCTAGCCTTCGTTTAAGGGCTGAGAGAGCACAAAAAGATGTTGTCCTATGGTAAGAAATTCCAGCACCACGTTTTCAACAATACCTGAAAAAAGAAATGCAAACAGACACTTTAATGCATTTCTCTGGAAAGGACAAAACACAATCCAAAGCCAACTGAAACTTCTGTTGTTCAGCTCGGATACTAAACAAACTCTCTGTGTCTATCTTTGACTTTTCTGCTCTCAGATGTGGGATCAATGCGCCTCAGCTCTGCAGCCTGTGTTCTCAATTGTATGTGGTCCCTTGGCAGAATTGGATTGTGGATGTCCTCGTTCACCCCAGACTGGATCATGCACGGCCTTATCTGCCCTCAAGGCTTTTACTTTTGTAAATTACAAGTGGATGTATTTTATTAGATATGCATTCATTAAATTTCTCTTCTTTAATCTTGGCCCACATTGTGACCCCTGATCTGATATCTTAAACCTTGGCCATTTGATCCCCCAGAAACATATTCTATTAGTCAGATACAAGACACTTGCTGCAGTCTGGAATTACAACTGTCAATACTCAATGCAAACTAATAACCAATGATTCATTTGGCACAGATTCACCAAAGTAGAAAAAAAAACAAGCTCACATACAACAGAACAAATTAATTTCTTTAACGGCTCCTATCTTGACTCAGCCTTTACGACAGACATCTGTCTTTTCTTCACAAAGCTCTCACACATTGTTTCTCACTTTCTTTTGTCGTCCAAGATAGAGATATGCACAAACAAAAAATGGTGTCAGCCCAAATACACATTGTTGTAACTGATGTTCACACTGACATCGGCTTTGTTGATGGGTCTCTGTTCTGATTGTGCTGTAGGTAACGCTAAAAGCTTTTTACTGCATCTATGCAGATGTCTCATTTGGAAATATGTTTTTTTTTTTCCTGCTTTGGTTTTTGTTTTTGTCAAAATATAATTTGGTTGAGATAGTTGGGTAGTGAAAATGAACAGATCTGGGTTTTAGCATATATAAGTAGGGGGTATAGCAATGGTCTTTGTCATTTTAACGGGTTTTTAACATGTTTTAATGGGTTTTAATGGAGTTTTAATTGGGTTGTGAGAGGTTTTAACAAGTTTAGGGGGGAACTGGAGGACACAGGTGTGAGTATGAGTGAATGTGCTTGCCAGTCTTATCGTGCTATGTTAGCCTGTCATTCAATTGGGTTTGAGTACTCAGTATGACAAGCGAGAGTCGACTTACAACAACCTGTAGAGCTGTGTCAATCTCCTCCATGCTCGTAGCCATTTTTAGACATTGGCACATTTGCTATCACTATTTTTCATGGATAGTTGCTATTTTTGTGGCCCTGGTTCTCTCAGGAAGATGACTTCACCTTGTTTATACCACCTACCCAGTGAGCAAAACACCTGGCCTATTTGAATCACTGAATACAATTGGAACTATGCTAATGATAAACACAAGTGTTGTTCATTACTTTTTCAAATGAACGCTACAGTGATCTAATCAAGCCCCCAGGAAGAGCGCCGGGCTTTGTAACCATGTATTTCCTACCTAATCCTAACTATAGTGATTGTGTTGCCTAATCCTAGAGTGACGCCAAGGGTAACTATAGTGGTTTTGATGCCAAAAATAAAGTGAAGTCAAGGGGCGTGACAAAGCGGTGGTATGTGATGAGTTGGGATGAGAACCTGTTGGTTTACCTGGTGTTTCACCTTTATGTATGAAATTAATGGACTTGTGCTAACTGGTTGACTGTGCAGCGTGTAGTGCTTATGTTGGGCTGATATTCAGTATATCTTTTTGAAAAGTCAATTATAATTGTAAGTGTGTATCTGGCTCAGTTAATCTGGCTGTCCAGTAATGTATTTTTTGGTCATGCTGATCTACACCGGTCAGAGAGATGTTGACTGGAGGCACTTAGTGTGGAGCAGCAGCCAGAATGAGCAACACTGGCTGTCACAGATGCTGCCAATCGAGGCTGTCCACACAGAGACGGCTGTACACCTGCCATTCTGGCATATTCTGCATCCTACTCTAATTCAATTTACCACTCAAACCCATTTCAGAGCCTGTCACACATTTTCCCAGCCGCGAGGCAGTTGCATCAAGAAAGCCGAAGGGTGTTGGTAGATACTGTACGCTATGAGGTAGGTGTGTGAGTGTTGCTGGGAGTAAGAAAAAGAAAAACATAACCCTGTATATTTGGGGTGAATCTATTGAAAGAGGCCTTGGTTTCATTAGAGAACAGATTAGGGAGGGAAGTCAATATCCAACAGCTTTGGATTTAAAGCCCTACTTACAAAGGCATTAAGATCCCAGGAAGTGATAAAAACCATATGATTCCTGCTTCTTTTGTTTCATCAGAAAAAAAGAAGAGTTGACTACTGTAATTAGACAGGACCTCTGTGAGATTTCTGAGGCCACCACAATTAGCTTTCAGTTGATTTGTGTAAAGTTGTTTACATATTTTATGGTACCAGTTGTCCTTATTGAGCGTGATTTAAAAAAATCTAATAAACATTATGTACAAGACTGCCTCAGGCTTTGCACACATTTAAAACAGATTATCGGAAATAAAAGCACAGCAATGTCTGAAGGCGTATTTTCATTGTGGTCCTCTGTGATAAGGGGGTACAGGAGGGGAGGTGGGTGGGAAGCAGAGGATGGGGGGAGCAGCTGACAGGCACACAAAGGGAAGAAAATCAGTCACTCAAAAACAGTACAAAACATACTTACATTATCCTCTCCTCCCTTGCACCCAACAACTCAAGAAGATGCACAAAACTACATTAAGCAACAGCAATTCAAATATGTGATCAAACAGGTCAGAAGGGACAGGCTATTTATCACTGTAAAGGTCTGCCAGAGCTATCTAAGCAACCTTTTTGGCACAATTACCCAATTCTGACTATCAAAATATAATGGGCCAAGTTGTGTGTGGGGAGGAAGTTTTAGAATAGCCCTAGCAAGATTATTTTGAGATGTCTCCAATTTATTAGTTTTGGATGCATTAATATACCGGAAAAGGCTGAAGTCATCAGGTGACGCTTTATATCATAGACTGTATATATATATAGATGGACGACGCGTCTCCACTTCCTCCCACTGTACAAAAGTGAAGCAAAAATATCCTGGATATGGGCACTGCCATGTTGATATTTTTTTTGCGCAGTAGTGATCGGGGAGTGTACGAGGTATCGAGGTCCCGCCAAAACACCCGCCCGAGTCAATCACAACTACCGAGGTAGCACCACGGTAGCTGTTTGGCTAGAAAGACACAACTAACCATATCTCTATTACTACATTTATGATCAAATTGACACGTTATGGAAAGTTAAAGTTAAAGTTACTTCTCCTGTCGTACAATTCCCGAGCTTCCGGCAGCGCGACAACTTCAGTCAGAGCAGCTGTCAGTCAAAGCTGTCAATCATGACTTCTCATCTCCTTTTTATAGCATCAAATAACTAATTAAATCCAAACAGAAAAAATGAACACTTCAACATACATCAGCATGATAAGAACTACCTAGAGTGACAAGACTATCCATGGGAACATTTTATTTGACATGTTTTTAGTTTGGCCCATGTCCCATCCCCTAACGTGCCTTCTGAGCTATACTGCAACCAGCCACCAGGGGGCGATCCAGATGTTTTGGCTTCACTTTTGGGGAGCTGTCATGTCGTCCATCTTTATATAAAGTCTATGCTATAAATTAACTTAAATATCTTTAACTTCCTTTTACTATTTAACTAAAACATTATAAAAGAAATCTATTTGGAGGTAATTTACTAAAAAAAAGAGGACAGAGCATGCTAAGCTGTCGTACCCTGCATGTAGACAATTGGTTGACCTAGTTCCATTTGTTTCATCAATAATATATTTCGGTCCAAAGTATGACTCACTGCTGATGAGGGATTTCTTAGATCTTAGAAGTTCTTTTTGTTATGGGGATTTTTTTCTGTCCATTTTTATCCTGCTATAAAATCTCTGTATTTGTCAGTAAGTCTGAAGGAGCTGAGGAAAGACATCTGAGTGTACGTGTGTGTGTGTGTGTGTGTGTTTTAGTGTAGATATCATAGGGGGAAATCTGTATTCTTTCATACAGCAGAGGGAAGGAAGCCCTTTCTCGTGGGATTGCAGCAGTCAAGCCAAATAAGTCTGGTGAATCTTGCCTTGGGAATGTCCTGAAGGTTCATAGCTTACTCATCTGTCATACTTGAAATCGCAACGATGCCAGACAGGCAGACAAGTCGATAGATTGAACCAAATATGACGGAACACCAACATCAACATCATCACCGGAATAGTACATTCAGGGAAGATGCAAACGCAAATTGACAGGTTGCTTCAGGGTGATGTGAACCCACTGGTCTCCGGTGGATTACGCAGCATTCAGAAGGCCACAATTCAATATGTTTTCTATAGATTCCTAACAACACGTGTCAGCCAATATTAATCGTAGACACTTTATTACATGGTGTGAAAAGTATCAAAATGACAACTTCCTTCATTCAGAAAACCGGGAAGAGCAAACCCTGACATGTTTGGTAAATTATCTGTGATTGATTAATTACATTATCATGCATGTCACACAGCATCATGAGCACTAAATCAGAACTGCAAAGCCGGATAAAAAACATCAAAGCAATTTCAGTGCGCTGACGTTGGAGGCACAACATGCTTATTAAACCCTTTTTTATTAAACCGGCATACTGAACCAGCCGACTGACTAACTACAGTGTTCAGATGCACAGTGCGACTAATCCATATTAATCCAACATGACAGCGGGAAACCCTCCAAAATCAATATCTCTGATTGATTGCTGTCCAACTTGTAGTGCCAGTGCTCACACTCTCAGGGAATGACAACCAACAAATCTAAAATCATTTAGCCATATATCATGACAGAGCCTCGGCACAAATAATCCTTTTAGTCATAGTAAAGGTAGACTTTTATTTTTATAGAAAAGCTATAATGAACAAGCATTATGGCCTTTTGAGTACAACCCCCGCTGAGTAATATAGGTTGGATTAACATCACTATTTGCTTTGAACCAAGAGAATGTAGGCTTTAGTGGTTTCTGCTTGACAATCTTTCATTTTCTGACTCTGTCACCTGGCATGCTGTTTGCATGATAGCCTTCCCTGGGTTGAATGATTCCAGAAGGTGAAACACACACATAATAAGCCCCCTTTTACACAGAGATTACGCAACACTGCCAGAAAGAATAACTGCCATTACGTTGGCTTTGCTTTTTTACACTGAACCAAACAATGGCGGCATAATGATGAAGAAGCAAAAGATATAAGCAAACTATATTTGTATAGCACCTTCAGTAAATGCAGCTCAAAGCGCTTTATAGTATGGCATTAAAAACAACATGTGCTTCTTTTCTTATGAAATGTATGCTTGTTCTACGTCACTGCAACCTGCAGTGGGTAGAAATGGAGCAAATATGATTCAAAAAAGTTATTTTTATAAAATTTCACTAAATCCTGACAGTTGAGCATGAGACAGGTAATCTGAATAAAATCATGTTCCTCGGTGTCAAGATTTCACAGACCGGAGGAAAACAACCAATCAGAGATGATCTGGAGTCTGCCGTCCAGCTGCCGTCTATGAGAGCCGGCTGTCAATCACTCGTGAACTCTGACCAAACGGTCAAACTAGGCAGCGCTGATCAAATATGAATCAATATTCTGTTACTGTAACGCCTATTTCTTGCATAAAATGTTTTCAGAAACATTTGGTAGTGTACTGTTTAGCTGTAAAATGAGAAAGTTTGTGACTCTGCAGCCATGTTGAGATCTCTTGAGGAAATACCAAGCACCGCCCACCAGCCGGAGCAAACTTTCTCATTCTTCAGAGGAAGACCATTAAATTAGCTAAATAAAATCAAAAACATCGCCCAACCCCATCGCCTACTATTGTTTATATTTCAAGGAACCTCTCGCCTGCCTTCCTGCTTTATCACCCATGGCCGTTAAGTTCAGAGGATTTCACACCTGATACGAACCATACCTGAGTACACTAATCAAACAAACTGGACTTTGGGGTCAAGTGTACTCGGATCCGGGTCCCTGATGTGAAAGCACCCTCAGAACACTTGAATTACAATATGCTGAAAGGTTGTTATGGGATTTTTGCCCAATAATGCCAAAAACATTCTGCCTACTGAAGCTTTAAAAACTTTGTATGTGAGCAAAAGAGCCTTCAAACCAACTGTAAGAGAAATGGGAGCCGGTGCAAGGTAGCTAAAACATGAGTAATGTTCTCTGGTCTTTATTAAAAGTATGGCAGAAGAGTTCTGAACTAGCTGAACTTTTTCTATTAGCCTTTTTTGTAAGGCCAGTGAAGAGGACATTACAATAGTCCTACCTGCTAGTAATGAAAGCATGAATCAATTTCTCGGCCTCCCGCTTTGTTTAAAACGGCCTTACTTTGGCAAGATTTCTCAGGTGGAAGAATTCTAATGTGAGTGTGTAGTCCCGGCATGCCAGCTGTCCTTTTTACACAGACGTCGATTCGACTCTACAGTACCTCCGCTAACGGCTGAACAACTCTGTCGCCCCATTCTGTGTTCATACCTTTTATACAGGGCGAGGCAGTATAACAGCGCAACAGTCCCGCCTTGAACAAACACAGACCTCCTCCAATTTAGCTGCCATTTCAATGGCTTCCTATTGGTCTCAATCCGCCACCTGTCACATCTGTTTCCAGGCCTCCCTGGTGTAGTGATAAGAAGCAGGCATTACAATCGTCATTTCACATTTTCACCCACTATTTTTATCTGTTTCAGTGTCCATCGCCCACCCATCTCTTGCTAAGGAAAAAAAGTGTCGACTACTCACACACATGAAAGAAGAAGAAAAAAAAAGAATCCTGCTTTTGCAGCTATCAAAGCTATCAATCAGCCATGGCTCCAGGCTAAAATAGAGAGCTGTTCTGATGGATACATTTGCCACATCCCCAGTTCAATTTGTTTGGCAGCTTTGGAAAATGCAGCAAGTTTGGTGTGCAAACACATTGTACCAATCATTCCCATTCAACTGGCAAAGCATGAAATAACAGTCAAGGCCGTTTGGGGAGGTTTCTGTTTGCAGACCGGGCGAGGCAGCGGCAGTCTGAAAGCACCGCCACGCACAAATAATGCCGGTCGAGATTTCAGCAGCGATAAGGGGACACTCCATTTGTCCTTTTAGATGTTTCGCATTTTTATCAGTTGACAGCTGATAGGTGGCTTAGTGTATATTATACTGAGTATACGGAAAACTTACCCATTTACAACGAGCTAATGCACAGTAAATATGATGGTATGCCTATACTGTATCACACATCTCTTAAGCCAATAAAAGGACTGCTCCCACCTGACCACAGCTAGAATAAGTATTTGAATGTCCAACACTGTTTTTTAACAGACATTTAAAGTGATAATTACTGTTTTCAGTGGTGATTAATATCAAACTGGTCTCACACACTGTTCGTAGCTATACCTATGAAAAGTAATGCATTCATATATATCCTACAAAATAAATTTGTGTGTAATTAACATAATTGTGTACCAGGAAATATGAATAGCGACGAACTCCGTGTAGGTTGGAGGTCGGGGTGGGTCAAAAAATACCGGACTTTCACCCAGGAGACCGGCTTTCGTGTCTGGTGTGAAACCAAAAGTCATCGTTGATTTATTTGCGACGTAAGTTACGCCACTTTAGGTGCTTTTTCTTTACTAGATTTTAATGCTGATTGGTTATAAGTACAAAGTGTGATGGGTGTTTTCAACATCTTCTTTTCTTCAAAACCTGTCAACAATATCAGCAGGTACTTGCACATGAGTTGAGGCTAGGCTTCATTCTTGACTGAACATCAGACTTATTGACCGGGGCCATGAAGGATGACAGTATAATAACCAACTACCCTGAAGACGTGTGCTTCCTCTTCTTCTCTCCATTACCCCATCTGTTTTCCACCAACCTGTGTCAACAGCTTGAACAAATGTAAACGTGAGATCTCAACGGCCGCTTCCTCCTCAACTCTCCCAGTCTGATGGGGCTTTTTTTGTGAGAGTTGCTACATCCATTGCTTCCCTCCTCGGAGAGCTACCTGCCAGCGATCTCACTTCCTCCCTTTGCCACACATGTCTCCTGATGCAGCGCTGTCCTTGAAATGCAGTAACAACATCCTGTCTCACAAGCCAACATATGCCAGCAGCAGAGACAGTTAGATGGAAGAAACGAGACTTGTGCAGACATTTTTTTCCTCCTGAAACCTGTAATCTAGCTCACCCATGATGGTCATGTGTGTGACACGGGGAAAATAACTTTTGTTTTAATGGCAGCTAAAACTATGTCCGATGACCCATTTGACAATTGAGTAAAGTGGCTGGGTAAGGGCACGGACGTAAGTGACAGTTTTCAGAAAGAATAGATTTAATTATGATTTGACAAATGATACCAATTATGATAATAATACTGTAGGTCTATGTGCTTTTCAAACCACAAAATTCCCAAGAGCGCTGGCTGAGGTCATGTCGGCAAACACATCGATGAAGGCACATACAGTATATTCCTAGATGTGAATGCATATTATGTTCAAGGGAAATATATATTTTTCTTTAGATTACTTTCACACCCATAGTTTAGTTCAAGAATAATAATTATACATTGTTGCCTTTTAATTCTGGTCTGTTTTGTCGTGACTTACAAGAAAAAAAGAAAACATGAAGTCAATAGACTGAAACTCAGTCATTGGACAGTTTGGGTGATTAGCATCCTGCATCACTAGCACTTCATGGACCCGTTGGAGAAAATAAAAAAAAAAAAGATTATTTTCATGACCGACAGCATGGTCTCATGGGAAGGCATATAAATAGCACGCCAATTTTAAAGACATTTCGCTTGTCATGTCTATGCATTTTAAGCTTTTCATGTGTCATTTAACGATCCGTTGTCATTCCCAACTCATCACATACGGACGCAGTCGCAGTTTTAAACATGTGGTTAGTGTTGTGAATTTAAACAAAACTACTTGGTAAGGTTTAGGAAAAGATCATGGGTTGGGTTAACATGAGGACATTTGTTATGCAAATCAAGTTACGTACTTAAGTGGTCAACGTATATAAGTCAATGATTGACTTTTGGTTTCAAACGGGACATGAACAGCAGTCTCCTGGGTGAAAGTCATGTGTTTGTTTGACACCATTAACAACTCGGACCTCCCCACACATTTCCTTACAACTCGTCACATACCCTTGGTTTGGCAACAAAACCACTTAGGTTTAGGAAAAAAGTACATGACTGGGCTTAAAACTACTATGTTTGTACAGTGAAAATGAAACTGAACGTTGTGAGCACTGGGCATGAACGAACAGCGGATTGAGATTGAGATTGATAGGATAGGATAGGATTGATGAGAACGTGTTGCCTCCTTACACTGACTTTTATGCTCTTTATACTACGTCATCTGACTTCTTGAGAATTTGCTCTGAGTGTCTATTGCCATGGCGTGAAATGACATGCTAAAAGCAAAAAATACAACATGCTAAATGACTGGCGTGTTATTCATTGGCCATTTGGTGAGATGCCTAGTAGCGTATATACCAAATGTCCACTTCCAATAATTCCTCATCAGACCATCAATTGTGCTTCTGCCTTATCGTTCCAGCCATTTTCCCTGCCTGCCTGTGTTCGGCCTGTAGTAAACTTTTTATTTTGAGTCGTGCTTTTAGGTTCAAACCTGTTTTTACTGACTTGACAAATAACGATCAGAAAGGGTAAGTGTTAAATAACAATTAAGTTGTTTTTTGGTGTCAGAGTTTTCAACCTGCTCCGCCAAGAGACAGTTATTAAAGCTCAAGTTTTCAAATCCAGCTGCCCTCTTCAACCTCTGTGTGCTCTCCTATCGATGTCAGTAATACTGAGCTGCGTGATGGAGAACATGTGGAGGTGTGATACTTGGGAGCTGCTTTGATACACATGTGCAGGGTATGGATGCAGTAAATAATGGCTCTGCAATAAGTACAACGGTTGTACAGCTTGCACTACATACAGATGTTCATTTTATTGGGTCAACCCCCTGCGTATGTATTTTGAAGCAGCAGTTAAAAACATAAAAATAAACCTGTCTTATCAGTCTTAACAACAAAGAGAGGAAACAAAAAGATAAGGGCAGCCCACCCCCTCAGGTGTGATGCCATAGATCTGACCTGCTGTCTAGATTAAACACTGTGAAGATACGGTTGCTGCAGGGCCTCACTAAGCCTTTCTGTGGCCCTACGTTTGCATATTTCTCAGTCAATCTCTGGGTCAGAGAGCTCCTTGACTAAACGTCAGCTGAAAACTTTAGAGTTCAAATGGTCGACAAGTTCTCCAAATTTAATGGTAGAATATGTTGTTTGTTCATGCCCTCTAGAACGAGACATAAAAGTATGTTCTGATCTGACGCCTCCATCATTTGGCTGTGTGCTCCAAACCTGTTAAAACAATTCACTGTTAAAAGATGAATCTGTTTTATGATGTGACAAAGCTGTGGTTGAGGATTGGTTAGGTTTAGGCCCCATAACGACATGGTTAGGTTTAGAGTAAGATCATGGTTTGGGTTAAAATAAGTACTTTGTAAAGGTTGTATTTTGTATCGTTCTGTCTATATTTTCTTGTTGAGTTCTGAGTTTTGTACGTATTTATAGTTTACTTTGAGTTTTGTATTGTTTCTTGTGTATTTGTTTTGTATACTGAGGCTTTGTCAAGCCCCTCGGCGTCACTTTATGGTCGCAGTAAACACATGATTAACATTGTGAATTAAATAAACACTTGTTTAGGTTTAGGCAACAAAACCACTTAGTTAGGTTTAGGAAAAAAACAACATGGTTGGGTTTAAAATGACTATGTTTGTAGAGTGAAAAAGAAACAAAGTTGTGAACATGGTACACAAACAAAAAGCTGATTGTAAAGTGAAAGTGAAACTTAACAAACAAAAGTAAAACTTAACACACGGGACACGAACAGCGGTCTCCTGGATGAAAGCCTTGAGTTTGCTGGACTCATCCACCTCATCTCCCGCCCTCGCTGTGTGTCTTTTGCTCTATACGTCACCACACTCCCGGCGCACTTTCTGTGAGCGTTTGCCGGATGGGTTTACATTGTTGTTAATTGAGAGCCCAGTGCGACTCATACTGGTGTTAATGTAGGCCTTGTGTGGTTATAACGCATGCCAAGGGGCGTGAAAAGGCATCTATATTTTACGCCCTGGGAATGAGAACACACTGCGAGTTTTATGTATTTTAAAAGCCCATCAAGGAACGGGCATTACAAATTAGCCTAGGCTATGAATGCTGCTGTGTATGGCATTGGTTCATACTACAAACTTGTCCCTACATAAATAAACATTTAAGAAGGTTTGTTCATTGTAAGGGTTAATAATACACATGTGCTTATGTTTATGGAGTCTGGAGTTTACTGAGAGTTACTCTTTTTAAAGTGCATCTCTTCAAGATGAGACATAATCTACTCTACCTTCATTTTGCCAGCCAAAATGAATGCTGTGCTATCATTTTTCTGCGTATCATTCATGTTTACCAAACAGAAAAACAATAATTACAGTTTGACACAAATTCTGGCTGGACCTCAAAGTTGCTTCCATCTTAACGGAGGAGATAGAGAACACTGCGAGAGAGAGACTACTTGAGTTGTAACAGAAACATTTGTGGGAGAAAGAGTAAATATGAGAAGCAGTTTGTGTGAGAGAGAGGAAGAAGAGAGCGAAGCCACCCCCCGGCCAGAGTCAATACTGATCTTAGTAAACATAAATAGGCTTGGATCTGTTACATCCACACATGGACACTTGACAAGGAGACTATTGATCAAATCCCACCAAAGGGAAAATATAGGACAGATAAGAGCAAGATTACAAACTAAACCTTTGGTGGACTATTGCATCCTCAGGATGCAATTGTACACCCCGGATCCTGTTCTTTCTCAAGCCATGCCTTTTAATTACTTGTCCAAGAGAGGACATTATTAATCAGCATTTTCCTGGCATTGTGCAAATTAACGGTAGTCTGCGGTTACCCCACACAGAGAACAACGTAATGTTAAGTGACATAACTGATCTGCCTGAACATTAAAATAATTGAACCACATATACTTTATTATGCAGATAACTGTGAAGCCAATTTCCATAACTTTATTTACTTTTTTATTAAATAAAATTGCTATTTTCAAATTCCATGACTTTTCCAGGTCTCTCATGACCGTACGATCCCTGAAAATAATGAGACACTGAGAATGCTGGTGTCTACTGAAGTCTATTTTAAAAGAGGTAAACCAGCAAAACATGCTGGGAAAACTCAGATTATGGTATATATATAAGTGTCCCACGTTGCTATGACAAAATGAGAGATGAGATGGGTGTGAGTATCTAAAGTCATCATGACCTGAAACCACTGGATAATTGTAAAAGGACATAATGTTGACATAATGTTCTGTTCAAAGTAATAACGCTGGCTCCCAAAAATTGCATTCATGTACTACTAAATGGTTCTGCAGAATACATTTTGGAGGAATTATACCAAAACATCTTTTAGGCTAACAAAACACTTTTTGTTTTTAAATGGAATTAAATTTGAGGACACAACTGGTGTAACATCTGTGTTCCTCAGGTCACTGCTGAGGAGCTGGAACTCCTAATGACACTATGTCTAATCCTCTGTAGAGCCTCCTTCGTCCTTCAAAGGAGCGCCCCTCGAAGGAGGCGACGTGACACAGCCATTGTGTGATGAAATCCACTGGTTCATTACACTGAATTTGGAGAGGAGTTTAGATTTTACATTCATGGCTGCTTTCCAAACCTGGTGGAGAAAAGCTCACAACATGCAATCAAATGCAATCAAATGCAGAAACCCAGCATTGCCGTCTCACACAGGTCTGCCATGGTGGGGTCTAATTAAAGCTACGACCCCTGAGGTATCCTTTCCCACTTCGGCTGTGGAGGACTGCTGAGGGGGAGCAAACCCTGCAAGTGCAAAGACAAACAGACTTATTAAGCCAAACAGGCCTATGGTGCTGCTTGATAAATGACAAGAGAGACAGGGAAAGAAGAGGGGGGGAGCTTTTGATGGTGGAATAGGGGGTGGGGGGAGTTCTCCACCAGGCAAACCACTCTGGGTTTATAAAACTGGCTTATTAATGCTCAAATGGCAAGGCCTGTATCTCCATTCAGATATACTCTCTAATGGAAGAGGGGAAAAAAGAGAAACCCTTGCTCTCAGGGCAACACTCTGGAGAGGAGAATTCTCTTTCTAAGCCTTGGCTGGCACCAAACCAATGCTGTAATTTGAGACTAAATCACAGAAAAGGATGCAGAAGAGTGCGCGCAAAATGTGCTATTTATTCCGTTGCAGTTTCTTCAGTCTCTGCAAAATAAAATTATTCCTCAGTCCAAAGAAATTGACATGCCGCCAGATATTTGTCTGCAGAATAAGAATTCAGTGAACACGAAGCACACTTCCCGCTCTGGTCCCTGTTAGCCTTAATACTTTCTCTGCCGTGGCCCTGATTTGCCCGGCCTGACATGAACGTTAGTCTTTCAAAGTTCAATCAGTCATTCCAACTGCTTCCTGGTGACAGGCCAAAGAGAACAACATGGCCACAAATCAAAGGTGAGCAGAGAGCCCCTCTTACATGAGCAGGCTGGGGAGATGTATTGCTAGGGGCTTTGAAATGCAAAGGAGGAGAAGGATGTGTTTACATGATGACATTGTGTTTATCCATCAAAAGCAGATTCTGGAGAGAGGCGGTGTTGTTGCACTATTTGGAGATGGCGGATGACTGAGCACTCGGCAGAGCCTGGGTGGCACGCCAATCTAACAGCCGGGTCCCACTGGTGATGGAGGGCAGCAATCGGATTTGGTGCCACATCTTTCTCCAGCTGCATGTCGGCTTTTCGTCATTCCTCCGCAAACAAAACAAAATCCAGAGGCAGGGTTCAACTCTCTGCTTTCTGTGGTGACCCAGTGCGCGGTATAATCACATCCAATACTATTTTCACACATTTTGATATGGTATTGGAGGGAACACTGAAAATAAGTTTCTTCATATTACATTCTTGAAATATGGAGAAAAAAAACTGACAATAATTCCACTGCTTAAAAGGTTTCAACCTGGACCCTATTTTCTATATTTCTGTGTCTAAGTGACTAATGGGGACAACAATTTCTGAAATTGGTCCAGCGGGAGGGCACTGTAGATGGCAGCTTGCAATATGGTGCTATTGGGGCAAGCTGGCACCGTCATTTACGTCCAATAAAAGTGCTTTGTTTTGCCATGACAGGCTCTGATTGTTATTATAAGTGTCTGACATTATGGAAAGATTCTCGCTCAAGGAGAAGTCTCGTTCTGAAATCTGGCAAGGTGACGTGTTGCCGGAAGACAACGGTGGAAACGTGGAATACATCCATGGTGGAAACGCGAGTGTTGGAGTACAGAAAGTGTAGCTTGGTGTTATCGAAAAGATTTTCAATATCATGGCTGAATATTTAGATGATTTCCACAATATGGATTACATTTATTGGAGCCAGAGTATACGGCTATTCAGATTTCACAATGAGACTTCTCCTTGAGCTAGACTAAGACACAATAACAAACAGACCGGATCAAGAGAAATGTCAGTAAGAGGTTTTATTTCTCTGTAGCGTCCTTTCCATAATGTTGTCAGACACTTACAATAACAATCAGAACCTGTCAGTGTCAAAAACAAGCACTTTTAGTGGACATAGCGTTACATTGATGCTGCTCATTTGCCCTCGCAGCTCATTTCTCGGCTGCCAGTTACAGCGTTCTCCCTCAATCCTGGACCAATTCATTTAGACACAAACACATGGGGAAATAGGGTCCAAGTTAAAAAAAATACCTAAGTTACCCTTTAAGGGTGGTGGGTAGAATCAAGTATCTTTTTTCATGAGTGATTTGCTTTCTTCTGTATCGTTTACTCACCCTAATGACATTTTAATAAAGTTCCTCAGACAAGGGAAACAAGTGCAGTTACCACAGAGCCCTCAATGTGTTTTATATTTTGTGTCCACAAACGATCATCTTGTGAGCACAAATAATCCAGATTCCAATCAAGCGCAGACGAATGATTGTGTGTGCACAAGTTATCACAAGATAAAAAACTTGTACACAGATTATTATCTGGAGCACACAAGATAATAACGTGCATGCACACAATGTAGATCTTGTGCAAAGAAGATTGAGATTAAGTCGTGCCAAAAATGTAAAATAAACATAAATGTTTGGGAATCTCTGACGACGGTATTTCACCAAAATGGAAGACTTTTCTCTCTGTGTTTGGGAACGATCCATCTTTAAGGTTGAATGTGTGATAACACGGCTTTTAAGATAGGCATGCTTAGGGTGAGAGGAAAAGATATGGGAGAATCCTCATCCTGTCATTTGGAGCTTTTGAGGCCCCCCACATGACTGAAGATTACGGGAAAGGCCACTGAAATATCAGAGGGTTTACTCTCCAATGACAAACATCACCGTACCGAGATGGATATCATACCAGGTGGTGAAAAATATGCAAATATGGGCCGCATGCTCTAAAGCTGGACTCTGGGTGGCTCCTAGCTCATATTAGTCATGACTCGCTGGCAGCGTGCGCACTGAATATACTAAAGCACGGTTTAAACAGATGAACGGGCATATGAAGAGACGCTGAGCCATGACAATGATCCTATCACTGATAGACAGTGTAAAGTGACATATGATGGGGAAAACAGTGATGACCCTATTTCATACAGCTTCCAGTTTTCAATGGGGTAGCAACAGGCTTTAGCTGTCTACACATTATTTGCTCTGTGGTTTTGACGACAAGAAAATGGGAACCATATATCAGCGTCCAGGATGAAGCATGATTATGAATCTGAAAACATACAGACAGCCACTGTGTGTAGAACTCCCTGAGACATTCACCTGTTTAAACAATTTGCATTAGCAGGAACAACAGATGGGGAACATTTTCAGGCAGCATAGCGTTAACTGACAAGCTATGCACGACCAAGTCTTGCATTACTTTTTTTTTACTACCTGCTGTGTAATGGGCTTACAGTATAGACAAGACTGTTGTGCACAGATGCTGCTGACCTGATAGCTTATCACGGTGGGAATTAGCTCGCTGCTGGAGAGAGCACGTTACAGGAAGAAGAAGGGAAATTAACAGTTTGCAGCTCGTAACTCACTAGAGTAAATATATAAAAGAGCTCAGCAAAGAGATCCCGGTCTGTTTAGAGGTGCTTGGGTGCAGAGCAGCAAGGGAAAAGAGAGTATTTTGGGGATGAGGTGGAGCAAAATAAATAAAAGAAGGAAGCTACAGTATGTTAAAAATCAAAACAACATATCAGAGGGTCACAAAAGTTTTTTGCAGAAGTTCAGTAAAGATGTTTTCTTTCATGTTTTCACCTTTGATACAAGTTCTACTACACCTTTCTTGCTTTTAAAATGTCAGTGTTGACTCATTTTGTATAAAACAGTTTAAAAATAAGTCAGAGAGTGGTGTTGAGGTAGGATGGAAAAAGAAAACAGTGCAGACCAAGATAAAGACAAACCCAGTGAAAGGGGGGTTTAGGTGACACTTTGTCTTGAAATCTTGTACACAGTGTCGTGACGATGGAGGCGGTAGCAGTTTGGTGATCCCTTGAAGGCACTTCCCACTTTAAATCTGAAGAGCTGAGCAGCCCATTGAGGACTCACAGTAGACTTGGGCGGTATCTATTTTGTCATACCTTCCTGACATTTCGCCGTGGGTATATGGTATTTAACGGTACGTGACGGTGCTGAGCAAAACTCAGAGGAGAGGCTTGTCACTTTGTCTATATACTGCATGTATGAGGTTTTTTTTCAAACATGGGAAAAACTGCTAGAAATAGGAGATGGACTCCTTTCCCAATGAGAATATGCTGTGCTGTTGCATTGACCTTTCTGATTTTTGTTTCCCGGTGTGTCATGTTTGATGTCACGGATGTCACAGTGAAAATGTTACGGTGGTTACTTCTCTTTTATATCTGTTATTATTCAGTCTCTCTTTCAAACTCTCAACAACGAGACATTCCAAACTTTGTTGGAATAGAGGAAAGACTAACGACGACGGTTTTGATGAGTTTTATTTTGTTTCTGTTTCTGTGTCTGGTGGCTTTGAGGAGAGCTTATTAATTGTATGTTTTGTACGTTAATAAATTATAGTAATTATTCAAATCCCTGTTGAATTTCTTTATTATATATTCACATCAACATGCGTCACATTGCATCGCACCGGTACGCCGATTGTAACCTTTCCCACTGAAGACAAAAGCCAGATGTTAGTCGGCGTTAGTTGTTTTTTTTGTCATACCATCAGGATTTTTAAATATCCTGGTATACCGTAATACCACCCAAGCCTACATCATCCCGCAATTTAAATATCTTCATGCATAACTGACCAAATATAGAAGACACGTTGCCTCACATCCAAATACTTTCATTCAACTATGACAACCAGTGCTTGATAGGAAGGTATTCAAGGACACTTCAATCAAAATAGAAGAAGGGAAGCAGGTTGAGACTGTTTTTACACCAAAGAGTAAATTATCCATCAATACAGAGTTACTCCTGGCATGCATCCAACACCTAACATTCTTCTTATTTAACAGCTTAATATCAAAGAGTACATTTGTGTTTTTGGAATCTGGAGTGTCTTTGCTCTCATTTGCAGCGATCACAGATGATCCTAGCAAGAACTCAACGTGAGAGACATAGACTGCCACCTCTCGCTGCCATCTGGGCCCTCCACCATGCTGAAAAGCCTCGGGGCAGCTGGGAGTGAATCATCTTCCACTGGGTGTTTTTGTTGAGATGTTTCATAAATGATGCGACCACACAATGCACAGATTTGTCACACGATCAGTGGATAGACCTCACGTTACAATGCTTAAACACACGACGACGCAGTGGATTGTAAATGAATGTGACGTGTAACATCCTTCATGCAAACCGGTGACACACTGACAACACACACACACACGCTTCCTTGTAACATGCTTTTACACAAAGATAACTAGCTAATACGTGATGCCATGCTTGTTAAGGGAAACTCCCCCTGGAGGCTTGTGTGCAGGCATGTAAATACATCGACATCCTTCCAGCTGCACTGGGAAGAAAAGTAGGCTAAATCCTCAGTCCTCTCACTTACAGTTTAGTCTAACATCTGCGCGCGTGTGTGTGTGTGTGTGTGAGAATGTATGTGTGAGATTAGGGCTGCCATTCACGGTTAATTCTACATATTCTAGCGAGGCAAGTTAATTAACGGAGGCCGTGTCCATATTTACTAACAGCAATATTTAGAACAGGAGAAATATACTAGAGCTCCGTTGTTCACTGTGCAAAGAAAGGTCTCAAATAACTATTGGCATTTTATATCAGTAATTACTTTGTGTATGCTTTAACCGAGACACACACAATGGTTTCTATACTTGTGATGAATTTACAGTTTGACATTGTTTTTTCATGGTCAAACAGTAGCTGAGCTTGCCACTAATCTTGTACAGGAGCGTTATTCTTTGGTAGCTGATAGAGGTACAGCCTGGTACCTTAAAGAGAACGTTATATTGTGGAGAGTTAATCAGCTTGCTATGGGCCCAGTAAGCCCAGTTTAACCTATATACGAGTCATGATATGTGCTATGTTGCCATGGGTGAAATTAATTAAATGATGAGTAGATATGAGTGAGGAGTGTCTCTTTAGCATCTTTGTATTCATGAAGTCTGCGTTTGTATCAAAGTAGGTCTTTAGCATACATTAAAAGTTGTTAAACGTCGTTGTAGATTCACACCGCCTGTTGGTGAGGACACACAACTTTACTGCATCATGAGATCATTAAACTCTTCCTACGAGGCTCTATTATTAAAAAGACCCTTGATCTCACCACTTAGTGGATGAGTGAGTCAGCACGCAATGTGACCTCCCTGATGCGCAGATGACTATCTGGAACTCTACTGAATATCAAAGCAGCGAAACGCAGCATGCTTCTCTTTGATGATAGCGGCGAAGGTGTGAGCAGTGTGCGTGAGCATGCGTTTTTCCTCATTTCACACTAGTATGGATGCACTGGGGCGGTTGGACCACGTCCACGACATGTGACGGGAGGCGTTTGTGAAGATCTGCATTGAATTTATTACGGATATTTATAGTCCCCAGATTATGAAACCTTTTCACTTTGCACAGTCCGTGAGCTTTTTCCTCCAGCACCAACCTTGAGTCAAAATCTGAAATATACAAACACAATACTGTATCTCATGATTTAATAGGCAGATTGCCAGAAATAATGACAGCAGTAAGACGGGCCGGTGCCTCCTGCACTGCATAGTCCCTTCATATCCCTTAATGAAAATATACTAGACCAACTTAATAGGCACAATCCAATAAACCCAGTATAATAAACCATAATGGCATCCAAATGGATATCACATCATCGGGGGCGTTGAAGGAAAAGGAGCTATAATGAAAGTGACATTTGTCAATCGTGCACACCTATGGCGAGCATGCCATCTGGGCAATCAGCAGTCAGCATGACCTCCCAAACACCCACACATCTGACCATCATCACACAGTACAGATCTGCCAGCACAGCCGCCTACACAAACACATTCCTGTACTGCTACCGTTATGTGGGTGGACCTTCCAGTAACCTAGCACTTAACCCTAATATGATGCTAAAATCGCCGTTTGTGATGCCCGTAACTCAGAACGTTTTCGATTACAATATGACCACTTGAGCCTGGCAAACAACTATCTTATAACTTTACACAACAAAGCACAAATGAATGTTGTGCTCAATTGCACACGTCGCAGCTGACTCCAGTAAGTCTTTTGTGTCCTGCAGCACTTGACAAAAGCCAAGCTACCTTGACGTGGTGGTGAAAGAAAAAGCCATTGGGGATAATGAAGAATGTCGGCTGCAGGTGTGGATGAATACTTGGCCCTGTTGGTGCCCGCTGTGAACAAGCGTGAACGGTCTTGACATTATAATGATACAGCACGAACAGCACTTTGGCTGGCCAATTCTAAATGTGGAATGCCACAATTTCTAACAATGGGCTGCACAAAAGAAAAGGCATTGTCAGTTTGGGGATAGATAGGCACCGCTCTCAGCTTTTGGTGACATAAAAGTGAAGTTTGGGGAGCAGCGAGGTGAGGCTGCATTGGGTGAATAATTTCAAAGACCAAGTATTGGGTCAGTGGCGTCTGCACAAGTGAGATTGATCAGAACTCTAGAGCCGATATTGCCGTCAAGAAACATCAATCGTCAAAGTCAGTTACAAGGCTGAGTAGGTTTTCACTTTCAGTGTCAAAGAGTGTGCTGAGGAAAAGCTTGTTTAACTTATTTCAGGTGTCACACATTAACATATATCACCTATTCTTTTCCAAATGGAAGCAGCAATCTTGCTTAGGCACTGTGTCTCTGCCCTTAATAGAGAATCTGTATTATCCTTCAATATGAATACAACAAGTTAAAACAAATGTTCTCTTTTGTTGTCTATTTATTGATTTGTGTATGCCTTGCAGCCGCAGTACATTTTCAACTGTCTGCGACTGAAATAGCATGACAGAAAGAGTCACTGATATCGTATTAAAAGGGAGATTCTTTTGTCTCGCTTGTTGCTCTTTCATATCAGAATTACATTCTACATGCATATTGGATAATGCTGCATGTAACCTTTGTGGTTACACATGTTATTAACAATGATCATTAAACTTTATCATATCCTTCATTGTTGTCACTACAATTACGCTAAAACACTGAACTCATTACCAACTTCATCTACCTAGCGGTTAAAATAGTACAAGCAAAAAAAAAAAAAAGAAAGACAGAAAAGCAATTGCCACCTTTTTATAGAGCAGCCTGAAAGATCTATTGTGTGCATTCATGGTGCCGCTGGTTTTCATTTTATATGTAAATTCTTGAAATCAGTTCAACAGGAAATCTCAAGAAGGCTCTTCTATCTCATTCTTGTGGCTGTAACAACCTCACAGTGGTGATACCGCGGTGAGAGGGACTGCGGTATTCTACACACGTCGAATTAAACTGCTTGATTACGATAATTAAAAAAAAAACAGTCACATGAATTAAAAGTATTGGTGTGAGATAGAGCACAGCAACACTGATGACTGAGGATGAGAAATAGGGGCCTTTGCTCTTATCTAGCTTCGACAGCCAGCCAACAGCAGATACAGCAGAGCGGGATTTTATAGACAGCGAGACCTCAAAGGAGGGAGGCCAAATACCATTGATTTGTGAATGAAAGAGCGACTCATTTTGGCAGCCATAACGGCCCGAGGATCCCTTTAGTCGCACAGAACAAAACTGATGTCCCTCTTCATTAAGGTCTGCTGGAGATTTGGATTCAGCTGTAATGCGATGATTCGCCAACCAAGAAAATCTGCATGTTATCTTAAGAATCCCCTAAGATACAACAAAGCGTACAATGGGCGTAAGCACAGAGACGTCAGGCCGGCGTAGTTCTTTCAAGCAGGTCAATCCTTTGTGAAAGTTCCTAGAGCGTTGAAACCTGAAATATCTTTCACCGGCACAGTCTTTAGATGTGTGCAATGGCCGAGAGGTCATCGATGTTTCCTTTGTAAGCTTTGGAAGATATGCGAGACAACGGATCACAAGATGGCTCTGAGATAAGAGAGAAGTCCCCTTCTGCTGCAAAAAGACACAGCAGATAGCATTGTTTTTTCCACCTTTGGTCATAAGCCAGCAGTGTTGGCTACTCTCATGAGATCTCCTCTATGCATTCTAGATATAGCTCTGCTGAAAATGACAGCTCAGTTGCATACTTCTTCTAAAAGAATTTAGATGTAGAAATTACTATGGCTCAATTTTATTCTGCTGTATTGATTAATATCATGAAAAAAAAATAAATAAAACAGTGTCATGATCGATCCGAGTTCTTAAAGAACCCTGAATGATTCAGGATGTTCTTGACAGTATTGATTCACCTGCTGCACTGCTTATCGCACCCAACAACCCTCTGTTACATCCTAATCCACACATTTAATAGCAAATAACAGTCCTGTTCAATGCAGTGGGTTCTGTTGAGAGACACTTCATCGCCTCCATTGCTGAAGCTTTCCACACAAAATGTGAAAAGTACTGTATATTCAGAAAAAGACCCTTAGAGCAAAAGCTTTCACCAAACCATCTCTGTCTTTCATCTCTCATCTGTGAAAAATACATCCCGGTACATCAGCAGGTTCTTCCGCTGGTCACGCAGCCCTGAACTGATGTATCTTGAACAATGTCTAAAGGTAAGTAAGACTACATGGGCGGAACTGAATACTATTTTCCTTTTATAACCACTTCTCCATGGCCTCCATTGAAAAGGCTTTCAAGATGGAAGAGATGCAAAGGAGGATTCATGAGTGAAGAAAAGAGTGTATAGTGCTGAGAGAATCCCACCTGAGCAGACAGCGGGCCACGGCCAGATCATGATACATGTATAGAATAGTAAAGTCAACGAGGTCAAGATCATCTCTCAACACATTCTCACTCCCAGTATGTCATATACTGTCAGTGCCTCTTGGCAGACCGACGCATGGGCTACTCTACGAAAAAGGAGGAATAACTTTTTCGGAAGATACCATACGGACAGTTGTGTGAGAATATGTTGAACTGTTCCTGTGTCTGTGTGTCCGTCCAGGCAATGAGGGAAAGGACGGCTCCACCAGTTACAGACAATCAAAGAATGCACGTGCACCAAATGGCTATTGCTGCAAAACTGCCACCCATAAATAGTATACAAATAGGGGTTTGGGATCCTAAAAACAGAAACTTCAACAAAAATATTTGTATAAAATCCAATGGATAATGATCAAGGACACCCACAGTGATATACGCAAAGAGCAAAGCACTGTGCCAAGAGAAATATAAGAGAAGCACTGCAGCTCCTTTTGCTTTGCATTTGGAGAATGTGACCCGCTCTTATCATAGCGACTACTTAATCACTTCCAAGTCAGTTCGATCAACTGAGAGCCTTCCTGTCCAAAATAGACTTTTTCATTGTGCCCCATGACAGTCCAGGTCCTCACTGGCTCGGTCAAAACAGATGTCAAAATAGAGTAAAGGCTAACTGTCTGGGCAGGAAGTAATTCATACAGTAGGTGACAGGAAAAAGATGGGCATCACAGAGGAACAAGACAAGGACACACATATGGCCCAGTTCTGCCAGTCACTTCACAATTACAGTTTGTGGACATTTGTAGGAGAATTCTTGACTGCATACTGTACATGTGTAGACCATGCACACTCTTATCTCTATGTGGAAATTAATGTTCCACACAAGCATGAAGGAAGTGAAGATGGTAATCTTGCTAACATAAGCTATCTTCATAAGTGGCTGTTTTTTTGTGACTGATTTTCCAGATAATTTTCTCTTTCTTTACCTAACCTAATGGTGGTTATCAATGTTGGCCATTCAAACCCTGATCACATGATGACAACCATCAGAATGATATGAATTTTAAGTCTTCTGACGTGATCCTACACAGAAGAGACATGAGTGGTGAAATGATAAAAAAAAAGTTTGTAATCAAATTATAAATCCACTTCGCCACTGAGAATGGATGTCAAATAACATTTAAACCCAAACCACAATCATTTCTTAAACCTAATCAAGTAGTTTTGTTGCATAATCAAACCTACGTTGGAAGTTTATTTTGAAAAGAGACTGTATTCATGTAACAAGTGGAATCTCAGTCAGTCAAGTTAACGTCAACCACAATCTTTTCCTAACCCTAACTAAGTGGTTTTGTTGTCTAAACCTAACTTCCTGTGAAGACGGAAGTTTATTTTGAAAAGACACTATGCATGTAATAAGTGGAAAAAGACACGTCGTCCCTGACACGTCTAAAATTGATGCATAGGGGTACCTAGAGCGTCCTAGTTTGAAGCGTAGCGCCACTGACCAAGTGTCGGTGTTTGACGAGTTGGGAGAATGTGTTGGACATAAAACAGGACACATATTCACCCCAATCAGTCTTTTACTATAAGCCTCCTTTTTCAACAGGGTTGTTTAAGGTTAAAGCTCTTTCATGGGCCAGATCTCTCAGACAATATGAACTTAGAAGTGTTGTTCTTTTACAATAAATGCTGCTCCAGACTGACGTGATGCCTTTCAAACATTGCCCACATCTTTCCAGGCACAACCGTTCAGCTATTCAACTTGCCTCTGAGGTTCAGACTGCTTACTTAGCATTTGCGTCACAGTAGCTTCTGTGATAAAGTGTTGGACGGCATTGATTTTGTGCCAGTGGTGGGTCTATTCTGGTACGCTTTAGTCTTCTTTTTTCCCTCTCATCACCACCCCTCCTGTGCTTTTTTTCTGCTTTGGATAGCACAAAACAAAGATGTGCAGCCTCTCACCCTAACCAGCCCCCTGGCTGTCTATAATTTTCAGAGCTCTAACTCACTGGTGAGGAAGGGAGAATTGACATCGTGGACAGTAGTAAATCCTGCATATTGAACAAAGCCTTGGACACACAGTACATTCTAATGCAAAAATAATCCTCTTGTAAATATCCTTTCCATATTTCCCATATAAAAGGTGTACCTCTAAGCAAAGGATGCTATCACATGTGACTTATTGTGTGCATGAAAAGTACACATGTACGTGTGTCATCACATGATTATCAGAATTTTGCCTGACAATAAGGAAGTCAAAATGGGTTACAAAATAGGTGATTTGTGCTTAAAGTCACTTTGGAAATGCCTAACCTTGGTGACTCCTTGCAGTAGTATGAAAAGACCATGAAACTAGAATTACCGCCTTGCGGTTGTATGCCTCCGCCGACCAGTCAACTAGTTTACATGCAACTCTGTCCACAATGTCATCACTTGATCACTTCATACTATCAGTGTGAGATCGTCATAACTAGCATATTCATTATTCATGGGCGGATTTAGCTTAGTGGTTAGAACGGGTCGTCCTTCTGTAGGTGGAAATGTCCTTGAGCGTGACACCGACCATCTAAGTTGCTCCCCGGGAGCTTTACAGCAGCTCACTGCTCCTAAGGACGGGTTAAATACAGAGGTCAAATTTCATGTGCCAGCATGTGTATGATGATTCTGATAGAGTTTACATTTTTTTAATTCTTGAGTTATGGCCAAAAATGTGTCACAGTGACTTTGACTTTTGACCACCAAAATCTAATTAGTCCCTGAGATATCGCCTTCATGAGAATCATTGGGACACATGGACTAATGGACGGACATATAACACAAAAACATAACACGCTGTCGCCGGCGCTGAGGCATAAAAAAGCCAAAGACAACTAAGAAGGCCTCGAAGGAAAAGGCTACAATGGATTTTTTTTTTGTTTTCTGTTCAAGACGACTTGAACCAGACTACAAGTGTGTAAACAACTTTACAGAGCAACATGATAACCTGTTTTAGCACAAGCCCCCTTCACCTCAGTGTGGTGTTTAAGTAGCCAAACCCCCCCCACAAAAAAAAACCTTTCAAACCCAATGCCGAACCACCCCATGACCCCGTGGTCGACCCACGACAACTGACACTCCCACCCCCTCTTATATCTCTGTCAGATCGTTGCTCCAGCAAAAATCGAAGAACTGCTATTGCAATCGACACAAAATAATCAATAATAAGTTATCGTACATCTATACTTCACTAACTGGATTTTGTATTAATACAAATGTTAATATCGTATGTATAGAACTTGTCACTGGTTCAGACCGGCTGCTGAGGAGAAGGAGAAGGGGGACGGATATAAATGGACAAAGATGAAAGGAAAGGGAGGGATGGAAAGGGGGAGGATGGATAGATGGTTGAATGAATGGATGGATGGATGGATGGATGGATGGACAGATGGGGGGTTAGGTAGCTGGAGGGAGGTATGCTACATATTGCCATCGATCCACAGGAGGGCCCATCAAAGATAGAGTGACATTTATGGCGTCGCTGACTGCGCCGGCCCGCCCTCAGCAGCAGGCACAGAAAGCTGTGACATTGTCAGCTGTGCTGGGAAAACGGCCGCTGCTCTTGACTACTGCTGAGCCATAGACATTCTCTCTATAGATCCGCAGGTCGAAGGCTGAGAGGTCTTGTTAGCTGCAGAGGGTGATATACTCGTTCTGTATTAAACACGGATTTGCAGCGAATGAAACACAGCTGGAGCGCAACCTTTTATTGCTCCCGAGAGAATTTGCCTAGCACATGTAATGAGCACATATATTAAAAGAAACACACAGCATAGATAACAAGGTGTCTTCAAGTTGCATCCAGTTAAATCTTTTAATGCATTTTTAATACCACTTAGGCTTATTTATGGGAATAAAAAACTGACAAATGGAGCTTAGTGGTGTTTTAATCGGGGATATTACACGTTCACAGGCATGCTCATTTCATATTAACGCATGTTTCCTGTGTTGTTAAACCAAGGTGTCAGCTGACTTTGGGGGTTCCCACGATTCCCCGACACCAATCTGATTTCGCCATGACCCCTGCCAGCCAATCACCTTGTTGCTGTCAGACTTTAAATCTGGACCTTTCTGGGCTGTTTTGAACTGTCATCTCAGCGCTGCCCCTCCGTGCACTCCCTCCGCCCTTCACCTCACCCGTTCATATATAACGGTATTTATAAAACAAAACAAAACAAAAAAAACTATCTGAATATGTGTACCAAATGCATACTTTGGGCCAGCATACACACATTTTTCCACAGGGAGCTCAGTGTTTTTATATGTATACAAAGTTAGAAACATCATCACCTTGACATCAGTTACACCCTTCAACTGTGTCTACTGCTGATTCCTCTCCAGCATTTCAGCTGTGTTTATTCTTCTTAAAGGGTAACTTTGACATTTTTCAACCTATTTTCCCATGTTGTTGTGTCTAAGTGACTAATGGGGACAACAATTTTTGAAATTGGTCCAGCATAGAGGAAGAACGTTGTAACCGCAGCCGCTAAATGAGCTGTAATGTAATCGCTCGGGGCAACTCCTTACCGTCAATGTCCGTGTGCTTGTTTTTGTCACAGACAGGCTCAGATTGTTATTATAAGTGTCTGACAACATTATGGAAAAAAAACGTTTCTTTCGCTTGATCTGGTCTGTTTATTATCGTGTCCCATCTCTTTCTGAATCCATCCACATTGTGGAAATCATCTAAATATTCAGCCATGACATTGAAAATCCATTAGATAACCCTAAGCTACGCTTTCTGTACTCCAACACAACAAACTCTGCCAATACCGGTGTCCTGTGACAAGTCACATGACACAATACCAAACAGAAAAAGAGTATGAAAAAGGTTTTTTTTCGCTGTAGGGTCCTTTCCAAAATGTTGTCAGACACTTATAATAACAATCTGAGCCTGTCAGTGGCAAAAACAAGCACTTTTAGTGGACATATGTTGATGGTGAGGAGTTGCACTGAGTGATTACATTACAGCCCGTTTAGCGGCTGACGGCTGCAGCGTTCTCCCTCAATACTGGACCAATTTAAAAAATGTCCACATTAGTCATTTAAAACATGGAAAAATAGGGCCCTGGTAGAAAAATAACCCTTTAATGTGAGGTCCCTTGCAAACAAGTCTTTTATATGCCAAGATTTAATTATGTCTAACAACTCTGTCCCTCTATCTGAGGCATGCCCCCCCTAACTAGCCCTGTTTTAATCAACGTAGCCTGTCAGGCCGTGGAGGTGGCGTAGCTATCATTTTTAATAACAACTACAAATGTTCGCCTGTCTCTCAATATTTTTTCTTCTTTTGAGTGCGTGGGTTTTCTTTTAAATGCCCAGCATCAGGGTGTTTTAATCTATAGGTCGCCCAAGGCTAACATTGGTTTTATTCAAGAATTTTCTGAGTTTCTTTCATTTATTAAGGCCAAATAAGATATATAATATAGTTCTTATCCTTGGTGATTCAAATATACATGTTTGTTGCCCCTCCATATCTGCTTGTACTGCCAGTTTTCATTAACCTCTTTGACTATTTCAATCTTCAACTCTTTCTTACTCATAATAAGGGACATACCCTTGACCTTGTGCTGTCTTATGGTGTTTCAATATGGAATTGCTTGATTTGAATGTCTCTGATCACAAGGCTGTGATCTTTCATACTTTGCCCCTACTTCCTGACGGTAGACCATCTACCTGTATCCACTCTCTGTCTTTCATTTCTAAGTCAGCTAGCAGTTTCTGAGAAAAGTTCTTAGCTTCTTCTGTCCGTAATACCTTTAATCAGAAGGCTCTCTCTGTCAATGATTGATTAGATAACTTTAATAGAACATGCTAGACTAACCTTGATGACACTGCCCCTATAAAGATGAAACGAGCAAAACACAACACCTTTCCCAGGCTAAATGACCATACACAGGATTTAAAGAGGCAATGTAGGGGAGCTGAGCGGAAATGGAAGAAAGACAAAGATAGATATCCCAAGATATCCCAAAAAGCTTGATGCTGGCCAATCAGCGCACAGTTAAAGAAGCATTTTCTTATTTCTCCAATTTAATGGCTAGTCGCTGCCAAAACCCCAGGGCTTTATTTCAGACAATCAACCCAGTGGTTAACCCTCCTCCTAGACAACATATGGAAGCATCCACTGAGACATGTGAGCAGTTTCTCCACCATTTCTTTAATAAAAATAGATGACATTCGGTTCCATATCACACCTGTGACTAGAATTATTCTCATCTAAACTGAACCCTCTGACAGTGTGTCTCACTTCAAGCTAATTTCAATTCCACTCAAATTCCTCCACCTGTCAATTAGACATTATCCCCACTAGAGTTTTGATTGTTTGCCCACAAATTCTCTCTATTACCAACTGCTCATTGTTTATTGTCATTGTCTTAAAAATGCAATAGTTTGAAACTTACACTCAACCCTGTTGTTCGAAATAAAAACTATATAAATAACTAATATTTGTTGAGCAATATCAAACAAGATCCCGCTCCCAGCACAGCACACAAACAGCTCTTATTGAGGTTACCGCTGACTAACCGCTCGCTGTTGATTTTGGGGCTTATTCAATTTTAATTCTGCTCCATTTGAGTCCTGCATTTTATACAGTCAACCACGATATCTAGAAAAATACCTTGAAAACTGTGTTGGTATAAAGGACAAACACAGTTGGTAGCAACCAACCAAGCAAAACAGGCAACTGCCCTGGGGACTCAAACCCCCAGGGGCCCCAAAAGTCCCCGGTTCCCAAAGCACAATATCAATATCCAGTAAGGCGGATCCTGCATTGTTACTTGAAGAATAGTCCTTCTGTGGAAAAGAGCCATACTGAAGGTGCCATTGGGGAAAACTTTGGGAAATGGCTTTACGGGTCAGTAAAAACATGAAATGGAATAATTTCTATATATATAAAAGACTGTCTGCGTCCCTACCTGCTGTCTCAAGCTGCCCATCAAAAAGCTTCAGACAACCTTTTCAACACATTCTCACTCCCAAATCGAAAAACACCGCCGCTCAGTCATTGCCCCTCGGCATCGGATACCAACGCACTAGGTATCCTTCTAGAGTAAGTTTTAGATGTATCAGGGATGGCGTGTCAATATATGCTCGTTACATGCATAGTCTCCTTTCATAATAAACTTCTGTATTCACAGGAAGTTAGGTTTAGGCAACACAACCACTTAGGTAGGGTTAGGAGACGGTCGTTGACCTTTAGTTTCACATGGGCCATGAACAGTGATCTCCTGGTTGAAAGTCCTGTGCTTGTTTGACCCATCCACCTCCCCTCCCACCCGGCCGAAGCAGAATTTCTTGCTATTAATAAACAATGCCACAGGTGGGTTTACATCGGAGTTAGTTGAAAGCCCGGTGTGTCGCATACAGTTGCTAAAGGATGCCTCGGTGCGTCGGTATCTGATGCCGGGGGGAACTGGCCATGGGGTGGTATTCAACGAGTTGGGAGTGAGACCGTGTTGTCCCTGTACCTCAGCAAGGGGAAAATACATAGAGCCCATTCAGCACACGTAGACTCAATCTTGTTGACTCGCACTGAATACCCTCTTACAGTATAAGCGTAGCCGAGTTAGAAAGACTACTGGAAAGTAGCCTACCTCTTCAATCAGCGTGACCAACGTCACAATGATCCATTGAGAGTATCCCGCATTGCTTTCTGATAGAAGAATAGCAAGAATATTTATTGATGGAAATACAAGGGCCAGCGATCAGGTCCCATTATCCATACATGTTGCAAGTTAATAGCAGGTGGATATGGGGTCAAACACCAGGGGGGAATACTGATCTCTCCTTTTAAAATCGCATATTTTTTCCGGTGAAAATCGATGAAGCTTTCATACAAATATTACTTAATATCACACATTGAATGCATAAATACATGAAGCTCGGTCTTACTTACAAGAGCTTTATTCATCATCCCTCCAGGCGTACACACACACACACATACATTACCCACTACCTACTGTATGTGTGTGATTTGTGTTCTATCACTAGCAATCATGAAATGATTGCAGGGAGAGAATGGTGGGTAACAAGCATCGCTGTTCAGCATTCCTAAACAGCCTTTGCTGTCAAGGGCATTTACACACTGCAGAGGTGGACGCGTTTGTGCACACACACACACAAAAAAAATTATATGTTTGGGAAACTGACTTCCCCTAAGTGTGGTACTGAAGTAGTTTAAAATCCGCTCAGAGAGATTTATTGCATTTGTTTTTTGATGATTTGTGTTTGTTTTTGTCTCCCTTCCTTCTGTCCTAAATTTCAACATCTCTAAAGCACAAATATTCAAAAATCTTACTCAGTTGCTTTCGGCCTCAGGTCATCTGGTGCAGCTTTCCTCAAAATGAGCAACACGCTGAATTTTAGCAGTGACAAAAGACTTTCCTTCACAGTTTCTCATGTCTCACAGATTATCAAAGAAAGGCCGAGCAGCAATATTTCATTTGATGCCACTGCTGCCTCCGCAGCAGACACCAAACAAACAATATTTGAGCATTATTGTCAGTAAATTTGTGATGGAGGGATTTGGTCTTATTCATAAACAATAATTCCTGCCAGCTTCAACGGATCTTATCCAGAGGAAAGGAAATGATGAAGTGAAATGTCTTACTTATTGTGTAGCTGGAGCCAAGATAGTTGTGTCTGCAGGCTTTCACGATCAGTCAATTTAAAAGTATACTGTATAACTGAGCCTTTGTGGCTGCAAACAGACACTTGTCTTTTCTTTTTTGTTTCGCCCAAACTTGCTTGATTACAGGGTTTTGGTGATGTTATTATATCCACTTTCAAACCCCCCAAAAATTGTAAACAAATGAAAAGAAGATGGCGAGGAAGAGCTCTTCTCTTCTGTAGTATCACATCAATGTGAGTTTCTGAGAACTGGATCAGGAGCTGACAGGCTTTGATACGTCTGAAGGTTTCATTGGGAGAAAAATCAGCAAAGGCTTGTTTAAAGGATAACTCTGGTTTACTACAACATGGGTCTTACTTTGGTAGTCATGATAACATGCTCACCAAATTGCTGAGATATGTGAACACAGAAACATTGCTACAACAAAGGTTTTTTTCTGGGCAAGAAACATGAGCAATCAGACAGGGAGTAAACAGGTTTTGTGACATTCCCAGATCTACAAAATTTACTTTGTGAGTACATACCTAATTATTATTATCAAACAGTACTGATGGCCAAACTCGACTTGTGATAGACCAAAACTAACCTTATCCATTCAGTCTGGTTTCATACTGTTCGTAGCTATACCTAGGAAAAGTAATGCACTGTAATTCGTGTATATCCCACAAAATTAATTTGTGTGTAATTCATGTAATCGTGAACCAGTAAATATAAAGAGCAGTGAACGCTGCGTAGGAAGGAGGTCGGGGTGGATGTGTGGGTCAAAAAAAAGTGGACTTTCGCCCAGGAAACCGGCGTTCGTGTCCGGCCTGAAACCGGAAGTCATGGTTGATTTATTTGTCACTTAAGTTATGTAGTTAAGTAACGCCACCTCCGGTGTTGTTTTAACCCAAATCATCTTATTTTCCTAAACCTAACAAAGTAGTTTTGTTGCCTAAACCTAAGGAAGTTGTTTCCTGTGAAGACTGTAGTCATGTAACGAGCGGAAATTGACACGTGTTGCTGGACATTCGTAGGAAAATTAATGGAAAAGGAGGAATCATTTTTTGACAGATACCAAACGATCCATTATCCATATTCACACTAGACTACTACAACTCAGGGACCTCATGGTATTAAGTAATTTACCACCCATGCCCATGCTTGGTACAGTGCATTCACTCCAAGGAGCCCCAAGGTGGGGTAGCTCCATAAAGTTTGAATTGAAAAAAAAAAAGTTGTCCTGCATGTCATCCAGCTCATTATGTTTGATGGATTTGAGCTCGCTGCTCCTCCTTTCAATGTCTCTCTATGCGGAGTATAACTATATATATAGCTAGAGGTCCGATCTGTTAACAGAACTCAAATTTCCTCTGCTGCCTCCACGATTTCAACTTGAAGAGGTTGATAGAAAGGTTGGGGGAAAATAACCCATGTTATTGCTGTTATGCTGATTCACTTGGTGAAATATGGTAGGTGATTTCTTGGATATGACTTCTTCTGTGACACTAGAAGACCCTACAGGCTCCTGGCCCTGGATGTCATTATCAGCATATTATTGGAACTTTAATACTGAAAGAAAGAAAAGATGTAGGAAATTGTACGTTATACTTTTAGTTATAGTTATAGTTTATCAGCTCTGTGTCTCTATCCAGAGATAATCAAGTAAGAAAGATGAAATTGCCTTGTACTCCTGTTCACAGAGTTACTTAAGTAGGTAACCGCCAGATGTGTTATTTAGACATTAACACAGCCTGAGTTTTATATTTGTGTGTTAAATAACTGTACATTTTGTATTCAACATGCGTGGATTTTGATATTGTTATTGTGTCATATTGTCAAATCATATTGTTATTTGTTCTGTTTTCTTATTGAAGTTTGCTCTTTTCATGAAAGCCTGTGCTCATAAGATTTTGAGCTTTACGGTGAGTTTACAAGAGACCCGCATTGCAGAATTTGACATATTGCGTTGTCTTATTCTTGAGGGTGTTATGACTTTATATTAAAAAAAATTCGTACAAACATAAGGACTTGATCTTTTAGTATCTCTGTTTTTTACTATGCATCTGTCACTGACAACTCTCAACACGTTCTTTGTACTCCTTGAGCTGTTTAATTATATTACAGTTGTACTTCCTGTCATCAGTTCCGTGTAATGAAATGGTTATAAACACTTATGGGGAAGGGCAAAACAGACAAGCCTTCCCTGGAGTCTTATCTGAGCACATGGCCCTGGATGGCCAATGGGAGACTCAGTATCACAGGACATTAGTGGTCAGTGAGGCTTGGCCCTGGAGAAGAAAACGCCAGCCAGATTGCAATCCCTCACCTTGATGCACAAATGGCCCTGCACACCAGGCCGAACCCTCCCATCCTCCGACCGCACACCGGAAATGAGTGATGAGTCTCCAGTTAAGATCCGCGGGAGGCCCGGGATTGAACAGAACTGCATTTTGTCACGCTAACACCGGAGGGGACATTTGAAACAGGATGACACCTCATGAATATCAAATGGCACCCTGCTTTTTAGCGTGACACACTTCACACTTCCTAGAATTAATTATCGGTGGATAATGTGGCAGCGACGTGGTCGACCACCGCCAAGCGTTTTCAAGGTGTTCTGAAAAACTTTTTGACGCTCATGAAGTTGGACAAAGAGGAGGACTTTTTTTTTTATTCAGCTTCCAGAGTTAACAAGCAGATCAAACGGATCCACGGCACAGACGAAAATAGCAAATGTGTCGTCACGATCGTCAGGTTTGAACTTCTTTAAAAAGATACTACTTTAGACAATATATTGTTTCTTAGAATCCTACTTGTAGAGTTTTATATTAAGTGGACGGCCTCTGCTACGGTAGTGAAGCTTGCTCTGGCACAAAGATGAGTTGATTAACTTCCACAATGGAGTTACGCTTCCAACATATTGGCTGAAAAGCATCCCTGGACTCCGTTTCTCAATTCTACTATCCATGCCTGTGTATTAGCCAACTTCATTAATATAAAAGGCGTTAGAGGAGAGCAGGAGAGAGTCGCACCCTGGCCACTTCATCACAGCATGGAGAGAGGAAGAGGGATGCTTGTGTAAGTACGTGCGTGTGTGTGTGTGTGTGTGTATGTGTCCCAGCCTGCTTCAAAGGCAGCCTCTTGGACAAGATCAGTGCTGTGACCCTGTTCCAAGCCTATCAACAGGCTGTAGGCTGGCAGGTTTCTGGAGTGGAGACGAGCCTTTAATCTGGGACAGATGAGAGAGAGACACAGAAAGAGACACACACAGAAAGAGAGAGAGAGAGAGAGAGAGAGAGAGAGAGATAGAGTGATAGAGAGAGAGAAGAATGGCTCTGGTGGTTTCAGAGAACCTGCAGAGTGAGGCAGACATCCAGCCAATGGAGGGAAGCCAGGTATCAAAACACAAGTTTGCATCTTAACCAATATACGCCCACACACACACACACACGCTATAGGACGCTGTCAGTTCTCAAAGAGTACTTCAGCTGCGAAGGACAAGCATCATGCATCCTTACATTAGAAGACAGGCTGTTTTATAGAATGTAATAGAGTATAACGTATGGTATTTTAGTCACATACCCTCCTGTTCTCTCATCTGCTCTCATTTTTAGTCGATGGTGTCTGCTCTCCCAGCCTGTTCTCATTCCCAGGGAGTTAAATACCGAGGCTTCGTCAAGGCTGTCGGCGTTCGGTACCGACGCACACGGCACCCTTTAGCGCCGGTATGCCCAACAAACTGTTTGTGCATCCCGTGCAAGTTTCACTTTCACGTTACAGTCAGCTGTTTGTTCGTGTCCTGTGTTCACAACGTTCAGTTTCATTTTCACTTAACAAATGTAGTAGTTTTAACCCCAACCATGTAGTTCTTTCTTAAGATGAACTACAATGGTTTTGATGCCGAAAATGTGTGGCATGTGATGAGTATGGGTGAGAATGTGTTTGCTCTCAATGCGAACTCATTACTTCGTTTCCAGCTGTTGTCTTGATAAAGTCACGATAATGTACATTTCCATAGAACCCATTCCATTAGTGCTCACCGCTTTGTTGCTCTTTGTTTCTCTTCTCAAACAGAAATGTTGTTTTCATCCACTAATTACTTCCAATCCAAGCATCCATTAATGAAACTCAACACTTACATGTGCACGTGTGTTACACTAAAAGACTTCCAGCAGCTGTAAGAGCATAACCCCTCCCTTGCCTTTAATGTGAAGCATCTGCAGGTAGTGCTGCGTTTCACTGACAACAGCTTAATGCAGATAATTAATTGCTGTTGAAGTTAATTAGTGAATGAAAACATTATTTTCCTTGAAAAGGGAGCAGCTGATTGTCGAGTATGGCGTAACTCTGTTGTTGTGCTGCGCTCTATTTAAAACACACAGCGGGGTTTAATTCATTAGTCAAAACTGGACGTTCGACATATTCTCATACAACGGTTAATATATCTTACGAAAAAGTTAGTCCTCCTTTTTCAATCGTTTCATTTCGTCCAACAAATCAATATCCGCTTGTTAAATACATACAGTCTTTTCAAAATAAACTTCCATCTTCACAGGAAAAAACATCCTTAGGTTATGGCAAGAAACTACATAGTTAGGTTTAAGAAAAGATGGTTTTGCTTAAAATAACTCCAGAAGTGGCGTTACTTATTATTAAGTGAATAACACACACATTGGTTTTGTGGGATATATACAAATTACAGTGCATTAATTGTTGTAGGTATAGCTATAAACAGCGTATGAGCGCAGCCTGCGACGTTAAACGCCAATATTTCCATTAAATAATGGATTTGTCGTGATCGTGGCCGTTATGTTATAGTATAACTTTCACATCCAAAGACTTGAGACTTGGTTGAGCTTGGTTAAACAGCTCCATTTCCATGTGAAATGCGACCGAGGGTCTAAACATACACACAGACAGGAATGTTTTTGTGGCAGGGTCTGCAAAGGTTGCAGGCCTCCCAATGAGAAGCCTGCTGTGAGGGAAGAGGAGACCAGACATGCCTGGCAGAGAAACACATGGAAACAGAGGGGGGCCATGCTATGATATGTTGAGAGAAGAAATGGGAGGGAAAAAAGGGTTGACGTGAGAATGAAAGGATGACAAGAATACAGTTGAAGACGTGAGGAGGAGGGAAGGCGATGCAAAAGAGTTTTGTGTGTGTGTGCGTGTATGTGTGTGTGTGTGTTATGACAGAACAAAAATAGAGATTAATGGAGAAGCAAAAAGCCTCCTCTGCCTCAGCAATCGTGACTCATAGGAGAGTCGGTGCTCTGTGTGTGTGTGTGTGTGTGTGTGTGTGTACATGTATAATGAACAATAACCAACCCTAACTCATGCACCATCTATATTAAGCAAGGAGAGTGAAAAACACACACACAACGTCACTACCAATGCATCTGGGCTTACAGGTGAAAGAGAGGGACACTGATTGTGTGCAGACAATGACAGGTTTTTACACATTAAAATATGATTTGCATATGAAAGTGTAAACATAATGTTACAGATAATGATGTAATGAAACATATTCATATGATGTAAAGTGGATACAGATTTTCTTTGTCTCCTTGCTTCGGATTCTGCTCATGTTTACATGTGATGTTTACATTTCTGCTTTGTCTATGTGGACGGGTGTGCGATGTCAAAAGGTTTCACTGAATACACATGTTGTTTAAAGTGTACATACCATGTTTATGTTTACAGACCTCACAGGTATACGATATGCAAAACAAAAGGGTTTCTAGTAGATGTTGAGGGAGGTAGAAGCTATAATGATTAAAGCATCGGACATACTTTCTGTGTTCCATGTCCGCAGACAGCTGCAAACAGCTGTACCAGTTGTACAAGTCTGCAGTACCGGATCCACTCTCCATTCCAGCTGGTAGTGGTAATGCACCATAACGTTTTACGCCAGTTTGCTGTCTCTGTACTCCTTAAAAAAGGAATTATATAAATGTGGTAACGGCAATTTTGGGCTGCTGGCGGACGTCCACATAGGGTCAGCGCGGACAGTTCAACATTTTGGGAAATACACTTCTTGGCTTTCTTTGCGAGAGTGAGATGACAAGATTGATATCAATCATCAATGTCTATGCGTCAAGTAAAGAGTTAAAGTCAGGAGGAGGTTAGCTTAGCTTGGCATAAAGACAGATGGCAGAGGGAAACCACTAGCCTGATTCTCTCCAATGTGAAGAAATAAAGCAAATAGGACTGTTGAATCCGTTCACAAATAGAAATGCTGGGCGGGAACATTGTTGATGGTTAGTGAGACTATAAAGGGGGTCGTTGTAGATGTAAAACCTCAATGAAGTCACAAAATGTTTGATCCATGTATCATCTTGAAATTCTATTGGTCCTTTCAGTAATAAAGGTCAGATTTCAAGGATGTGGTGCTGATTATTTGACAATAGATTCCTTATCGAGTACGGACGAGCATACCACTCTGTATGGAGGGTGCTGCACCTTCTGAATACTATAATTGGATGATGATAAATCAGTGGTTTCACTCTACCAAAGGCTATTTTGGCTGCTTGACTTCTTCATAATAGAGTCATTTTTCAAAAGGACCATGGAGCAAGGATATGTCTATTTAGGAAGGACCAGGGGCATTAACAGTAAACAAATGTGATGGAAAAACACACGCTGCCCTAGTCTGTAACACTTGGGCTGCTATCTGAATAGTTAGTTCTTTCATTTTTTCCCCCACATGCTTCACTCTTTGTAGTATGATTGCGGTAGAGACTATTTCTTGGTTGATGTTACCGCACATCACAAAATCTGATATTGTTCACGGCATGGCATGAGTGTCCAAACCTTGTTGACCTGTTGACAGTATTACTTTTTCAACAGCAATCAGTGATTGCACTTTGCATTTTGAGACAGCCACTGTATACAGGAGGCCTCAAGGCTTCCCTAATCTTCTTAGTATTGCAAAGCACAGTGCATTTTGGAGTAAATATAAATGTTATGATCAACAAATGCAGCTTATGTTCTGTTTGTTTACCTCTGAACAAAGTCTTTTCTTGCATCACATTTTTAACCAGTGAATGCTCCCGTACAGTGTCTGCTCCTAAATGATGGTTCATTTGTGTTGTCGACGAATCTACACCTCTCTAAATAGTGATAAAGTAGTAGCTCATCCTCTGCATTGGAAGTAAAACTGTAACGAGAAAGCACCATTCAACTGCAGACTGACAACAGCACCGCATGTACAATCTGGACACCCTTGTGCCATGGTACTGACTCACTGTATTGACTCATTAATATATTATAGGCCGCTCTATCCTTTGTCTCAAAGTAATGGTGGTGAATAAGTGCTGCCTCCAGTGAACTGGAATATAGCCACTGATTAGGTTAATGATTTTAATGAACTTTGGGACATTGATGAGTCAATAAGCCTTTTTACACAGCACTTAGCCTTGAGCTAAGATTCACATTATTCCCCAAATATATGCCCAGTGTGGCACACAGTCATTTGACACTCACAGGCCAGAATGTGTGTTATTCCCACCATTAACCAAGTTAACGATTAAAGTAAGAAACCATGATATTTCAGAACATTAGAATCTTTACCTCGTCAGCACTGAAGAAGTCACGGTGACACTTTTTCTATGACGCCCATGTCTACAATGTATTATAAAGATACTTATAATGTGTTATAATCTGCTTATATCACTGTATAGTTATACACATTTATACTTATTCATAACGCTATATAACAATAATCACAACAAATTATAAAGCATTTCTTATCAGAAATTTGTATTTGTGTTGATAAATCTATGGCGCTGTCCGTGGTGCTGAAGTAGCAGACACATCTATAATTGTGACTTTTTCTCAGAGTCCTGCTCTTCTGTCAGGTTCGTCTTGGATCTATAACATTTTCAATAAATAAATACAAATAAAAAATAAAAAAATGTACAAATCACTAACTGATTATAGACATGGGTGTCATACAAAGTGTTACCAAAGTCAATACTACAAGCACTAAATTCCACTGCATGCATACATTTGCCACACTGCGACTAAAACATTACCTTACTATCACATCTACCATATTCATATAACTGTTAAAGCACACTCAACACAAAACTCTTCTCATATCTGTTTCAAATAAATAAATTGTTGCATTCCCCCGGTGCAAAACTTGCATCAGAATGGAAATCTAGTAATATTTCTCTCTAAGTGGATAACAATGTCATTATTTCATGTTCATCAATCTACTGGAGGCTCTTCACCCACATATAGCACTTCATTCCTGCTGGGCATTGCTTTGCAAAACAATGCAGCGACGTGAATCAAATGTCAAAGAAGCCAGATAGCTTCCCCGTTGCTCTGATGCAACCGTTGAAAATAGCGGTAGAGAATAAAGAGAAGCCCTGATTTAAAAGTTAGCTAACTGACAAACTGGAATGAATGATCTTAAGTCAAAAAAAAAAAAGCCTGCAGAGCTGTAAATGCAACAGGTAATTTCACAACATACAAATTCCTTAAGGCTTAAGGAGGCACTAATCAGTATTTTTATGTTAACAGGAGATTAAACGACGACGACGATGTGTAATGTGGAAGGAATGGCTTGAAGTGACTAATCCACAAAGAATTATAACCCAACTCTGCAGTCTGCCTCAGCTCTACCGAGCTTTTTAGCTCATCATTTTGCTCTTTTGGCCCTCAAACTCCGCTCTCATCAAACTTGTTTCCAGTCTTAAGTGACAGCTGGTGAGCAACGTTTATTGGAATGAATGGGACACAATCTTGGAACACTGCATTAATATCCATTGAGTGGAGTGGGACAGCAAGCAAGACATAAATATCTCCTGGTGAGATACATTTGACTTCTTAAAAAGGGACATTTCATGCTCATTTTCAGGTCCATACTTTTAGTTTGGGTTTCTACTAGAACCTGTTTACATGCTTAATGTTCAAAAACACATTATTCTTCTCATTCTGTCTGTCTGAATATACCTGTATTCACCCTCTGTCTGAAACGCTCAATTTTAGCCTCACATGAATCACATGTTTTCTGATCCAGACAGCCGACACAAACTGACTGGGTCGTCTTACAGTATTTCACAGTTTATGGGTTGCCCTTTAAATGACATAAGGCCACTCTAATGACAATAACATCAGTTACATAACATGTAACATTAGCCACAATAAGCTACTGGTCATACCAGACCAAGTAAGGCTGTAGCAGCAACACCTCAAAGCGAATTGAATTGAGCAAAAGTGTATTTTACTGTTTATGAATTGAATTGGTAAGATGAATATTTTATTATTCCGTTACATAGTCTTGCTTTACATTTTCTCTGGACGCCAAACAAAGAACACAGCAGGAAGTGTGTTTTGAAAAGGCAACAATTTCAGTACCTGAGCAAGTAATGGTTGAGTCCAACACATTCTCACTCCCAACTCGTCAAACACCGTCGCTTGGTCAGTGCCCCTCGGCATTGGAGGCCAACGCACGGGGTACCCCTCTTGCGTTACTTTTGGATGGAACTAGGAGGGCGTGTCAATATACGCTTACATGCATAGTGTCCTTTCAAAAAAAACTTCAGTTTTCACAGGAAGGTAGGTTTAGGCAACACAACCACTTAGTTAGGGTTACGAAACGGTCATCATTGACGTTAACTTCACTGACTAGCGATTCACGTGACTGATGATATTAACGAGTCATGTGACGACAGACTGACTTTACAAAATGAGTCAATGTTACTTTTAGTTTCACGTGGGACACGAACGCCATCCACCACCCGTCCCGCCCGCCCTTGGCGGACTCTCACGCCGTTAATACTTCATCACTTGCTCTCACTGTCGAATAATGCCACGGGTGTGTTTACACTGCAGTTAGTTGAAAGCTCGGTTCGTCACGTATTGCTAAAGGGTGCCTCCGTGCGTTGATTTCCGATGCCGAAGAGTACTAACCAAACGGCGGTATATGACAAGTTGGGAGTGAGAACGGATTGTTGAGTCACACTAGTACTGATAAACACATTAAGTCATTCTGATGGCCATTTAGTGCTGAAAATAAGTAGAATCTTTACAAATCCCCCCTCTACAGGGTGGAAACAAATTGCCATTGCTCCATGTCTGTGTGTGGAAAGGAAGAGGAGGATAGGAAGGACAAGTGAAGGCAGACAGTGAGATAGGAGCTGCCTGCCACTCATCATCCAAGGGCCAGCGAGCATGGTTGAAGTCTGCAAGGCACAGGTCACCTGATCCATGTTTAATGTGTGTGTGTGTGTGTGTGTGTGTGTGTGTGTGTGTGTGTGTGTGTGTGTGTGTGTGCGTCACTCCCACCATTGTGGCTCATCGCTGGGCATCACTGCAGGAGCTGAGGATGTGTCACATCAACCACAGGCCAGTGAGCAAGTCTGGGGAATTGGCTTCTCTAACTGTGTGTGTGTGTGTGTGTGTCAGTGTGTGGGGGGTTGTGTGTCCGTACATCTGTAGGTAGGAGGGCTGTGTGTGTTCACAAGATGGACGACCTCCTATATGTCTTTTCCATATAGAGGATGTTTAATATTAGACACTTTCTCTACACTGTGATTGCTGTGTATGTAGTGTGAAACATAGCATGTGGTGGATTCTGTGGGGGGAGCCGACTGTGACAGACAGCGACTAATCAACTCCCCCACAATGACAGCGTCTCCATCTCACGGCTGCAGCCAACAAGCCTCATCCTCATTTATCTCCACACATTTACATGATTGTTTTTCTCTTTTATGCCTTCCTTTATTAACCCATGTTTGTCACTGACTTTAAATACAGTTGTGAAGTTAAACAGTTTAGTATTATTAATTAAAACAATGTGAAGTAATGAATCCTCTAAGGAGTATTCTCCAGGGCTATGTTATAAACAATACTTCAGATTAGTGTCCAATGATTGACCATTGATAATAAAGAATATCTTCTGAAAACAAATTAATTAAAATTGACTAAAAATATATAATTGACTATTTTCATCAATTACAATCAGTCAAAAATATCAGTATTGGTTTTGAAAGTCATCTATGTTGTTGCGCTCAAGCAGAGTGTGGAGAGGTTTTCTGTGATAAATGCAAACTGTGTCCTGTAAACTAAAGAAAAACAATGTCCACATGCTGTTTTTCAGTGTTTAAGTACCCAAAGTGTTGCTTACTCTATTAAAATCATGACTAAGCAGGCCTGAAGCTCGTAATTGCTCCGTGCAAAATGTATTTTCAATTATTTATTCAGTTCTGCAGCAGATCCAATCTAATCCCGGCTAATCTTCGCTAAAGCCATGTCAGCAGCATGTCCAATGTGGCGAGATCTGTGTGTGAGCGGCATTTACAAGCGAACGCGGAATCAGCACCGCATGCGCAAGTGTGTGTCTCCGGCGCGTTCGTGTGTGTTTGCAAATGGGGTACAAACGCGTTGATGGATGCGTGTGTGTCTGCCTTGTGCACACCTCCAAAGCAGGGCCTATAAATAATAAATGACTGTCCATGCAGAGGCGACGTGGCAGCGTTGGAGAGATAGAAAAATAGAGTGGCCTCGTTAATACAGTACACCTCCACCCAGCCTGCCAGCCACCCGGCTAACCAGCCTGCTCAGGGGGCAGATAATGGCCGGCTGTGCCAACGGCTAACGCTGCTGCATTATGATGAAGCCCGATGCCACAATCACATACTAAAGCATGTGAAAGAGCAATGGCTTTATAAGTATCTGTTATGTGTAGATAGGTTGACTAGTAAAAAGGTGGGCAGGAAGGTGCCATTCACAACCATCACTGGCTTTTTATTCCTTCTTTTTAATTTAACAGAGCATGTGTGGCAGATTGGGGACCCAAAGCCATCTTATGTAATGAGAGCAATTTGTACTAAATGTTTATTGGATCCGTAAGTAGTATCCTGTGCTAATTTCCCATTCAATAGTCGGAGTGGATATCGCACTGGCAAAGGACGAGGAATATGAATGAAGGGGCTCACACAAACTCTATTCAATACTCCCTCCGCTGAAATAATACACGACACCGATGCCCTATAATTAATACAACATCAAGCACATGTTCAACCTTCAACACATGAGCAGGGAACATGGGCAAATATACGGTTATTTAATGTTCAGGCACTGCGTTTTATCACATGTCCAGTTCCTTAAGGCACACGGGCAGATAGTTAGGCACTGCACTGTTACGGGAAATATTACCTTCATAATCTTTTTCTCATGGTTGTATAATGGTACAGCAGTAAGATGAGAAAGAAAAAAAAACTTCCCTTCATCAGAGAGAATTTATATCTTGTGAAGTTAACATCAGAAATTGCAATTTTGAAATATGTAGCAGTGTTGTTATGGGCCCAGATAAGAAAGAGCATTGAAGAAAGCATTTGCTGAAGGGATTAATGCTGCTTTGGCTGTAAATAAAAAAAACAGGAGGTGTAGCCAAAAAGAAAGGTGTCCAACGATAACGAAATGTTTATAATGAGGGAGTTTATACCGAAGCGGTGTGAAGACCGGGAATACTGCTCAGTTATGAGGAAGAGAGGAAGATAGTAAGAAGCAAGCCAAATTCCAGATCCTTCGTTGCCACAGCCCTCTTTAAACATCCTCGCTAGGGTTTTTATTGATCAATAGAGAGGAGGGAAACCAAAAGCAGCTTGTTTTTGGCTCTGCTCCTGTATCTCAACCATATCACACACTGTTTTGCATTTTCATAATGTTCTGTAAATAGTTTTTTATAATAACATTTGAAGATAAAATCTGTGCAAGTCCTTTTAAAGCTCTATGACTGGGTTGCACCAACAATGATTCATTTAATCTAAGATTAGTTCTAATCAGAGTTTAGCAAAACTAGGTTTAAACTGAGTAAATACCAGCCCGCTCTCATTCCCAGGGCGCCAAATACCAACGCTTTGTCACGGCCGTCGGCATAAGGCACCCTTTAGCGTTGGTATGAGACGCACCGGGTTTTCCATTAACTACAACGTAAACCCATCCGTGTCAATGTTAATGCAGGGAAAGTGCGCCGGGAGTGTTAAGAGCGAAAAGACACACACCGGGTCAAACAAACACAAGGCTTTCATCCAGGAGTCTGCTGTTTGTGTTCTTTGCATCACATTACAATTAGCTGATCGTTCTTGTCCCATGTTCACAACATTCAGTGTCATATTCCCTGTACAAACGTAGTAGTTTTAAGCCCAACCATGTTATTATTTCCTAAACCTAACCATAGTAGTTTCATTGCCTGAACCTGAGCGAGTGTTTAGAGATTAACAGTCGCCTCTCCGTGTCATCACGCTATGGTCTCACCAGGTCTCAGGTCTCACACACCTAAGCCACGCCCGTAGCTGCCAGTAGCTCCTCACAGGACTATGATTGGTCCGTTGTCTGGCTTGCCGGACACAAGCGCATTACTTTGGAGCCTGATAGGATGGACTTTCGTGTGACATTTGATCTTGCGATTCTCGCGTGATCTCGTGACATTGCGAGAATCCAGCTGAAATGCAAGGTTAGATTCAATGGAGCAATACGGCCAAATAATAGAAGATGAAACGGACAACAGCACAGGGAGGTAAAGAGAGAGATTGCCTGCTCGTCCAATCTTCCTGTTCTGCTCCATAACAGTTTCCTTGCTGAACCGGTGTCTTGAGAGAAATTCAGCAGCAGCATCATAAAACTCAATTGGGTTGAGTCAGTCCCTGAAGCACCTGTTGGGCCATATTGTCACACAGAGCTTTAAACACAGCTGGGAAGGTCAGAACTGGGTTCAGGTATTTCTGACTTGGAAGCTGCTTTCTAGTCAACTCATGTTTTAATGAATAAGGTGTACGTTATCATGCCATCAGTCACAATTCAACCAGTCAGACATTTGGGTATGTTCTACAAAGCTCTTGATACAGCCCGGATTTTTCCACGACTACCATGTGACACCAAAGCTGAATTGACACTGTGTGAATATCTTCTACACAAAATACTACATTACCCAAGTGTGGAGGAAGCTGTCAGCCATCTCCAGCAGCGAAAAAAAGATTTCTGCAAGAGTTCAAAGATTGTAATAAGTAGGCTTTCAGATGCAGAAACAACTCTGCAAAGCAACGGCGGGGAAAAAAAGGGAAGTGAAAGCCAGTGACGCGCATCATTTGGCAAGATGACAGCTCCTTAGTAAAGGGAATTGGCACCGCTGTTTTAGCGGCTTCCCCGCCGAATGTTATTGCCTCTGCTTCATCTCAGTCATTGTTGTTCTCAGTCACTTTGAGCCAAGTAATTGTCAAAGCTGAGCACCTTTCAGCCCCTGCAGAGAAGGTTGCACCGCCTTGTCAGTAAACAGCAGTGCACTTTGAATATCTAATGTACCCCTCCTTGATATAAAGGGAACGCCACTGATAGTGGGTGGCAGCAATAACTAAAACTAATACAGGTCTAAATGTAGAAGAAATTGCTCATTTCAGATTTAACTGTGGAAAACAAACACTCCACACTTAACTCTCCAGATTTTGACAGTTTTTTAGACTTTATTTTAGCAGGATTTAGGTGTTTGTGAACTCTGGTTGATCTCGTGTACTATAGGCTTGGCAAACAAAAAAGAAAGAAAGAAAAAAAGATATGAGATTTCTTACAGACTAGTGGGCTGAAATCTCCAAAGTGACTGTCTCACAGGGAAAACGCCAAAGTGTGAGAAGCATTACATGTTACATTTCGGGGCCTTGTGATCTCAGCTCTGCAGAGCAAAGCTCAAATGAGGTCGGTGCACCGCCTGTGCATCGACGCTTCACACTGCTGCATAAAAGAAGAAGCTTCTGTGGAGACACTATGAAAGCGATTCATCTTCATAAAAAACATAATTGATAGTGATGTATAGTGTTTCTGAGCGAGGGGCCAAACAATGTTAGCTTGTTGAAAGGTGCTCCATATTTCATACTTTGTTGTTTGTTTACAGCTCCAAAGATGTTCACATATATTCACAATCCAGTAAATAAACAATGAAGCTGTTTCAGGTAAAAAAGGCCAGCGCAAATAGCTCCATAATACTTTTACATAATGTCAGAATGATGTGAGTGACATGTTGCAGTGTGCCATTATACATCTGAGGCTGTGCTGCCGTGAATAAAACACATGCGCTGTACAACAAAAGCGAGTACAGCTGATGGTGTGCGGCGGCCAATATTGGCCCCACTGGTTCTAATACTCATGTAGTCCTGCTCTCATTTTGTGGCTCATTTGCTGGCATATTGCAGCTCAGCGAAATCAAGATCACACCAACTTATCCAACTGGGGAAACAGGACCACTGGCCAGCTCCCATTCACTGCAAGAGCAGCTGTGCCTATGGATAGATGCGGCTTTTGTCAACCTATAAATCAAAATGACAAACATAATATATACAGGTAAAAAAGACAATCTCACTTCCCCCCCTGAAATATGAGCACGGCTCTTAACATGGCACACACACACATATACACACACATGCGCAATAAAACTGCTGACGCAGACAGAAATAAGATGGTCTCATATTTTCTTGTGTACATTGAAGGCATTGTGACGAATGCTAGCAATTAATGGCTGGAGGTATTAAACGTGACATGTGCTGGTGGGCGTCTGGCCAGCCAAAACAAACTAGATGAAGTGCTTGACCTTAGGCTGTCATTTTGGAAAGCTAAGCAGAATGAGAATCACAAAGTCTGTAATAGGAGGAGGGTCACTGCAGAGTCATATTCTCTATTTATCCACAGCTCAACAGGGAGATTTGGGAAGCCTGTTATAGAATATTGGAAGTCAGAGAACCAGGCTGGTCTCATACACTGGTCGTAGCTATGTAAGAAAGGTAATGCATTGTTATTCATATATATCTCACAAAATCAATGTGTGTGTAATTAACGTAATTGTGAACCAGGATGTATAAATAGCAGCGAACGCTGCGTAGGGAGGAGTTCGGGGTGGATGGATGGGTCATATAATACCGGACTTTCGTCCAGGAGGCCGGCGTTCATGTCCTGTGTGAAACCAGAAGTCAACGTTGATTTATTTGGCGCGTAAGTTACGTACTTAAGTAACGCCACAGAGTTATTTTAAGCATAACCACGATCTTTTCCTAAACATAAGTCGTTTTATTGCCTAAACGTAAGGAAGTCTTTTCCTGTGAAGACGGAAGTTTATTTTGAAAAGACTGTATGCATGTAACGAGCCGATATTGACACGTGTTGCTGGACATTTGTAGGAAAATGAACGAGTACATGTATGAGTATATGTTATAAAGACAGACATTTTCTGATGAGATGCTGAGGAACCTCTGACGTAGTGCTTCATTCTGAGAGAACAGTGTTTTTTTAATGCGATTCAAATACGACAAGCTTGTTCTTCTTGCTTATCAGCAGTCGTGCTCTGAGCTCGCTGTACTCTAAAGTCAATTATTCAAATCAGCTTTGGTGAAAAAAACAAAAAAGTGAAGACCCCAGCCTCTTTTGATTTATCCTGGTATCAGAGCCCTCCATGGGTCATTTATCAGCTAAATGGCTTTTTGAATCCATACTCTAAAGTTCATTACAGCGATTAAAGATTTATTCAGTCATAGTTGTAGATAATTCATCTGAGGCCTATTAAAATGCCTTTTTGTCGCTGCACCATGTGGTCGTTTTTAAAAGGGAATTGCAGATGCAAACTCAGTGTTAGACACGGCCTGCCTTTTTCATTCTCCTCTGACGGACAAAGGTTTAAAACCACAGCGGGGGCTGCCAATTTGACACATGGCTCTCAGTGGAGATGAAAGACTCAGTGTTTCTTGAACCCTTTCAGCCCCCAACTTCTCTCAAGTGTCTCAAGTGTTTCAGCCCTGATGAAGAGGAGCTCTTCATCAGCAATCCTTTTATTGTTACAGAAGAAAGCAAATTAAGAAGTGTGACAACAATACAAAAAGTACATCGATGTGGTCACGATGTCATTTTACGTCCAGCCGGGAAAAACACGCAAAGAAAAACCCATGCATGCGTTTTTAATGAAATTACACCTCTGGGACCTGCCTCAGGTGACAGACTGACGACATGACACCATTCATAAAACCAGTCAAGACTACACGAGTACAATGATGTAATCATTAGCGACACAACGCTGGGAAAGCAGTGATTAAGCTGTTAACATAATTCAATGACATGACATCTCCCCTGATGACAAAACAACAACTAAACAACGTGAGCCATAACATCAAATACATGGCACTATAGACAACTTAATCACAGGCATGTAAAGGAGCTTACAGCACGCTTTATGATGTCTCTGACAGGGCTGTCAGCGACCTTGTGTATCTATATTTGCATATGTCACAGCAGAAAAGTAGGCTAATGCATGAAACGATTGTTCCTCAATCCGCTATTGTAATAATCACTTATAAACACATTACAACAGCACCATTACTCATGCAAGCAAACTAGGGCTGTCAATCAATTCAAATATTTAATCGTGACTAATCGCATGATTGTCCGTAGCTAATCATTCACATATCTTGAGGTCAGAGGTCAGGGACCCTTTTGAAAATGGCTAAAATTTAGCGAAAGTTTGGAGCGTTATTTAGCCTCCTTCATGACAAGCTAGTACA